>NW_026622714.1:1261496-1892244 GCF_028826915.1 Penicillium bovifimosum | reverse complement strand
GAGGATAGCTGCAAGGCGTCGCTCTAAACGTGATACATCGGCGTACAAAGCGACGGAGAACAGAACCTATCTCCTGGTTGACCTTTGAAGATACAGTAAACATGCTAACAAGAAGTACGCAGCCCCGAAGGCTATGCTGACACGTTTTCGACCTGGACCAGTGGAGGCTATTGCAAATAGTGTGACTACAGGAGCTACCGCTATGTCTGCTATAACTTCAACTACAGTAAGTGACAATCCTGTCTGTTAAGAAGTCTAAATCCATCGGAAATGCTTTGAAGTTCATGGGCCTGCAATATGGAGCAATCCGCAGAATGGTTCTTGTATGATGATTTAGCATCAAAGAGGTAATCAGTGAGTCCCAAAATTGCCCATATACTCACAACTACCTGTAGGTCCTGTATATGTGCTAATTTTTATGAACTTCAAATGCCTCAGTTGTTTCTCGGGGGCTTTCCAAACCGCAAGGAAGGTACCTATCCACACGTTGAATGTACTGTGTACACACCTGGGTAGGCAGTGTGAGACCTCAAATGCCTATGCTCTAGGCAGAATAGGAAAGAGCATGGTGGCAGGTATCAAAGTGCAAGAGCAATGGGCTGCCGAAGCCTTGTGACCTCGTCAAAGGCTCCTGAGGAAAGCGCATTATCTACCGAACAAGGAAGGTGCACGCACGAACTTTCCATCGCGACTTGCTTTTCTAGTCTGACCTCGAACTTCGGACTTTACTTCTTCCACATCTCCATCACCTTATCGCTCTTTATCGATTGATCCAGCCCTAACTTGGCAATATGGACCAGTCACTTTCCCCCACACCGTGTCCTCGACCTCTCCCTCCGGAGGTAAAAGCCATGATTGTCGACTACCTCTGGGATGACCAACTTACACTGGCCCGTTTGGTCGCTTCTGACAAGGCGTTTTACTTCATGGCGATTGATCATCTGTACTCGAACGTGTCTTTGGGAACCCCGCCGTTGAACAAAATTATTCACAGCGATGTCGCTTATCAGGTTGATCGTCGTGGTGTAAGTTATCACATGTCCAGATATAAGTTTGCTTTCTAATGCGATATATACAGATCGAAAGGTTTTTGGTCACTGTCCTCCGCAGACCAGACCTTCAAATATGTACCACCTCACTTGACGTTACCAACCTCCATGACCTGTGCTGGATGCACAGAAAGTGGCTTATCGACCATACAAATAGACCGTACAACTTTCCTCGGCTCTCGGCCCAAGACCGCATGATCATCGTGCGTGCCATCAGAGATGCCCCCTTTACCGAAAGGCTCAAGAAGGACCTGACTGACGAACTCATGTTGCGAGTCCCACGGTCTGACGCGCTTCTAGCTGTTTTGCTCGCAAGCCTCCCCAATTTAGAACGTCTCGAGATTGCTATTGAGAACCCTGGTCTCTATTTGTTCCTCCCGAGAGAGGCAAACCTATTTGAACGTGCGTTGGGCACGCCCGCTGGTGTAACCGCAGTTTACACCGATGGACAACCTGACGGGCAGCGCACTCTCCTGCCTAAGCTCTGGCAACTCAAAGCCGAAGTTGCCGGAGATTCCCCGGCGGGCAATATAATTGCACTCAAGCAAATAGTCCAGTTGCGCAAAGTGACACATTTTTACGGTGTCAGATGGAGTCGTCCGCTACGGTCTCCCGCGAATTTGCATGGGGATTTGAGTAACCTTGTTTACATCGAGCTCCGGGAATGCGTTTTTCCCAATCATGTCACTGAGAGACTCTTTAGCGGAGCTTTCAACCTGAGTACCCTCATCTACCAACGTGGATGGAACTGGAATCATGACATGACGCATTTCGTAGGCACTCGGAGCCTCAGGTTGGCGCTTCGCCCTCTGGGTGGGACCTTGACTTGCCTAGAACTATCCTTCAACCGATCCGGGAGGAACAGCCAGGAGACATTGTTCGTCCGACCAATCAATCTATGGTTCCTTTATTGCCTGAAGAGACTCAGGATCTCGGCTGGCCATCTTGTCACCAGTGCAAGGAAGGAACATATGATCAATCGGCATCATGAATCGTTTTGGGACTGGGAAGGCACACTGAACGCAGGACGGCCTGTGCGCCAGCTACTTCCCCCACGCCTTGAGAAGCTAGAGATTATTCAAGTCGAAGATCGCGACGAGTTCAACACTTTGTGTGACAAACTGCTATCTTGTCTCGCATACAGAGCTTCCCCAGAGTTTAATCAAACTCGCGAATTAGAATCGCTGAAAGAGATAGTCCTTGAACACCAATTTGAGGACCAGTCTCCACGTCTGGTGAAACTGCATGAAGCAGCAGATAGGGTGGGGGTGAAGTTGATTACGCTTCACAATTGCGTCGAGTCTACAACCACTGGCATTACGAGGCCAGTACGTGCCGACAAGGAGATTGATTGGGGATTTGACCGTGAGGTCAAATGGAAACACCCATTCATCTGGAAAGATGAAGTGGTTGTGAAAACTCCGTAAGCTCTACAAGAGCGAGGGGGGCTGTGAACGGGAGCCGGTGGGGGCCTGCCCGTCAGAGCCAGTGTCCAAGGATGTACATTAACTAGTGTGTAAGTAGTAGTAATGTCAAGGAGTTCCATGTTGCTGTTGTTGCATTCTTTAACGTCCGGCGGCAGCCGAGCTTTTTTAGGCCTCCCATGGGGCATGCAGACGTGCTAAGCTGAGACTAGGCCTAAACTAGACTGTAACGTCAATGAGTTCTACATGAAACAACGAAATATGGCTTTCTACAACAACAGCCCGGGTGGTCTAGTGGTATGATTCGCGCTTAGGGTATTCAAAACCTGAGCATTATTGCGCGAGGTCCCGCGTTCAATCCGCGGCTCGGGCCTGTTATCTTTTTTTTTGGAACTCACCCGAAGCTCAAGCTCGAGGATGGTGAGATGGGTTGTGGACGCACTGTTTTTTCTTGCTTACGATACGATATCCCTCGTGACTGCAAATGCTTATTTATATGCATGTTCGTACGTTGTGGTCGAGTCCATCTTAATGGACACAATACCCTACAGCATGGACGACATCCCCTGTGCAGCGAGAAGATCCACATTTGATGTAGTGGAAGTTGCCTGCCTTGTGGCCTGAAACATGCACGGACCAGGATCGGCATGATGTAATCCTCATGGCACTGCTGCCCAGGGACCTCGGTCTCAAGAAATCACGTTCATAGCTTCCTGGGAATCATCCCATTTACCTCATACTAATACTGAGTCGTATCCTACATCTTGGACGCATCTACTGTATATCTGATATTTCGATTCATTCGAAAACCAGATGTTGAGGCCTTGATCTGGAGCATAACAGCGATTCTCTCAGAACTGAATGTCAACCGAAGCACCAGGCTTCGCCCCTTCGCAGAGCCATGGCTGAATACAGGCTATCCTACGAGTCCCAACTGGTGTGTTCAAATTCCATTTGATGCCCTTTCTCCTGTCCATAACTCGCCATTCCCCGCACTGTATAAAACCAACAGTGAAGCTAACATCACGCCGTCAAGGATGTGTACCACCCCTCCTACCGCTACGAAGCCCACGACCCGCGCGATTGGAAATCCGCCGCTCTCCGCGGCCCAGCCCTTCCAGCCCTAGGAAATGCGACCGCCGGTGCTGTCGGCGCAGCAATCTCCAATGTCGTCGTCTACCCTCTCAACGTCATCGTCGCTCGTCTACAAACACAGAAGCAGAAAGCCAAAAACGCGAGCGAGAAAACAGGGGATAATGAAGACGAGGAAGAAGAACTGACAAGTGTACTGGATGCTGCTCGCAAAATCTACGCCCAGCAAGGCATCAGTGGCTTCTACCCTGGCCTGGCCCAGGATACCTGGAAGACTGTCGCAGACTCGTTCCTTTTCTTCCTTGCATATAGTGCGATTCGACAGAGGCGACTAGCTGCGCGTATCGGCGCTGAGCGGGCTGCCAAGAGCAAGAACGCGGTGCTTCCGATATTTGACGAACTGGCCGTTGGTATACTGGCTGGCTCCTTTGCCAAGCTATTCACCACGCCACTGTCGAATATCGTGGCGCGCAAGCAGACATCTACAGCACGAAAGGGCGGTGCTTCAGTAAATCTGTCTACTAGTGACATCGCTGCTCGCATTCGCGCCGAGAAGGGCATTTTGGGCTTTTGGTCCGGATACTCTGCCACTCTCATACTTACCTTGAACCCATCTCTCACATTCTTCCTCAACGAGTTTCTCAAACGAACCCTGCTACCCCGTTCAAAACGCGAGAGACCTCCGCCAGCCTTGACTTTCCTCTTGGCCGCATTGAGCAAAGTCGCTGCCTCCTCAATCACATACCCCTTCTCACTTGCAAAGACGCGAGCTCAAGTAACGAGTGCAGACTCTAAATCAGGGGCTCCAAATACAAAGGCCAAGAACTCCCTCCTTGCATCCCTCACTCCGCAAATACTCTCCACAGTCGCCACCATCGCCCGTGAGGATGGTATTACCGGACTTTACTCCGGTCTTCAAGGTGAAGTCCTTAAGGGCTTCTTTTCACACGGCTTTACAATGCTTGCCAAAGACGCCGTATACGCAACGATTATTAAGGGTTACTACCTCCTCCTATTGCTGAGTCGTCGCTATCCGTCGCCCGAGGAACTTATGCAACGTGCCCGCGAACAGGCGGAGGAATATACAGAGATGGCCCGTGAAGGTGCGCGTGATTTTGCAGAGAGGACAAGAGAGGGCACCGAGGAGCTTCTCAAGGCCAACTCTGGGAATCTCGCTGTTGATATGACATCGAACTCAGCGCGTGCTGCTAATGCTACCGGGGCTACGGATCATGGCATTGACGCGTCGTCGGGTCTGAAGATACCGTCAATTCCCGATGAGATCAACGAGACGGCTGAGCTTGTTGGTGATTACGTTGAGGATGAAGCGGTTGAATGGAAGAGCTTGTATCATTGGTTCTGGGAGAAGGGGCGTGGACCCCACCGCGATTAATAGGGGCTGATATGATGATGATGCATTCAACCAATTGTATATGATTTTTTTCTCTGTCTTGTTAGCAACCTATAGCATTCAAATTGAACATTCTCATTATCTCGTGGCTTTTAATGTTGCACAAAGCGTCTGCACAGTTATGCATATTACCGGGAACATAGCTTATTCTTTACACTACATCTCATGACATAGTGCACTTGTCTCTTTCTATACCCCTATAGAAGAAAGAAAACGTGGAAGAAACGAAAAGAAAGAACAACCCATTCCTCCAATATAATAAGTATAAGCATCAGCCCGGCAGGCCTTCAATACCTCTACCGGAACTGAGCCACAGACACCACCACCCCTAACGGGAACTCATGAGTGTCGTAGGCTTCCTCATGTAGTCCGGGGTCAGGTCAGTAGTGATCCTTAATGTCAACCTCCACCTGCTTATGCTCATGGCCCGCCACATGAGCTGGCTCAGGTCTCGCAGGCTCCTTTCCCTCTAGAGGGAAGTTAGTATCGTGTCAAGACAGCTTGAGGATATCAACTTACCGATCACTTTAAGGGGAGAGCCGTCGTACTTCACCCGGCCATTCAGGGAAAGATACAGCCATACTTTAACCCTCTTGCGCCATACAGTCTTTAAGATTTGATCCCTGATGAGCACTAGATGGGGGGCCCCTGGCTTTCCCAAGAAAGACACTGTCCGCAGCTTCAAGAGAACGTGAAAAGTTTTGACAGGAGCCCGGAACTCGAGGTGGAATTGTTCCCAGTAGCTCTGCAGCCTGGAGCATTTTCTCATCTCGTTGCACGTCCGCAGACCTCTGATACCTCCGCTGAATCACACTAGGTGCATCTCGTGTATAGCGCCGTAGTGCTGCCACTGCGGTTCTAAACCCTTGATCAGCTGGGCTGTGGAATTTGCACATTCCTTGATGATCTGCACCGATGCCGCATCTTTCAGTATTGTCGAGGATTGGCGCTGCACTTGTTTCTTCCACGATATAGTCTCTTTTGTATTTGAGATTGGTCTTCTCCTGCTCCCAGAAAAAGAAAATGCGGAAGTTAGGCATCAGTGGGGCAAACTGATCGGTAATATTCTGCAATATCTCAGATTCTTTTTCGAGTGCGTTCACCAGTCCCGACTCGAACTCCATGGCAGTCTTTGGTACCGCAAGTGTTGCGAGCTTCTGCAGGCTACCAAAAAGATTGGCTTTGCTCGATCCATGATGTGGGGTGCCGAAGAAAAGGATAGCAAATGTACAGGTGTAGATTGAGTAGATATGTGCGAGTTTGGGCCGACTCTCTGCATAAGCCAACGCCTGTTCATGGTCAGCGTATTAAAGACTTTGGTGTTTATAATGATAGTGTGTATTCATGAATCGCTCACTCTTTTGACTATTATACCACCGAGAGAATGGCATAGAAAGATGATTGGTCTTTCCGCTGCATCTTCGAGCTATGATCATCAGCAGCGTTCCATCTAATAGTCTCAGAAAGTACCTACATCTCTATCGGCTTCGAGCTGCGAGACCATTGTCTGTGCATGTTGTAAAACCCTGTCCGAGCTGGGTGTCTTCCCGTTCCAGGACGCGATGCTTGCATTATAGCCCCACACTAAAACCCGGGCACGCGGGATATATTTTGGCAGGAAAGCTAGATCACTCAACCAGCATGTGCCCTGCTTGGACGTCCATGTCTCCGTTGCGTGACCATTGAGTCCATGAACGGCAACTATGCTATTTAGATGTTAATAGATTTCAACACTAGCAAGTTATCGAAAACCCACTCAACTTCAACTGAACCATCAACCGGACGGTATAACTCTCGAATCCCGTACATTTGCGGAGTGACTGCGATAGTTCAATGATGATGCAGAGTCAAAAGAGTCTATATGTAGAGACCGGAAGAATGTGTGTTTTGGACCTGTTGATCAGATGGGGATTTACGTGCTCTTATGTTATCTTCGTTTCTTTTTTTGAAGTTATCTTACCCCGTCAGCAATCCGAACCATCTGTCATTGGGCACGAAACTAAATTCTGCCGCGTTATTTTGGTCTGCGCTCGGTGGCCAAGCCTGCATTAGTGTAGGCGCTTATTAAATGAAACGTTTGGTGCATGCAAGGCATGCATGTGCGGTAGTATCGTAGACTGATCCCTGGGTGATTTGCTGCAGCGGTCATGGGGCAAGTTGAGCGGCTTTGGAGGAGACTAGTTTCAAAATTTGACACCAATTCTGGTATGTGATGCTTGTTACTGAATGGAAGTCGCCCCTAAACCCGCATGACAACAAGGAATATACAAGACTGTTGTCTGTTGATAGTTGCTTGTTATCATGTGATATGATCTTCGGCACTCGCATTAGGGTCTTATTATTTCCTTGTTATAGTTATAAGAGTTTTGTTATCAAGGTGAAGAGGGCCATGGACAAAACAATGACCCACGAAAACGCGCAACACTGGGCACAGCCAAATGCCTCTTGAAGTAGTTACTCGGGGTTTCGAACCAGCCACATCATGACAGCGACGTAGACTTAGAGGTTTTCGGGCGCCAATATGAGTCTCATTTGAGTCATTTCTACGGCATGAGCTAGTGCCCAGTAGGCCCTTTCGTGTTTTACCACTTTGCTATTTTGCGATTCTGCCACTTTGTGTATTCGATCATGTAAGATTACGAGTGCTAGTCCAAATCAGGTTAGTCTATTTTGTTCCATGATCTATAATGCACCTCACCGTCGCAGACCTCTTCCCCTCTTCACCAATCTCCCACTCTCCCTCCGTGCGGGTCAGTTCGCTAACCACATCGCACCAAGGGCGCTCTCGTTTCCGTCAAAGACGTCCTGGAGGTCGCGCTCGAAATCGTCGTCCTGCTGGGAATGATCAAGAATCTCGCCAGGAAGATCTTCAACGCTATCAGGGATCTGTTCCAGATGATCTGGAGGAATCGACAACAGCAATGGGAGGAGAGTACTCGGCGTTTTTGGGGCCAATGGGTTCTCTCTCTTACTATCCTCTGGAGCTTCCTTCAATCAATTTCTATTGAAAAGCAGCAAACCCTTTTTATAAAATCATCTTCTACAATAAACAAAATAACCAAACTAAACTAAATACACAAAAACTATCACTTTTTCAATCCTTTTTACTTGCTAGACGAGACCGAGTTCGACGTGCTGGAGGTGTACCGACATCTGTAGGTTCCAATCGCTTCTGAGTTGACCTTATCTGCTGCGGTCGTACAGACTCGGACACAGGTGTAGAAGTAGGTGTAGAAGTAGGTGTAGAAGTAGGTGTAGAAGTAGGTGTAGAAGTAGGCGCAGAAGCAGATTTAGAGACTTGCTGCTTTTGCTGAGTCGATTTCTTTGATCGAGTCCTCTGTAATTGTACAGACTTAGGGGCAGACGTAGGAATCGACGCAAGAATTGACGCAGCGGTAGGCATCGGCACAGGCGCAGGAATTGGTGCAGGCTCCCAATTCAAAGGCCAAATAAACTGAGGACCAGCTGCCCGCTCTTTTAGCGCCATTGGCACTTCCTTTGCCTGTTGTACGACCTCTGCTTTGCTATAGAAGCAGAGGATAGATCAAATGGCTCCCCTTCAGGTGGTGGTTTACCATAAATAATGACATCAGGATGGAATAAAGGCTCACCTCCATCATCAGAGTCACCTCGAGCAACTGCATCATCAATTCTTTGTATATGTGCCCTCATCTCTGCCTCAGTCATGAAGTATTTGCCATGCGTACGAGGACGAAATGGATGTTCACGAGGTTTGGCAAGAGTTTCAATATCAATAGCCACTGGCTCAGAGGCGTCAAGATCAATGATTGATACCTCTGACTCTGGAGCAATTGGTGCCTGTGGCTCAGGAGCATCTGGTGCTTGTGGCTCAGGAGCAATTGGTGTCTCCAATTTCAAAGCAATTGGCGATGCAGGTCCTGGAGAAATAGGATCTGATTTGATCTCTATCGTACGAGGCTTCTTGTCAAGAATGACATAGATCTTAGCACGTTTCTCTCGCTCCACATAATCAAATTGTGTATACACCCTTCATACGTTGAAGATCTTGTTTACGTCGTTGTAATAAATCAGGACGCATCAATCGATAAACATCAAACAAACTTTTACCGGGCACTGAATAGATATCCTTGTCTTCGAATATGTGTGACGATCAGGACTCAGGCGTCACATGATGGGTGGTGAGTGCGGCTGATACGAGAGCTGTGAGAACCTGTGACTTGAGGAGGAAGAGATAAAAAGCCTTCTGTGGATTCTTTCTTGTTCTCTTTCTCTTCTTTTCCCATAGCTATTGTTTCGTCTAAATGCACTCTTTTGTTTAAAGATCTGGCTGGTAACAATATGTTCCTGAAGATGGACTTTTCCGAAGCCTTCAATTCGACCAGTTCCAAGCTCTGATTCAAGAATAGTAGTGATTTGTTCGATTTCAGCTTCTTGGCTTTGATGGTCATCTTTTCGACGTCGAAATCCAAGATGAAGTCGTATTCTTTGGACCGTACGATGACCAATTTGAATCCCTTCATTGCAGAGGACTTGGTGGATATGATAATCGTCAAGACCTACTTGGAAAAGTAAGGTTTGGATCCGTTTTTGAATTTCCAGGTTTCCAATTGTCTTTGGAGGTGCATTTTTAGCAATGCCCCATGCTTTGAGGCGCTTCCTCATCGTACGAGGAGCGATTTTGATGGTATTGTTGGCAGGTCTACTGCCTGCTTGTCTCAGACGAAGGGCAGGTTGTTGCAATTGCTTGCACAGGGATCGGATTCCGATTGCTCTGATGTTTGTTCGTTGTTGTTCATGTCTCTCTAAGGGGTTCAGGTGGAAGGCTGGGTAGAGAGACCTCAAAGGTCCAGTGGAGGACTACAAGTCTAGGACATGCCGTTGTTTCTTTCGATTTTTCAAAGACTGCCAGTGTTGTTTGTACTATGGCCACGTGATGTATCTTAGTCAGCAGTCAGGCGGAAGGCTGCTACCCAGCCTTCCACCTGAACCCCTTAGAGAGACAAGAACAACAACGAACAAACATCAGAGCAATCGGAATCCGATCCCTGTGCAAGCAATTGCAACAACCTGCCCTTCGTCTGAGACAAGCAGGCAGTAGACCTGCCAACAGGTATAGTCTTCTTGTAATTTTGTACAAAGCTGTTGTATTGTTGCTCCATTGGTAAAAAATGCGATGATCTCATCCCTTGTGAGACTGAATATCAATATTTGACGAGGCATGATGGTGTAGAAACAGTGTAGAAACAGTGTAGAAACAGTGTAGAAACAGTGGAGATGAGAGGGGTAAATCAATAATAGTTAAAAAACAGTAATTTATAAAATGGTAAACGTTTGAAACAGCGGTGAGAAAAGCGGTGTAATATGCAGAGAAGCAATGTAGTAAAACACGAAAGGGCCTACTGGGCACTAGGTCATGCCGTACATTTCCTTCGGCTCTATTTGCACTCCAATCTGTTGTATCCGAGAGGGTCAGAGACTTTCCTACCCTTTTAGGATCTCCACTTTACATCCTTCAGCGCTCAATAGGACCAGTGTCAGCTGCTGCTTTTCGCTTCCGACTGGCTCATTTGGCTCCCCTATGGGTAAGGAGATGTGCGAAAATGTTTGCAGCATCCTCACGATAGTGTATGAAACCTCCATCTGGGCGAAGTCTTCCCCCAAACATTGGCGGGGTCCACCACTGAAGGGAAAGAAGCCCCAGCCAATATTAGCAAGTTCACCGCTCTCCCATCGCTCAGGACGGAATTCGTATGCATCATGTCCGTAAATGTTCTTTTTTCTTGAATTCACATACTGTGAAAAAACAACCAGTTCACCTTTTCTTACCAACATGGGCTTATCTCCATCTGGGCCGCCTCCCGTTGGTAGAATGGTAGTCCGCACCGCTTCGCGGTTATTAAGCGGAACAGGAGGATATAGACGAAGACCTGAAGCGGAATATTAATGAATCACTCCGTAAATCCCAATCATACAAATAAATTTGAACTCACTTTCTTTGATGACACAAGCAAGGTATGGCATTCTCCTGATTTGCTCCCTACTTGGTATGGAGCCACCTCCCATGACGGAAGCAATCTCTCCACGCAGACGTTCCATGACATGCGTGTGACGGACTAGTAGGCGCTAATGTATGGATATCACACATTACGCTTACGCATTCCTAGGCTCCTAGCGCTCCCTGCGCGAAACCCCATTTTGGGCATGTTGGTGCCTGGATGCCTTATTTATGAACGGCAGAAAAGATATGATCCCTGAAATAATAGCGGTATATGGGGCGGTGAAGAATCAGGCATTCGGGCGTAAATATCCACCCAAAATGGGGGTTTCGCACAGGGAGCGCTAGGACTGCGTACTATCATACTATGCCTAAACAAGTGGAGAAAGCGCTATAGGACTGCGTACTATGCCGAAACAAGTGGAGAAAGCCACAAGCTTATCACCACCTCCGTTCCAGTCGCCGCTCATGAATCGCGCTATGTAAGCGTTTCTGGCATGGGCCCTTCTAGTTTTATTAACGATGAGATCCCCCAATCCAACAACCCTCGAATCAAGTGCTTGGCTGCGGATTTCCCGTTATTAAACATCCCCTCCCCCGCCTCCCCACTTCTCATATCAAGTACCCTTCTTCATTTGCTGCCAGATCTATCATAAATACCTCCCCGTGACATCTGGACCGATCATAAGCTAGACTTCCATGATGCCGCTGGGTCTTCATGTGCTTTATTCGCACGTTCTCAGCGGGACGCTTTTGGATCAGAATAGTGATGGTGTCGAGTAAGAAAAGCCTGTAATATCACCTTGGCCTATTGTATCACTGACAAGGAGTTGGATAGTATCGTCGCAGTCCACGGCTTGGGCGAGAACTCAACAGAGGCTTGGACACACCATGAAACGGGTACTTTATGGCTCAGAGACCTTCTGCCACGACGTATCCATAACGCACGAGTGCTCACCTTTGATTATGATTCTAGCCCTTCTTTCTTCACTGGACCAGACTTCATGGACAAAGTTCAGAGCCATGCGACTACCCTAGTGGCAGACTTGGAGGGCGAGAGGAACTTGGGAAATGCTTCTAGGAGACCTTTAATTTTTGTCTGCCACGGACTCGGGGGCATCATCGTCAAAAGTGCGCTCGTTCATTCAGCAAGCCGGACATCTCATTTTACTTCACACCTCAATGCTATATATGTTTCGACCTTCGCGATCCTGTTCTTTGGAACGCCACATGATCACATCGACGTTGGAAAATGGCTTACTCTGTTTACATCGACCACGACAGCTCATCAGCCAAAGAGAGAACTTAGTATACCAAACGACAGTACTGCTCATCCCATTACCGTGCATACCTTGGAGGTTGTCACGAACCAATTTGCTCCACTCATGAAGAAGGTCCATATGTACCTTTTTTGGGAAGGGGTAAGAACACAGCTCGTGAACGGCGCAGATTTTATGGTGGACCCATCGTCTGCTGCTCCTCATATGTTTGACGCAGAGAGATGTGGAATTCTGGATTCCAACCATTCAGAGATGACCAAATTCTGCCAATCCGACTCTGCATATCGGACAGTCATATCGGCGCTTTTGAAATATTGCCACTCGGCGCCAGCAATTGTTGCATACCGATGGAAAGAAGCAATGGAACATTTGATGCGCATGCGAAGGAGCGAAGCTTCAGAATTAACTGGTCTGTTGCTTGAAATCCCGGACAAAATCCCATTTTCCACGGAAAGCAAGAATGACGCCGTTGATGTCGCTTCGGAAAATGAACATTTCAACCCCCCATGCACTGTTTCCATGGATTTTATAGGCCAAGAGCACATTATGGAAGCACTCCAGAAAGCTTTCAATCCAGAAGAACAGACATTGTTGTCGATCAAACAGCAAAAACGATTTGTCGTCTATGGGATTGGTGGTTCTGGAAAGACACAGATATCTGCCAAATATGCTCAGAACAACCGTCAATGGTGAGAAAGTGAGCACGAACATATTGGTGTCTAATTACTGACATATGATGTTCAGCTATTGGGCAATTTTTACCATCGACGCATCTTCCCCCCAAACTGCAAAGCAATCATTCTGCAAGATCGGACGAATAGGTGGTCTCGAAGCCACCGAGGATGCTGGCAAACACTTTCTCTCACAAACCCGGAAGACCTGGCTGCTCATCATCGACAACGCAGACAAGCCTGATCTAAACTTTGAAAGCCTTATAATACCTGGTGAAAGAGGCCATATCCTTGTAACCACACGAAATCCCAGCCTTCGAAGGAAAGGCAACGTCGGGAATGTGGAGGTCAAAGGACTTAGAGAAAGAGAAGCTTTCCAGCTTCTGATGAAAGTTGCAGATATTCGCCAGCCCTGGGATTTGCCTACAGAAACATCAGGAAATGAGATTACCAAGGCTCTAGGCTATCTAGCCCTCGCAGTCATTCAAGCGGGCAACTCGATCTACAACAAAATCTGCAACCTGAAAGAATATCTTACGTTCTACCGACGCTTTCTAGCACACCGGCAGAGAAGAAAGACCTGGCAAAATAGTGGAGAGTCCGTCGAGCGTAATGCCGAGAATGATGATATCTACTCCACATTTGATTTTTCTTTCCAAAACATCGCGTCCAGTAATACGACTCCCAGCCAAGACGCAGTGGAAGTTCTCAACATCGTGAGCTTCTATCACTTTGATAATATACGAATCGAGATTTTCGAAAGAGGTATGAGTCTCGAGCGAAGCCATCTTCTTCAACCTCCAATTGCACCACTTCAAGCAGGGTTTGTGAATGCTCTTATCAGTCGCTTGAGACCACCTCGGGCACTTCCCAGAATCCTCAAACAAAGTGCAGAGGATATGCATCCGTTATGCATTAGGGAAGCTCTTCGCGAGTTGTATGCATCTTCATTGATAACATACGGATCTGACGAACGAAGCTTCTCATTACACCCTTTGGTGCATGCCTGGGCAAGAGACCGCATACCCCCAAAAGAGAGGAGTCTTTGGGCGATGGTTTCCTTTCACACACTCATGGCATCCATCCCACTCCCTCCAATGGAGTCGAGGGAGCCTGATTTGAGCTTCCGGAGGAGTTTGATTCCCCACCTCAACGAATGCCTAGATGCCTGTCCTATGGAGTTCAGAGAGTTCTACGGCCTAAGAATTGGAAGATATCGCCGATTTATGTTGTTGTTCCAGCCCACTCTAGTGTTCTCATTTCGAGAAATGATCCAAAATGCCGCTAAGTGCGGGATTTTGTATGCCGAGACAGGCGACTTTTCGAAATCTGCATATTATCTCTTTCTGGCCAAGGAGGCGCTCGTCAAGCTTGTCGGGCCTCACGACGCGAAAACAACGGCCGCCATGTTGGGCTTAGCCGGCGTCCTCTGGGGCTTGGGGCGATTAAGGGAAGCCATAGCTTTGCAAGAACAGGTTGCCAAGTCTCGGCAGCAAGTCTTAGGACCAAATCACCGTGAAACACTGCTGGCAATGGATTCGCTCGGTCAATCTTTTTGGCTCAACGGACAGTACTGTGAAGCTCTCCAACTTCAGCAACAAACTGCAGAGAACATGCGAATTCATCTTGGCGAAAGAGATGAAAACACACTCAAGGCGTTAGATAACTTGGGCGTCACATTAGGCTCTTGGCACCGCTACACAGAGAGCAGAGACATTCATCAGAAAGTATTGGCAATTCGAAAACAAACTCGGGACGAGAGCGACTTGGTGGTCCTCGAAACGAAGAATAATCTGGCAATGGCCCTGCTTGATTTGAAAGAACTCGGCGACGCAAAATCCCTGATGGAAGAGGTCTATAATGGCCGCAAGGCGCAGATGGGCAAGGAACATCCTTACACACTGTGGGCGCTATGTTATTTGGCGAAGATATATACGGAAGAGGGGGAGTTACAAAAGGCTGAACATATTTTGGTTGAGGGAATCGCCGCTGGCAAACGGAGCCTTGGTGAGGATCATCTTGGGGTTTTGATGGGCTGTGGAGAGCTTGCTCGAGCTTATTCTCGTCAAGGGCGTCTCGATGAAGCTCTGGCACTGACGCTGGCGACTGTCGATAAGGTCAAGCTTTCTCGAGGCATTGAGCACCCTGATTACGCTACTGGGATGTGGAGTTTAGGTCAGTTATGGGAGAAAAAGCAGAACCAGGCCAAGGCAATCAATGCCTATCGAATCGCTTTGGAAGCTACGGAAAAGAGGTTAACAGCAGAGCATCCGCTCTACAAGATTATCTCAGACCGCATCGTACTCCTGACAGAAAGACATCACTGCAATGACTACAAAGAGGCCGCTGTAGCAATGATCCAGTCATAACCTGACTGTCATTGAGGAGCTGCCGATAAAACGATTACGGCCTTTGCAGACCAAAGCCAACCGCAAAGGGAGAAGCGTCAAAAATCAGTTCAACTGAAGACTGTCATAGTGAGACTTTCTTAATGAGCGCGAATTTTTCGATATGGCCGCCTCACTTTGCAACCTTTCAACACACATATTGCAGACGGACTCTACGCAACCAGCCGGCAATGTGGATAGCCAAACCACTATACTTCCTCAACGTCCCTCCAAACATTCGACTTGTTAATGGCAGGATTATTGACATGAGAACGGAATACACCGATTTCTCAAATTCTCAACAGACGGTGGAAGGAAGATTTATTTCATTGGCCTCTGTCACAACCCTCGTCCAAATCTTAGCAACACTTGGCTTATGGACGCTGAGACCATCACCATCTTTGCTTGGGGAAAAGCGAATTTGATTGAATTGCTAGAAGAAGTGCAAGAAGCATATCTCAAACGCAAGGGCAATCGAGTAGCATTTATCGCGGCCTGAAGTCGCAAAATATGCTCCGCTGGGCCTTGAGCTCCTCAAAGCCTCCCCGCTCGCTTCAACTTTAGCGCTCGCTCCAGAGACCAAGAGTGAAGTTCTTTCTGGTATTGAAAGCTTTGTTAGTCCAGAGTCAACAGACTGGTATAGGTCATGCGGAATACCGTACCGGTGTGGTTCCTTGTTTCATGGATGGTCCCCCGGATCGGGAAAGTCAAGCATGTGTGTTGTGATTGCTGGCCTGCCCTGTTTGGATATCTAGACCATCAGCCTGAAAACACCCAAAGTCGACGAAGACAATCTGTCTCGGCTTTTGCAACAGCTTCCAAGCCACTAATGAGCGCTATGTTCTGAACGGTAATATTATAGTATCCCAAACTACTAGTCGGCCGGCATGATAGGACTGAGTCCTCGTTTGCCTATCCTCAACTTGCTCTTACATTTTGCTGGGTTCTTCGGCTGCGTGTCTATGTTTTGATAGGGATTGAATCGTTGTTTCCATCAGAGTCAAATTCCATTGTACTATTTACTTAATTGACGAAAGCCATTCAAAAGTTAGTTTGTACCTTTTCTGTACATTCATAACTTATACAAGACTCAACCCTCCCTCCCCCCCCCCCGCCCCGGGCCGCAGGCCCGGCGAGAGCCGAATCACCCAAGTAACATGTTCAGCGCGCACCTGTAAGTGTTAATTATACACCAAAAGTGAATGGATGTGTACAGCACCTTTCTAAATGAAAGATCAACAAAGATATTCTGACCAGTTGACTGTATCTACTTGTAAACTTGTAGACCCACTTGCATAGCGTACTCACCTAGTAAATACTTCACTTACACCCGATGGGTCTTGCGAGTAGGATGCGATGATACCTGAGTAGAGGCACGTGTATATGACAAGCATATATATCTCATCGCCAACCTATCGACAGCAACAAAATTGAGGCCAGCCCGGGCCACGGGCGCGAGCGGCGGCGAGCACCAAATCGGGACCCCGACGATGCTGCCGGATGACTTCGCGTTTGAGCCCCCACCGGGCACATCAAATGTAACATGGCTTGGAATTGAGATTCTCGTTGGTCACTAGTGATTTAGTCTATCGTTACTCACTAAGACTCTCGTATAAAACTGACAGAGCTCTGCTACCTAGTGTGACTCAAACTCAGGTGAGTCAGTCATCGTACTGCGTATACCTTATAACCTACTAGGTAGCCCCATACCCAAAGCCCAAATTGAATCTCAATTCCTTACCACATCCACAATCCACCAAAATGACACTCTGCGAAGGAATAGAACTCTACAAATCCAAGCGTCTCCTCTACCGAGCCGCAGAGAACAACGAAGAAGACAAAACCTTCCTCCAACATGACCTTTTCAAAGACAACGCCTGCCAGCTACTGGGCAGCGCCCGTCTACGACGCCCAGCCCACGCCGGCTCCGCCGAAGATGCCGTCAAATCATTCCAAAGCGTTCTCCTCGGGGTCATAATATGTCTCCGTCCTGACACAGCCACCAACTCAGAAGGACCAGAATCCCCCGACACACCCGCCCAGAAAAACAAGCCGGTCCCAATCGGCTTCGTGAGTCTCTCCCAGCAGGGGCCGGAATTCGCGCATCATCGCAGTGCAACATTGGCGATATCGCTTAGGGGCGGTTATCGTGGTCAGGGGTACGGCGGCGAAGCTATTAATTGGGCGTTGGATTGGGCGTTTGAGCAGGCTGGTTTGCATAGGGTTGGTCTAACTGCTTTTTCGTTCAATCATCGTGCTTTGCATTTGTATAAGAAGCTTGGGTTTGTGGAGGAGGGTCGTGAGCGTGAGGCTGTACAGCATTTCCGTGTTTGGCATGATATTGTCATACTTGGGATGTTGGAGAGTGAGTGGGAGAAATTGAGGGGCTTTACCCCGGAGGCGACAGTGGTAACTCCTTCTTTTTCTTCGGAGCTGGGGAGTGAATGATTCCTAGAGTGACTGTCTTTACGACGCGTCGTCTCTTATTCAATGTTGTTATGTCCGTTTGCCGATGTATCAAGACACTCGAGCCCAGTACCACTATCTCATTCTGCTTTCGCGTGATTTCTCGAGATGTCTACAGTCTCACTGTTTATTAGGGCTCACTTGGAAGATATGACACTGCCTGGACATAGTCGTTCCCCCTGCACAGACAGACCGAATACCCGAGAATGATATTTAGGGGTCAAGCTCTCTCTACTGAGTCGGGGAGTAGAGTATTAACACTCATAAGATAGATCTACATCTATAGATTCCGACTATGATGACAAGAATGTATTATTTGCATTAGATCCTGCAATATACGTTAAATCTAGACTCTGCCTCACAATTCTGCCCAGAGTCCAAGCACCCCAAATAGGAAATATGCGCGCCGATCATCCCTCGGCTATGGGGAAATTCTGGGGGAAGAGCGGGGAAATTGGCCGATCTTACCTCTCCGCACTCTCTAATACCTCTCTACTTTGGCATCAACGCCTCAGATCTACGAGCCTGCTACTATTCTGCGCTGAAGTCGTCGTCTCTCCGATGTCCCACCCGCGCACCCGCGCACCTGAGATCATGGCCCCAAGGGTCTGCGACCGCTGCAGCCTGAGTAAAGACAAAAGCGTCACTGCCGATGGCAGTCCAGCCTGCGCGAGATGTGCTCGCCTGAAGAAATTAGGCTACACATCTCGTCGGAACAAGCGCATCAAACACCTCTCCGCTGTCCAAGCCCATCCATACAGGGAAATGCGGGCTTTAAGCATCGAACCTCAGCAGCGCGACATGTCCGAGACAAGCGAGAGCGATGCGTCATCTTCTGGGCACAGTCAAAGTACGCCTTCCAGCTCGCCGGGCGGAGTTGTTGAGTCATGGTCACCGACAAGTCACGACGCGGTGATCGTATCGCCAGAGAAATTGCTCGCTGCGCCCACCACTTTCCAGACCACGTCGGACGCGTTTCTTACCGTTCTGGACGTGGAAAAGTTCTCGGTTATTCATTTACCTTTTATGCTGGGAGCCAGCTTCATTCCTGAAGCCCAGAAGACGGTTTTTGCTATTCTCAAATTATCTGCTCCGGTCCTGACCGAGGGGTACCTGGCGTTCCTAGGGCTGATGACAAATTACCAACAGTCGCTTGTCATCCGCCGAGATGAACCTGATATGTACAAAGCGGCGAAGGGACTGCAACGACTGAGAGATGTGAAGATCTCACACGCATATGATGCAGCTTGTGCTCTTTTCCTCGGCCAGACGATGTACGTGTTCAATGTACTCACAGCACCATATTCAAACACGGCCCACTCCATCGTTCGGAGTGCGCTCATGTCCACCAAACAATGGCTTCCAAAATTGGTTCAGGCTCCTATTATGGATACGATCACCATGACTCCTATCCTGATCGACACGGTTGAGTGTTTAGTGCATCGTGAGGTCCCTATAATACGACTAGATAATCAGCATCGCATCATCGTCGATCGCTATGCCGGTCTTTGCGCCACACTCCTTCCTCATTTATATGATATCTGCGAGTGGAGCAATGCCGCGAAAAGGGAATCTCCCACCGCCGAATCCGAACCAGACTCGGCGATCCATGACCGACTGGATGAGATTGAGGAGACAATCCGACGCTGGAGACCCCGAACGCCTACACAGTTATTCGACAACTACGGCCGGAACGCCGTTCTAGCCATGGCGACACAAGCAAATGTCTATCGCCTGGCCGCTTTATTGGTCATTCACCGACTCCGGTATCCGCTGGGCGTCGAGGACGAAACAGCACAGATACATGCAAATGGTATATTCTCCGAACTGGCCTTCTTTGCCAAACAAGCGGTCAAAGAAACAAGCGCTTTGCCCGTGGTATTTCCTCTGACAATGGCTATGCTCGAAATCGAAGGGCCTGGCGAGGAGTTGCTCGAGCGACTGTCCTCTTTCACTGTGCAAAATGTGAGTGCGGTACGCCTCCAGGAGTTTGTGAAGTTGGTTCGTGCATCGAGGAAGTCTGGGTTCCAGGGCATTTGGTTTGATCTGGTTGACACACATCTCCATGTTGCGATGCCGCCGTAGCGCGCGCCATTGATTTTTATAGCAATTTATTCTTCGATGTATAATACTATTGTGGGCTTGGCGATGGCTGGTTTCATGGGACTGGGTGTAACTTTTCGTTTATAATGCTTGCGGCTTCTATGTTCATTTTTCATCGACGATAGTTACTTTACACGATATTGGCGTTATGATCAGAGATAATCTAAGAAATGCCAGTATATCAAATTAGAGAAGACACGTTACATGGCTAGGAAAGTTGTACTGTGTTGTCCACAAACATGCAATGAGGTGGCAACCTGAGACCTAGGGCTCCCCGGCTCTCTCGGCACCTTAGACCAGAACAATTGTATCGGGTAGGGCGGGTACCCCAGGCCCAAACAAGGCTACCTGACCAGGGGTTCAGAGCTGACAGGCTGGAATAATGTCATGCCTCTCTACCCAGTCAATATTTGCGCCTCAAATACCAAGGGCCAACAGAATCTTGTCAATAATCGCCGAATTTTCTAGGTCCCTTGGCCTAAGCTTGATCGGCTAAGGATATTCAGGGTGCGATATGAACAAGCGAAGGCGCAGTTATTAGTCTAGCTCACTGGGATTATCCACGTCTATGATTGGCGGGGCTACCTACTAGAGTGCGCGCGCTTATGTACATACAGTGCTCCGTAGTTAGACTGATGATGGTGGTTGTTTCAAAATGAAGCCACAGACAAGGATGCTCTACCCAGCCTTCCACCTGAACCCCTTAGAGAGACATGAACAACAAAGAGACACAATCGGAATCCGATCCCTACGCAAGCAATTGCAACAACCTGCCCTTCGTCTGAGACAAGCAGGCAGTAGACCTGCCAACACCACTCGATATTAGAAGCGCTTAATGATTCATAGGACATATATTAAGGTTGAAGTATGGAGCTGTGTTATCATCAAATCCACTTTTCCCGAACTCAAAACCAGCCTTATATACATTGACCCACAATATGGGACACTCATGCCAGTTGATACTACTCACAATTCCATATTTCGTCACCCTTGCCCACTCCTACAACTTCAGTACGCTTGCTACTGTGTATCCCTCCGCAAACTTGGAATGCTCCGCGACATCACCGCACAATGGCACCCAATCGGACCAATGTGGCCATCAAGGATGGGTCAGTGAGCCACATGGAAGGGGAACCATCGGCATCGTATGGAGCTGCTGCTTTACTATGTTTGCTTGTTCATGGTCAACCCTGTGTCTCAATGTGCCCGGGCCGGAAGACTCGAGAATCAAAGTCTTTAAGCGAAAAGTCTTACTGACAGCCCTAGCCCTTCTGGGGCCCCGAATTCATTTTCCAAATTGCACTGTCCCAATACCAGTCCGCGGCTCAGTCGGTGGTGGATTTCAAAGAACTCAAACACACCGAATGGACAATGACGCATGCATTCTATGCCGACATGGGTGGATTTCATTTGAAAGCCAGAGGCTCGGAGCCCTTCCCAATCAACGCAAAGCAGCTTCATCATTTGGTTCTGAATAAATACGTGGAGATGCCGACGACTACCAAGAGAACCATCGAAGACAAGAATAAGGTCGACGCGATGCTGCGATTCATCACTGTGGCTCAGTGTCTCTGGTTTCTTATCACTACCCTGGGACGACTACAAATGCATTTGCCTATCACAACAGGCGAGCTCACCACGGTGGCATTCATCCTCTGCAGTCTACCAACAAATTTGTGCTGGATCTCTAAGCCCGCCGACGTGAAGACCTCCGAAATCATTGAGACGAGCAAAACTATCGAAGAGTTATGGCAAGAAAACAACGTAGATAAAGTCAAAGCGAAGCATTACTTCACACCGATGGACTACGTGGATCGCGAAGAGAGAGAGTGGGCTTGGTCTATATATTGGTCCAACTGGGTCAATATCCTCCGCAATATGCGTATCGTCATTATTCATCAAAAGAGGCCAATTACTCGATTCCAAAATACCCGGGTTGCTAAGCTTACAACATTGTCTTATGCCTTGTTCCTACTCGTGACAGCCATATATGGGGGCATATTCATGTTTGGCTGGGATTATGAATTCCCTACCCGCGTCGAACAGATTCTGTGGAGAGTCTCATCCACTGTCGTTCTGGCCTGCACGGGCTTCTTCTGGGCAATCGGTTGGATCGCCTTCACGTTGTACCCGAATTATATTCGACCATACCTCAAAGCTCGGGAATGGGGAAGGAGCATCCTGTCAATTGGTGAAATGGATCCGTTCGCACACCCGGCATTGATCCGTTTCAGCAAAATCGCGGAACATATGGCCAAGTGCATCAGAAATAACTCATTCAACCAAGACCCAGCTATGCATGTTCCGTTGAAAGCGATTCTCCCGATTTACGTGGCTGGTGTGCTATATTGCTTTTCTCGTGCTTACATCTTCCTCCAGGATATTATCCAACTTCGATCACTCCCGGCAGAGATATTTAGCGATGTTGGATGGTTCAACTCCTGGCCTCATGTGTGAATACGTTGGTTGTTTTGTCTACAGCTTCTTGATTGGACTGACTTTAGCCTCATGTGTGAGATACTGACTTGTGTGCGATATAACTTGTGTCCGTTATGACTTGTGTGAGATATGACTTATGTGTGATACTGACTTGATTTTATGTGTTCTGCAAAGCGTTATGTGATTGATATACAGATTCAATTTGGAGTCTAGTTCGTTTTCAGACATTTGCGTCGAGGCGAAACAGCCCCGCTCCCCAAACATTTGTACATGTTCTTGTAATCGAAGGAAAGTATCATAGCACAAAACCATTGAAACAAAAACAAAAAAGGAAACGCAATGATCGAAATCATGGCACTCGTATAAAAGTGAGAAGGTACATAAGTGAATGCTCATTGCACTTTCTTGGGCTCCAAGGGATGACCCGCGGAGTTTGGCTTCGTAGCCCGAATTGCCATATAACGATGAATGTGGAAGTATCGATAGCCGACAATGGCAGCCACAGTATTGACAAAGTGTCTCTCAAGGCCAAACAGCCTGATAACGAGATAAGGAACGTATGCCAGAATGAAGAAAAGCCGCATCAGGGGCTTCACGTTCTGCGTGAAATCCCTCACCTTTATATCGGTAAATCCAGC
Organism: Penicillium bovifimosum; assembly: GCF_028826915.1. Lineage (NCBI taxonomy): Eukaryota > Fungi > Ascomycota > Eurotiomycetes > Eurotiales > Aspergillaceae > Penicillium > Penicillium bovifimosum. Next base: position 1,869,307 of record NW_026622714.1, on the reverse strand, counting down.
ATCTTCAACCAGCGATAGCAAAGCGTCTGATTCGAACTCTGCATTGGCAGGCATCGCCGCATATTCATTAACCTGGCGGAAAAGCCTCGAAGCCTCGGGCGCATCCTTTGGGGTTGTGTGTGCATATTCAAACATCACGAGCGAGCCACCGGGCTTCAAGACGCGGAAAAATCCATCGAGCACTGCTTTCGCATCTGTCGCATGCACTATCGTCTCCATGGTGTACACTCCGTCCAGAGACTCGGTCGGAAATCCCTCCAAGTGGTGGTAATCGCCTCTGCTGACCGTGACGGAGTTCTCGAGCCCGGCTTCGATGACGTTCTTTTGAGCCCGGATAACGTGTCGTTCGGTCACGTCGAACGCCTTGACCTTCAGGTTGCGACTGGCCATGTTGATTGCAACGTAGCCATTGCCACAGCCAGCATCGAGGACGGTGGAACCGGCGGGTAGATCCAAGCATTCGAAGAGGCGGTCTTCCATATTGCGAAGCGCCTTGCTGATTGGGAATGGCCACCAGGTGCCAGGCTCGTAGTATCCAAAGTGTCGAGTGCCGCCTAAGATGAGGCGATACCCAATTCTAGATTCCAGGGAGGCATAGTAGGCCTGTAGAGCCGGGTTTTTGTTGATTAGAGGTCTGGTATCTTCGCTTGTCATGGTGAAGTTGAGGCCAGCTATATCGAACTAGGCAACAGGGGTTATGAAAGCGCTAAGAAGTTGGATGTCGGAGCTCGTGAAAGGGAACGTTTGCTTGCGCCACCGTCTTACCGCCTTTATCTTTCGCTAATAGAGACCTCAGGAGACAAAAAAAGCAAAAGGGGGGGGGGGGGAGGGAAATGTGATGTGATTGTTCGTGCAGGAGGCTAAGCACGGCTAAGCACCAATTGAGGGGGCTGGCCGCTGGCGGCATCACCCGAACCGGTCTAGCAGAATCAGCATTCTAAAGGCACATGCTCGACAAGACGATACCTTTATTATGGAGGCTTCATATCCTTATCTTATTGATCTTTGATATAATAATATAACTATTACTTCTATGTTTATTTTGACTTCGGGGATCCTCGTGCCTACCCGCAGGGCCGCACCCCACCAGATACCCGTCCACGGGTCCACGGATCTTATGTGGGCGGAGCCATGGGTACATGCATGGATAGATCTCAATGCAATGACAAGGCACCACATCATACTTGTTGAGCTATCGTCATTCGAGCATACCAAGCCATCCTCAACAATTATAACTAATCAATCGGCATCGTGTACGGAGTAGAACAGACACGTTACTCTGTGAAGATGTCTGGCTCCACGACTTCCCCGCGACGCGGATCAATTATGTTTGCCTTTGGCATTTCGACTCGGGTTTGCTATACGCTCATTGGTCGATGACATTTTAATTTGCCATAGAATTAAACACCTTACACCAGATCAGACGTGGCACCTGTCGCAGTCGGATTATTGAGGCAATTCGTCGGGAATCGGGATAACCTTGCCAGTTGGCGGGAAACTCGCCAGTTGGCGGGTGTCCACTAAGGATGAGCATACCGTTGCCTAAGTTCCTGATACAACCCCGGGGGATGCAAAGCAACGGATTGAGGACCAGTCACCTCCTTTGCTTGGCCTCTTCGGCTTTTGTGAACAAAACCCAACTGAATGTGACTTCACTTACCAGAATGCGCCCGGCTTTGCGACTTGGGATAAGAAGAAGAAAGTCTACAGGCGGATACTGACAACTGGACAGAAGACTTTTGTTGATATCTAATTCAGAAAGGTACTGTACACATGTCCTAACAAAACATAGACACGCAACCGAAGATCCAAGCAGATTGTAAGAGATAGCCGAGGAAAAACAAACGAGGACCCAGTGTTCTAGAGGAAAGAACAACGAGGAAACAAGAAAGAAGAATGAGAAAATAGAAAACCGAAAAGAGAAGAACCACCGATTCCTCCAACATGATAGGTACAGACATCAGCTCAGCAGGCGTTTGAAGCCTCTACTGGAACTGAGCCGCAGACACCGCCACCTACGCCGCTGTATAAGCGCCAGGGGCCAAAATGCCGTTACTAACTAATCTTGATGCCTTAATGCCTGACTTTGGCCTGACTTTGGCCTGATTGTGCCTAGGAGCCTGAGTTTTTGGCCTAGGAGCCTGAATTACGACGGGCAGAAAAATAGGGCTGTCTGAATTACGATTACACCTGACTTAATAAGCGAGGTACCATAACTACCTACTTTTGCTAGCTAGCTGTCCAGCCATAAAAATGAAGCCTTTTTATCCCATACAAACGCATACATCTCCAAGTTCAAAGGTGGTTTACTCTCCATGTGCGAAATGAAGCCTTTTTGTCCCATACAAACGCATACATCTCTAGTTACGGGAAAATGCATGGTCGGTTTGTCTGGGTGAATTTAGAATTAACCTATGGTTGGAATTAACATAAAATACTGTAAGGGATTAGCTTGTAAAGGTTTCATTAGCTATTAGAGCATCGAGGTTTACCTGTGCATTATTCCGTGCCGGAGAGAGAGCGCTGGTAAACCACCTTCAAAAATGGAGATACATGCATTTGTATGGGACAAAAAGGCTTTATTTTCACACATGACGAGTAAACCACCTTCGAATTGGAGATGTATGCATTTGTATGGGACAAAAAGGCTTCAGTCTCACACATGGAGAGTAAACCACCTTCGAAACTGGAGATGCATGCATTTGTATGGGACAAAAAGCTTCAATTTTACAAGCATCTGATTACAATTTACATTACATTGTACAGTGCGGTGTAAAAGGCGGTCAGGGGCCTGGCCAAAATTTCAGGCTCCTAGGCCAAATCAGGCCAAAGTCAGGCATTAAGGCATCAAGATTAGTTAGAAACGGCATTTTGGCCCCTGGCGCTTATACAGCGGCGTAGCCACCCCTAACGGGAACCCGTGAGTGCCGTCGACTTCCTCATGTAGTCCGGGGTTAGGTCAACCTCCGCCTGCTTCTTCCCATGACCAGCCACATGAGCTGGCTTCGGTCTCGCAGGCTCCTTCCCCTCTAGATGGAAGTTAGTATCAACTATCAAGTCAAGACAGGTTGAGGATATCAACTTACCGATCACTTTAAGGGGAGAGCCCTCATACTTCTCCCGGCCATCCCGACGCCTAGCCTTAAGCTTGGACCTCACACACTTGATGAAACGGATGAAACTGAGAAATATGTGAGTTTCGTCTTCGTCAAACGGGAAATGGTTGACTTACCAGAGACAGCCCACCGCGAGGGCGAGCACAGCCACCAGTGATACGTAGATCAAGCCGACGACTATCAGTCCTGTCTCTGCGTCGGCTTCGCTATCCCTTTCTTCTCGAGAAAGGAGGGCATTGTCAGAGCCTGGGATGGGAGCCATGACAATGTTTGGTAACAGTATTTGGTAAAGAGAGGAGATAAAAAAGTAGTTGGTAATAGGTTTTGGTGAAGGTGAAGGTGAAGGTGAAGGTGAAGGCGAGCAAAGATAGATGTAGATGGGAAAATAAAGATCAAGGCTGAGGGCAAATCGAGGGGACTATATAGATTAGGTATGAGGGTTCCGTCGCCTGTTTTGGTGTCGGAAGCTGAGAAATGATGATTGATGGATGATGTTCTCATTAACCATACAGCCGAGAGAGAAACGGACCTCATATACTACCAACCATGGGAACCACCGGGGGAAATCGATATGATTCGATCCCAAGGGTTTGCTTATAGGTGCCATCCATCTTTTTGCTTCGAAAATATCTCTAATTGCTGCAATCTTGATGTGAGTCAGAAGCTTTCCGCTGCTTTAGGAATCGGAACCCAACTGATGGTGACAGAAGCATGACAGAAACAAAGTATAAAAATTAGGGCTTTCATAGACCTTGCGGCGCTCCTCCTGCTTGATAGCCCGCTTAGCCTACTCCTCGTAATCAGTAGATCATCAGCGGTGATCTACATCCTTCTCAAGTTTACATGCAGCACGTCCATTGTACTCAAGACACATTCAGCCTGCCTCGTTGGTACTAATTGTCATGTGTTATAATCAGGTCTTGGTTATATAGGCTCCCCATCACTAGGCACCCAGCAGGTGCTGAGTCGAGGCCAGCTATGACATGAAGCAACCACCTCCTTATATACAATTTTGAGTCTAAGCAAGGTTATACTCCCTCACCAACTTCTCCGCGCAAGTCGCACCGGTAACATAGGCAGCAGCCTGGAGATGCGCATTCACCAACACAGGTATAACCGCCATATCAGCCACCCGCAGATTTTCAATACCAATGAGCCTGAAATCCGGGTCCACAACCGCATCCTCATCACCCTTCTTGCCCATCTTCACCGTGCCGCACATGTGCCAGCTCGACAACATATTCTGGCGCCAGTACTCAAGCAGATCCTCATCGGAATCGCTCTTCGGCATCGCCAGCGCAGCAACATTGTCTTTGGTATATCTCTCATGCTTAGCAAGACGGAACACATCCCGCAAAGTTTCGATCGCGACCCGACGGTCGAACGGATGCTCCAGGAACCTAGGGTTGAAAGACAGCGGGGTGTCAGGATCGGACGATTGCAAAGTGACTTCTCCGCGGGTCTGCGCGTTGAACAAGAAGAGGGTTAGACAGGAGTAGCTCATTGCCTCGGCGGGGAAATCCGGGATGAACCAGTGGACGGGGAAGTGGGTGAGGAGCTCGTAGTGCGGCACGGTTTCTTGCAGAAGATACTTCTGTTCGTCTGCGGGGAGGGCCTTGAACTCCGGTGTGGAGGTGAGTTGCTCGGTCAATTTGAAAAAGCCGATGCCCATCTCGCAGGCGAATTTGGCCCACGGCCCTGTGCCGTCTTCTTGCCATTGCTTCTGGGCGGCCTCCATGGCGGCTTTGTCGCCGTAGAAGGCTTTGCGGTCTGTGCTGGTATCTGCGCGGGTGTTGACCATTGTCACGAAGCAGTGGTCGCGGAGTCCCTGGCCGACGCCGGGGACATCTTGCACCACGGGGATGTTGTGTTGCTGGAGTTGGGCGGCTGGACCAATGCCGGAGTGCATTAGGATACGGGGATCATTGAGCGTGCCTGCGCACAGGATGACTTCCTTGGTGGCGTGGTCTGTTGACTACTGTCAGTATATGGTCAACTGATTAGGGGGTTATGTCTTTACATTTTCTGCCGTTCGACTCAACGCCAACGGCCTTCTTGCCCTCCAAGAGGACACGCTGTACAGGAGCATCAGTGACAATAGTCAGGTTGTCGAGTTTCTCGCTGATCAGATCGCCGGCGGTCGATCGCAAGCCCTTGTGCGCGGAGTTAATCAACACGGCCATGCCGATCGGATTCCCCGAGTTATGATCCGGGTTCAAAGGGAATCCAGCGTCTTCGCAAACATCCAACAATTCCGTCACATCCCTCTCCCACTCCCTTGCAAAGCCTACATGCAGCGGGCCCTCACTTCCATGGTCTTCAGGTTTTGGATTCGCATATTTCTTATCCATCCCCTCCGGCATTTCTCCATGGAAGGTCTCCAGATTCTTTAATCTCCGCTGAATATTCGCCCACGCAAAGTCATCATCACCGGTAATTCTCGCCCACTCCTGGTAATCATCGCGTGCGCCGACAGTGTATACACCGAAGTTGATGGCGCTGGATCCGCCTACGCAGCGGCCACGACTATAATCGATCTCGCGATTGTTGCAGTCTGGCTGCGGGGTAGTTTTGTACCCCCAATTCATGGATTTGTCCTGGAAAGTGAGCCATCGCTGTCCGTCCACGCGGAGATTGCGATCTTCGTTGAGATCGCCCGCTTCCAGGAGGAGTATGCGAGGCTTTGCGGCGGCCTTGGCGAGGCCGGCGGCGAGAGCGCTGCCAGAGGGGCCACCTGTGAGATGTATTAGAGGATGTGATTCGGTCTATTTTCTTACTTGGAGGATTTACTCACTCCCGACGACAATGAAATCGAAGGTGGACATGTTATAATGAGCTGATGATAGCCCTATGGGAAACGACGAGAGGATATGCGAATCGAACAATGCGTTTTAGAAGGAAGAAGAGAGAGAATAAATACTTCCTCGGAGGGGTCCGTCGGGTCCGAGGGGAAAAAGGAGCTGAATTGAGAGGTCGTATGAGTGCATTAGGGTACACAACTATTGAACTATATGCAGCTACTGAGCGGTGGAGCTGGAGTTTAGTGTCCCACCCAGATCGCCAGGCTGACACCAGCTGAACGACTTACACTTTCACACCATCGGACAGTTTCAGAGACCTCCTGGAATCCCATTGCCGAGGTGCATGATTATGCCAAGAACTCAAAGAAGAAGGGTAAAGCATTTCAACTGGATCAAAGGCGGAAGGGAAGAGAAAGGCTGGGAGATGAGGTATTGATAGAGCTTGGCATGAATCATGATCATTGATCCATCACATCCCTGAGATCGGGTGGATCGGCCTGAGATCCACCCTGGCTTATCTTATCTGGGCAAATCACCTGACTCGTGACACGATTGTTTTCACGATTGTTCTGCCGACCTTTTGGCGCGCTAAACCTAATCGGTAGCTTCTCTGATGGGGCCGGCTGAGGAACTGTGGTAACAGGATACTGATGAGGCCGACAGTGCTAGGTGTATACACATTGGGAAAGAAAAGACAGGTAAGTAGATTTCCATAACCTAAAGCCCAGCTGTACTTGAACCTAGAGCATATCCAAAATTCCAAATGCAGACTTGTACGGAATCTAAAATGTTTCCAATACCATAAATATACCCGGGGACAGGTGTAAAACAGATGAATAGCTATGTATATTGATATATTGATACCTGTAGTTTGTAAAAAATTGATTTTATCATCATCATCATGGATGCCAGAGATATTTGGCAACAAACCAGGCAAAAACTCTCCGAGACCTAAACGGGAAGGGGGGCCCTTCCTAAGTTCCTTCTACTGTACTCATTGCTCTACCCACTTTCATCTTTATGGTGGACTCCACCGTCCACTCCACCATCCACTCCATCGCTCTGAATACTCCAACCATAACCCTACCCATCTGGCGCTCAGTAGCCTGCGTTTTCTATTTTATCCTCCTTGAGCCTTGAAACATTCATTCATCATGGCCTCGAGTGTTGGAACATCGTCTATCTCGCGGTCTAGTGCCCATTCGATGGGCTTTTTCTCTGTCTCATCTTCTTCATCTCCCTTTGGCGACACCAACATCGACACAGATGGATTTTTAAAGTCATCACGTCGTGCTGGTGGTCCTTTCCTATGCTCCCTCCCATCAGCACTCATCCCGGCCCACGATCTCCCTATTCCCGGGAACGACAGTGCTATGAGGCACGAAATTGAGATGACTGCTAGAGAAGTCTTGAATGAGCTTCACCTGGAGTTTCTGGAATGTCAGGTCAACGGAAGACGTTCAAAAGTCGAGCCTGAGCCGGAATTCATTCCAACGGTGGTCATCCAAATGCCTAACCGACCGCAGGCAGAGCTATGGTGCCATGCTGCCCGGGAAGTGCATCAAAGACTAGAAGGACGGGGACATTCGGGATTTTCGGTTGAGCTTATCGAAGCTGCATTGCTTAGGGGAATATACTGTTCTCCTGTCGAGCCGTCTCATTCTATTTTCTCAAAATGGAGAAATATCGTCGAAGAAATTATACAGCGCTCTGACACCCGCGAGTGGACTGGAATGGATTGCTGGCGTTACGGGACAAATGTCGACAGAAAGTCCAACCCTGTCACCGTCATAGTCCGTGTTGCCCGATCAAGTAAAGGTCCATTTACTACCGCCTCTCGCTCCGTCCATGGTATCCTTGCATCGTTTGATGAGGCAGACGTTGATGTGCTATTCCAAAAGGATGGCAAAAGACGTTTTGAGGAAAACCCAACACTTCCTCTTGAGTCTACCTCCGGCAGGGTTTACCCTGGAGTAAGTATTGGCATCCACAACAGCGAAGCGGGTTCATCTACTCTTGGAGGCTTGGTGCAGCTCCGTTTCAAGGGCAAAAGCGATTGGTCCACATATGGGCTTACCTGCTTCCACTGTATTTGGCCGTCGGAGAACCACCGGGAGGATCCGAAAATGCGGACGCCCGAGGCAAAAGATGGTAAGCCAATTACTTCACACCGCAAATAAGAAATTCTCACTAATGGTATTATTCTAGCTCTTCAGAGATGGATGAACCGGCCTTTGACCATGCGCGACAATCCCTCACTGGGTAATATCGCCAAAAGAATCCTCCGAGTTGACCACCCGTTGCCAAGGGACCTAAGAACCACAATCGAGTCTCTAAACACGGCAGTGGAACAAGTTCGATCGCCTATGTTCTGGCATTGTAAAAAGGAAATTGACAAGGGAGATAATGGATGCTTGCCGGATTCCGCCAGACGTGAATACGAGCAAATGCTTAAAGTAATTCGAGCCTTTGAAGACAAGCGCGAGCCTTACAGTCAAATGCTCACAAATGGATCTTACTATCTCGGCCATATCGTCGCTGGAAGCGGAATGAACCGGGTACGAGTCAATAAGGACCGACTACGGGTGGCCGTTGACTGGGCTCTGATCCAGATAAACCAAAACCGTATCCACCGCCAGACGCAGGGGGAAGTTGTGATTGGGAATACTGGAAGTCAAACGGTGTCCACTAACTAGCTCTTTTTTTATCACTAGACTGATATCTGAATTCTTAGTCTTTCCTGTACGGCGACAATTCGACCCCGGCGCAGGACTTTTCTATACAAACGATCGCGCATTTGAATCCGGCGTCATACTTACAAAGTCAGGAAGGTCCACCCATCTTACATCTGCGAAGTGCAACATATTAAAGTCTGTGGAACTAGACAGGCTCAAATCTAGCCAAGGACCAGGGTATGGCCTTGTTGTGTCTTGGAGCACGAAGATTCCGGCGGGTGCGAATCATTTCACGGAACCCGGAGACTCTGGGGCCTGGATCTTTAGTCATGGAGGCTACCTTTTCGGCATTGTGACTGGAGGCGATGTGGCTCAGGGCACTACCTACGTATGCCGTACGGAGGACATTTTCAGCGATATCAAGGACATCAACGGCGCCGTCGATGTTCGAATTGCGCCTAGTTCAGCATCGTGATTTGTGATGGAACTTTCTTTTTTTTGCTTTTTCTCTTTTGTTCTTCTTGCTGGCGACCAGGTATTCTTAGCAATATGATGAGGTGCTATCCTGCACGACCCTCTCTAGACATAAAACAATATAACAAAATAACAAAATAACAATCTAATCTAGTCACAGGTAAGTCTTGCAAAGAAACCTAAGCTACTATAGCCTTGGTTTCATTAGGAGTAAAATTGGACTGAGTAATATCAAGTGGGTAGGCCAGATATGTCCCAACCATCGACCATTGGTTGGTACGTCGCGAACGTCAGTGGAACCATAAACGACGGGATCACAATGAAGCGTGGAAATAGAAGCAGAGCGATGGAAAATGACCAAGTTATGCTCAGGGTATGCTCAGGGTATGCTCAGGGATTTGCTCGGCTATGCAGGGCAACAGCCAAGGTGGAATGAATCGTGCGACACAACACATCAGTCATCACCCTAATGAAAACGCCAGCATAACTATACAGATCCTAGTTAGCTATTAATCGTCCCCGGGAAGGCCGATTTGAGCAACAAAAGGTCAGATGGAAGTGTGCTAGGGCCAGTGAGACAAGTAGTAGGGACCGTATCCGACCTGGAAGTCTTGGTAGAAAGTTATCATCGTCCGAATCGAACCGCATACCGTACCGCACAATCTCGCACCGCCAGCATGCAGACTTTCGGACCTGAATACACGCAGTTCGCGGTGGCCGCCCTTACGAAGGGCATCGCAGAACTGAGTCCTGACCAAGTGCACCGTATGCTAGAATGGAGGTATCCTGGTATCTTGTACCTCTGGCACGCGTCGATCAATCAGATTGTACTATCGACAGCAGTACGATATTTGCTTTACCAGAACTCGCCATTTTCAGATTACTCAGACTTTGTACTGCCCGTGCCCTTTACAGCAGAAAAACCGCTCTCGGGCATTGTGCCCTTGCAGAACCTTGAATCTGCCGTCAGTTTGGCAGAGGAACCAGAACAGTCCGCACCGAACCCTGCTGTCAGTCTGGCAGATGAACAGCCCTTTAATCACACAGAACCTCCGCCCCCTCCGCCTACTCCACCAGTTCAGCCTTCTGTAGTGCCTGCCCCGGCTGCTCCGGCTACTCCGACGACCATCGTGATGATTCCAGACCGCGATACCCGCCCCTGGTACCTCAAGGGCCCCTGTTTTCGACGAGAAGAACGCGACAGAATTCCTTAGGCGCGTTCAGGATATGTGCACTCGCTCCAGTATTCATGATGTGGGACAGATGATGACGCTGTTACCGCAGTACTGCTCGAGGACCTCTCGCGTCTGGATCGAGAAGCGCACTTCCTGGAAGAACCGCAACTGGGAGGAGTTCAAGGAAGAATTCCTGGAATACTTTTACGACGACGATTCGGACCAGCAGAGATACACGAGGTCCGCGTCCGTAGGGATACCGAAGGTAACAACCGCGGGTACCTCAGGTAGCTCACCGAATTTGACGATGTTAGCGGTGAACTGGTACAGAGAGGGGAGCTCGGAGACTGTGGTCGCGCTGACCTGTTCATCCGTGGCTTGCCCGATAAATGGAAGGTGAAGATCATTCAGCACCATTCCGCCAAGGACCTCCCTCGGCAGCGGCGTATTACGTACTCCGAGGCTCCCCGTTTTACACAGTACAAACACCCAAAGTGACCGACAACGAACAATTTATTGAATCGATTCAACCGAAACCTTCCCAGCAACTAACTAATCCAACCAACCGTCCAAATCCCAAATCCCAATCCAAATCTCGGACGTAAAAAAGGCAGCCCAATCCCAAAAAAACCCCAGTTCCATTAACGCAAAAATAAAAACCGTCACGCATTAACAAAGTATAGAACCGACGCATCAAACCGGCACACTTTACGCATGTCCAGGCGGGCCAATCCGAATCCAGAAAAGAGGATAACTCAACCACCGAAACCGTAGAGAGTACGGCCCTGGCGCTTGAGGGCGTAGACAACGTCCAGAGAAGTGACGGTCTTACGCTTAGCGTGCTCGGTGTAGGTGACAGCGTCACGGATGACGGACTCGAGGAAGGTCTTGAGGACACCGCGGGTCTCCTCGTAGATCATGGCGGAGATACGCTTGACACCGCCACGGCGGGCGAGACGACGGATAGCGGGCTTGGTGATACCCTGGATGTTGTCGCGCAAGATCTTGCGGTGACGCTTGGCGCCACCTTTGCCGAGGCCTTTTCCACCTTTGCCGCCTGTTTAGGGTGTTAGCTTTTTTGTTTCAAGTTATAGAATGGTAGTGTGATTTCGGTATGGAGGCGATATGTGATGGGGTGAATGGCAGCGAGGTATGACAATGTATGATGTGGGTGGAGGTTGCCTTGAGACGTGCATATGGTGAAGACCGTTCCCAATTAGGAAAGGCGGGACAAGATTGATGCCTGAGGCATGAATCACGTGCCACAGGGGCATGGCCAGATCCATCACCGCAACGACAACAAAGACACGAGGGGGATATAGTAGCGACAACGCGCGAGAATCATGTAAATACTTACGTCCAGACATATTTTCAGATAAGCCGAGATGAAAATAATATAAAAAGTTGATAAATCAACGATTGTGGCGTTGATAATCGATGGGAAGATGGGAAGATGGGAAGAAAAACGCGTTGAATTTGGGCGTAGAGGGATACGAGAGAGAGAGAAAAAGAAAGAGATTTAAGCTAGAGGGGACCAGCAGGATTTAAATAAGGGGAGGGCCCGATTACGCGTGCAAAATGATCCGGGATGGTATTTAGGTAAGCGATTTTCATTCTGCAATGCGGCGCTGATTGGCGGGCGGGGACAAGAGGAAAAGGGTGTTATGAAGGGCCGGTTTCCAGCATGTCTACCGACCATCGACGTGCCCGCATTTTCTGGCGGCGGGCGACATTGATACTGGTCACGTGGTGATTAGATAGGAGTGCGGGGCTAGCCTAATCAGGCTAGTCTGAGTGGTACACTACGCCCCACCAAAAATGTCCAAGCAGATACACCTTGACCTTCCAATATGTGGCTAGCATTTTTGTTCGACTGCAGATTCAACAGTTTAACGTCTAACTACAAATCTACAAGGAAAAAGAACAATTTGCGTCATCATGTCTCATATCATTTCAAAAACTAGGTCGCATTGCCTCGTAGGCTGTCATGTATGAGTATCTTTTGTCTTCGCATCCCTTGTCCACGTCCAACCAAAAAGGTAGACCGTCTTGTGGAACTGAAAGTGAGAAAACAAGCAGAACAAAGAAAACAAAACGAATGAAATCAAGAACACCAGAACACCATGCGATCAGAAACCCATAAGATTGCAATGCATCGAAAATTGAGAGCGGAGGCGGGCGAACTAAAAACTTTTTGCGTAGAAATGAAGGGCCATCCGCGAAAGAACAGCAAAGAATCGAAAGTGCCTCAAAAAAAGAACTCGTAATATCGTCATGCGAGGCTAAAGCGACACGCAGAGTTGAACAAAGAAAAACGAAAAAAAGGAAAAGCATGAGAATGACTGCGCTAATAATTTAGCAACAGTCTCGTCGATGATTTGGGACGACGATGAGTGGCATGATTCAGGCAGCCAATGTTTCAAACGTCCGCGGTTTATAATGCATCGCAATGACGTTCGCTCACATTAGCTGCTAGCTGAAACCACTTGCGAGTAGGTATTGTTGGGGGCAATCAGAATGAGTATGAATGAGTTTATCCATCAGAGGGCGCCGATACACGGTGGGGTAAAAGGGTTCGAAATTGGGGTAACGGATCTGTCCAGTTCCATGCAAGGGATACCAAATCCCCTTCACGACAACGTCAACGATATTCTTTCAGGGACGACCAGAAGGATCATGCCCGGGTCGAAAGCTGTCATGAAACAGTATGTCACTCACCCTCTGATGACGGTTGAAGAGTGAGGGTCATTCAAAAAACCGCGGTTGAAAGTATGGCGAAAAGCCATGGAAGGAGCTGACGGCCGCGGAGAGGCGCGGGGACTAACAGACGCACGAGGTGCCTCGGCCACAGGCTCACGGAGGGGAGCAGGAGACCGAGGGGACAACGGCGGCGAGAGACAAGCTGGAGCTGAGACCTGCTTGGGAGCCTCGCCCTGCCACCCGCTCGAGATCGAGGCTTGTGCCTTCGGAGTTGATCCTTGCGGAGATCCATACTATGAGACGTTAGTTGACCATAACGGCGTGCTTTGCTGCCGAGAAACTTACAAAGCAGTACTTGTTGACCAACTCCTGGTACACGGAGGACTCAAGCTGCGGCTTGGTAGACAGCAGAGAGGATGGTTTCAGATCTTCCGCGACCCCTCCAGTACGGGGCTTATCGCCCACTGGAGAACCAGTGTCCTGCTCAAAGCCGGCAATCTGCTTTGTCGACTTGGCTGTTTCCGGCTCCGCGGTCTCTCCGGTCTTCGCGCGGGCAGTCAGAGTGGTCCGATCCACGGGTGCCTTCGACCGCATCGCAGCAGACAACGACGCTCCGAAATCGTACCGGTTTCCAAATGCCTGGCGGTTGGAGGGATCGCGGCGCTTGGGCGGCGCGACTGTATCGATATCATCCGAGGGCATGCGAGTCAGAGGGGCGCCATTTGCATCGCCAAAAGGGTTTGAGAACGGCGCCTTGTTGCCAAGGTCAGAGAAGTCGTAGTTAGTAGACATGGATTGCGGGCGCAGGTTGTGGGTGCTGGTGAAAGATCGGCTGCGCGGAATAGTAGGGCGAGATGGGCTGGTTGCAGGCTTGCTCACGGCCTTCGGTGCCTTGTGGAAGTCGACCTGATAATTTACTGAATCGTTGTTGTCCCAATATTCCTGTCCAGCCACGTTGTAGCGAATGCACATGAACAAGGTCTTAGTCTCCAGATTGGCCTGGTCGTTCAGCTTGAGGTCGAACGAAAAGCGATCGTATCCATCGGTAGCTTGTTGGCGACGAACATCATGGCAATACGCCGCTCCGACCTCTGAGGTAGTTCTCCAATAATCCAGAGTAAATCGCGCAGTCACATGCTTTTGGAAAGCCAGGTTTGCCACTGCTACAGTGCCGACCAAAGCGCTCTTATCAGCTGACAAGAACAATCTCTCGAGGCGGACCGGCTGAGTGGCACGTGAGGTAACATCCTTGGGCCAATTGGCCAATTTGATCTCCCATTCCCATGACGGGCCAGAACTGAAGGGGAACTCGTCCTTGTTGTCATGATTTTCGACCGGCGAGGTATTTGTGCTGACAGCCAGTGGCCTGTCCAACTGGAGGAAATGACGAATGTGCTCCAAGTGAGAATCGAAATGCACGGCTTTGGAATAAACAGGAGTACCAGGCATGCTCGAAGGTCGACGCCGGGCCGATGCAGGACGAAGGGCTGGGCGAACAAGCTCACCCGACTTCTTGCGGACCATTGGGGGTTTGCACGTCATCTCCACGTCACTGTCCTCGGGCGAGCTAGTCAATACCTCTTCCCGGGCCAAATTAATGGCGGTTTCAGTCGAGGATCGAGAGTGGGCAATCTTGCGAGCTTCCTTGGACAATGGTAGGTGAGGAAGCTTGGGTCGAACAGGCTTTGACTCGGTGTCCAACGACAAACTCGACGAGGGCTGAGCCCCCTCTTCTGGCTGACCTGGACGCATTCTCTCCGGTGAGCTCTCTCTCCTCACTTTGATTGATCGAACGGCAGCCTCCAGCTCATCAAATTTCACACCCTCACCACTTCGGTACGGCGACTCCTCATCACTGGAGTTAGGGGCAGACTCTGGAGGTGAGATTACTGCCCCGGGAGGGATGAGAGCATTGTTCACTGGTGGTGGGGACTGACGGAGACTGGCATGTGGGTCGAAGGAGGGGGAGGCTCGGGCCGGGGATTCTGAGTTGGAGTGCACAGTTGATTTGCTGATCGAAGGACTCCTTCGATGACGACGAGTGTAGGAAGTGGATGAATATGACCGGGAATTCTGGACCCGTCCCGTGGGTGACCGAACCAAACCTGGAGCCTCGCAAGGCTCTTCAGTTGGCGGGCGAGAATATTCAATGTGCTGCGCGGAGAGCAACGTCTTTCCTGGCGCAGTGTAGGGCATCCGGCCGACTTGTGTGTTTCAACACAAGAAGGGTGTGGATGGGAGGTGGATAGGTATTTGGCGAATGATTCGATGTTTCAATCACAATAAAGTGCCTGAAAGATAGGTTCCTCGTCAGTAGAGCTTCATTAAATCCAAGAGAGTTGTGGCAAGGTGAGTGATAGGAGTGGCGAGAGGCAACGGACAAGCAAAGACACCATTCCAACAAATTCACGATCGGAGACAAGAACGGAAGCGGAACCGGGAATGAGATGCAGATGGTGGCACTTAAGGAAGTTGCGGACCAGTGGGAAGTCACAATGTGAAGGTCTCACACAAGTGACACCAGCAACAGACTGGTCAAGAAGGGAATGGAAAGGATCAATTGCAAAAGGTAGAGGGGAGGGAAGACGGGAGCTTATCAATACCGGAGGAAGTATGATCTGAAGTGGCGATGGCGAGATATCAACCAAAGTATCGGCACAAAACCGAATAGTTTAAAATAAAAAAGTACAGGGAAGACACGAAATGTACATCGATAAGTAAGAGAATGAGAAAAAGAAAAAGTCGATATCAAGCTCCCGGCACAGCCGCAACCAAAAGGCGACGCGAAAGGTACTTGGGAGGTACCTAATAACTTTTGGAAGTTATGAGGGGAGGCGAATCAAGAAGCCATTCCCGCTATGACCGTTGAGAGTGGGAGATAAGCCGGTGGGGGAGGGGGGAGGTGGAAAAGAAAATATCAACGCGGAAAAGAGGTAAATCTGAGATTATAGCTTTTTTTTGGCGAAAGAAGAGAGCTGCTCAAAGCCAAAAAGTGGAACAAGATATACATAAAGATAATCCAAGGTTGCCATCCAAGCGCCATGAAACTTATTGACCTGGTGCGTCTGCTTTGCATCGACTCCGCTTCGATACCACCAAGGTCAGTGCGGCCCGTATAGGTGGGGGGATAACTGCCTGGTTTTTCTTTTTCTTTTTTAACTTTTTTGTTTTTACTTCCACCATTTTCTTAATCCACTTTTTACTCTTTTTTTACTCAATTTCGTTATCTACACTCTACTACAGCATAGTTTCCAGTTTCCATGGCCAATCGTATGATCACCTGAAAGACTGCAGTTGATATCCTACACACTGTTCATATATGAACATCTAAACCATTATTCCCATCGTCTATTTCCACGACAGAGTTTTCATTGTCCGAATTCTCCGACATGTGGTCCATTCGCACGAGCACGTTGGATGATCCTTCAAGGGTCATTATAACGCACTGATCTTCTCCCCCTAGTGTCAGTCGTAGCGGACTACGCTAACAGACCCATGTCCGCCAACTTCGCTTCAACCTGTGTTCCCTGTTTTTCGACCTGACGTACATCAACTGTATAACCCGTCATTCCCAACACGCAGGAATGAGTCTGGGGAAACCAATTTCTTCCTGCATCTGTATATCACCCATTTCACCCCACCTGATCTGATTCCCTTCCCCTATCCTTTGATGATTGTGTTCAATATATACCGTAGAATCCCTTATCAATTGCGTAGTGGCGAGGCCCATGGTCGAGAGATCCTGCCAAGCTAAAATAGATCGTCCCAGCCAAAACCTGTTTGCCCAGGCTCTCTAAGGCCGTGGCAGGTAGAAGGCACCTACTTTATTTTTCAATTTATTCTGGTGCGCACAGGTAACTAGGGATACATTTCCATGCAAGTGCTGGAAGGCTAATATCCACACGCCCCCTCCCCTTCGGCGGCTCGACTACGCAGTACATCGCTACACCGTGCTCCAGCATATACGCAATTGAAACAGGGGCCTAGGATGGGTCGTGGGGGTTGAAACTGCATTGATGTTGCCCCACCGGTCGAAGATAGAGGGCTAGACAAGAACGCTGAAAGGAACGAGAACGCAAACAGCGCGATAAAAGACATATCTAAGGCAAAAAGACCCCTAGGTATACGACACTGTTATCGAGACTTTCGGAGTTTAGCTTCGACATCCGCTCAGGAACCTTGGTTGATTAATGTCGTTCATCCAGCGAATACGTTGTTATCTGCCGTGGGACGCAACACAAATGGGTAAGACTTTCCCGCTACACGGCTATGGTAGATATACCGACGTAGATATAAAACCCATAACAAGAATTTCATCGGGGTCCGGCGCATGTATGGAAATTTACACTGTGACGTGCATTATGCATTTGAATATAGCGTCGGTGACGCTCCAAAAAAGTGCACTTGTGCTGTACTCCGGAGTTTGGTGGATCTACAAGGCGTAACATGCACTTAGGGCTCCACCGAGGGTGCCGCAGAAGCCGAGTGCTAAGAATGAAGGAGTGATAAGCTACAGAGTAGACGGTGTATATGTAGGGAGATATGTTTATTCAGGTTCATAACTTTAAAGAGGATTAACAATCAGATCAACCGAGAAAATCACGAATCGATCCCGAATCTGAAAAATCTCATTGCTCAATGCAGATCTGAAATCACGACTTCTTGTCCATATCTATAGAGTCGTGGTAATTCCACGCTCGGGGTTGTTCATGACGTCAGGCCAGTTTGACAGACCCCCAATTTCTTGGTTTTCGCGACCTTGGCAAAAGGTCTGGACCCCCGGTCGCTTGTGCAGCTTACTAGTTAAATTCTTTTTTTTTTTGTTTGTACCCTGGTACTCTAGACCTTCTACCACAGTATTCCCTGTCGATCGTGCCATCTAACATAAATCTTGGAAGAGGATACCAACGGCGCATGAACGCATCCAATTGATATCTGAATATCGTCTTCAAAGATAAAACTCGACTTTGAAGATAAAGACGTAAGATTGAGAAGGCTGGAGGTGCTCCGAAGTCGGTTGAATGATACATCACACAAGCTGCGTCTACAATAGGTTTGCAGAGTCGTTAGCTGTGAAACTCTCCGACGTACTGACATTGATACAATGACCAAGTACAACCCAGTCTATAATAGTTGTACACTTCAAGGGTCAGTGTCCTCGTCCCCGGGTAACTGATATCTGAATCAGTTAGTACTCCGCTGTGTTTCACGATTCTTTCAGCCCCTAAGGCGAGTCTCATCTGAATGTCTCACCAATGAGATGCTAGACAAGGCAAGTGTCCTATTCAAAACTTACAATATCTTATTACCCAAGATGCAATTTCTATGAGGTGATATACGTGATGTAGTTGCGATGTACCTACGAAGTTAGACGCCGACGCCCGGACCACCCCCTTAGCGGCGCAGAGTTTTCCCTTTTGCCACTCTAGTTATTGATCGCTATCCCAACAAAACAAATGGCTTTCATGGCGCTGATGGCTACCATCAATGATATCCGGTACCCGACAATGATCTCCTCGGAGATGCCATAACATTGGCCGAAGCCCTGGAAGTGTTTTGGCGCATTCGGGAGGGGTGTGGGTACCAGGACTCTGTTCGAGTCTCGACCTGCACATCGTTCGTCTGGACTACTGCACGCCCTTCTGATCTGCAATGAGCTACAATCTCTTAAGCTCCGGTTTCTATTTTCCTTGCCCCTCCTCGATATTGAGCTTCAGTGGAGATAATTACGCCCATGGGGTTATCCCGCAAGTCTTAAGCGAGGTATCCACGGTACTCCAATCTGGATGATCGAGTCCACGATGTTCGGGCGTACCCGATACTATTACATTTACGGAGTACAGGTGGGATCCTCAATTGCCTTTATCAACATCTCGGTGAGCGGCAAGGTCGCAACATTCCGAGCTGCAGGGCGACAACGCCCCTTCTTCCCGAGACCCTGGAAACTTTTGTGCGCTTTACTCATTAATTATTTGCTTTTTTTGTGATCTCCAATCTCCCTTTTCTTGTATCTAATTTTGCTCCCGAAATCGCAACGCCTCCATCGGCCGGCTATTCGGTTCATGTCCAGGTGAGAACCCCGAATCGGCCCACTATGGCCTCCGGTCCTCGCCATTATTGTATGCATCGATGTACATGCTGGAAAATGTTAGGCGGCCGAAGCGTTCGGAGCGGTCAGATCAGGACCTATCAAAAGTATGGCGTGTTCATATTTGAACCTTGAAATCGCAGAGTTCAGCTTTAGGATCTGACTTTCGACTGAATTGGACGTTTTTGAGAGGCCCCTTGCTCGCGTATTTCTCTGGTTGATCGCCCTGAGGCAATCTGATCTTGCAATGCTCAATATGAACCATGCTCATTGGCTAACATAACAATATTGTCTATAGGGCCCAGGCGGAGTGGCGTGCTCCTAGTCTTCGGCTTGTGTCGCTGGCGGCTGGCCCCAATCTTCCAAACTGCAACTCCCCCCGAGGGGTTGACCGTGGCTGAACTCAGATCGGGTCCGGGTTCACTCCACGGGAATGGGGGCCGAGTACTAGCTCGCCTACTCGACCCCACGCTGCTAACATTGACGTTCTAACTACTGCTTCATCCTGGCGACAACACACGCACCCGCTTTGGGAATCGGCCTGTCCAGCCTGCGGTCGCTGCCTGCCCAGAGCAATTAAAGTGAAGCTGAAGGATCATGCATTGACGAAATCAGAGCATTGGAAACGAGAGAGGGGCAGCGCGTTTCCTAGAGAGCTCTAGTTAACCCCGCCGGTCCCCGCGTGGGGAGTGTTGGCGTCAGCTCTTGCATCTATATTGCATGCTACTCGAACGCGCCGTTGATGCAGAGCTCACAGATCTCAATGCCCACAGCACTCTTTATTTTTGCGTTCTGCTCCACGTCTTTACCCCGCGGGCTGAACCCCAGAATTTGCACTGCGTTGGCAATTGGCAGTGATTAGGCACAGGGTCTACCAATAGGGGATTATGGTTTGCTTTCGTGCCTACGCAGTATAGATAGGAAAGTGCGAATCTACCCCGGAATCCCCATCACGCAGAACACGGTCGCATACATGGATTGGAGATTTATATCCGATATTCGGAATAGACATCTACACCACATTCCAAAGTTGTCAACATTCCACCCTCCTATTTGCTCATGTGTTGCACAGCATAGGCGTTTCAACCCGTCTCACCCATGAACAGCTTGCCCGGACACATTGATGAGACGAGATATGCACCTCAACAATGATTGGTCCAAGAGCTACTGATAGCTCAAGAACGAGTGAATCGCACGCAAGCAGCGCATCGGCGCTGACTATGCAATGTCGCACGTCACGCAAATCCTGGGCGCCTCTTCTGCATTGCACTGCACCGAGCACCACATGACCTTCCAACATCCCTGTAGCCCATACACGTTGTCTTCAGAAGAGTCGGACCTTATCACAGAGAACATCTAAAATGAAATCCATAGCCAAAGCGGCACCTCCTGTACCTCTTCGCATCAACTAACCACTGACGAGAGTCACGAGACGATCAGCCGATCAGGGACAGCCGCTTTAGTCCATCCCGGCCACGATGTACCTGGTGGTATACATGATGCGGACTGGACTTAGTAAGAACATTTGAGGTCCAGCACGGGCCCTGCGAGTGGTCGTCGTGCATATCGTAGTCATATTCCTGAAAAAGTATATACTTCGAAGGTCTCTACTCCGTACTTCATAGCGCACCTATACCAATATTGGAAACTATGATCTCTTAGGTAGCCCCTGATTCATGTTGACTATATTGTATACATGTCCACTGCCCCACGCTTATGCATACCATAGAGATGAGACATATAGAACAAGTCCCTAAAATGCCCCACCCCAGGTTCGACCGCCGGCCAGAACGGAGGCGCGGTAGTCAGTGCGCGAAAACCCGGGGCTATGACTCGACAGTACAATGACGGTGGGGCATGCATTATGTATGATAGTCTTTAGTTCTGCGCGTGCATAAGGCGCTGCATTAGTGCGGCGAACTGATAGGCGGGGTCAGTGCATGACGTCTTCTGAATTGTCGGTTTTCCTCTCAGGAGTCAGGGGTTTCAGATATGTTGATGGCTTTTACGGCTTCCTGTTTCTGGGTATGTCGCGTTAATTGATCCTGAGGAAAGTGATTTGCAACTTGCAGGTGTACCCCGAAGCTCTGCGAGTGCTAAGTAGTGTGCTATCTCCACTTGCGCTATTTGTAGGTACAACGGTTATCGGTTAATTGGCGTGGACTGCTTAAGCTAAATGGATTGAAGGTCGATTACTCCGTAGTCCAAGTTGAAGTCTAATTTCGAGCTCTTCGACTGATGTTGTCGGCTAAGTTGTCGTTGGTTAGATTGACTTCGCTACACCACTCGACATTAGGTATAAGCATAATGAATGGCCAGCCCTGGAGGTATCTCTGCAGCAAGTAGATTACCTAAAGGCCAAGCCACAAATATAGAAAGTGTAATCATCCAGGCCTCTAGAACCGCCTTGATACGCCCAAGCTATAGGATTGGTCCATTGTGGGCACTCGTCCCGTTATCATTCCACGCCCAGCGGGAGAGGCGTTTTCCATGTCAGAGCTATTAAAAGCCCTTTCTGCAAATACGAGTCTGGCGCCCACACTTCAGATTCATCGGCACTGACTAGCCGCTGGCGATGGAAACGTTGGCATCTGAAGTTGCTAAACTGAGATAAGGACGCGGGGTAGAGGAATCCTGGTCCCTGAGGGCAGCGGGTTGATCTCCTACCCGGGGGTTTGACCCCCGGGATATTGAAGGGATGGCGATCAGTGCCCTGTTCGTGCGCTCGAAAGACGGTCTGGAGGTTCGAACGTTAGGTCTTGGGGGTATCTTGGGGTCTAAAGAGGGACGATCGCTGCCTCTATGTTGGTCGATCAGTTACTTTTTGTTCGTATACGAGATTAAAGGAAGATTCGCATATCGCGGTCTCTTGTCTCCTCTGCCTGAACACAGAGGCAGCACCTCAGGCACGGACGTCATCTGATGCACGGACTTCAACTCATCAGTCTTGTCGGTTCTCATGAATTCCGCTATCTGCGGAGAAGGTGAGTACTTTGGCGTGTAGCTCTGCGCCCCTCAATTGCGGGGTGCATGCCACCTCATACTGTCCGAGCAACATCGTCAGCTTACCCGCATCTGATAGTACGGGGTTCTATGTCCAGGCCTTTCTGGGCAAGAAAGATCTGACAATGCTCCCAGGTATCACAAGACATGGACAGCAAAGCACTCCCCTCAATTGATAACACTAGCTGCCCAAGACAACCCCCTGGTGACATGATGCTATCATCATTTTGGATGTCTCCGGAGCTATCTCATTTCCCCTCTCATCTCACCAAGCCACAGCGGAAGCCAGTGACCGGGCCCTAGAAGCCGAGCTTCTTTCACGGGCTTTCCCCACACTTTTACTGCAAATAATCACGGCACATCGCGCCGAAAAATCCGTGAGGAAGTCAGCGTCGGCGTTTACCTTCTACGTGAAGCTGTATGCCCACCGAAGCACAAGACACATAACACAGAGATACACAAAGTTGCTCGCTTTCACTCACATGATGCTCAGAATGGCAGGTATGTAGTTCCGACGTTCCGGCCAACTTCACGGTGTGCTCAGACTCTGAGGGCATTGGTATTTAAAAGTCAATTCTTCGTTTTCTCGCAGCCACCCCCTCACCGCTACCTATGATAACCAGACCTGATGGACAACTGCCTGTCATGCCCGCCACAAGGGAGCCGAGGTCCAGAGAGACTTCGCATTTCTCTGATTGCTTTTACTTTCGCTGGGGTCAAGATCCTTACCAGCCCTCCTTTGCATTAGGTCGCCGTCTAAAGGCTATACTAAAACACGACCGAGACTGTTGCTTCGCGGCTGGCCTAGTCGGTCCAGGGACTCGGTGCTCGGACTTGTATCGCTTTGTCACTGGTAGGTATCTCTCGCCTCTTCCAATAGATCGTGATTGTCGTGCCTTCGTGGCGGTGAGGGACGTGTGCTGCATCTTTGCCGCCACCTCTGCATCCGCGGGAGGTTTCTGTCGGGGAGATGTAGAATAGTAAAGATCCCTATAGCCCGATTTTGAACATCATGCAGCCTCGAAGTGACAGGCATCAGGTCCCTCGGGGTTGAAGTTTCTTTGACCGCTCTGTTTGCTGATGACTATGCGGCATGGAGAAGGAATAGCATATAGAGTCATCTCGGTGTTTGGCCATCCAGGTGGGCACCTTGGATACAATGCCTTTGTCCAGCATACCCTGTGAAGGAGACCCGCTGCTGTGCGAACTCTCGCAACCGTGTGGTCTTGATCAGAACTTGATGCCCAGATACTAACGAGGAACTCCAGCATAGTTGCTTGTGTCGTAAATCCATTTATTGCCATGCAACAAAATGCTTTGATAGATGTGTCTGCTGATACCCTTGATCGTCACTCCCCCTAGCGACTCAAGGCGATGAGTATATCATTCTGGTTAGAGCGCACACTCGGGATCGTAAACCACATGTCTAGAGGACAAACAGGACAAATGTATTCTGACACGGAGGTCTCAGCTGAGCACCTTGGCCTCAGGCTCACCATGAAAGGCCTTGTTGCAATGAATTTGCTTCCGACCACACAAACTGTTTGCATCCAACTCGATTCCATCAAATGCGAAACGAGTTGGATCCTGGAGCTCACTTCTGCCGAAATACCCCGACTGTGGAGAACCTAGAGATTTACCACCGGTAGTGGTACAGAATAACGGAACTCTCTGAAGAACACAAAGCAGTCCAAATTCAAAGCCGAAGAGACGAACATTGAAGTCAAAGGTGAAAGTGAAGCTGTAAGCGGACTGTGGGGGGAGATCACCGGGTGGAGCCCACTTCTCCCACATTTGCGATCCGTGTTGTTTACGAGACACGGACACTTCCACAATCCTGCTCATGTCGCAAGTTCAGAGTCCTGGACTGGCCGACCTTGAAAAAGAGCTGGTATGCTCGGTATGTGCATGTCTATCCTTCCGCCCCTTACATTCCTAACGCTCTTTTCCCCAGATTTGTACCGAGCTCCTCTACCAGCCCCTCACCCTCCTCGACTGCCTCCACACATTCTGCGGCTCCTGTGTGAAAGAATGGTTCTCCGCACAGGGGTCGCGACTCCGACAAGCCTCCACTCGATTCACGTGTCCATCGTGTCGTGCTGAAGTGCGCGATACCCGCCCAAATGCCACCGTAACAACACTGCTGGATATGGTCTTGGTCGCCCACCCGGAACGGGCCAGGTCGACCGAGGAAAAAGCCGAAATTGCGACTAGATACACACACGGCGAGACGGTGTTCCCAACACCGCCATCGGGCGGGGAACGCCCGGAGGAGGATGACGAGGATGATGGACGGCTCTTGGAGGAAGTGGGGGAGCTGAGTCTGCACGAAAGTCGGGCTCAAGCTCGGCGTGAGGCTCGGCGGACGACTTTTAGCTCACGCACGCGCGAGAGGAGTACCAATGATGAGAGGCATGCGGAGGATGGTCGCTCAAGGCGGCGGAGGGACGGGGATACGTCGCGGCAGCAGCACACATTGCGACCCGATGATTCGGAGCGAACCCGACGGGTGGAGCATCAGTCTAGCCTGCGATCATTGCTGAGTTTGTCATCCGATGCGGAGACTATGGAGGAAGAGATCTTACGGCAGATTCTCGAGGACGGATTGTTGGACGATATCAATCTCGAGAATCTGGGGCCGGGGCAAGAAGAGGAGCTCAGTGAGCGCATTGCGGATGCTTATCGTCGGAGGCATATGCAGAGGTCGCGATCTCATCAGGGACAAGAACAGAGACGAGAACCGCGACAAGAGCCTGACGCCACTGCGCGCACACATGTGAGATCGGAATCCGCTCAGAGGACGGCGGAACCAACAGCAGCTACCCGGGACCATGGCAATAGAAGGCCCCCGGTCTCTAGGCCACATCTGTTTGACTCGGCACCGACACGGCCGAGCATCTCGGGCCATCAGAGGCGCAATTCAGAAGAAGGCGGCGGGCGTCGACGGACCTCGCCTGTCCGAACAAACCAGGCGTCCGCATCAGATGAAGCTATCAGACCTGCTACTCGGTCCGCTAGTGATATGACTGCAGATCGTCGTATTTCTCACACGGGGCGTTTACGGTCAGGGTCTTCCTCAGGTAGGCCGCGACGTGCCACAGAGTCTGAACAAAATGTATCTGGCGCGTCGATGGCTGGCGGGCGAGATCGAAGCTCTTCTAGGCAGGTCACCAGCCAACCACTTACTAACTCTCCCACTTCCGGCACTGCGCCCTCAAGTGCAATTCGCCGTATGACTCCCACGGAACATAATATTCCGGTATCATCCTCGCCCCTCGTTCCAAACCGGTCGGAAAGACGGATGAGACCTGCTTCTTCTCAATCCGCCGCTCCTTCATCTCCCACTGTACAATACCCCGAACCCTCGATATCCTGTGACCGATGTGGAAAACGCAACATTCAGTATGATCTACACAAGAAATGCACGAGTTGCAAGGACGGGAACTTCCACCTTTGTCTACGATGTTACCGCACAGGACGCGGCTGTCTCCAATGGACCGGGTTCAGCGCATCTGCACGTGAGACCTTCCAACGCATGATATTGTCCTCTACTCGCCATCCTGCGCAAATCAATAATTCGGGTCATGTGCTGGTGTGGTTTAAATGCCAACGGCCCTCCGAGGCCGCCCATCAAACATTGAGCGGCGGAAGACTAATGACCAACGACAACCCATCACGCCGTGTACAAAGCGGTCTCTTCTGTGATATGTGCCAATCCCCAGCAAATGACTGTTTCTGGAATTGCAACATGTGCAACGAGGGAGACTGGGGATTTTGTAATTCTTGCGTCAACCAAGGACTCTGCTGCACCCACGCATTATTGCCCGTCCGCCGCATCACGTATAGTTCACCCCCACCGGCACCGTCCAGCACACCACCACCACCAACCGAATCATTAAACACCCACCCGCCACAATCCGAGACCGAGAGCTTCAAAATCCTGTCATTCTCAACAAACTGCGACATCTGCACCTATCCAATACCCGCCTCAAATACCCGCTATCACTGCCTAGAATGCAACGGCGGCGACTACGACGTCTGCACAAACTGCTACCTCAAGCTCGTGACCACAGGCAAAATCAGCAAAGACAACGGCCACAACGGTTGGCGCCGCTGCCTGACCGGCCACCGCATGATAGTAGTCGGCTTCGAAGACCACGAAGAAGGCCAGCGCCGCGTCATCGTCCGCGATCTAGTAGGCGGCCGCGCCCTAAAAGACGAACACGTACCACAATCCCAATCACCCACTTCCTCCCCGGCAACCGGTGGCCCCGTTGCCTCCCCGGAGCTAGGCACCGGCGACTGGAGCTGGAAGGATGGCCCCGAGCGCCGAAAAAAGGCGTCTCGTCTACGCGGTGGGCTCGGCCCCATGACCGGCAGTAGTGGAGGTGCCGTCTCTGCTTCTGATCTCTCCAACCCGTCCTCTTCTGGTGCTGTCGCTGCTCAGGGCCAGGGTATCTCGCCGTTCCGTCGGTTTCCGCCCGATGGGGGTGTTGGACTCGTTGTTCATGCCCTTTGGTCGTGGTATCCGGAAGACGAGGTGGAGGATGAGTTGGTATTCCCGCGCGGTGCGCATATCACTGAGGCGGAGAATATCAATGATGATTGGTTTTGGGGTTGCTATGCTGGGCGGACGGGGCTGTTTCCCGGTACGCATGTCGAAGTTATCAGGGAGGTTGTTCATAGGTGAAGAGGATTTGATTTGGCATTTTGGTTTCACAGCGCTGTGACATGATATGCATACTTGACCTGCTAGGACAGGTTTGGTTTGGTTTAGTTCTTTTCGTTGCTTTCTTTTGAGCTGTTCACTTGCATTGTTATGATAGTTATGATGATTGGATTTATGAATTTGAATGCTGTGGGAGCTTGGCTGCTCTTTTTTAGAGGGATGTATGTACTCTTACCGTCCATAAGCGTTGCAATAGCTACACGTAAACATGCGGTGTACGAAACCTTGGTCTATTTCTCCAGAGTCATGGTTCGTCTTTCCTGTAGTCCTTTCTACATTGAGAGCAAAAAATAACAGAAAGTCAAATAGTTAATAGGGATGAGGAAGGTTTAAATAAGCTCATCTATCTAAAGGATCTGGCCAATCACAAAACCTGCCAAGACCGGGTAGCCCCAGTTACTACTTTTGCAAATGATGATTGGCTAAATTTCGTAGCCAAGTATCAAATTGATCCAGGTATTGTTGATGCTGATTGGTCAGTAGCTAATCCGGCCCCTCGTCATCAACCCCTGATGTGCAATGAATTTGCCTTCAGGGCGCAATGAACTGTATCACGGCCAGGTAGTGTTTGAGACCTGGGTGCCCCAGTTCTTACATTCATGTCAGGCATGTATCTCCCTCACCTTCATACCTCAGAGAATGTCGCTAGTTTTACCAACACAACAATCCGATGGAATTCGACGTAGATCTTCAGTCACCTCCTGGCAACAGACAATCCATGTTGATTAGAACTGAAATTTGGAATCATTATCAACACCTGGCTATCAGTGGGTGCGAGATTTGTAGAAATCAACTAGAGGCGTAATAATCTATCCAGTCGAAGGCCAGACCAAGCTGTACCCACCTCGAATCACGGAAGAGGGAAGGTACTGATTTGCCGGATTGAGCGTCCGTCTTTGGGCGTATAAGTAGAGTTCCGCGCGTAGATTCGGTCGCTAAGACTTCATGTACACAATGCCCGTCCTGTTACCTCGCGCAGAAGTATGGCCGCGCATTCTGCCTGGGCGAAACCCCTGAGAGATGACCTGATCGCCCTTGCAATACTGTCCGTCGTCCCTGTCTCGCCATACTCTGCCAGTATGTCAAGCCCTGACCCTCTTCTCTTGGTTTGTTTATCGTGTTGATAAATCATATGTGTATCGCACCGACGTGCAAACGCCCGCAGGACCCACCCTGAAGCGAGGGAAATATGGGACCACTATAATGTTGACTCAATTGAACTGATCATAACTCCCAGTTATGATATCCCGAGGCCACGAGAGCCAGTCTCGATACCTCTGATCCAACACAGAGTAGATTTGTGTCATAAGACGCGAGCTTAGACCTTCCATCCACCACATCCACTCGATCTGACGAACGGACGCACACCAATAAGCAAATACAACAAGCGCAATCGGAGCTTCCTGGCACAGAAGATTTAGATACTCATCCGACACATCAAGAAGCCATCGAAAGACATCTGCAGTCTCCAGCCTCCGCGTGACGCCAGGCTTAATGGCTAGACCCAGTGTTCGCGCGAGTTCATCTATAGCATCCTGGTAGATGCTCCGAAGCGACGGGTCAGCCGCACACTCCCTCCACATCATCCGTTGCAACTCCCAGACATGGGGTTTACCCTGTTCAAGAGCCTGTGGTGATCTATGGGCAGCAACCAGATATGTCCCGTTTGTGAAAATCGGCGCTAACCTCCCAGTACGAAGATCTTCCCCGCCTGTGCGGATAACGGTCGTCGTCCCTCGGAAAAGTCGGGCCCATTCTGACAGAGTGCCTCGTTCAAAGAGGACTAGAAAATCGCCGTCTTCTGAGGGCTTGGCGCAGGAGAACATGCATGTCAGAGTAGAGAAAAGGAAAAGCGCAGCACCGTTGTCTCGGGCAAGAGGTGAGACAAGTGGGATTATCTGTCTCACCGCCGTGCTATGGTGCATCTGTGCATGAGCAAGGCAAGTTCCGCGTCGGGATTCATCCGAGCGGGCTAAATGTAGCGCGGAAAATGCCAACAAGGTGTGCAATACTGCGGGCGTCGCAAAGCCAATGCGAGGTGCTTCATCTCGCCAAACAGTCTGTACTGCTGGGCTTCGTGATAGCGTGTAGCAAGTTGATGTTGTCCAGTGGTGCAACAACTCTAGGTCGAAAACAGCCAATGTCGAAGGAAATGGTCCCAACGAAGACAGACTTGGCAATAGCTGTGGTCCTTGTGCTGAAGGAGGAGCTCTTCCGGATCCCACACTTTCGGGTCCAGATAGTGAGACTGGTGATACTGCGCTTTCCGCTTTTGGGGTCAAGAGTGCGGATGGGGTGCTGGTGAAGGAACAGACCACCCCGTGCTTTTCACAGTTGCGGCAATGAGGCCGGCTCTCATCGCACTGTTGCAGAATGAGTTGACTATCGTGGGGAAATAATGATGTGTCTCTTACCTTGACTTTCCGCTTTTTGCATTGCGCGCATCCTGCCCGCGACTTTCGGTGCGAGCGGCGACCTGGTGGAAATGTGGCCATGTCGATTGGGGCTCAAGAACCCATGAGGTTGTACGAATCGTAGTGGACCCAAGCCTTTAAGAGGAATCTAGGAGTATCCTGGCGGATTTTGCGGAGGCGCAACTTTGTCTTTAGTGCTAAGGGGCTGGGCTAACCTAATGTGGTTAGCGCTATCATCTTCGGTCATGACGGGGAAGTCGCGACTGTCTTGACTCTCTCCAAACACCAAAAGATACTTTACATAGAGAGGTGTTCAGGCTCTTGGAGATAGACGATAGTATTGGTATGACCGTATGATATCCTAGATCCGACTTTATGAAGTCGCTTACAGGTCCATATCCACGTCGAGTCTCACCGATGCTCGGAATACCCTTTGCAGATCACCAAGACAGTGTGCGTACAATGTATCCCACTGAAGCAGGTCTCAATCCGGTCCTCTGGGCAAGGCTGGAAACCTATCAGCTATCTAAATCGCCAATTGGTGGTCATGCACCTCTGGTATGTATCACACCTTGCTTATCACGTGTCTTATGAACGCCTCGATAAGACTCGAGATCCACACCCTCGAGCCAAGCACAGCTCTCCACTGGGCTGCATGTATGACATCGGACGCACAGGTATCCCCCTTTACCTCTCTTAGAGTTGACCGCTCTTCTCCATCCTGTCTCTTTAAATAAGGATGGAATAACCCCTAGATCCATATCTCAGATGCCGATATCAGCACGTTTTTCAACAACTCTTCACAGTAAGCTTTGCTCTTCGATGATTCTAAGTAATCAGTGTTTACTTCAAATACTGACATATCCATGAAAGACATGCCCCAAGGAACCGGCACCCTCACAAGTGACAAGGGACGTGTCCTCGGTCAATTCGAGGTTGAAGGGTTTCAGTATATATTCGCGGGAAATCTAGGCAGCTTTGTGCAGTCT
Source organism: Penicillium bovifimosum (assembly GCF_028826915.1). NCBI lineage: Eukaryota > Fungi > Ascomycota > Eurotiomycetes > Eurotiales > Aspergillaceae > Penicillium > Penicillium bovifimosum. Next base: position 1,839,143 of record NW_026622714.1, on the reverse strand, counting down.
TTTTCCGTTCCAAATGCCGATGTCTCCTATGAGTCGGCCGATCAACTACACAAAGAAGCTGCTGAGTTCGAGCCGTCGCCCATACAAAAGGACCAGATTCAACTCAGGCTCAAGAACGGGGTGACGATTACGGGCGGTTTTGATATGCCTTTTAGCGATGGCGAGGTGAAGAAAGGGACCGTTGTTGGCGGGCTGGGGAAATGGTTGAAATTGTGATTCGATCTTGATATTCAACGTATGAGAAAGGAAGCCTTGGATCAAAATGTACCTATGAGACTACCTAAGGTATTCGTTGCAGTAAGTACCTATTGTAGTCGTTTCAAGGTTGGCACCATGCCTATACTTTTGGGGAAGTTTTGTCCTTCGAAAAAAGGGTTCCCACGAAATCGAACTAGTTTACAATTTCGACTCCTTCGCGAAGGAATCTCTGAGAAATCTTCGCAAGATTTTCCCAGACTAGACATCACATCGAATGTCAATATGCGCTTATAACTACACAGTATTTGAGTGGCACGTACCGGAGCTTTAGGGATGGCCTCGGTGAAGACTACACCTCCTGTGAGTCTCTTGATCGTTGATACCTTGCTGTTGACGAATTGCATAATGTCGTCCTCAGAAACGGATGCTCCTGACGCTGCTACAACATAGGCGCGAGGGTACTCCTCGCCGTCCCTGTATTGATTAGTTCAATAATGCCCGTGTAAGAAAAATCCGTCAAGCCTCACTTTCTCACGCCGATGACAGCGGCATCATTAACAGCAGGATGATCGAGAAGGAGTGCTTCGAGCTCGGCAGGCCACACCTGGACGCCTTTCACCTTGATCATTTCCTACCACAGGATGTTAGCCGTTGTTCTCGTTACTCACACGCCCTCTACGACCTGCCTTCTTCCGATCCACGACGTAATACCACCCATGCTCGTCCTGGCGTGCCACATCTCCTGTCCTCAACCATCCGTCTGGGGTGATAGCCTCATCAGTCGCCTTTTTATTTTGCCAGTAACCCTTCATAATGTTGGGACCACGGAACCATATTTCTCCTGTTTGTCCCCGCGCAACCTCATTATCATCATCATCCATCAGCTTGATCTCACAGTTCGGCATGGGTTCTCCAACAGAGCCGGCTATTGCGGCTAGGGTAGGATCCCAACCGATAGTGTTGCAGCAGGATCTGTGGGCAGAGTCAGCATAGGCCTCGACTTTAAGCTATACTAATTGTTATTTAACGAAAGAGAGGAGACTAACTCAGTCGACGCAAGGCCCTGCTTGACATTTACTTGTCCTTTGGGCCACAGCGACTCGTATTGTAAAGTCGGTTCTGGACCTAACGGTGCAGCACACGAGAAAGTCTTGGTGATGCTGCTAATGTCATACTTTCCACTCTTCACTGCGGGATTCTTGGTCATGGCCACGATTATGGGCGGCACAAGGTGCAGCTCTGTGATACGGAATCTCTGGATGTTTTCAAGCAAACGGTGGATCTCGTACTTCGCCATGATGTACGATGGCACCCGTCTCGCGATGGAGATGGTGCAAAAATAGCACAGTGCCAGACCATGGTAGAGTGGAATTGTACACAACCACCTGGAATTTTTGGCCGCCAGCTCTTTCGTGTGGAGGTTGGGATCGAGGCTCATCATAAAATCTGTCTGAACGCAGTTTGCGATAATGCTATAATGTGAAGCCTCCGCTGCTTTCGGAAGACCGGTGGTTCTGTCAATTAAAAATTAGCCCCATTGGAGACATCAAGAATCCCGAAGTGACAAACCCCGATGTCATTATCATATAGACAGTTGTCGACTTTGATTCCTCCGGGGTTAGCTTCTTCCAAACGAAGCGACTGCCGACCTCTTTCGGCGCCAGTAAATGCTTCCAATGCTTCACTCCAGTTTTAACACTATCATTGCCGCCGTCATCCTTGATGAGCGGAGCATCGTCAAACATGAAGATACGTTCCCGCCCCATGCCCACAATCTCCGCGGCCTCCAGAGCGCAGGCTAGAGTGGCATCACTCGCCAGGATAAAGCTCGGCGTTGTGAGACCGAGCTGGTATGCCAACTCGCGGGCATTGGAGTGAGGATTTGCGGACTGGTATATGCCACCGGCCATAATTATGCCGAGGTTGACGACGGGGAATAGAACATCGTTGCCGCTGAGGAAAAGAACCCGGTCCCCTTCTTTTAACCCCGCGGCTCGTAATCCTGCGGCTAATCGCTGTGACCAGAGACGGAGCTGAGTCCAAGTCAAACGTAGTGTCTCTGGGTCGTCGGCGTCAGCAAAGGCGAGAGCATCGCCTAGTGGAGCTGTAGGGGAGCCGAAGAGATACGTGGGAATGTCCACTTCCGGAACAGGAACGTTCCATCGTGATTTCTGTGGCATACTTAGATATTTCGCCCGCGCGGTGATACTAATATAATGACGGATCAAGAGTCGAGAAAGTGAAGGAGTAGAAATAAATTCTACATAAGCTACTGTAGTAAGCTTACAATTGTAGGTGGAGCCTCGGCCTACATGATATGAGCGCATTCAGTGATTGGCTCACTGAGTGCTCGGTGGGTCTCATACTGCGTATCCGGGGATAAGTACGGAGTACGGAGTACCCTCGCTACGCGGGAACCCCCTTCACGTGACAAAAATGATTGTACGCTCGACAAAACGTCCAATCAATAACACGAGGGGCTTTGGCGTTCGCCGGGCGCCCGGCTTCAGTTGCTGAGCGTTGATTTCTTTGGGACCCTCAAGTAGATATGGATTCCCGGGATGTAATTGGTGGAGGACGTTATTCTGCCGTTAGTCACCGCCGTAACATGCTGGCATCTGTGATTTTCCAGGACCGGTACCTGTTCTCGCGTTGCTTCCATCTCAAATCTACTGCGTCTTGCCATGTCGAATCCTACCTCCCATCCAACACCACTGCGTGAGCCTTCCGCCGCCGATCTAAACGCCCGTTCGTCTACCAAGAGCTGTAGCCGGTGCCATGGCAAACGGCCCCTCAGTGCGTTCCTCAACGACAGTTACGAGTTTAAAACCTGCCACGGATGCCGTCATCGCCAGTCTAGACAGGTCGAAAGTGACGCCCCTGTGCATACTGCTGAAAATCCCGCCGCGGATGTAGGCGACGCGTCGCCGACCAAGTGCTGTAGCCGGTGCCGTATCAATCGACCGCTGGCTGAGTTCTTCAACAACAGAAATGTCGAGCTTAAGTGCTGCTACGGATGCCGCCATCAACCGTCTAGACAGGTCGAGAGCGACGCCCCTGTGCATACTGCTGAAAATCCCGCCACGGATGTAGGCGACCCGTCGCCGACCAAGCGCTGTAGCCGGTGCCGTATCAATCGACCGCTGGCTAAGTTCCTCCAAAACAGAAACGTCGAGCTTAGGTGCTGCTACGGATGCCGTCATCCCCAGTCTAGATAGGTCGAGAGTGACGCCCCTGTGCATACTGCTGAAAATCCCGCCATGGATGTAGGCGACCCGTCGCCGACCAAGCGCTGTAGCCGGTGCAGTAACAATCGACCGCTGACTGCCTTCCTAAACGACAGAAATGTCGAGCTTAAGTGCTGCCACGGATGCCGCCATCAACAGTCTAGACAGGTCGAGAGCGACGCCCCGAGCGACGCCCCTGTGCATACTGCTGAAAATCCCGCCGCGGATGTAGGCGCCCCCTCGCCGACCAAGCGCTGTAGCCGGTGCAGTAACAATCGACTGCTGGCTGAGTTCCTCAACGACAGAAATGTCGAGCTTATGTGCTGCTACGGATGCCGTCATCCTCAGTCTAGACAGGTCGAGAGTGACGCCCCTGTGCATACTGCTGAAAATCCCGCCGCGGATGTAGGCGACCCGTCGCCGACCAAGCGCTGTAGCCGGTGCAGTAACAATCGACCGCTGGCTAAGTTCCTCAACGACAGAAATGTCGAGCTTAAGTGCTGCTACGGATGCCGCCATCAACAGTCTAGACAGGTCCAGAGCGACGCCCCTGTGCATACTGCTGAAAAGCGCTGTAGCTGGTGCGGTACCAGTCAACTGCTGACTGCCTTCCTCAACGACAGAAATGTCGAGCTCAAAACCTGCCACGGATGCCGTCATCTCCAGTTACTACATGTTCGGAGCGAGGTTAATACTGCTGCAGTGGCCACGCCCGTTGCATTTCGTCCCCAGTACTACCCGTATCATTGCTGGCAACTATAAAGCGGCGGAGCACACGATCCCGCGTGTGCCATTGGCGACGACCGAGGGCCAGCTATCCTTCACTCTCCGTCGGATGCAGTTTCCACTCCATCTCTGTTTCGCTATGACGATTAATAAGAGCCAGGGACAGTCGTTAAAAAGGGTGGGTGTGGATCGAGGGTAACATATGTGGCCAATCTATCGGTCCTACGCGTAGAGGGCTCGGATGCAACAGAAAATGCCGTCTTTCCAGAGGTCGTACAGCGCTTCCATACAACGGAGTCAGCTGTACAAGTTAATCAGATGTAGGGTTATAACCAATACTAATATCAATTTCCTGCCATTAGCTTACTGACTACCTACGGACTTCGCCTTCAAGCCGCCCGAACGAAGCGAGGGTAAACTGGCTGTGAAGTAGGTACGTATTAACTAGTATTGTTAATATAACTAGGAGCCACTCCTGATTAGCAAAATCAACTTTATCGCGCCTAGGTACGTTGCTTTTATTTGTTAGACGCCTGTAATACTGTAGAAAAGTAGAGCCGAAACTGTACCGGCCGGCGGCAGCAATCTCGTGCTATTCAGTGTCATTCTCTTTCTGCAATCTCATCTAGAACAGCAATAGGAGTTGAGGTCATCCCGCTGAGATCTTTTTCTTGTTCCCACGATCCTTCGACGACGAGGTCATTGAAACTCCGTACAGCCTTGGAGAGCGTACTGCCGAGTGTTTCTGTGAGTATATCACGTGGCTGAAAGCCTCTTGTCCGGCCACTTGGTTGCTTCTCGATAGACTTCGAGATCTGATAAGCCAGATGACGAACCGCGCTAGCATCCCGCATGTTGATTCGTCAGATTTACACCACTAAACTTAAACTACCTACCCGTCCATCAACTGAGGTTCTCCTTCATCAACGAAACCTTCGAGATCAAGTGACTACCCGCAAAATGACTGAATCTCCACCAACCGGGGTTCTCTTTGATCGGGTACACCTTCAACAGGGGCAACGATACATAAAGGACGGCAACCTTGCATTCCCATGTCAGTCTCCTGTGAATCCACTCGATCTCCCAAAGGGGCAAGAGGTGGTTACCGTGCTTGCAAAACAAAACGCCAGGATTGTACTCGAGTGGGACGAATCCTTCGTGACCAAGTCAGGGTTTGGAATACTATTCCCTGAAGCTGAAGCAATGAAACTTGTCGCTAAGCATACCGATGTCCCCGTCCCCGAAGTGATTTTTACACATTTCGATCCAGTTGAAGATGTCCCACCTAGCGTCTGCCTCAAGCCCAGTTACCGTCCACCAGAAGGGACGATCGGGATGACCATTGTTCCCGGAATCACTCTAGAGAAAAAATGGGACACGCTAGACGACGAGGCTAAAGAGTCGATTTGTCTTCAACTGTGGAATCTAACCTCGAAGATCCGAAATATCCCTCGTCCACAAGAGTTAGAGGGATTATATCAGTGTGCGGCGGATGGCTCTCCATCCCAGGACCCAATGCTAGAGGACCTACAAAAACCCGCTCGACCAATTCTGAACGACTCTGAGCTGCATGCGAGGATCTACGAACGGTATCTTCACTTTGGAGGAAGGCGGTATGAGAATCAACTGCTGGATATGTTCCCCCTCTCGGAGCGCTCGGTGTTCACGCATGCGGATATTGCACCACGCAATGTTATGGTGGACGAGCAGAACAATGTCACAGGCATCCTGGACTGGGAATGGGCAGGGTGGTATCCCGAGTACTGGGAGTATGCGCAGATCATGCGGCCGGCATTTTGGGGGGACTTCCAGAACTGGATGGACAGGACGGCGCCACAGCGGTGGGATCTAAGGGGAATAAATGCTGCCAGGAAGGTTTTGTTTTGAGGCCTAGAGGAGGATACACACGAAGTGACCACAGACGAGGTGCAGGAACGCTGGCTTATTGCCAATTGGTTATAGCTGGCGCACACGATCTCCTATGGTACCGAACCAGAAAGCGAATATTGCTATCGAATACGTTGACAAACGTGCTATGAACCCCACCCGATTTTATGATTTTCATCCAATTCATCGACTTGAAATCGATTTACCTCTTGTTCCCCGGAGTACTCAGAATCCAGTCGTAATTATCTCTAAATCTAGCAGCCATAGAAGCCTCATGTTCACCCTCCTCCGATCCCGCAGTAATTGAGCCTGCTGTTCATCTTCTAAGGATCTTGCATTCCTCTGCCGAATCCGAGCATGCTTCTTAGAACAACGTCCTGCCTTTTCAACTTAAGATACGCCGCCTAGCTTTGACCGGACCTAGGGCAAACCTATTTGGTCCAGAATCGTAGGACGGGTTCTTTACAACCTTCAGAGGGTTCGTAGCTCAGACCACAGGCTGATGAAGTATTCCAATCGGGTTAGCGTGGCAGAATCATAGGCGGTGGTCTGAAGAAACTCAGGTACTTGAACTGGAGCAGGTACCAGGTACCTCAGGTATGGATGTCGATACAGTGATACTGCTTCCTGACTCCGCCATGGGCGTCGTGTTGTGGCACCACTTTGCATATGACGTAGGTAATGTACACAGTGAGTATGTAGAACGTCGTTGTGGACCACTTGCAAGCAATAGAAGATGGAATCTCTGTTCTTTTTTTAGAACACGAGGAATACCAAGAAATTACACGAGATTAAAACATTGGCATCAAGTTCTCAAGGCAGAAGGCCACAGGGCTGGGGAACTCCCCCACTTACTGCGCCACACTCCAGCAGCACAGCCGAGACATATAAACAACCCTCATTCCGGCGATTTTGCAGGACTCAAGGACCTTAGTCTTATCACACACCATGTCTTATCAATACCCCCCCAACCGTGAGTAACACTCCGCATCATCAGATGTCCCCACTCTTGAGCGCATGGACTAACCCAACACAACAGAACCTCCGCATGGAGGATATGCCCCGCAGTACGGCCAGCAAGGCCCCCCTCCAGGAGCCCCTCCCCAGGGTTACCAACAGCCTCCTTACCCGCCACAGCCTTACGGGGCCGCTCCTCCTCAGGGGCAATATCCCCCTCAGCAAGGCCACTACCCCCCGCCCCAGCAAGGCCACTATCCTCCGCCTCAGCAAGGCCAGTACGGCGCTCCGCCGCCGCAGGGTGCTCACTATGGTGCACCCTCCCCCCAACCCCACGGATACCCCGCTCCGCCTGCACAACCTCCATATGGCCAGCCGCCGCATGGTCATGTCCCGCCCCCAGGCCAGCCACCCATTGGGTATGGCGCACCACCTCCCGGTGGCGGCTTCCCTCCCCACGGCGCTCCGTCGATGCCATCTCCCGGTTACGTCGCTGGCCAACTGGCCCCAGGTGATTTCCGGCCCCAAGCGGATGCGCTTCGCAAAGCGATGAAGGGCTTCGGTACCGACGAAAAGGCCCTCATTGCCGTCCTCTCCCCCCTCGATCCGCTCCAGGTAGCCGCCGTCCGTGACACATATTCCAAGCACCTCGGACGCGATCTCTATAAGGATGTCAAGTCCGAGACTGGAAGTTATTTCCGCGACGGTCTCCTGGCTGTGATCGACGGGCCCCTCATGCATGATGTCGAGTGCGTGCACTCGGCAATCGACGGTGCCGGCACGAAGGAGTGGCTGCTCAACGACATCCTGCTCGGCCGGTCCAATGCGGACATGAATGCTATCCGGACGGCCTATGAGATGAGATACAAACGTTCTCTTTCCAGAGATGTCGAGGGCGATTTGTCCTTCAAGACATCTACTCTGTTTGCCACGGTGATTCGTGCTGCCCGCACCGAGGAGTCTGCCCCTGTCAACCCGCAGAATATCGAGACGGACGTTCGCTCCCTACAAGGGCGGGATGTCAGAGAGGTGTGCGCAATCTTCGCCAAGGCTTCTAATGCTGAGCTCCGCGCTCTCAGCCAGACTTTCGAGTCCCGTTACAATGTCTCCCTCGAGAAGCATATCAAGAAGGCGTTCTCGGGTCATATGGAGGATGCGCTGCTTCAGATGCTCCGCTCGGCTACTGACCCTGCTATGCGTGACGCTAAGCTGCTCGAAGACTGCATGAGTGGCATGGGTACCAAGGACGACCGGCTTGTGATTCGTGTTGTCCGAGCCCACTGGGACCGTAATCATAAGGAGATGGTGAAGCGCGCTTACCAGCACTTATATGGCAAGAGCCTGATTGAGCGCATTCGCGGCGAGACTTCTGGTGATTATGAGCGTTTGATGGTTGCTCTTCTTGAGTAGTCGTTTGAATTTTTTTCTATTGTTTTTCCCTGTACATATTGTCATGTGAATGACTCTTCTGTTCATGATTGTTACATGACAACTTGACATATTTTGAGATACCATGGTCTGAAATGAGATATGTGATCTGCCTTATTTACAGGTCCTCCGGGCCTCCTTCCATCACGCTATGAATCAATAGCCCACTTTGTCCACATTCACAGCGTGTACTTGAAAAGCGGAGACTTATCACCCATCTCAAGCAGCTGATCATCGGTGTATGTCTCCCGTATCTCCATCTCGGTCATAGCCGCATTTTTCCTATTCGCGTAGACCCATGATACCTCGACAATAACAGCTGCCAGAAAAGCCGTTCCACCAAAGGCCAACGACAAGCCAAACCCAGTAGGGTATGCGGGGGCCTCACGATCGAGATACATATAGCTTCCGACAATGCCACCAATATTGCCAACGCAGATGTTGAAAGCACTCCCTACGGCACGACGATTTGAAGGGGCCAGGTTGTTTAGCGTCCACGAGGTTGTCGCGGGATGAGTAGGGTAGATGCCCATGCAGGTCAGGACGATGGCGAAGAACCCGGGCCCTATGTTGGCCTGTAGATCGCCCTTCAGGCCAACGATTATCGAGTAGCCAATGATGATGAGCAGCAATGGAGCTGCGACGAATGGCATGCGCCAATAGAATCGGTCGGAGAGCTTGGAGAAGAATACGGCGGATATGGCGCCGGCGACGTATGGTGGTACTGTCATGAGTTGGGCATTGGTGTCTTTGAAGCCCATTCCCGTTGTAATGGTAGGAAGTGTGAATTTGGTACCTGGAAAAGCACGCCGTCAAATTTAGCAGTTGCACAATGGCGAGGAATGGCTGGTAAACATACCGTAGGAGCAGGCAGACTGGCATAGAAGGATATAGGCCAGCAAATACATCCTCCAATTAGAAATCACGGCCTTGACATCTTTCCATGAAGCTTTCTTCTGCTCTTCCTTGAAATTTCCGCCTTCTTTGATGAAATGTTGTAGTTCCAGGTACCGAATCTCGTCTTGATCAAGCCATCTGCCGGATAGCTTGGGGGAATCTATAAGCAAGAAGAAACACATGACTCCCAAGACGACGGTGAGTAATCCTTCAAGCACGAAGATCCAACGCCAACCCTCGTATCCACCGACGCCATCCATCCTAGCAATGCCGGCTGCAAGCAGGCCGGAGAATGCTCCAGCTAACGCACTTGCGCAATAGAAGAGGGAAATGCGGGTGGCGAGATCTCGTGGCATGTACCAGAATGAACACAAATACACAGCTCCTGGGAAAAATCCGGCTCTTTTGTCCGAGTTAGCAGGGGAGGTAGTGTATTTGGAGGTCTCAACATACTCGAACACTCCTAGGATGATTCGCACGGCCACTAGTCCTCCGAAGTTTCTCACACACCCAGTCAACGTCATGACGATTCCCCAGCTGACAATGAGAATACCCAAGTACGTCGATGGCCGGCTGAATCGCTTCAGTATGATGTTACTTGGCACCTCTGGTCGCCCATTAGCAAACAGATCATTTCTTTCTATGCCGATAGTACTCACCGAGCAGAACGTATGGAATGAAGAAAAGACTCAGCGCAATATTATACTGAATCCCAGTCAAGCCCAAGTCCTTTGTCATGCCTGCTATCTTGGCATTTCCTATATTCGCCCTATCCAGGTGGGATACAAGGTACAGCGTCGCAAGCATAGGCACGAGTCTTATATCGACCTACCATATATCCACTTTTAGTGTCTTGCATCCTAAGGGATCGGTCGTCACATACCTTCCACAGAACGGCCTTCCTTTGTTCAGGGGTGAAATCGCTATAGAACTCGGCATCTTCAGCAGAAAGGCCAAGCACATGGATGTCATCCACGGTAGTGATGTTGACATAGTTCTCCACATTCTCAGACGTGCAAGCCTTCTCGTCATCCAGGTCCTGAGATTTGTATCCCGGTCGTAGAGTAGTCATAGTAGCGGTGTTAATCTGCCTTGAGACAGAAGGGGAACAATAACAAAGGACTCCTCGGCAGTTGGGGTTATTTATCCACCATATCTGGTGCGGAGAAGGCTTAACGTACGCCAAGGGCCCGAGGCATTGCGCCTGAAAGCCCAAACCGCCCGCCAAAAAGCTTCCTTGTCATCGGTTTGCCCCTTTCGAGCTTCAACGCCATCTTGAATCGGCTATGAGTACGGCTTGGCGGGGTGCCAAGTCCTTTTCACTGCTTGGAAGGTTTCCCCGCAGCGGTCCTTCCCCGCGATTTCGCCCTATTTGCCGGGGTGGATCTGGGGTAGAGGTTTATTACGAGAGATGGTTTAAGATTGTGAGCAATCAGAGGGAAACCACTTCTCCATGCACGGTCAGGGCCCGGGCGTTAATTCCGCTACGAAGCGTCAAGGGAGTATCCCGCTCTCGCAGACACCCCATGTCTAAGAGGAGAACCCCCACACGAAAAGCCATATGGCGCGACAGCTAGTCCTAATACGGTTGGTGTAGTATTACATTTAGCCCTAGATCCACGTGGGGGAACCCGCTTCCCCGTGTACTAGCCCTGGAAGATTAAGCTGGCCGTTCAGTTGAAGCAATTGAAGAGGGAGGCTGTTTGTTTACATTACAGGAAGGTGCCTTGATACCTGGCCTATGATTCTCCATATTAAAGCAATTATATTGAGTATCGATATTAAGTCCAGCTTATACAATAAAAATCCCACCCTAATCACCTCTTTTTCTATGGCGAATAACAGTCATAGCTTCGTGCACGCCATAATAGAAAAACCCAGCAAGAATGCAAGGAAATGTAACTTGTAGAGACAACAAATCCCTGGCTTCCAAACGCTCAACAAATTCAGACTTCATAAAGACATGTATGGGTATTTCACATGCAGGGTGTCAATCAATCGTGGATCTCATTAAAGCAAAAAAGAAAATGGGAAAATTCTGATACATAAAGCAAATTGATCATGATATCGTTCGATCACACACTGGCCGTGCGTCGCGGGACTTCACTGGGCTTCTGAGCGTATGCAACGAACATGCGGAATCCAGTTCCACGCTTCTGGCACTCGCGTAGAACCTTGCGGTCATTCCAAATACTCCGCTCAATGTCTCCAGCAGAGAAGACGGGATCTTCATAGCATTTCGAATACCACCATCGTCCGACACGAGCGACAATCTTAGCAATTGACTCATCATTTGCCGGAGAAGGGGACGGGTCCGAAAGAAGGTCGCCAAGAGAAATGTTCGCTTCGTTTGAAGGCGACTTCGAAGTTGTGCTCGTGCTCTGGCTGGCCTCCGCGGTGGTGACGGATATCGTTGGTAGTGAGAATCCGGTGGAAGGAGTGGTTGCTGATGTCGACTGATTCGATGAACTGGTGTCGGATGAGCGGAGAACCATGCCTGCAACCGGAATGCGCACCATGCAGCGGCGGAGACTGTCGAAGCCATTGGCGCCGAGCTCGCGTTGTACACTGTCACTGGTGGGCTTGAGGCTGAGGGTTGGGTCGGATAGACAGGTCACTTCTTTGAGTTGGCGGACCGCTTTGCGTGTGCGGGGTCCCATGTTGAGCATATCGCGGTCCAGCAGACTCATCTCCAGATATCCTCCAGTGCGGAGGACGCGTTTGCATTCTTGGATGACGTTACACTGGACGGTCTCCGAGCATACGGTGGGAAAGCGTAAGACGGCCACTGTGAAGTAGTCTTTTGGGAACGGGAGAGGATTTCCTAGGCCCATGTGGTATACGGTGTGATGGTTGGTAGGAGGCTGCCACGCGGCAGGGTGGGGAGGAGCCGCGGATACCGGGCGCCCACCTAGGCTATAGACCTCGGCGTCAGGATAGGTCAGGGAGCAGTAAAAAGACCAGTCGTCATTGCCCAGTCCATCGATCACAAGAATTCGTCCTTGTCCTCCGGGCTTGACGTGATTATGTGCAGGGCTGAACAGGACCCGGCCAAATGATAGCCAGCGACTGGTCATGAGCGAAGCAGAACGCATGTTTGTGCGTGTCACAGCGTCCCATTCGCGCTCCGAGGACGAAGATTCTTGTTCGCGGCGAAGCTTTGGCCTGGGTGAAGGAACAGCGGCGAGGGAGCTGAGAAAGTTAGACTGCTTTTCACGACGCTGATCTGTTTCAGAAGACTGCTCGGTGGGGAGATGGTCGCTTTTCTCCTCGATCAAGCCCCCATACCTAGCCGCAAGGTCGGTATAGGACGGCTGGGATGAAGGAGCAGTAGATGACTGCAAAGCAGATACTATGCGTGAACGGCGGAGGTGAACAGAGCTGCCACTCGAACGGACTGACGTGGCACCGGGCGCTGACTGGAGATCATTGGCATTATTCAGTTCGTCCTGCAGAGTCCTACTTGCCCTTGTCGCAAGTTCAAACCGATCCGCTGCGTCGGCCTTGTCCGACTCCTCGGGCTTGGGTTCATCGGGCGAGAGAACGTGGTCAATCAGGTCGTCGTACTCATTCCAGACTTCGTCCTCAGTCGGCGGAGAACCTGGAACCGGATTCAATGCTGTAACTGCAGCCAGAGCCCCAGAGCTATCTGACGAGGTTGAGCCTTTCTTCGGCGGAAATTGAAGAAACTCGTAATTAGAGAAGGGGCCGGAAAGAAATTCCAAAGCACTAGCATGATGTGAATCACCAAAGCTTGGGTTGTATCCCCGACCCCACTCGGGCAGCTTGCTTGGCTCAATTCCCGGATCCAATGGCGCATTGGCGATGGGTATAGATTCGTGTAGGCTTTTTGTCGTAGAGATCGTGAGAGAAGGAGATCCTGCAACACTGAACGGACGCGAGAAAGAATCAATAGCGGGTTGATGGGGTCGATCACGCCACGAAACTACTTGTGGAATTCGGCCGATTGAGGCCAGTCGCCTGGGCCGTCGTTCGGGTGATGTCTGAAGTTCCGGAGGCATGAGGTTGCGGTTCAACATGGCGGTCCTTGGGGATGGACTGTCATCTCTTTCGAACTCTCCATGCATCTTTGGAGGAGATGGCAACAAAACGGAAGGATGCCTCTTTCTGATTTCCAAGGCTCTTGGAACTTTCACTGGATTGAAAGATCTCTCCTCTTCTGTTGGGGGAGAGTCTTCGACCTTGTCGATAATTTCATTGAGCTCGTCTGAGTCTGCATCCACCATGGCGTAATGAGCAACAGGCTGACTATTCAGCACCGGTGTGATTGCTGCATGGAGTTTGGTGTTTTCAGACCCAGTCGCAGGGGGTGCTGGAACTTTCTGCGCATTCGCTCGATTCTTCTGGAGGAAATTCCACATAGACGGCTTTTCTTTCTTGTCATGTTGCTTCTCGGCTCGCTCGACCTTGGTAGACTTCCCCTGGGGCTTTTTGTCAGGTTTTGCTTTGGACGGCACGATAATGCCTGATGCATGATTAGGCAGAGACGTGCTTGTCACCGCGGCCTGTGGGTTTGTGAATAAACCATGTCTCTTCCCTCTCGGAACCGGCATGCGTGGCTTTGATGTGGTTGAAGAATGTCCAATGTTAGATTCGTGCTCAGGGCTCCTGCTTCGCGCTGGTTCAATGGAATGGCTTGGCGTAATGGTCTCACCAAACGTGCCAACAGAAGTTGTGAGAGAGTCAGTAGATTGACCTGTCGAGTATGAGAGTGGAGGGCGAGCCAAGTTTGAACTCGATGCAACACTCATGCTGCTGATACTCTGCTCGCTCTGTGTCCGTGACAAAGTCAACCGGTCCAATCCGCCGCCGTTGATGACGACCGGCTCCAAACGGCTCATGAGGAAATCATCAATTCCGAATTCCGGTCGACTCGATTGACTCCCTTTGCTAGCAGTACTTCGTGTTGTGCTCGTTGATCTCGTTCTTGTGCCGCTGCTACTGCTAGCGCTTGCTTTGCGGCCCCGTTGTCCGTATTTTCCATAGCCTTCGTGACCTGTCCCCGCGGCTGGACCTTTGCGAGGTGCTCGGGCTGGCTCCGTTGTATTCTCTGATACATCTGCTGCTTTCGACTTCTTTGGGAAGATGCCGAATCGCTTCGGTGGAGGTATTTGCTTTGTGTCAGTCTCCTGTGAGGGGGCTTCCTTCACCAACGTTCGAGGTGATTTCCTGGATAGGACTGGGGATTCGCCTTCCCGGGAAGAAACTCGTGGCATGCTTCTTGATTGGAGCGAGTCAACAGATGCACCGGTGGACCTGCTGGGAGTTTGGCGTGACTGTTGAGTCGCTAAAACCTTTTCTATCGATTCACGTCGCGTGTGGCCCGTTGTTTTGAGGGATCGTAGGTTGCTTTGAATAATTGGCGATGTGTCAAGGTCTAATCGGTGCGTCCCGTCTCTGCTTGGTCTTGGTGGCGTCGGAGGAGTTTGCACACTACGTGCGGAGGAATATTCAATGATCCCTTGCGGGTCAAACAAGCGTCTCTCAGCTTCCTCCACTTCTCTCCGAGCCTTCTCAACGTCGATGTGTGGAGACCTTGTAGGGCTGAAATTGACCGACGACTTTCTTGGCGGAGGGCTGTGAGGCGGACCTCTGGGGATGTTGGAACCAGATTTGATTGTTGGTATTCTCTGGTCTCGGATTGTTCCTGCTGAGCTTGATCCCGAAGATGAATTTGCCACAGGCGTCCGGCGTTGAGTCTTCAAGTCCGATATCTCTTGCCGCGGGCTTGCGTGCGTGGCAGGGGCAAAGAAAGGCAATCTTGTTTGAGATGGGCTCGGTTGTCTCAGACGACCGATCTTTGTAGAGTGCACAATACCTGGAGAATATGATGATAGCGATGTCGGTGTGGACCCTCGACTCCAGATACTGGGAGACTCAGAGTATCTTGTCGATGGGCTACTTGCCGAATGGAAAGGTGTAGGAAAAGGCGGCAAGTTTTGTGTGTCAATTGTCGTTCGAAGACTTGCCAGTTCCTCTGGAGCTTGGAATTTAGAGCTGGTTGAGGATACCGTCACACTGCTCTCATTTTTCTGGTTTGCTTGGTATGAGGAAGCTGAGTTTCCAGAGAAAAGAGATTTGGAACTCCCATACCCTGAGTCATTGCCCATACCGGGAGATTGAGTCTCTTGCGGGATGACAAGACTAAGCTTGTTAGAGTCTGATTCCTTCACATGTTTTCCTATTGTCGGTGCTCTCCTTCGAAGAACATTCCGTGCTCGTTTCGGTGGGGGCAATTGTCCTCCGACAACGAAGACTGAAGGGGTGTCGATCTCTGGGCTCGAGACCGATGGAGTGGGCTGGGTGGTCTTTTGAGTCACAGTCGGAATAGGTGTAGCTGGTGATGTCGTACTCCCAATACCGGGGCGCGGAAGCATAGACAGCCGCCTTCCCCGACTCGTAGAGCGCTTGATACCCGACGGCGCTGGTATTGAGCCAGTGGTCTCGGCATCTGAGAATGACGATGTCCTGCTCCTAGGAGTGGGGTTGACCGGCCGTGCGATCTGAGATCGGGGATTTCTGCCATAAGCACCAGCAGCGAGACGCGACGGGTTGAAAGGATAAGAAGACTCGTTTGGCATGTGATTTCCATAATTGTACGACATGGCGTGTGGATGAGTGAGATACCCGGCTCAATCAAGGGACGAATGATGATACGATGGGTACATGTACTTCGTTATAGTAACCATCACGTCGCTATAAGATGTCTGGTCTAATCAGCCTTTCGTTCTGGCCTAGTTGATCTCATTATTGCAACTCACCACATCCGAGTCATGTCAAACGAAAATATCACTCTTGGCGTCTAGCGATAAGTGGGATATAGAATTAGAATGTAAATGTAAATGAAATTTGGAGAATAAGAGTATATCAAAGTCGCACAACTAAAAAGCGTCAATACACATTAACAGGGTGGTTCAAAGAAGTATAAAAAGAAAGAATACTTCAAGGTTGAGCTCACAGATGTAACGAGAAAAGTCCGATTGTGGATCGGCGAAGCCTAAAAGCTGCAGCGGCTTCGCCACAGTCTGGAGCAATGTGGCGTTGGATTTCGGTTTTATTCTCCTCAACTTGACCACGTCAGAGGTAAAGTGCCGCTGAGGTAAAATTAAAATCAAGAAATTTCAATTTCGAAAGGAAAAGATGAAGAGACATTCAGGAATTCCCGAGACGCCAGACAGTTTATGTGCTGACTGGGATTGCCCCTCGATGTGGGGGAGACACAACCCTTGAACCGCAATGACCAATATAGAAGCATAGGTTACAAAATAGGAGAACTCAGGCCAGGAGTCTCATTGGAAAAGAAGGGTTTGACTAACTCTGTGACAAGACGGGAGGAGTCGAGACTGCAAAGACCTCGAGCCTGTCAAAAAGATCGGAGAGCCTGTCGCGAAAGTTGCGCGGTCCTTCTGAATGTACGATGGCCCCCATCGCAAAGTCAAAAGACGATTCTACAAATAGCCAGGATGATTGAACAGTGGGCGAATCCACAGGGTTCCACGCACGGAAGCCCACATGGGGAGTTGAAGACCGAAGGCCCACTCAAGGGTCCTCTCTCTTAGCAGCGATTGTTGTTGGCTGCTTTGCCTAGGACTGTATCGGCTCGCGGCGGCAAACACCAGATGTACCGGGCTAGAAACAACGTGACAGGCTGTGGTACTACCCGTGGCGTACCACAACGGGCTATTCGTTATGCATGGCTTGACTAGATAAAAGAGCCTACAGATCTGACTCGGCCGCATATCGGATCAGCTGTAGACTCAAGCTGAGCATCTGCACAGTTCGTTGGAAGAGTAGAGTGCAAATAAATTCGTATTGGAGATCAGTCTGGTTATCGCGTCTCTTTGCCTCTTGGACAGCGCATACCCCGGAGATGCCGAACTCCAAATTCGTGCCTCGCAAAATGATCGATGGCAAAAAGTCTTTCTTGTATTTTACGTTCCTTAATTTTTATTTATTTTTCTTAGCCTTCTGGCACTTTACCCTTCCCCGGACATTCGGAGAATTTCCCAACGTGATCTCAAGGGACCACGCATATGCAGAGGTACGTAAGGGGCATTCCAGGCGCCCTGGAGAACATCTATTCCCGAGACAGTCGCACATTCATTTCCGTAGATTGGCCCAATATGTCTGCCATTGCTGGATATTTTGAAACATGTCAAGTTACTGGGGTCTGGGGTGAGGGATAGTCTAGAAAGTCCAGACGTCCCAACGGTCATCCATAGTTGTCCATGGTTTGGTACTGAGGCCCGTCCCGAGCCTTTGGCAGGACAGCCGTGGATTGGATATCCAAACACGAGGTAGGACGTTTTAGAGTTGAGTCTAATTCCTTGACTTGTACGGAGTACAGTAATATATAAAGAGCCAGTCAGCGGTGGCAAGAAAGATCTCGTCCTTAGACTACTGTACTTATTCAATGTTCAAACTGTGGGGCATTGGGACTAGAGTGGGGTGCGCTAGGTACTGGGCTGTGATGGCCCACCGCAAGATGGAGCAATGAAGAGGATGGACAGGTCTTGGACGTCAGTCAAGTGTTAGCCCGAAGCCACCATCTAAAAAAAAGGATCTGTGGATTATCATTCGTTGTGACTCATTGATCTAAGTGGGGAAGGCGGTAATCTAGGCAATGGGAACACTGGGCTATCGTAGCGAGAAGACAAGTCCGGATAACGACGTTACCTAGTGCAACAGGTAGTACGGAGTACGAAATAAAGGCCTCAGGCCTGGGGGTTACTGTCATGGTGTGCTGCTCTCAGGCCCTTCTGAAGTAATAAGAAACATGAGTTTTTGAAGTCGACCCTGCAGCCACAGTGACGATCTGGCTCATCCTCGCCCAGCTACTGGTCAATGCCAATGCTGCAGGAACAAGCGACTAATGCACTATTCAGCTGACTTCGCACGCAGTCACCGGGGAACCACTGTTGGATGCCGGGGGAGAGCTTAACATTCAGTCTGATTTCTTGGATAGGTCAATATTCGATATGGGAAATGGAGTCCTGTCGAGAATATTCTCCAAGTTACTCCCAAATCTACATGTACCGACAGAAGTACCAAGTGTAAGGCGCTCGGACTCTACAAGATAACGAGGATTTCATGCACATGAATAATTTTTCATCGAGAGTCATATTGTAAAAGAAACAGATCGAATGAAATGATTGACCCTAACAGCGTCCGATAGCATATTAACGCACAACGCCCATGATGAAACAAAGGATGTAACCAACCCCGAGCCAAAGACTAGATAAGGCAGATACAATTGGAGACACTTAAGCTGCAGCTGCAAATCGCTTCTTGCGAGCCTCCAAAGCCGCTTGATCCTTCTCGCTCCAAGCCTTCTGAGCATTGTTCGCACCGGGAGCGGATTTCTTCACACCAGCATTGGTCTTGTCACCACCACGTTGACGGTTGTTACGGTTGCGACCAGTATCACGTCTCTTGCCTCCACGACCACCCTGCTCGTTGCGGGTATCATTACGTCTCTTGCGGGGACGCTCGTCAGGAAGTGCCTGGTCGAGGCGGCTTAGGCCCGTTCCAGCAGCCTCGGCACCAGTGCCAAACCGCTTCGCGCGCTCCAGCTGCTTCGTAGCCTCTTTCAATGCTGTGTCCTCATCCTCAACGATACCGAATTTCTGCGCGCGAGCCTTGCGCTTCGCGAGCTCAGCCTCCAGGTCGGTCTGGGGCAGTCCTCGGGTGTAACTGACGGCGGGTTTCTCCTCAGTTGCAGCTTCGGGTTGAGTGGTTGTTGCGGGGAGAGCGCCGGTCGCCTCGACCTTCAGATCGTCGGTGACAGCGGGGTTCTCGCCGAGCTCCTGGTTCGGAACGGCGACGGGGTTGGGAACTGCGCCCTTTCCACCAGCTGCAATTGCAGCTGCGCCAGCTTCTGTTGATGGCTCAGTGGTCGTGGTCTCTGCTGGCTCGTCGTCCCAGTCAATGACATCCTCGGGGGCGTCGGTCTTGGCTGCGCTGGGGGCAGCGGCAGGAGCGTCGGAGGGCTTGCTTTCATCGTCTTGCTGAAGGCGCGAAACCATATCCGCTTTCTTTCCGGTGTGGGGGAGGGATCGAGCTTTGAGAATCTCGACCAACTCGGCGTTGGTCTTCTTGCTGTAATCGGTAGCCATTTTGCGATTGGTGGTAGCTTGTGATTGGTGAGGTGAGGAGTATTAAAGGAAGACGTGACAATGATGAGAGGTTTGATGGTCAATGCAACCCAGGTATCATATGGGACAAAGGAATGGAAGTCGGGTCGCTGAGGAAGTTATGCTCAGAAACGCGATCTTCCAGTGGAGGTGCCCAGGTGGCCAGGCGCAATTATAACAATTACGTAATCGAATTTGGTCGATCTCATTCGCCACCAAGCACCGAAGGCTTCTTTATCAGAACAATCATTGTTGATCAGCCCGTCAATGAAATGCTGTCTTTCTCAATATTATCCTGTGTGCCTTGTGGTCTCTCTTCTCGATTGAGAAAGGCAGTCGTATACATGTATAATATAACATGTTATTGCCAGCTGCTTCACTCTAGAAGAGACGCGAACTTGTCTTCGAATGTTTATGCAAGGGAACACACATACACCAATACGGTTCTGTCACACTACACGACATGCAACAGTGTTGACAAATGACAGTCTTTCGAATAGACTGAACGCTGGATTACGGTATACCGGCTCCAGCAGAGTCTTAGGTAGGCTAACGTGCTAGTTAGCTAACGAGTAAGCTCACATGTTCTTCGAAGACCCCGAACAGAAGACAGCACAGCGCAAGTGCTCGGTTACTCCGGGCTCCCAATTCAGCGGAATACGAGATACGAGAGATCTCATCTTCATTGGCAGCTACAGAGCTCCGTGCAGGGATCAGGGCGCCACAGGTACAGAGGCAACGACAGCCAAGCTGGGATTTACGCTTCGTCGGCTTTGAAGCGGCCGCTGGCTTGGATCAAGGCTCTGTCACTTTACTGTGCAAGTACTGTGTAGTCTTTGAATCAGAGGTTGACAGCTGTACAGGGTGCCACGAAAGGCTATTGGAAGAAAATATGGGGAGCTGCATGCACTGCGCCACGATGACTACAGGTTTATGGACGCGCCACATTGATTCCTCAGGCACTCAGGTTAAGTCGGGGTTGCAAACGTCCAAGGTAGACGATAGATGTTTGATCTGATTTCTCTTCTGCTATTAGCAAGATATACGTGACATTATATGGAGGAGCATAGTACTAAAAAATTCTTATTCCGGTCAAGTCTTATACAGTCTCTAGGATGCAGTAAATTCTAATCTCATTGTATCGTCATTCTTCTCCTGTTCTATACTTAGCATGAATCAATATCGGTATGCCCTTTACCGCCCTTTTTAAGTGTTATAACACTCTTTCATGGACTCATGGTTCAGCCACTTCTACCATTCACAATCCGAATTGGGTACGCAAAGTCTGACCGAAGCGGGAAATAGCCACATCAATCTTCTCTGCCGTAGCCGCTGCAAAGGTGGCCCGGAAGAACATCTTCTCTTGGGACGTACTGTGGTCCGGCTTGAACCAGTTTCCGCGGGAGAGAAGGACACCCTCGTCCACGGCAGACAAGAAGATCTCCTCTTCAATAGCGGCGTGGGTTTTGCCAGCGGCATAACCGGGGTGCTTGCGCCAGTCAATCTCGATCCAGTGCTAGTCGGGTTAGTATTCGGCGAGATAACAAGCGACCTGGATACACTGTGGTCAGAGAAGGGGGTTGGGAAACTTACGAACATGCCAGCCGCGGGGGCTTCCCAGTGGGCAATTTCGCGGGGCAGATGCTGTTCACAGGCGTGAACGAGCGAGTCGCGACGAGCAGTGTATGACATGCGCAGGTTGATCAGCCAATCTAGGTAGCCGGAGTGGCCCCAGTGCTCGTCGAGGAGCTTGTAGAGGGTGAGCTGAGAAATACCGCTAGGGTTCTGCGAGGAAACCTCGAAGGCGCGAATGAAGCGCTCGACAATCTGCTCGGAGGCGACGATCCAGCCGACACGGGTGCCGGGCGAGATAACCTTTGAGAAAGACTCGAGACGAACGACGCGGCCATCGACGTCCATGCTGAGGAAGGAGGGGACAAGGGACTTGATAAATTCCTCGTGGTTGGATGGGGGAGGAACGGGGGTGCTGTCCCCGCTGGTGTACGGCTGCATCTGCAAGAAGTAGTAAGGCTCGTCCTCGATAATGATAAGATCGTGCTTCTGTGCGACCTTGTATACGGCGCGGCGGCGTTCCGCTGACTGGGTGGCACCGGTCGGGTTCTGGCCTGTTGGGATGGTGTAGAGAACGTGGGGCTTACGTGCGCCCTCCCGGGCGTTGGAGTCCCAGTTGCTAAGGATGTCGTCCATTGCCTCGGGGAGGAGACCTTGTTCATCCATCGGGATTCCTGCGACCTTCACGCCCAGGGGGGTAGCAGTCTCAACGGCACTGGCGAATGTGTACTCTTCCATGAGGATGTAGTCTCCACGCTCACAGAAAATCCGGAGAGCGCTGTCCCAGGCGTACGTGCTGCCGGCGGTCAGGGTGCAGTGCCAATCGGAGTAGGCAGGGCTGTGGATGATCTTCTTTGGTCAGTCCCTGGTAAGGAATGGAGAGGCATGATGTTCTGAGCTCACCTCGGTGTGCTCAGTGACAAAGCGAAGCAATGGTGCAGCTCCAGTAGCCTGTCCGTAGTTAAGAGCAATCTCCAGGTCTGAGAAATTGAATCAGTCATGGCCACTGCCGATGCGGAAAGACAACAGGATCCTACCATAGAGACTGGCTCCTTCTCTTATGTCATGCTTTCCAGCATGAAGAACCGTCCCTGACTCCCGAGTAGCCTCCGGGGAGAAGCCCGGGGGAGTGGGGACCTTAATATCCATGGACTCAATTGGGAAGTATTCGGAGGAGGGTAGTCCACCACCGAGGGAGATAAGGTCTTTTCGTCACGGTTAGTCGATCCATGAGTCAAGTTGGGTGTCTAGAAGGTTACCTGGGTTGCTCAAGTACCGTGCAGCACCCTTCAGAGTAGACGACTATAGTGTGGGATCGCGTTAGCGACTTTGGACTTCACATTGCGCTATTGGGAGCGAACCGTGCGAGACTTGGCTTCAAGTGAGAGATGGTCTGAAAGATTCCAAGTGTCAGTGAATGTAGGTGAGGTCATTTGGCAACGGCTTGGTATAGAGCCGCCAAGTGTCAGGATAAACTTACGCTCGAATCTCTTGGCCTTGGGCTTGGTATAGCAGATCTAACAGTGCGCCAGGCAAAAATCAGCTTTGCTTATTCTACAGGCAATTGTTCCACCAGTGCTCGCAATCCAAAGATATCCTACCGGGGTCTTAAACATGTCACTGCTAGACGCCGCAGCCACGCCGGTGGGCATATGGGCTAGCTTCTTCCTCCATGCCGGCACGCCATTGACAGTCAACGGATCGGGAACAGGGACAGATGAGGTGTCAGTGACGCCCACGAGGTCGACGTCCACGGGAACGGGCGCAGTCATTTCGAGTGTATTGGTGGTGGTGGGATTTTTCGGAGTGCGGTATCGGAGTTGGAGGGGCACGTGTGCGGGGAGATAAGAAGGTGTTGTCCAATGTCCGGTACACTGGGCTGCAGTTGTCAGTTCGCTAAAGCAGAGTGCTACTTATATTGACAATGGTAGTGGATTTGAAATCAAAAGAAAAATAATTGCAGCAATCGAAGGTGTCACGGAAAGGCGAAGACTCGGCGAAAGCGGAGCGGAAATGATCTCTCCGCCCTGCTGTGAGCTTTCTCCGAAGCACGTGAGTCATTACCCCGAACAACATCCACCATGAAATAGCTTAAGGAGACTGAGATAGTCTCGATGTACATGAGGAGTAGATCGGCAAGAAGACGATTTAGACGTG
The DNA here is from genome assembly GCF_028826915.1 of Penicillium bovifimosum. Classification (NCBI taxonomy): domain Eukaryota; kingdom Fungi; phylum Ascomycota; class Eurotiomycetes; order Eurotiales; family Aspergillaceae; genus Penicillium; species Penicillium bovifimosum. The sequence continues at coordinate 1,815,940 of NW_026622714.1, read as the reverse complement.
CCCGCATTTCGATGTTTATTGTTTCGAGGTCTGTCTGCCTTCGAACGTGACAAGGGTTGTAATTGCTGTAAATGATGTTGGGAAGGTGCTGCCTGCAGGTGGGCATCAAATATACTTCCAACCTTGAAATGTGCATTTTCACAGCGTAAAGTGTTTCCTTCACGGTGCAACGTGCATGACATAGTGCTAAGTTCTAGATAAATAAGAAGAATTACATCTATCAAGATAGACCATGTCTCATTGCGATTAGATAGAGCAAAAAAGGAACAAAAAATTCAGAAACAAGAAGGAAAAATAAATGATCAGCCAACGGCGGGGGTCGAACCCGCAACATTCAGGTTAAAAGCCTGACGCTCTACCATTGAGCTACGCTGGCCCATTTGTTAAAAGAGGCTTGTCTTTAAACAATATAAGGAGAATAAATAAAGCGCGTAATGAGATAGGTAGATGTTGGACGGCTCCTTGCTAGCAGTTTATGTCGAGGGGTCTATCCCCCCGCCTGACAACACCTAAATCCATTGTAGTTACTTATACACGCTCATCCCCTTCTTCCCCTCCCCTCGTCCTTCTCAGTACCAGTGAAACTGAAGATACTTCTCTCCCAGTTTTCTTCTCATAGTTACTGCACCATTGTAGTTAGAGTTAGATTGGTAAAGTATCCCGTCACCGTCCCGTGCATTAGATGACAATTTTAGTCTCCTGTATCCAGCTCTATATCAAGATCTAGCAAAGAGATAATACCTGTCTCATTTGCACCCAGACAGTCATCAGAATCCTACTGCACAGTGGTATTCATATCCCATGAAGGGTGGTCACGAACTCCCCACATATTTACCTGTAGTCCCATCGAGCTGCGCTTCCAACACCGCCGCCTTTCCACTCAGAACACTCTGGATAGCCTCCGGGAGCTTCTGTGCAAGCTCGGAGACACTCGAGGCCCGCCCGGCCCACAACTCACCACCCGCCGCAGCCTTGGCAATACCAGCATAGTCAGGTGTGGGCGCAAAGGAGATATTGAGATCCTCGTTCGTAGCACGGGATCCATCACCTTCGGGATGAACAAGCAACATGCTTCGCCGAGGGGCATTCCAGCCCTTGTTGTTCAAGACGATAGTCAAAACGGGAATTCCGTAGCGACGGGCAATCCAATATACAGACCCAGGCACCGAGAACAAAAATGTTCCATCGCCAACGACCTGGCACACGAACTTGCCCTTCCCAGGTCCACCGTGCTGCACGTCGCTCGCAAGCTTGATGCCAAGTGCACCGCCGCCAGACCACCCAAGACCGCCACCTCCGCAGTTGATCCATGATTGTGGTAGCGTGGCTGAAACTTGATCGGCGACAAAGTGGCTCAACGTCACGGCTTCGATCGCCCAGATCGTATCAATCGGGACACCTTGGCGGACCTGCGCCATGAGATAATTGATATTCAGCGGGGCGCTGTCGCCGCCCTTCGGGGCCACAGCAAGATCGGAGATTTCCTGCCGGCGTTTCGCATAATCTTCATTTCGACGTTCTCCCATGGCGATGTTCTCCTTAGAACCAGTAAATTGCTGCAGAGATGCCTGCGAAGCAACATAATCATTGATCTGCTTCAGTGCGATGGAAGAGTCGGCGCGGAACGTAGCCATTGAGTTAATGTAGAAGACTGGAATCTGTTGCTTCAATGGATCGACATCAATGTGAATAATGTTGGCCGATGCGGAAGGCTTGAACTGCGTTGGCACCCAAGGAACATCACAGTCAATCACAAGGATCAAATCGGCCGTGCTAATCAACTCATGGCCTGGATACCTTAATCCAAGCCATGCCGGGTGGTCAGCCGGGAAGCACATATCACTACCACCGGTATCCAGCACTCGGACTCCCTTAAAGTTATTCGCCAGGTTAACCAGCTCAGTCACAGCCTGGGCCTTCCTACCGGAATACCCGGCAATAACCAATGGCCTCTTCGCAGCCGCAAGCTCAGACGTAATCAATTCAACGCCAGATGTTGGCAGAGCAGCCGGAGACACCGGACCCCAAACAGCCTGGTTGAGCTGATACGGCTCGATATCCTCTTCCATGACCTCTCGTGCCCCAACCAGATACACAGGTCCCTGTGGGTCACTAGTCGCGAACTGCAAAGCCCTATTGACGATCTGCTTAACGTTCTTGCCCGACTTGATCTCCCCCGTGTACCGGCAATACTGGGAGACGATCTGCTTTTGATCCGGCACATCTTGGATCCAGTGGATATACTCTGTACGAGAGCCTCGCATCTCACCCTCGATCGTGTAGGGCGATAGACCGGCAAAGATCAACACCGGGGCGCGCCCGCACGAGGCATTGTGGACGGCTGCTCCCAGGCCTTGTGTGCCGACATCGACATGGACGATAACTGCTTGCGGCTTGCCAGTCAGTCGGGCATAGCCGTCAGCCATGGAGAGTGCCACCATCTATGTTTTCTTGTAAGCGGTTGTTGCACATCGATGTCCTACCGACGCTGGCCGAAGTGCTGCACGGTCGGTCGCATGATACTATTCCTGACGTACCTCATTGGGGCAGGTGATGATTGTAGGGAATTGATCTCTCTTCTCTTTTTGGCCTTTCACCATTGCCTCGAGGATGGAGGGGTGGTCGGAGCCCAGATTGACAAAGACATGGGTAACGCCGCCCTGGGGTTGTGAATGTTAGAATTAGACCTTGGACTGCTGTATAGTGTAGGCTGGAAGGATAGGAACAGCCGGGTACATACCTCCCAGAGAGCTTCAAAGAAAGCAAAAGATGCTGTATAGACCCTAGTCCTCTATGAGCAATGACGTTCCAATGGCTGCATGAGAAGATATTCGTACATATTTGACGATATAGCGCGTCTAGTAGCAGACTGTACCTAACTGGAAATATCTAAAAGAGCCAACAAAAACAAGGAGAAAGCTGGGTAATAAAGGAGGGGCCCGGGGAAGTACATTGCTGACAACACGGCGGTACGGGGAAGCTCGGGAGTCGGGATTGGAGTCTCGGCTCGGCCATAACTCCGATGAGGAGACGTGGGGTAGTGGGGGTTCAAGCATCCCCATTCCCCAACTGCTTGGAGCCCAGTCAATAACAGAACTTCTTCACACTAGGCTCCAGTAATTGACTCACCGTGCACCTCGCTCTGATACAGCTAGTTTTCCTATTTTCAACAAGCTCCCGATCAATAGTCAATACTTCGCTATCAGGTTTCAAGCTCCCACTTTATCAACAATCACTCTATATAGCCAATCATGGCAGTCTCAGTCGTGACGATCATGTGATGAGCAAACGATATCTAAGGGAAGGAGCAAACGACAGCTAATGGAAGGAGCAAGCATGGCAGAAGAACATAAAGAGGAGTTCTTCTACGCGTAACGCAGCTCTTCTTCCTCTTCCCTTCTCCATCCCACCACAGGATCAAGTCATCTCTTTTGTCACTTTTTCCTTCTGGCTTGTAACATCAGTTACGCATAGCGCGTCTGGCCTCTTACTCAAACCTCCCCCTAACCTCGATTATCGACATTCCCGATCGCCGCACTGTCAGCCACGCGTTGCACCGTGTCAAGTTCGTCAGAGGTCTGGGGCAATAGACCGACTTCAAGACAGCAGTGAGGTCAAGGTTCCGTGGATACACGGGCCGAACCTAAGGAAGCTGATCACTGAGTTTTCCATGCAAGACAATTCCCCGGCACGTACTAGGTGAGTCTTATGAGCTTTTGACAGGAATAAATTATGCACTGACGCGCATATGCAGGCCAAATCGCAGAGTACATGTTCCCCCCCCACGAATCCCACGCCCCATCTCAAGAACACAGGCCAAGCACGTTCTTGTGAGACTCACATTACATGGCCACAGCCATGAGTTTGAAGAGTTCAAGAAGGCAATTGAGGATCTTCCCGATAAGATGAAAGTGGAGGTGACAGACGCTTACGAAACGGACAAATCCATCTTCATCCTTCTGAATATGACATGGGAGACATGGGCAATGTGGACTATGGCGGTGGATCTCGAGGTTGTAGGAATCACCCGTGGCCCATCCTTCGTTCGTCAGGCACCACCACCACCACCACTAAAAGAGCTTCCGGTTGGAGCATTTGGCACTGAAAATCGACGTCCCGACGGGAGAGCACAACCTGAGTAGGCATCGCAACCTAGCGTGGAAGTGCACCGTTGATGCCATCGCATGGAGAGTTTGGGGGGGGGGAATTGATATCACCGAGGGAGCTAACATTATGTGAATTATGTGATAGGCACAGCCTCCTGACCGTGGGTTCCGATCTCCCGTTCTCACGCGAAACGCAAGTGCACCTCTACAAACAATCCTAGTATGAGCAGCGCCGAGCCACTCCCTGTGGTAGATCCTGCACTTCAGACTACCATTACGACAACACTGCCAAGTCTTATTTCAACTCCTCACCAGCCTGATACTCTATCAGTGTCACAATCAGATAATATTAGCACACTTCGGGCTATGCCCCCAAATCAAAATGAACAAGCCCTCGGCGTCACTGAGGCACCAGCTCCAACCCGACGTCTCCCATTTGTGGCACATCCCGAAGCTGCGGCGTACGAACAGACAGAAGTACCGGCGCAAGAGGAATTCAAGCGTAAAGTCACTTGGGAGTATTTGTGTTGTTTACACACCAGGTCAATGAGCCGCATTATCCGGGAAACATACCCCGACAAAAGTGAGACCTCGCACGAGTGGTCAAAGGCCAGAAGAGACATCCAAGATTGGTGCAAAAACTGGAAGTGTAGAACCCTAGGGTATATGCAGGTAAGCCTACCTAGGATGCCGATACAGTGCTTACAGACTAATTATGTCAGACCAAGGTTCGATATCTGATGGAGCTCGAAACTCTGTGTCCGGATCAAAGTCTACTGGGATAGTGTTGACAGGGGCAATCACCAGGAGGCGAAAGGTTTCTGGACCGAGGTTACTGACTTTTGGGATGAGGTGACCTCTTTCCCTGAACTTCAAGGTGCCACCCCCGAACTGTTCAAGAGCAAGCCCCGGCCAATTTCTCGAAAACGCCAGAAGACCCGGGCACCACGTCCTCAGCACAAAATCTGGTTTGAGGGCCCTCCCGTTGTTCCCCCGACGAGTGAGAACCCCTAAGTTTATTGTTATTTTGGCGATTTATGGTTATCAGCGAAGTCTAGCCCGATTTCCTCTATTTTTATAACATATAGAATCTACAGAGAAAGAAGAATCATTCGGATTTTGATTTTCCACATGGATAACATGGCTTGTCTTCAAAACATATAGAAGTTCTCAGCGGCAAGGAAGGCGTGCAATATCTTTCTACATCAAATATCCCAAAGAACATTCTGTCCAGTTGTCAGTATCGATGGGTGCCGAGTTCCAGATTCGTCTAGCAAAACTTCCCGCCAACTGGCGAACTTTCAGCTAACTGGCAAAACCCGGGTTTCCGCCAACTGGCAAGGCTACATCCCTACGAATTGCCCACTGACTCACTGAGACACGTGCGTCTGATCTGGTATTTAATTCTATGGCGATTTTGGCAAAACGCATCTATTTTTCAAGACTGGTTCGCAACTTCATCTCATCGACCTCGAACTCAGCGGTTGGATGATCGGTTGCTTTGGGAAGGTGTCGAGAATAGTTCAGATACGAGCGGATGCCGAGATTTTCCCGCTCGCTAAGCGATAAGCGAGACACACACACATCTCGTTCCCGATGGATCACCTTCTACCACCTTCTGGTCCTCAATCAACCTCATATTCATTCATTTGGATTGGTTCCTCTTCTCCCTTAGATTTCATCACGCATCCTACAGCAGAAATGCACACGTGATGGAACCTAGAGTGTCCAATTTATTTCATAACAGTACTTCAAGTCGTGTGTTGCGGTCACGCATTCATTGCACGCTAACTGGATCATCGATTCAGGCGCGAATGTTCATATCTTCAATAAAAGAGACCGTTTTACCAATCTCAGCAAAAGCGTTACTGAGATAACAATTGGGAACGGTACCAGAGGGACGCGGATCGGCGCGAGTTGTCGTGGCTACCCTCACGGACGTGTGGTACGCGCCCAATTTTGCAACAAACATTATCTCCGTTGCCCTTGCCGCTTTTCGCTGTTCATCAGTGGTGTATTTTGGAGGTCGACCTCTTCCTAGCTTAGGACGATCAACAGATGGTTGCTCCATAACGAAGTAGCTGGATAATGGAGTGGAGTGGTAGCGCAAACTTGCCTTGCCCTACCACTCCACTTCATTATCCAGCTACTCCGTTATGGTCTCCTTAATCCGAGTGATCTGAACATCCCCTGACGATACCAGGCAGCTCGCTGGTAAAAAAGAAACCATCCTTCTTGATCTCCGAAGCGGAGATAATGTTAGTTGCAAAAGTGGGCGCGTACCACACGTCCTTGAGGGTAGCCCACTGAGCGACGCCGCTCGTTGGGTCCCTTACGACAACGCGTGCTGTTCCGTGTCCCTCTACCTTCGTTGTGCCGTTCCCCATCTTAATCTCAGTCACGCTCTGGCTCAGAGTCACGAAACGGTCTCTGTTATTGCAAATATGGATGTTTGCACCTGAATCGATGATCCAGTTGGCGTGGAGCGAATGTGTCAACCGCCAGGTGGTAGACCTCAGGGGATATCGTGGCCGTCAAGAAAGCCAACGACTCCGTTGGTGGGTCATCCCCAGGTGGCGCCTTGAGCGCTAAATGAGTGGTCTTGTCGCACGCTTCTGGATCTGTCTTCATTAGTGCCGCAACTTCTTCTTGAACTTGAGGAGAGGCTTTCTTCAGGTTCTCTTCAGTGACATTCCTCTTTGAAGCAGTTGCTCTGAAATTTGGGGATCTGAGGGTCCAGTTGACTTCACTACAGAACCTCCACTCGTGTCCTTCTCCTCCACGTGGGCAGCGCTTTGACTTCTTGCTATTGCCTGAAGGCCAACGTCTCCGTTGGTAAGAAGGTAAAGAGTAGGCGTTGACCAGGATAACGACTCTATTGAATAGCAAGCTTGTGGGCATGATAATGTGCTTCATTCTGTACTCCTGCTCCCAGACCAATGATTGTTCCAGATTCGAGCTAACAGAGCAATATTTCCGTCGTCAGCGACTACATGCTATTCTGGGCTTTCTTCATTAACCTGCTTTGTGGTGGCCTTTCCCATCGAAAGCAGTATTGCCCCTTCTCTAGTGCAATGCGTCTCGTACGCAGACCCGTTTGCTAGACATTTTCTCCTTCCTGTGTCAAACCCATCTCAAAGGGCACAGGGGTTGGGAGATCCGGCCATGTAAGCCGCTTGGGCGCGTTGGAACATTGTCCTGCCGCTGTATCGGTCCTCGCTGCTACCCATTCATGCAGAAACTCGCGGAACTTTGAGACGTCAGAGTCTAGTTCGCGGCAACAAGTCCATTCAATATTCTGTACCATGTCAGTATTTCGCTCCCAGTGAGGAATGCTTGTAGGGTTTGTATCGTTCGTGATGATCTTGTATAGTGTGAAGATAACACCGGACACATCGTCTCGACCATCCATTAGACCTTCCTTCCCATTGGCGGCCCAATCAAAATCGAAGAGAATAATCTTGTATGTGTCAGGGTCGATAAGCAAATTCCGTGGTGCAATGTCTTGATGCATGGATGATCCCTAATTCTAGGTTCAGAAAATCCACCAGTTGAGTAAGCTGTTGTAGTCATTCAAACCGGAAAGGCCTTTTTAGATCATCGGCTAGCGTTCCTCCTGGGATGTACTTTGTTGTGAATCCGATCACTCGAGACTCCACGTCCTCCAGAACAATGCGGTCAAACGGTATTAGATTAGGATGTGGTGGCAGCTTGCTGAGCAGGTTCATGCCTTCCAGGACATCTGTAGTCTTCGAGGCATGCCTAAAGGGTTGAATTTGAATGCGACCCTCTGACCCTCATACGATGAGAGATCGACACCTGGTCCAAGCCGGTCGAGCTCTTGAATTTGAGAGGAATAAATGGTAGAACAATCCGAGAGTGATTGACAGAGTGATAAGGGGACATATCCAATAAAGAATGTATCATCATCTTCCGGGTCTGTTGAGACTCCAGTGAGAAGCCCGTCATCGTCGACTATGATTGCACGAACCTCTGGTGAAAGATAGTCGGCGAATTGCGCAAGAACTGAGGTTTCAAAATCTTCCCCAGGTGGAAAAAGCTTGGCAGTTCCTTTGACTTTGATCAATCGCAGCTGATCCCAATCCCAGACGTTGCAGTGGGTTTCAGTTGCGGGGGTTTCCCTTGGGCCGAAATAGCCCTGGCCCTCTGAGAAAATCTGTTGTGGGGATCGATCATGGCAAAAAGATGAAAAGATTGTTTTGATACTCGTGTGTGGGTGCGGATGATTCTTTTACTTGTGGCTGTCCTGCGATTTACGCTAGTGAGCACGTACACTCTCCAATACCCAGCATGGGTGCCTGATTCCAGACGCGTTTGGCGAGCTTTCCGCCAACTGGCAAGTCTCCAGCCAACTGGCAAGCGCTCCGCCAACTGGCAAGTGCTATATTACGAATTGCCCCAATAATCCCACTGCAACACGTGCCGCGTTTGATCTGGTGTTTAATTCTATGGCAAAAGGTATCAATTTTTAGGGTTGGTACACATACTACAGTGTAATAACTAAAATGACCATTACCTAGGGCCCAGGGGGTGAAGTGCGTGATCGTGTCCAGGCTGGTGAGTGTGTGAAGGGCTTGTCGGAGGCCCATTTTCGGCCCTCCATGCACAAATGGTGTTTATTTAGAGGGCCAAACATAAACACATGGACTCGCCACAATAGAAGGTTTCAAAAGGATTGTTGAAACCGGTTAGCGGTCTGGGCGTTCAAATAGTAGTATTCACCCATGTGCCAATGCACTAGTTAACATCTCTACTGCCAAGATAAAGATAATCCGAAAGCGGCTCTAGATTGGCCCAATCCATGTGAATCTCGGCTTAAGATCTTCATTTCGGTAAGTCAGGGCACTGGAGGAAAGCCACTTTGCTCCTGATTGGACCCGTCGACTTTCACAGACACATAGCGGGGAACAGAAACAATCCACCATTGTTCTGGTCCCTGACATTAGATGCACGGCCGTGAGACTTAAAAAGAGCTAGGTTATGTAGAGATCTTTTCCGAGGGTCGAGCTAAGGCCTATTGGTTCGAACGTTTAATAGTTGACTTTCAACATTCAACGAACACTCGCCCGACTCTTCGGGTCTGGGCCTCGGACCGTACCGGCAACATTCCCAAGGGTTCCTGATATATTGACCTTACCATGCCATGTGGCAGCCTCCCCCCATCACCCCCTCATAGTTTTCCTTTTCCGTTCCTTTTTTTTGTTTCCCCACTATATAAGTACTCTTTATCATATATTGACGATCTCCTTATCAACCCTCCTCTAAATCTACAAGTGGATTCGAGTGAACAAGACAGAGAACATGCAGATTCGACAATAATAAACAAGCGCCTTTGTTGTTCATCATGGCAGCCTCAATGCCCCTGGAGGGGCGAAGTCTAGGTATCTTCATTGTGTCAATTGTGATGGTGTCCATCTCCACTGTGACAGTCGCGATGAGGAGTTTTGTGCGGGTGACTATCCTACGGGCCTTTGGCTGGGATGATTCCTTGATGGTTGCTGCTTGGGTATGTCGGTACATTGAAACAGGCCGTGATATGTCTCCTAATCTTCGATTAGGCGTTCTTCGTAGGATTGAGCGTTATGTGCATATGTGGAGCATTGAGTGGAGTTGGGCATGCGAAAGAAGATTTTAAGGACCTAAAGGTCTATGAGAGGGCCCTACTGGTATGGATGTCCAATTCGGAAGCGTCCCATGTCCAAACGGCTGGCTAACTATCCCCTCATAGTGGTGGTGGCTTGGCCAAATGACCTATACATGGTCCTCGGCAATTGCTAAAATATCAATTGCCCTGGCGCTGCTTCGATTGGCCGTCGAACGTTCCCATCGAATAATTCTATGGTGCATAATTGGGCTCGCCATTGCCATTGGGCTTATGTTCTGGTTCGTTCTGCTTTTCGCCTGCAACCCCATTTCATATTTCTGGGAACGGGTGCTTCCAACCAGCGAGGGAACTTGTATCCCCATATCGACGATTTTGAACGTTGGATATTTCTACAGTTCCGTGACTATCGTGTGCGATCTGTCGCTTGGCATATTACCCATTTTTCCGATCTGAAAACTGCAAATGAACCGTCGGACAAAGATCGCAGTAGGAGGAATCCTTGGTCTGGGCGCAATGTACGTTGGTCTCTGCCTGTCCCATCTGACCATGCGCGCAAACCTACGAACCGCTGCTAACATCTTCCCAGCGCGAGTGTGGCAGTCATCTGTAGAATACCCTATCTACGTTACTACGCTGATGAAAATTTCCTCTGTATGTTGGCCACCAACCCCCCTACCTCTTTCTGGCATGACCAAGTTCCGTGCTCACATCGTCAGATTCCACCTACCAGATCGCCATTTGGTCTGAAATCGAGATCGGTGTCGCAATCACAGCCGGTAGCCTTATCACCCTTCGTCCTCTCTTCCGCTGGCTGCTAGACGAAGCCACAGAATACAACAAAAGCTCACGCGCTGGGCAAACTTCAAAGAGATATGCGTTCTACAGCCGGAGTGAGGTCGTGGACGAATCACAGACCACGAAGTATTGGCGTCCTGACATTGAGCTCGATGACTACAATAGCACCGTCGTCACGGCAGCGGGGCCACGGGCAATGGAGCTCAGCAGGACCAGCAGCCAGGAAGCTTTGAACCCTGAGCTTGGCCCGGGACACTCGCGCAATCAGGTTACCATACAGAAGACCTTTGTACAAACATTCTCAGAACGTCAGAAATAGATTATAGAACTTCTTTGACTGTGAAAATGTTGTAAGGATTCCTGATCGACTTGAAGTTTAGATTTACCCTTACCCCGGATTTTCCAATGTTGGAAATACACACAAACCTCTACAGTTCAGCCCATATCTCCATGATTTCGTCTCGACTCTCGGCCTGGCCAAACTGGCTCCTTCCTGGCTTTCTGTCGCTGATCTCAGCACGGTTGGAGTGCCCAGGTGAAGATGTAGGGGCTGACCATGCGAGGCTGAGGTACCTGAGGACACGCAGCCGAAACTCCCAGCGTGATAATAGGCCAAGGCAGATTGAGTAATGGAGCGGCTAAATTCATGCAGCAGCTGAGGAGAAAAACGAACGTCGGGGCGCCTGAATGACTCGAAAGCGGCTTAGACTGCCATATGTGGCGCCGGGGTTCGTATCTCAGCGGCACTAGTCGTTACAGCTGAATGCATGCGCCTTGGCAGAACCGATCAGTCAAAGCGAGGCATACTCTGCAACAACTACTGTACTAAGCGCTGATAGAAGTCTGGAAGGTCCAACTCTATAAAGAGAGTCAGTCGCACCTACCTGATACATACGCATACTCGGCCCCAACCCCCAAATTCCCCCGACAGAACCTACATATCCCTAGTCCTACACATTCCAAAAAAATGTCTCTATGCTCCGAAAACCACGATCTACCATACATCGTGCAACAGAGAAAAGATTCCAAACTCCCCCCAATCCGCAAACGCATCATCATCTGCTGCGACGGCACCTGGCAATCCGCCGTCTCAGGCAAGAAGAACATCCCCTCGAACGTGACGCGTCTCTGTCGCGCCCTGAACAGCGTCGGAACCGACGGACAAGGTAATCAATGGCAGCAAGTGGTCTGGTATGATTCCGGTATTGGCACGACTTCAGGTGCGCTGGGTCAGAAGATCGAAGGCGCCATTGGCCTGGGCCTAGAAGGGAATGTCGTTGAGGCGTATAACTTCTGCGTCTTGAACTACAACCCGGGTGATCAAATTATGTGTTTCGGGTTCTCGAGGGGCGCGTTTACGGCGCGTGCCTTTGCTGGTCTTATTTTGGATATTGGGATCTGTCGGAAACAGGATCTGAATCGGTTTCCGGATCTCTGGGAGGTTTATAAGAAGAGTCCGCCCGGTGAACGGTTCTATTGCAGTGACCTTTGGTTCGAGTGGATGGATGGGAAGGCTGATGAGCATCAGGGCGCTGGAGGTGAGGGGTTTGTATTTGAGAAGCGTGGTCATGGTGATTGGGCTCAGGAGGGGTCGCGGGATGTGGAAGTTGTCGGGGTTTATGATACTGTTGGTGCTATTGGATTGCCCGAAGTGCTTGGAGTGAAGCTGCCGTTCCGGGATTTGTGGTGGTCAGATAGAACTGGGCGGGACAATGTTGGACTGTCGCCCAGTAGGTCTACCAATGTGTTTCTTTCCTTGTTACCTCTATGTATGCGCAGTACTAACCGACGGGCTCTAGATGTCAAACATGCATTCCAAGCTCTGGCGCTCGACGAACATCGTAACGCCTTCTCACCCACTCTGTGGTATCTCCACAAATTTGAGCATGTGCCTTCAGAGCAGATAGAAGCGCAGAACAAAAGAGTCACAGAGATGGCGCAAGAATGGGACGATCTCCTGGAAGACGCAATTTCCCTCAAAGATAGCGGCAAGGCCAGTGACGAGGATGTCAACAGCGCAGCCCGCCGCCTCAACGAGACTGCCAGAGCGATGAACCACGAAATACGAAAGCTCATGAAATTGGAAGATGGCTACAAGCACCAGCGTCATCCCCAAACGCTGAGACAGGTGTGGTTTCCAGGATATCACATTAACATCGGCGGAGGTGCAAACGATACCTTGAAAAACAAAGGTGACATGGAAGAGATGTCTAATATCACTTTCTCCTGGATGCTGGACCAGATCAAGCCGTACCTGTCGCTCAACGAGCAATATCTTGCCGAAGAAAGACAGCGGAGAGAGTATTATATTTCGACTCTTGTCGACAATACACCCGCGGATGAGTCCTGGGGCACATGGATCCAGAGCAAGGTCACAGCAATAATCTCGGCCTTCGGATATACTTCTACAGCTGCAGCCGAGAAGAGCGAAAAGCGCCGCTGCTACGGTTGGGGAACAGGTCCGCTGAAAGACAGTTTCACCCCCTTTACTATCTGAACGGCTCGAGGAAGCGCACACCGGGAGGCTACGATTCCTTCGATCAGAACGGAAAGCAACTGGGAGAAACATTTGAGTTTATCCATCCAGTAGTTGGGTTCAGACAAAAGAAGATCAAAGAGTACACACCGATTGGACACGGCGTCAAATTCGAACGACGGAAGTCGGTTGATGAGAAGGGTTGTCCAGGTTTTGTATATGATGTGGGTGGTTCGCGCAGGCCCTTACCTGAGTGGCGCTTGGGAGGACTGGAGTCTTATGAAAGGCTGGCTATCACCGGTAAGGCTGCTTATGATTATGTCGATGAGTTGGATTTGTACCTGGGGACTGGGATTAAGACTCCCCGTCGATCAGTTTGGGGGGTTCCAGATATTGATCTTGGGATTGAAGTGCCCAATCCCGCTGAGGCTGGAGCCGAGAACCCTCGTCCACTTCGTTTCAAATCTACAGCGTTTGAGACCAAAGGGCCCCAATTGATCAGCTCGGAGGTTCCATATCCAGAGACGGCGACTCAATGATGGTTGGCTTTGGTCTATGGTCTCTGGCTTTGGTTATGAGGGGTGGAACGACACGGGCACCTATGGGGAAATGATGGAAGCTTTTGGTATATAATTAGCCGGAGATTAGCCTGTACATGCATAGTATTAGTATACTACCTAATACCTAACTAATCCTTTGGTCATATGGACTGTGAATTAGGTTGATCTGTCGAGACTATTTCTCTCAGCGGAATCACCGATTAACCCACATATACTATCTCAGGCAAGCCTTTCAATGTTCTCCATGCTTACTTATCTTGCCCTAGCACATAGACTTGAAGATATAACGTGTGACGTCTTCCGTGGTTTGGTACCTTTTCTTAATTTAGACAGTTGTGGGGCGCCATCCGACGTCATAGGGCTGAAGTGGCTCCACCCTGGGGGAAACACAAGAGTAAGAGATTAAAAGCAACACAAGCTAACTTAGGCACCACAATTATCTGACACCATTTCCACCGAATCTCTCCACTCAAGCCCCCAGTTGCTTTCATTTCGAAGAACCCTCAAGACTGCCGAGGGCCAAGCCTACGTCATCATCTTAGCCATGGATGGGATCTTTCACACGTGGAACCTGACCGGGTCGATGATGAATATTGTCGAGGCTGCTAAGTTACTCGCCGCTGCCTGTACTTTTCTCGTCGTAGGAATTATCTTGATCGTTCGACAACCGCCGAGTCCGAATCAAAATAGATGCACTATGGTCTCACGCAAGGTTTACAAGATGTGCCAGAGTCCGACAATGACCTCGGAGCTAGCGCGTGATCCGTCTCAATGTCCGCAGAAGGTCTTTCACAGGCTCTTTGAGAGTCACCATCGGCCTCATATACACGGTCATGAAAAAGAATCAGATGCCGACGAATCGGAATGGGAAGCGTTAGATGAGCTGGAGAAAGCTCGCGCTTGTGGAAATTTTGGGTCGGCGGAAACAAGTGAGTTGTTTCTGAAAGTGAGTAAACTGCTATTAGTCCTTGGATAAAATGAGGATTACTAAATGTGTGGTGCACACGAGTTAGGTTTATCATGATGCCTTGTGTGCTTTAGGAAAGAACCCGATATCGGGGGTTGTATCGCCTCCATTATTGGGCGGCACGGGGGTTCTGCCACTGACTATTGTTGCGCCATTACCTGATCTCTGTCGCCATTTGGCGAACTGCATTGTGCGCGCTAAACATGAAGTTTTTCTGGGTACCAATTTCTGGATCCACTCGGACGCATCGACTTTAGTGACGAATGCCATCTATGAGCTTTCAAAACGGGCCGGGGAAAGAGGGAAGAAGATAGTTATGAAACTGATATATGATCGTGGGGATCCTCGCCAGGTGAGTACTCTTCTCCTTCAGTGAATCACTGATTTCTCTATAAATGCGAACACTATTCTAATAAAAGACCAGGCCTGGGAGAATAGATTGAATGTCCAAGAGCATCAATACATCGGCGGAAAAGTGAAGCTGCCTCCCGCGAGCGAGATTCCCAATGTCGATCTCCAGGTGCTAAACTTCCACCGGCCCGTTCTTGGGACGTTTCATGCAAAATTTACTGTTATTGATCGACGCATGGCTCTCATACAGAGCAGTAACATCCAAGACAACGATAATCTTGAGATGCTATCTCACATTGAAGGGCCTATTGTCGATTCTTTCTACGACGCTGCTTTGCTCTCCTGGGGGAAAGCTCTTGAACCACCCTTCCCACTCTTAAATTCTCCAGCCAGAGATGCAGCTATCCCATGCTGTGAAGATAATGCAGACAATGTCTGTACCGTGAATGGATTTGAACACCTTCCTGAGCATACGACCAAATCACCAAACTATGACATCGACATCAACCATGAAGCCCAGAGAGTCAACGGCTCCGTCCATCCACAGGGTGCTGAAACACGTACAGAAGCCGTCACTCGTCATCTCAGTATGTACAATTCCTGCAACCTCAATGAAAATTCTAACAAGTAACAGATACAACCATACAACCCAAAACAACTGGCAATGCACCACCCAGCGACCAGGAGGCCATGTTCACACCATATATGGTCCTACCCCAGCACAAACCCTTCCCAATGGCAGTAGTTAACAGAGAGCCATTTGGATGTAAGTAAACTCAGTGCATCCAACCCAAGCCCATAACCCCCTTTCCTAGAAATAAACAAACTAACCCCCAATCCCAAAGCCCCAAACCACAGCAGCATCTACACCCCCCAAAACTCCGCCTGGCTCTCCGCAATCAACAACGCCCAGCACTCAATCCTAATCCAAACCCCAAACATGAACGCCGAACCCCTCCTTGAGCCCCTCCTCAACGCCGCACGCCGCGGCGTCACAGTATCCTGTTACCTCTGCCTGGGCTACAACGACGCAGGCGAGCTCCTCCCGTTCCAAAACGGGACGAACGAAATGATCGCAAACAGACTATACACATCCCTTCAGACAGAGGAGGAAAAGTCTCGTCTGCGCGTCTACTATTATGTTGGCAAAGACCAGACTCGACCGATTCATAATAGCTTCAAGATGCGGAGCTGTCATATCAAGCTTATGATTGTCGATGAGCAGATTGCTATTCAAGGTATGTTGATGGAGTCTCGGGATTTGCGTGGCTTTCCTGACTTGTTCTGTTTCATTTAGGAAATGGAAATCTTGACACGCAGTCTTTCTTCCATAGCCAGGAAATCAATGTCCTTATCGACTCGGCGGTTGTTTGTCGGGCGTGGACGGATTTGATTAATCGGAATCAGAATACGGCGAAGTATGGCAAGGCGAGTAGCAAAGATGGCTGCTGGCATGATCCCGAGACTGGTGAGCTTCCACCCCATTCTATAGGGCCTGTACCTGGTCGGTTTAGTTGGGCTAAGGGGGCTGTTGGCGCTGTGAAGCGGGTGAGAGGTGCTGGTGGGTTCTGACCTAGGTAATGCTCTGGGTCCATGGGACCATGAGGTTGGGTTACCATGTCCAGTGTCTACCTACTGATATACTTGCTCTTATTTCGGGATATTTGAGAGGATCCATTATATACAGATGTCGTTGACTGAATATCGCTTTAGTAAACGCAATGAATTATGACAAGTCCAGCCTATCTTCTGTATCTCAAACTGTATACCGAGAGTACAAATTCGTGCTACTACCGTGTGCGACCGGATCATTTCATGAATATGTACCGAAGCTACAGCCTGGATTTCGCCCATCCAACACCGAAGATGCTACGATAATATGTGCCTCCATACATACTATCCCCGATTTCCACCAAGCAAGGCACACAAAATCGCAAGCACTCTGCCCAATACTATTCCTCAATGCCCCAACCATACGACCAACCAATAATCGACATAGTAAACTATGTCTACCAGTACCCCCTCGACGAAGATGACGAAGAAATGTGGAAATGCGCCCGGACAGCCCTGCTGGACGCGATGGGCTGCGCCATCGAGACATCAGCAACGAGCGCCGAATGCCGAAAGCTACTCGGCCCCGTAATCGACGACACACTCGTGCCAGACGGGTTTCGGGTTCCGGGAACAGGGCTGCAAGTTGATCCAGTGAAGGGAGCTTTCGATCTAGGTGTCTTGATTCGGTATCTGGATCACAATGATGCGCTGGGCGGTGCGGAGTGGGGTCATCCATCAGGTACGGTAGGCTCCGGGCATACATAGTACTGTGATGTTGTTCATGAGACTAAAATGGCAGGTTCGATCCAGATAACCTCGGTGCTATACTGCCGGTCATGGATTGGCTGGCGCGTGCAAGCTTATCCGGTCGACGAGATCATAATGGTCCGCCATTGACGATGAGGACGTTGCTTGTTGCGCTGGTCAAGGCGTATGAGATACAAGGGTGTTATCAGATGAAGAATGCGTTCAATTCGTATGGGATTGACCATGTCGTGCTGGTCAAACTTGCTTCTGCCGCCGTGGTTTGTTGGTTACTTGGGAGTAGGGAGGAAGAGGCTATGGCGACTATTTCTCATGTTTGGATGGATGGGCAGCCGAATCGGGTGTATAGATCCGGCGGAAATACTATCCAGAGGAAAGGATGGGCTGCAGGAGATGCGGCGAGAAGAGCTGTGCAGTTGGCGCTGCTGGTACAGGATGGCCAACCAGGTTCGCCGGGAGCTTTGAGCGCGAGGCCGTGGGGGTTTTGGGAGCGGACCTTTGGCGAGACGGGGTTTGTATTTCCGCGGCCTTTTGGGTCGTGGACGGTGCGCAATGTGCTGTTCAAGACTATGCCTGTGGAAGGGCATGCGATCTCGGCTGTGGAGGCGGCTGTACTGCACGCTCGTCTGTTACGACAGAAGGGTCTGTCAGATCCTCTTGAACAGATTGAACGGATAGATTTGAGGACGACTGCTGCTGCTTTTCTGATCATCAACAAGCGTGGCCCGCTGCATAATGCTGCTGATCGGGATCACTGCATTCAATATGTCGTTGCTTTGGCTTTCTTGAAGGCTAGTCCGCCGGATGCTGCGGACTATCTAGACGAAAGCCCTTGGGCAACCAGTGAGAAGCTTGAAGCCCTGCGAGAAAGAATTGTGGTGCAGTCCGACACCAAGCTCACTGAGGATTACCTGGACCTGGACAAGAAGAGCATCGGTGCGGGGATGAAGGTGCACCTTGCGGATGGGACCTCGATGCCTGAAATACTCGTTGAATACCCTGTTGGACATCCACGGAATCCAAAGACACCCGCTGCAGTACAAGAGAAGTTTTTCCGAAACATGGGGCTCATGTTCGATACAACAGAGATCGGTCGGATGTTGGGCGCTGTTCAGAATCCAGATACCAGGATCTCGGATTTTATGGATCTGTTTATCCGCCCGTCAAACGAGGCGAAGTTGTAAAAGACATGATGGTCCGCCATGTTTCATGAAATGCGAGAGCCGCCAAGCCGTGAATTTTCTCTTGGGTATCTAGTGTTTCCCTATTTCTCTCAATCAATCCTGCCAACTCCGCGCAGCGTCAGATAGACATCGGTGCCCCATCCCCAAAGACTCTGCACCGCAATGCTGCCACCAAAGTACTCAGCGTAGGCTCGGCTAAGCGGCAACCCATAGCCAAGGCCTGCAATACTGCTGACGTGACCACCACTAGCAGCGATGGTGTTCAAGGCATCAAGATTGCCGTTCTCCGAGCCTTGGTAGTCCAAATCAGAGAAAGTTGTGTAGCTGTACGACCAGATATTGGGTAAAACCTCAGGAGGAATACCACCACCCCGGTCACGGATGCGAATCGTGATGCTCTGGGATGACGGAGCTGAGTACCCAATGATTTCATTCTCATTGACCTCTGAATCGAACTCGAACCCGGTATCAGTATCGCCCTGGACAGGCAGCACCTTCCCGGGGACATCTGGAGCAGCAGCGATTGTCACCTCAATGGGCTCACGCTCATTTCCATTTTCAATGGAAGCCCTGAAAGCGTTCTTCAACAATTCCGTGATAATGTACTCTAAGTGCACAGGGATGTGAGCGAAAGAGGCTTCAGGCTCGCCTCCAATCTTTACACGCGGTCGCACTCCGTATTTGAGTTCACAGATCTCTCCGACAAAATCCTCGCATAGCCGAATGATGCGTGCCGGCTGCAAAGCTGTATCAATAACGCCGATGTAATTTGACGGAACTGAATTAATGGCACGAGCGTCGGCGCCATCGGATGGGTTATCGCTGACGGGCTGAGAGGCGTAGTGAAGAGCCAGGTGCTGCTCGGCGATCAAGCGCGTTCCAATACGCGCACGCAAATGCGTGTCCAGAAAGCTTGTGACGTCAGCCGGGCTAACATATTTCCTGCACTCTAGAAACCCGCGGGCGAGGATAGGAATCGTGTTTGTATGCGTTTGTACGAGGTCTGCCAGTACATCTCCAAACTGTTTCTCTTCTTCGAGGGTCGTGATGCGGCGTTGTTGGTACGGTAGGAGGGTGGAAAGCGAATGGAGGTAATTATTGTAAATTTTAGAGACATGAGGGTTCGAGACGACGATAAAGGGGAGGTTTCGTAATGCTTGAATCCGAGAAGCCAGTCGGGCAGGAAGGAGGGAGAGTGTGAAATTGGCCGAGGCTAAGAGAGCTTCTTTGTTCAATGGTGGGCGGCCGTGTCTGGAGTATTGGTGAGCAAGTCATATTATTGAGATCAAAGACATATATGACACTGACTTTAATAGGTCTGCAAGTGTCAAAGGTTGGCGGGGACTTGCAGCCAGCTGCGCAACATTGTCTTTCGCAACATCAAATGGACGACTGGCCCAATTTTGCCTCTGCGTGGATGATTGACGGAAGAGGGGAGATCTAGTAATCGGAAGTGTCCGGCGGCCAGGCCTGAAAGGTGTCGCTCTAGTTATTGAGGCTGCCATTGTGAGTTGTGGCCATGAGATTGAGAGAGGGAAGTGGGTGGGAGATAGTAAACCCCGGGACGGAAGATCTGCATCGGCGGTGCGGATATCGTCGGTCATTCGCGTTGTGATAACGTGCTCTTTCGCCAGTATACGGTGTGTAAATTTGGATGTCTACGTATGACATGGTAGCCTTGGCATTCATAGAGTGAAGAGTCTGAGTCATTGGCGTATTGCGAAATCTACATGGATTCCTGTGCACATCGCTTAAAACCCATAGTCAAATTCATGAGACTGGCTACATCTGCATGGATGCCTTTATTGCCTGCACATCGCACTTCAAAAGCTCGATAATCATAAATATGTAAATGGCAAAGCCGACGAATTCATGTCGCGTAGTTGGTATCAAGTCATATCTCGCTGAAGCAAAAAAACAAAGTATCGAGCATAGAACTCCAAAGTATTCGGGTTGCGTCCGCAGGGTTCATTCGGCCCAGTAGGGCAAATTGTTTGACGACGAATCGACGACTGCCATCTTCCAGTGCATCCAAGTCAAGTGAACTAGAGACGCATTTACTTTGTAGTCACTGCACCATCCTGCTCGACGTGGACATGCTCGGTGGATTCGAATGTTTGGACGTTGTCGTCAGGGAACTCAACACTGGTATTGATCCACGTTAGAAATCATGACAGAGATTAGGTATGCGCTCTGATGGTTTATTGCCCCAGAGAACCCCCTGTAAGGTACCACTTACGTGAAACCCTTGATGATACTGTATTCGTGCTTGATGACACCACCCTTCTCCCGGGCGGTAGCTTTGGCCCTGGAGGTAACATATCAGTATCAAGGTATCTGGAGTTAGGGCAATATGACACACTTTTCCAACTCCTCAACAGGAGCGTCGGCCTTCAAGGTGATCTAGGAAATATTAGTCAGATAGTCGCATTCAATAGAGCTCAGCAACTCACGTTGTAAAGAGGCATGTTGAAGCTGTAGGTAAGACGCTGTCAAGGTGGGAAAGCGAGAAGGTGGGTATGGGGTGAGGGAAGTGAAGAGGAGAAATTTATAGGAAGGTGATAAGAAGAGGAGAGGAGGGGCTTGGCTTTGTATTTCTTTTTTTTTTGGTTTGAGGTCGGAGCCTTGAGGCAGGTACCTTCGGATCACCCGCGTTAACCCCAGGTTGGTTTTAGGTCTCTTTTCTTTTCTTTTCACCGATTCATTCCACACTGTGCCACTGAAGCTGATATCTCGAGACTTCATAACCCTTACGTCTCTAATATTCGCCAAGGATAGTGTTCTGCTCTACCATTGGGGTTTTACAAAGGAGATACCTAGTCTGACATGGCGTCAGGCTGCGTTATCAGTGACCAGGTGGCTTTGCAGTATACTCAGCCTCCAGAAAGCCTGATGCCTATCGTGTCCCTTGCCGAACTGAGTGTAGGAGATTCCCGTTAGATTTTGATCTCGCCTAAGGGGGAGGGGAAGTCACCATTGATGTAACGATGCAAAGCAATGACATCATAGTTCGCAAAACGCGGGGCAGTGTGTTGTACAGATATCTACTCAGTACCATCAATCAACACTTCTATGTACTGGTTATAGACAACTTCAAAACACCACTTGTTATCATGCTTAGGCTATAATCCGATGTAACCATCCTCCTCACGAGGAGGCATCTTCATCCCGTGCATTCCCTTGTACTTGGGACTTTCCGGAGACTTCCACCCCTCCAGGACCTTGTCATCTCTCAGTCGATATACCTCCACGCCCAACGGACGACAAGTGGCTCCCATACCTCCTTCCTTATCATCCCAACCCCAGTTGGAAAGGTCACCTGGGAGTACCATTAGCATCCTGTGTAAAATGGAACATTTGGGTAGCCTGAAAGTGCCATACCGCCAGGGCACGCAGAAAGCGCGCAGAGTACATCCACTTCTGCAAAGAACTCAAAGTACTCGCCCGCCTTTGCAGGAGAGGCCTCCATGAAATATCTTCCCTCCTCGTCAAGGCCCGTCACCTGGAACACATTCAAGACATCATGAACATCCAGCTCCGTCAACCCGTACGGGATAACCGAACGTGTCAGATTAGAATGGCAGTGGAAGTCGAAGGTCTCACCACCCATAAGCAAATTCACATAAGGATCGCAACGTGTCCCCATCAGATCATGCACTCTCCCCCCAAACTGCGTAGTCCCGAATACGACCTCCGGGTTTCGCTTACCATCCGGACCAAGCACGTCATGCAGCTGTCCACCGCCGAGCGAGTCACCAGTGATGGTGACAAGCGGCCGCAGGTACGGCAGATTAGACCACAGTCGATCGCCTACCGAGACATGGGAGGCATGGAGCTGTCGGGTACGCGCAGCCCACATCCGTTCCCGGGGGTTGTTCGCGTTCCAGATGTTCAGGTCTCCCACCTGTGGCCCCTTAGGTGTGGTCAGACGGCAAATTTGACCGGCGGGCACAACCCAAGCCTGGGCAGAGCATGGTCTGATGGTGAAGGACTCTGTTTGGACGCGGGCATATGGGATGGATGCGGCCTCGGAGATTGAGCGGTACAACTTTGATGTTGCATGCACATTTGAATCGGGGGATGATTCGTAGGCGGGAGGTGGCCGACGCGCAGACATCTTAGACGATGTTTGAAATAGGGAAAGGCTAAAATTCATACAAAATTCTCCGCAGTAGACTCGCAGCGAGATCGGATTTATAGCCCGCGTGAGCGGGGACTGCGCAATTCAACAACATCTTCCCCACATACTAGCGCGGGGGAAATTACATCCTGCGATTTGAAAGAGAACGTTTGGCGCAAGATACTAGCGGGCTATCGCACTATCGTACAGGGGATGGCCGTAAACCCAAGAAGGAAAGCTCAGGCTGCGGGGTTCTCCCACGGGCCACCACTGGATGGTGGAGTCACTGGAGTGGCACCGGCCGGCGATCATTGATGGCCTTAGGCCGAAACAGCCGCTTACATAATGATAAATTCTGCAATTCTTGATGCCTGAGGCCGTAATTTTTTGATGGAGATCCTGACTAAGGTCTCCACTCCGCTTTGGCAAAAAAATAATTGATACCAAATTTTTGGTCCGCGGTGAAGTCCACTATCTCGATTGCGCTTGTCCTTCTTTCTCTCCAATAACAGAAGGAGTGGATCTGCTGAGGTATAATACCTCTGCACAGAGATCATGGAGCAGCAGGCGAACAGGGCGCATCGCCCCGCAAAGGAGAAGAAGAAATTTGAAGGTACGCCGAGACTGCGTTGTGAAAACTGCGAACTTCGAGATCTCGAGCCCATGCTGACGAGTATTACCTTTATGCAGGTGCCAATCCGAAAGCTTTCGTCACTTCCAGACCTGGAAAGCTCAACAAGCAGGCTGCGCGAGCACATGATGTACGTATAAGGAAGACCTTTTGCTGCTCAATTCATGCTTACGAAGATTCTTCCTCCAGGTTAAAGAAAAGAGACTCCATGTCCCCCTCGTGGATCGTATGCCCGAGGAGGCCCCGCCGGTTGTTGTCGCAATCGTCGGACCTCCAGGAGTTGGCAAGACAACGCTGCTCAAGTCTCTGATCCGCCGCTACACCAAGCAAACCCTCAGCTCGCCGCAGGGCCCGTTAACCGTTGTCACGACCAAGCGCAAGCGTCTCACTTTCATCGAATGCCCGTCCGATTCTCTCGCAGCCGCGATCGATGTCTCCAAGATTGCAGATATTGTGCTTCTCATGATCGACGGAAATTTTGGATTCGAGATGGAGACCATGGAGTTCTTGAACGCCTTGTCGACAGCTGGTATGCCGGGTAACGTCTTCGGTATTCTTACACATCTTGATCAATTCAAGAAACAAAGCACTTTGAAGGATGCCAAAAAACGCCTGAAGCACCGTTTCTGGAGTGAGCTATACGCGGGCGCAAAGCTCTTCTACTTGTCCGGTGTTATCAATGGCCGTTACCCCGATCGTGAAGTGCATAACATGTCACGTTTCTTGTCGGTCATGAAAAACCCTCGCCCGCTCGTGTGGCGTAACTCGCACCCGTATGCTCTCGCCGATCGTTTCTTGGACATCACGCCGCCTACTAAGATTGAAGAGAACCCGAAGTGCGATCGCACAGTTGCACTTTATGGTTATCTCCGTGGTACTAATTTCCCTGCTCACGGTGCCAGAGTCCATGTTCCTGGTGTCGGTGACTTGACTGTTGCCAACATCGAGGGCTTGCCCGATCCATGCCCAACTCCCTACATGGACCAGCAGATCGCCAAGGCGACAGGCAAATCGAACAGGCGCAAGCTTGGCGAGCACCAAAAACTACTTTTCGCACCGATGTCTGATGTCGGCGGTGTTCTGGTTGACAAGGATGCGGTTTACATTGACGTCAAGACAAATACCTTTGACCGGGACTCAGATGAGGATACAGACGATGAAGAACGCCGCGGTCTTGGCGAGCATCTTGTTGTTGGCCTTCAGGGCGAGCGCAAACTGCTTGGCGAGGCCGACCAAGGTGTTCGTCTGTTCCGCGGTGGCGAGGCCATCGCTCAAGCAGAGGATGACGAGACAGGCCGAAAGGATCGACGTCGCGCACGTGTCGCCGAAACTGAGCAAGGCGATGAAGACATTCCTGAAGGGTTCGACAGCGACGAGGAAGTCGACGAAGATATCGACGAGGATGATGTGACGGACGATGAAGGCGAGCTCGACCTGTCCGCACCTGCAGACTTTGGTGCTCGATTCAAGGCTAAACAGAACGGAGCAAATGTCGAAGAGGAAGAAGATATGGCTTTCGCAGACAGTGATTCTGATTTGGGCTCCGTCTCCTCTGTCTCGGACCAGGAGGTCGAGAGCGGCGAAGACGACGATGAGGAAGAGGATGAGGATGACGAGGAAGACGAGGAGGGTAATGTTCGATGGAAGGAGAACATGCTCGCCAATGCCAAGTCTCTTCACGGAAAGCGCCCTCCTTTCCGAGTCGCCGATCTATCACGAATGATGTACGACGAGTCGATCACACCTGTCGACGTTGTGAAGATGTGGCGGGGCGAAGAGGACGACGAGGAAGAAGATGAAGATAAAATCGCCGACGATGAAGGCGAAGACTTTTTCAAAAAGACGCACAACGAGAAGGCCGACCAAGCCGACTTCCGCGCCGTTCCAGAGTATGACTACGATGAACTTGAGCGGAAGTGGCGGGACGAGGACCAGCTCGAAATGATCAAACTCCGCTTCATCACTGGTAAGCTGTCTGGAGGTGATGATGAGGGCGATGATGATATGGACGAGGATGATGAGGATGAGGATGAGGGTGACGGTGATTACGAAGACTTGGAATCTGGCGAGGTCTTCAATGGCATCAAAGAGGATGGGGATGACGATGAGGAAGAGGAAGCCGACGATGAGCCCGCAAAAGCTGCCGATCTGGAAGCTGAGCGTGAGCGCAATGCCAAGAAGAAGGAAGAGCTGAAGTTACGTTTCGAAGAGGAGGACCGTGAAGGCTTTGGAAAGGCCCAAGACGGGACGCGCGATGGTATCGAGGGCGAGTTTGGCGAAGATGACTGGTATGACCTGCAGAAGGCCAAGCTGCAAAAGCAGGCCGACATCAACCGCGCCGAGTTCGAGTCGCTCGATCCTGCCTCCCGCGCCCGCGCGGAAGGTTACAAGGCCGGTACCTACGCACGCATCGTCCTCGAGAACGTCCCGTACGAGTTTGTCTCGAAGTTCAACCCTCGCTTCCCTGTCATCGTTGGTGGCCTCTCACCTACTGAAGACCGCTTCGGATACGTGCAAATCCGGATCAAGAAACATCGCTGGCACAAGAAGATTCTCAAGACTAACGACCCGTTGATCTTCTCCCTTGGTTGGCGCCGTTTCCAGACTATTCCTATCTACAGTACCTCCGACAGTCGAACCCGAAACCGTATGCTCAAGTATACACCCGAGCACATGCACTGCTTCGCCACCATCTGGGGTCCTCTTGTCGCTCCCAATACCGGTTTCTGCTGTGTGAACTCGTTCTCCAACAAGAATCCCGGCTTCCGCATTGCCGCCACTGGTGTGGTTCAGAGTGTGGATGAGCACACCGAAATTGTCAAGAAGCTCAAGCTTACTGGTCACCCTTACAAGATCTTCAAGAACACCGCCTTCATCAAGGACATGTTCAACTCGGCCCTGGAAATTGCCAAGTTCGAAGGTGCATCCATCAAAACCGTCTCAGGTATTCGTGGTCAGATCAAGCGTGCATTGTCCAAACCCGATGGCTGTTTCCGTGCCACATTCGAGGATAAGATTCTCATGTCTGATATTGTCTTCTTGCGCGCCTGGTACCCCATCAAGCCGCACCGCTACTACAACCCCGTGACCAACTTGCTGGACCTGACCGAGGATGGAAAGGGTGATGCCGGATGGCAGGGTATGCGCTTGACTGGTGAAGTCCGTCACGCTCAGGGTCTCACCGCACCTAAGCTCAAGGACTCCGCCTACAAGCCCATTGAACGGCAGGAACGTCACTTCAACCCGCTCCGTGTGCCCAGACAGCTGGCTGCCGAGCTGCCCTTCAAGTCACAAATCACCAAGATGAAGCCGCATAAGGAGAAGACCTACATGCAGAAGCGTGCCGTTGTCCTCGGAGGCGAGGAGAAGAAGGCCCGCGATCTCATGCAGAAACTCACCACCATGCGCAACGAGAAGCAGGCTAAGCGGGCTGCCAAGCAGGAGGAGCGCCGCAAGGTCTACCGTGCCAAGGTGGCTGACAGTCTGGAGAAGAAGGCTGAGCGCGAGAAGAGAGAGCGCAACGATTACTGGCGCAAGGAGGGCAAAAAGCGCAAGAACCCTGATGAAGACTCTGGTGGCCGTGGACGCGGCAAGAAGCGCAAGTGATCTATTCTTGGACATGTCTAATCTGGGGTCTTTTCTTTGCATAGATGGCGTTTGGACCCAAAACCTGTACCTACATTCTGTTGGATATTATATCTACCAAAACTATTTCATGACTACTTCTTACTCTTATCTTTTCTCTTTTTCTCTTCTATCCGCCCATCACCTTTCTCCTCGATCATACTTTGTACCTTGTCATATTTCTGTCACCATCAGTTGGGTTCCGATTCCTAAAGCGGAAAACTTTTCTGACTCACATCGACCTGACTGCAGCAATTAGAGATACTTTCGAAGCAAAAGGATGGATCACACCTAAAGCAAACCCTTGGGATCGAATCATATCGATTTCCCCAGGTGGTTTCCAAGGTTAGTAGTATGGGAGGTCTGTTTCTCTTCTCGGCTGTATGTAAAGCGAGCTGAATATCATCATCAATTATCATTATCTTCTCAGCTTCCGACACCAAAACAGGCGACGGAGCCCTCATACCTCGTCTATATAATTCCCTCCATTCATCCTCAGCCTTGATTTCTTTTCTTCCATCTACATCTATCTTGCTCGCTTTCATCTTCGCTAAAACCTCTTACCAACTACTTTTTATTTCCTCTCTTTATCAAATACTGTTACCAAACATTGTCATGGCTCCCATCCCAGGTTCAGACCATGTCCTCCTTTCTCGGAAGGAAAGGAACAACGAGGCCGACGAAGAGACAGGGATGCTCTTCGTCTACTTGATCTTCGGATCACTGCTGGCTGCGCTCGCCCTCGCGGCGGGCTACCTCTTGTAAGTCAACCATCCCCCGTTTGACGAAGATGAAACTCACATACCTCTCAGTTTCAAGAAGTGTGTGAGGCCCAAGCTTAAGGCTAGGCGTCGGGATGGCTGGGAGAAGTCTGATGGCCCTCCGCTTAAAGTGATCGGTAAGTTGATGTCCTCAAGCTATCTCGACTTGATACTAACTTCCATCTAGAGGGAAAGGAGCCTGCGAGACCTGAGTCAGCTCATGTGGCGGGTCATGAGAAGCAGGCGGAGGTTGACAGGATCACCACTGACCTGACCGAGGACTACATGAGGAAGTCGACGGTACTCATGGGTTCTCGTTAGGGGTGGACCGGGTGGTGGTGTCTGTGGCTCAGTTCCGGTAGAGGTATTAAAGGCCCGCTGGGCTGATGCCTACTTATGTTGGAGGAATGGTTTTTTTTTTCTCTTTCTTCCTTTTATTTTCATGTTGATATCCATCTCCTGTTTCTCTTTTCTCTTTTCTCCTAGGACTGGGTCGTTTGTTTTCTCACTGTTACAATCTGCTGGGTTCTTCGGTTGCGTGTCTATGTCTTGTAACTCTTGTTAGGAATTGAATCGTTGTTTCCGTGTCAAATTCCATTGTGATTACCAATTGACGAAAGCCATTCAATTGTGCCCTTTCTTATTCGAAGACTTTGTGAAAATAGACGGGGATATGTATACTTCGAGGTATATTGTACCCTACAGAAGCCTCGAAGCACACTCAACGTCGAACGACCAATACTACCTGTACATGGTCATATACTCATCATTCATGAATTAATTTCCTTCTCTAATATCTTAAATTTCTTAGCAAGAGCTGCTGCTTAGAATGGATGAATTTGGCTTAGTACCCACGTGACCGTGCCTCACACGCGTTCGCAGAGGGTCACTCCGACAGTCCGACTAGTCCACCGAACCCGTCTGGAAGCTAGCATACTGTGGCGCATTGATATTGAAAACAGGCCTTACTACTCACATCTTTGACTTAACAACCCTGTCGACCCTGTCGGGCCATCCATCAGTTCGAATCACGGACGAGCCGCTCATTTGCCGCCTCGTGCCGTCGCCAACCCTTGCGCGCGTGTTTCTGGTCGATCGCCACTCGATCGGGCAGATGCTCCTCGTTCCCACATCGCTCCCACGCGTCACGTTGAGATCCCGACTGGCAGTTGCATCCAGATCACAGGGTGTCGGACAATCCCGGCTCCCACCCTCAATGCGGTGGACTCGGCGCGAACAGGATATGCATTGTTGAAGATTCGTGTGTCCCGCGTAAACCCGCGATTAAAGCTAGGTCGCGTATATTTGCCGATTGTCGATATACAAGACACTTTTAATCTCCTACAGCCTCACCCGTGACCATGAATGACGGTCGCGATGCTCTAACTAGTGGTGAGGTGCGAGATACGGAGGCCAGTGCGAACACCCCCATGAACGACGCGTCGGCTCCCGCGCATCACAATCCAATGCCTTCCGAGAACCAAAACACACAACCGTCACGGCCCTTGTCGTCGCGGATAGATCAATTGAATGCTACTATCGCTCCCGGCGGGGATCACTCCAGTTCGACCTATATTGAATCGTCGGAGCGCGGCAGCGACATATCAATCAAGGGCCGACCAGATCATTCGGCCCCTACAAACTCTCTTTCCAGCCACCCTATATCCCCGGTCAATGGTACCGATCAAACACGGTTGGACAAGCCTATATTGAACGGACACACTCCGGCCCCGGGGGTGGAGCCAGAGCCATTGGATTCTCAAATCGCCCCACCAAAGCCGGCAAACGGCGGTGCCTCAATAGATCGATGGCAGCCCTCATTATCGCCCATCAAAGCTGGCAATGCTTCAATTTCACCGCCACCATCTCCAGAGCATCCGCGAACAAGATCGCACTTGGATGCTCAATGGGCTCCAGGCCAGAAACGGACCGCAGCTGGCCACTTCAAGTCCACTTTAGATTCCTCCGCTGTTCATGATGTCGATGTGAACGGAGCACGAAGACGTTCGAAGAGCACTGGCTCGGCTTATGGAAATAGGATTGCACAGGTAATGCGCGCTCTCTGTCCTTCAAGAAGCTATAGCTCATCCGTAATATCCAGTTGTCTGTCCATATCCGCACGCGTCTGTCATACGCAGCCGCCAAGGTAGAACAGGCCCGTCAGTCGCGTGAAGCTACCCCTCAAAGCGCACTCCGAGCACACAGCAGCGCATCGCCACCAAGTGATATTGTATCATTGCCAGCAGGATTCTCTACACCTTTCTCACAAGACTCACAACCTTCGAGTTCGAACGGAAACCCTTCGCATTTCCCAAACCATAGCCGCTCACGATCAGCATTCTCATCTAATCAATATCTTCCAATTCCCAAGCTAGCACCGCCTGTGGATATCGTCTCATCAAGCAATACCCAGCGCCGTCGCCCAAATCCTGATGCAATCTCCAAACCCTCAAACCATAGCCCTATTTTCCGCCACCGACGCCACCATTCAAACCAAGACAACGGACTCAGCCGATCTCTCAACGGCTCAGTCCTTGGCCCCGGGACGTCCTCATCTCACACCCACCCACCAAAATCCACACCAAACGGCTTCTACAGACCCACACAGACCCCCAACACTGCGATGGAACAAGACGCCATCGAAACCCTGATGTTCATGTCCAGTCCCGAGAACTCGGGGTATCGCTTCAGCCCTCGTCCGCTGCAGACGGCTAGCACGCAAAGCAGTCTCAATGAGTCGATTAGCAATTCCAGTGCCAATAACAATGGCAGCCAGAGCTCACAAACCTCTGAGTCTCACGGCCGTGGATTTGAAACCAAGCCGGGACTGGAGGCTCATGCTGGTGATGATATTGATCGTCTTTTGGATCAGATGGATAGTGACAGCGAGGATGAGGGTCGGTATGCATCGCATCGTTCTGTTATTACTGGTTCACAACCGTTCAGAGGGACTCAACCGAGATAATTGTTTTTTTCTTCGTTTCGGGAGTTTTGCATGATAGGACAGTGTCGTCCGGTCTTGTACATGGCTTTAGCATGGGGGAATCCGAATCACTGGCGTATAATCATGTGCGTGTTGGCACACTCAATATAACTTCACTGTCCTGGTCACGTATATGGCCTGAAAATAATTAATATGCATGTCATTGTCTCTATATGCGATTGCACCCAAGTGCATTAAAAATCTACTATTAAATAACTTTTGTTCCTCGTTGGAGGGTAATATGCGTCTATGCTTCATCGTGCCAGCTCCTATTGTTCCGTTAGTCTGGGCCATCCAATGAGTAAAAGCAGCACTTACACTTGCGAGCTTACTCCTGGCTCGAATCTGAGGCCCATACAAGGCCAGCACCCACGGGACCAGAGTCAAAACAGCACCCTGTTTCAACAGTCAGTCAATCTCCTCTCTCACTCAAGCAATCCACAACTTACAAGTCCACCCAGCAGACTCGACGCTTCAGGGTACCCGAGGTTAGTGAACATGGCATTGGTAACCAACGGAAAGACACCACCGAGCAGATTACGGCCTGAAAACATCAATTAGCAATGACCCCAGACAAAAAACAAACAGGTAAAGGGAAAAACCTACAGCAAGACTGCGCCGCAATAGCAGAACTCGCATAGCGATGGTAAGTATCCGCGAGGTAATTGAAAGTAGCCAGGTAAATAGAAAAGATACCCATAGTGGCACATCCGACGGCCATAGCAGGCACGATCCAAGGCACAGAAGGGAAAGAAGTCCAACCAAACCAGAACAGGCCTATGGGCAGCAGCACGGACTCGACACAGACGAAGTAGAGGCGGCCCTCGGCGGCGGAGGAGTGTTTGCCGAAACGCATGGCGATGCGTTCTTGGTAGATGCTTATGATCGTGATGAGGACGACGCCGACGCACATGGCGGTGAAGACGGCGCCTGTTTGTTCAATGGTGAAGTTGTGGTTTGTGCGGAAGACTAGTGGGATTGAGCTGAATTGGAGGTAGAGGACGGCCCAGCTGAAGGAGACCCAGAGGGAGAAGAAGAAGACGACTGGTTCGGTGAGGAGCATGTCTATATTGTGTTAGTGTCTTTTCTCTTTCTTTTTTCTTTTGCGGTTGATCTGGATTGAACGTACGGAATGGTCTATACAGCGAGATCTGGATCATGGTTAGAATCGATGCTCGTTGCTCGTCACTCTGGACCTTCCATCGAATTCGGCGGACATATTTCTCTTGGTCTTCACTTGTGAGGATGACGCCGTGGTGACCGGCTGCTTCGAGCTGCTCGTAGTACTCGTTTAGCTTTGCGGCCTTTCGGCTTAGCAGGACACTGCCGCGGGTCTCTTTGAAGAAGATGTAGATGATAGCGACAAATGCGGCGGAGACGATAGCGTGCGAGTAGAACACCCAGCGCCATGTCGTGTGCGTGACGATCACACCGGAGATCAGTGGTGCCAGACCAGTGCCGAATAGTGCAGATGCTGAGAAGAGGGCCATGGGCGTGTTGCGCTCGTGGGCATGGTAGATATCGCTGATCACGCCGCCGACCATTGTGGAGAAGGTTGCTGTGGAATGAGTTAATATCTATTCGGTGTTTATTGGGGGTGCTATACATACATCCACCGACACCTTGGAAGAAACGAGCAACAAGTAATCCAGCAAAGGACGACGTCCCTCCACAGCCAACCAAAGAAGCTGTAACAGTCAGCCCCGACCAAACCCATGCGTATACATGTACATACCAACAAAGAGAATACCACTGGCAATAAAGATCGGCCTCCTCCCATTAATCTCCGAAAAAGGCGCCAAAACCATCGGCGCCAAAGCAAACCCACAGCAGAAAAGCGTGATACTCAAATTATACACCACAGGACTAATCCCCCACTGTTCAGACAGCTCCTCCGAAGCAGGACTAACCTCACCAGCCGCATAACCGGCCAGCGCCGTCACCGCGCAAGCAATATAAGTCATCATCGACTTGCGCCATTTCGGCCACAGGAACGGCGACGTGTATTTTTCCAGACTGGGCGCTTCTGGTGGTTGCGATTGGTTTGGGCCCGGTGGTAGAGTGATGCATGGTGTTGGTAGAGGTGTTTCGAGCTCGAGATATCGGAACTCGATGTCTTGCGACTCGAGTGATGGGGATTCTTCGCGCTTTTCCATGGCGGTTGGCTGCTTGAGTGAGGGTGTTGGAGATGCCATTTACACAGTATTCTTTAGTACTGTGTACGCGTATGCATGTGTGGCGAAAACTCTTTTTTTTTCAATATCAGGGCGATTGACAATTTATGAAGCTAAGCAAATCTAGGTGGAGCCCGACCGGGTGAGGATTTTGGAGAAAGATTAGGAGAATGAGAGAATCATCTTGATATAGAAGTAAATTACCAGCTAGTTATACGAATGACTTCTGAGTCAGAGCGGAGAATTGGAGAATTGGCAGCTTGTCACAGCCCGTTTCTATCAATCTCGCATTCGACGTTACGATTATGATGTCGGCTTTCGACCGAGAAGGTGAACGGATGCAGAGTTGTTACGGACACGGCCATTGGGGGTTTATATGCACGGTCTATGCGGGGCCGAATTGGAGTCAGTTCGGGCATTTATCACCTGCAGGTGCTGTGTCTATTGTCTTCTATCGGTGTGCTCCGATATCAGATGGTAAAGACGGTTTCATTGAAGTATTCTATTCAATAGTATAGAAGTCACAATTGATATAAACAAAAGATCGGCATACAGAATCGGCAGATATCTGGCAGTTGTATTGACTCATAGTCGGCAACAGCCGCATACTTCTCCGCACTTGACCAAGGCCGTGCATTCAAAACATGGCCGTGCTCATAAGTGACAAACGGTTTCTCCAATTTGGGGGAATTGGAGAAACTGCTGATTCGATAGAAGGACCGAAGGTGGAAGATGATGAATCAATCGATTACCAAGAAATGGCCAGTGTTGGCAGTGTTGGCAGTGTATGCATGATTCAATTGTGATGTTCCAATAGATCAATGTCTAGTCCGACAGGGATACACTCCCAAGTCTCGGAGTTCGACTACAACCCCCCGAGATAATACATCCTCCCTCCACGTCATGTCCCCTAAGGGCCCTAACCATGCAAAATACCAAGCCCTACCAATGTCAGCGATGCTCCAGGGCATTCGCCCGACTAGAACATCTCCAAAGACATGATCGCTCACGTATGAACTCTCCCCAAACCAAGACTGGGGGCTCCGCATTCTGATACCCCACAGATACCAAGGAGAAACCATTCGTCTGCCTCCGATGTCCTAAAGCCTTTACACGCAAGTATGACTCCAGTCGCTGATAGATACTTCGTACATGTATCAGGTGCTAACGGCACAGGGATCTGCTGGCCCGTCATGAGCGTCTCTCTCACCCCGAATCCAGCCCAGTCAGCAATCAAACCCCTACGCCCTCCCCCACGAATCCTATGGACCGGTTGGACACCTTGGCCTCTGTAGTGACAACCCATGACCCCAATCGCGCCTCTTTACACGACAATGCAAACTACCCAGCAATATCACCGGGCGTGCACCGTCCAATGCTGGCTCAGTTGCCCGGCACAGACACTCCTTCGGCCGGCCCCACCACCCCGACTCCAGGTCCCGATTTGGGGTATACCCTAGGCGGCTTTATGCCAGGCCTGGATCATGGGCATGACTTTACTTCGTTCTTGGATAGCGTTCCTTTACCAAATCACCCATTCTCCCCGGCTTATCAGCCACTCCCTTTGTTCCCGCCTTTGCAATTCTCACCTGTGCCCGAGTATGATCAAGCTTCGGTCAAAGGAGCCCAGACTGAAAATACTCCTTCGACACCTTCGAGCTCTGTACTGCCCCGTCATGGCGCTCAGCTGCCCTCGCTCCAGCCGGAGGGGTACCACTCTACCCCCAAGGCGCTCCAGCCGACGGGCTTTGTCCCGGTGACGGCTCAATGTAGAGAGAAGCTTCTGAATATGCTATCTGACTACGCCAATGTGGTCCCGGATATGACACTGCCGTCTCGACATGCGTTGTCCCGATGTCTAACAGGATATGTAACAGGGTTTCATGATCACTATCCGATTGTGCATATCCCGACGCTCGATACTGATACCATGACACTACCGCTGTTTCTATCCATGGCAGCACTGGGAGCAAGGTACTGCCGCGAACCAGACACTAGCATGCGGCTCTACCAATTAGCCAAACCGGTGACATTGGAACATGTCCGTCGGGTCTTCCAGTCAGGCCAGCTGCCCGAGGTCAATGTGGCCGATGATATCGATACCCTAGAAACACTGCAATCCCTGATACACCTGACCTCGGTATCTATGTGGTTTATCAACAACCCCCCATACCACGAGTCCCTCTCACTGCGAAGTCTAATGGAAATGCTCATCCGCCAGGGAGGACTCAACCGCCTCCCCGAGAACGACGGAACATGGAACAGCTGGATACGACGCGAATGCGTAAAACGCACCAAACTCATCGTCTTCTGTTTCTTCAACATCCACACCATCGTCTTCGACCTCCCCCCAGTAGTTCTAACCGAAGACTTCACCCTCGAACTCCCCAGCACCGAGAAAGAATGGCAAGCCACCCGCCCCGACCTCTGGCAAGCCGAGCGCATCAAAAGCCCCGGCGAACCCAAATTCCAAAACGCGCTCTCCGCCCTCTTCGAGCCAACCAGCACCGTCGAACGCTTCTCCTCAATGGGCGGCTACGTCCTCATCCACGCCATCCTCCAAGATATCTGGCTAATGACCAAAGCGGGCCGTCTCCCCGTCTCACGCCGCAACCGCCTCACCCCTTCCCCAATAACATCCACTCCCGAACTAATCCAGGTCGAACAGGCCCTGGAACGCTGGTGCCAGTGCTGGGAACACAACCAAGAATCCTCCATCGACCCCCTCAGCCCCAACGGCCCGCTCTCCTTCACATCCGCCGCCCTCCTCCGTCTAGCCTACATCCGTCTCAACGCAGACTGCGGCTCCGCCCGCCAACTCCACACCTGGGACCCGATCCAAATCGCAACAAGTCTGCACGAAAACCTCTCCGTCCGTCGCGGCGACCGGCTCACGCGCGCTGCGCTGCATTGTGCTCACGCGCTCAGCACACCGGTTAAGCTTGGCATTAGCTTTGTGGCGCACTCGCAGGTCGCGCTGTGGTCGAATCAGCATGCGCTGTGTTCGTTGGAGTGTGCGGTGCTGCTGGCTAAGTGGTTGGAAGCGGTGACGGTGAAGCAGCCGGAGCCGGGACTGTCGGAGCAGGAGGTTAGACTAAGGGACTTTGTGCTGGAGATGGTTATGGAGGTTCAGCATGGGGTTTCGAGGGAGTGGTTGCTGGATACCAATACGAGGCTTAGTGCGGCGGTGACGAGGTTGTGGGCGAGGCTGTTTACGGCGGATTATATTTGGGAAATGGTTGCTTTGATTGGGAGGTCGTTGAATAGTTATGCGGATTTGATAGAGCGGTAGCTCGGCCTGTACACAGTGGGAGTTTTAGCCTCAGCCTCAGTTTAGGGCTGTAATTACCGAGATGAACCTAATGCAGATGAATATCTCGCCATAAGATGTGCAGACTTAACAGAATATCCACAACCTTACAGCCTTACAGCCTGATCTAAATACCCCACATTTACCCCATGTCTGGGTCTCAAGGCTAACATCCATCCAAACCCCATTCCCTCCCCTCTCTCCCTTCACCCTCAACATCCCTACAATCACCCATCTCTACCCAAACAACAACCAACTAGAAAAGAACCACCAATATGCCCGAAAATACCTTCCACCCCCTCCCCTCCAAGACCCAGGCACCTTCAACCCAACCTTCCCAAACCCACCCCTTTCCCCATCCACATCCAACTACAAACTAAACCACCTAGCCTTCCGAATAAAATCCCCCTCCCGCTCCCTCCACTTCTACATAAACCTGCTCGGCATGCGCGTAATCTTCACCATGAACGCCGGCCCCTTCACAATCTACTACCTCGGCCACCCACCACCGGAAGCCTCTACCGCTGAGGCCGTATCCGCCTGGGCTGCACGCACAAGCGAAATACCCACCATGACGCGCACGAGCGGATTACTCGAATTGTACCACGTGCATGGATCGGAAGATACAGAGGATACTGTGTGTAACGGGAATGTGCCGCCGAATCTGGGGTTTGCGCATTTGGGGTTTACGGTTCCCGATGTAAAGGATGCGCTGAGGAGATTGAGGGAGGAGGGGGTGGTGGTTGTTAAGGATTTGGGGGTTTGTGGGAGGGGGGGTGTGCCGCTTTCGGATTGGGAGGAGGGGAGGGGGGTTGGGGTTGGGGAGATTCATTCAGGTTATGCTTGGTTTTTTGAGAAGTTTGCTATGGTTGCTGATCCGGTGAGTTTTCAAATGGTATAGGTATGTGGGAGACTGGGATGTGCTGATTGGTGATAGGATGGGTATTTGGTTGAGTTGATTCCTCAGAATATCTGATCTATGATCTACTTGGACCATACGATTCGAAGGTCATGGAAATTGGTCAGATCGGGATGGAACTTCTATCCCGGCTTAATGCAGCCTGTACAGACATGATGGTACACACAAAGGTTGGCGAGATCAAGCGCCCCAGCTATCTTCTTCCGCAACGTCATAATCCATATCCCGCGCGGGAGCGTTGTTGACAACCGGCGTGGACGAGGACGACATGACCGTGTCTTCCGGTTCGTCCTGTCCCATGCCACCCTTGAACTCCGTTGACCCAGCAGTGGGAGCCGCGATAGGCAAGTTAGGCATCCAGCTGAGCTGGACCTCGCCCACGGAGGGGATGTTCCAAGGAGAGAACATGAGCTTCTCAGCTTGATATCGCTCCTTGAATGCAACCACGACGGAGTTGGGCTGATCTGGGTGTGCCTCAATAGACTCGTATTCTCCGACGCCCTAGAATATATCAGATCAGTATATGCTTTACTAAGCAAATAGAAAGGAAAAGAAAAAAAAAAAAAAAAAAATACCATCAGATGCTGACGCAAGGCCTCGTCCCTGTCCGAGCTGAGCTCAACGCCCGCCACGGCAACCCGTCGAGGCCGGTTATCGAGACGTAGCACACCTCCTCGTCCCCGAGCTCCGAAGCCACCACGTCCACGGATTCCTCCACGGAAACTGGGATCGTAGCCGCCCCGTCCACGGTATGTGCCTCGGCCACGGTAGCCACCGCGACCCCGGTATCCACCTCGTGCCGCAGCATCAGCTGAAGGGTCGAGACCAAGACTCTTTGCCTCGGCCTCGAGGGCAGCCAGCTGAGCGCGTAGCTTTTTCGTCTCTTCACTGACGTTTTCATCCGCGGCAGGCTCAGTGGCCATGGCGTCACCAGCTCCGGCGTCAGTGCTCGTATCTGCCGACGCTCCGAGTCGCTGCATGAGACGCGCCCGTTCCTCCTGTTGCTTCTTGAGGAGTTCCTCGCGCTGGCGCTCAAGGGCCTGCTTGGCTGCTTCGGCCTCCTGGCGCTTCTTCATTTTTTCTTCGTGTGCCCTCTGTGCTTCCTGCTGCTGCTTCTCGAACTCTTCTTGATTGAAAGCCGGAGCCTCGGGCTGCGCGCCGTCAGGCTTCTCATCGCGGTTTGGTTTGTACCAGTACACCTTCACGAAACGGTTGTCAAAGATGACCTTGGGGCTGGACCAGGCGGCCTTGGCTTCCGCGAAGGTCTCATATTTTACCAATGCCAGCTTCTTGTAGGGTTGCAATGAAACCTCGGTGATATTGCCGAACTGAGAGAAAAACTCGCGCACGGCTTCCTCACTGAACTTCTCGTC
The DNA here is from genome assembly GCF_028826915.1 of Penicillium bovifimosum. Taxonomy (NCBI): domain Eukaryota; kingdom Fungi; phylum Ascomycota; class Eurotiomycetes; order Eurotiales; family Aspergillaceae; genus Penicillium; species Penicillium bovifimosum. The sequence continues at coordinate 1,777,661 of NW_026622714.1, read as the reverse complement.
CGGGATTTGCTCAACCACGATCGTTGTGATCGACTGGTCCTCGTTGGGCCCTGCCGACGAGAAATCGGACCGGCCGCGTCCTCGCCCGCTGAAGCCACCACGGCCACGGCCGCGGCCGCGCTCACCGCGCATGAAAGCACCGCCCCGCTGGCCATGTGTACCAGCAGTCTTAGGGTCATATTCTGCGACTGTCAGCAAGGGTTGTTTTCAAAATAGGAAGTCATCTTACCATCGTTTTTCGAAGCACCAGCCTCAACGTGCTGATAGGGACAGGTGTTACCAAGGTAACAAATACCTTGCGTGTCATAGAACGGACAGCGCTGGTTGCTTTGTTGCATCTGATCCGCGCCTGGCTGTCCTGGACCACCAGGCGGCCCGGGCATAGGCATACCCGGCATCTGCGGGAATCCCATACCTTGCATTCCTTGCATAGCCATCATTGCTGCCATAGGATCGTTGGGGTCGAATGGCGGGAACCCGGGCATCATAGGGAAGGTACCGGGTTGTTGTTGAGGGAATTGCTGGCCCGGATGCATCTGATGTCCGCCCATAAAGTCACCGCGACCACCTGCATGTCCACCGCGTCGTGGAGTCTTCATAGCGCGGTTTTGTAATGCGCCATCGTCGCGCTCAGGCTCCCCTTGGAACCCCTCATTAAATGTTCGTTTACGGTTGGCTGTGGCAGCCGGAGAGATAGCAGCCTTCGGCCCGGTGGGCGCATGTAGTGGAGCTTGCGACGGGTGAACCTGTGCAGCAGGTTGCTGCGCGTGCTGAAGTTGGGGCGCAGGGGCGGGCGCGGATGGCTTAGGACCGAATGTTGTAAAGAGCTCATTAACGAATGGTTCGGTGTCTGCGAGAGGTCAGCAATAGTAACCAAGTTTGTGCGGTCGAGGCGTCAAACGCACGTTCGCGCAAGAAATCCTCTAGGTTTTCCACCGAGTTCTTCCTGATCTCCTCAATTGGCGCATCAGACCTGACCAGCGCCAAAACATAGTCTGCAAGGACATCGGAGTCGGCATCAGAGCTAGAAGCAGGTTGATCATGATTAGATGTTGCTTTTATTTCCTTGTCCAGCATTGATTGAGAGGTAGGTCGACTCACATGTCCTCTAATTTCTTTACCACCCATTTCTTCACTTCAAGGGCTTCCGCATCGGTGAACTGCATGGCGAATATGATGTCCGAGGAACCACAAGCTGTAGTGTGTGAGTCGTGTCGGACAAAGTATTGACGTGGGGATGGCAATGGTTGCAGGGATCCGGTTCCAACAAAGCCGTCACTCGGGAAGATTTCTGCAAGCCCGGTGACAATTGTAATTGCGATATAAATCCACAGCTTTTATTAGGTGGAAGAATGTGTCCATAAACGAGGAACTATAATATTGAAAAGCATTCGCACTCAAACATGCGGTAATGTGAAGATATGGCTAGGAGCGCGAAGATGAAAGGCGAAAACGCGAGTCCCGGCAGGTCACGTGTTAAATGACATAGGACAACTTCGAACCTTCGGCTCCTTCCAAGTGTCTACCATGCCTTGGTGAAAAGCATGAGCCCTCAAGTCATTACTCTATTTCTTTCGGTCCTACAAAACCAACGGTACTACAAACACTACGCAGGAAAGGCTGCGCCTAGCATACCAATTTTATTTTCATAGCAAACTGGTAGCTAGACTACAGCAAAAAAACGATAAGAGCAAAAATCCGCAAAGCAAGTGCGTAAACAGTAATGAAAGGCCAAGAGAACATGCCAAGGTCATACCCACGCCAGGGTCAATAAAGCTGGCGGCCCAAAAGCTCAGGGCCATAATTCTAAAGACGGAACGATCGAGGCATATACCGACGAATGAGGGAATAAAATTTTGTTGAACCGAAGAAATTGTATTGAATTCATCAATCTCATGAAAGTCTCCACGAATAACTGGCAGAAAGGCAATTCTGTGTAACCGTGAACATTTTTACAGCTTGTCGTAGTACTATAAGAGACGCATATTAGCGAGTGAAACCATAAGGAAGGAAAAGAATCATGACTTACGTTCTCGTATCCGGGAACAACCTCCTTGAGACCCTTGCGCTTGCGCATCTCCTGGACGACCTGACCGGGCTTGGTGGTGGGGTCGAGAGGAGAGCCGCCGGGAAGGATGCTCCAGTGATCGAAGACCGACTGGGGGAAAGCCTGGCCACCGGTGGCGGAGCGCAGATCGGCGGGGAAACCGAAGGACTCGTTGACGGGCAAGTAGGCCTTGACCATGAACAGAGGAGTACCGGGACGCTGCTCCTCGGTGTAGACGTGACCACGGCGGCGAGTAAGGACACCGTAGATACCACCCATAGCCTGCTCGGGGACCTGGATCTCGACGTTGAAGATGGGCTCGAGAAGACCGGGGTCGGCCAACATGGCAGCGGCGTACAGAGCACGACGAGCAGTGGGGATGATCTGACCACCACCACGGTGAATGGCATCAGCGTGGAGAGTGACATCAAGGATGTTGAAGCGGACGGAACGCATGGGCTCCTCGGCAACGGGACCCTCGCGGGTGGCCCACTGGAAACCGGAAACAACGGAATCCTTGATTTCGTTCAAGTACTGCACGGCCTTGGTCTGGTCGATGAGCAAGTTGGCACCGGTGGTGTCGGGACCGAAGCACCAAATCTTACGGGCATCGGTGACATCCCAGCCGTACTCGTCAGCAAGGACACGGGCACGAGCCTTGAAATCGTCACGGGGGCTGATCTTGCCAGACTCGATGGCAAGGGAGACATCCTCCTCGATGGGCTGAGCGGTCATGTAGAGACGGTTGTGCTTGTTGGGCGACTTGGACAGGGCAGTCATGCTGGAGGTGCCAGCGACGGTCTCACGGTAAGCAACGACGGGGTCGGAGATACGGAGAGGAACACCGGCGTGATCCTCCTCAAGATCCTTAAGACAAATCTCGAGGTGCAGCTCACCAGCACCGGCAACAATGTGCTGGCCAGACTCGTTGATCATGGTCAGGACACAAGGATCGGACTTGGAGAGACGCTTGAGACCCTCGACAAGCTTGGGCAGATCCTGGGCGTTCTTGACCTCGACGGAGCGCTGGACAACGGGGGAGACGGAGAACTTCATGACCTTCATGTTGTGGGCAGTCTCATCGGTGGTCAGGGTACCGGACTTGAGCAGGAACTGATCGACACCGACCAGACCGACAATGTTACCGGCGGGGACATCCTCAATGGGCTCAACGAAGCGACCCATCATGAGAATGGTACGCTGGATGGCCTTGATGAAGAGATCCTCCTTCTTGCCGGGGATGTAGTTGGGGCCCTGGATGCGGACCTTGACACCGGACTTAACGGTACCGGCGTAGACACGACCGAAGGCGTAGAAACGACCCTTATCGGAGGTGGGCACCATCTTGGAGACGTAGAGCATCAGAGGGGCAGTGGGGTCACAGTCGCGGATACCGATGCAGGCCTTGTCGTCAGTGGGACCCTCGTAGAGAGTCTCGGCACGGTACTTCTGGGCAGTGACGGGGGAAGGCAAGTGGATGCAGATCATCTCGAGAAGGGCATCAGCGGCAGGCAGGAACTTGCGCATGATGAGCTTGAGGAGGGCCTTGCCCTCGAGCTCCTTCTCGTCGTTGGTGAGGCTGACCTCGAGCTTGTCAAGGAGAGTGAAGATCTCGTCACGCTTGTTGTGGTTGACAGCGGCGAAAATCTTGAAGATGGGGTCCAAGATGAACTGGTTGAAGGCACGCTCAAGGGGCTTGCCCTCGTGCTCAGCCTTGGTGGTCCACTTCTTGGTCTTGGGGTTGAAGAAGTTGTCACCCCAGAGACGCTCGAGCATCTTCTTGCGGTCAACACCGAACTTCTTGGCGTAGCGGACGGCGAACTGGCGAACAGTGAAGCACCAGCCGTGGAGACCGGAACCGAAGGCGATGGTACCGCGGTCGGGGTAGACCTGGACGTCACCGAGAGCCTTGTCGAAGTAGGTGGAGATGATGACGTTGACGGACTCAATGGTACGCGAGAAGGACTGGTAGAGATCCTCCTTGGAGACCTGGAGCTCGAGAAGAGCACGATCGACCTTGTTGATGCACAGAACGGGCTTGATACGCTCGGTCAGGGCCTGACGCAAGACGGTCTCGGTCTGGACACAGACACCGGAGACACAGTCGACAACGACAAGGGCACCGTCAGTGACACGGAGGGCAGCAGTGACCTCAGATGAGAAATCGACGTGACCGGGGGAATCGATCAAGTTGATCAAGAACTCATCACCATCGACGGTCTGGGGGATCTCCTTGAGATCCTCGGGATCGGGGAACTTGGCGTACAAGGAGATGGCGGTGGACTTGATGGTAATGCAACGGTCCTGCTCATCGGGACGAGTGTCCATGAAACGAGCCTCACCAGCCTTGGCGGCGGAAATAATACCGGCACGCTGGACCAGGGAGTCGGAGAGGGTGGACTTTCCGTGATCGACTGGCACACACGAAACATGTCAGTATCAGCCATTTCCCTTTACTCGCCCATGTTCGAAAACTTACCGTGAGCGATGACGGACATGTTCCGGATGTTAGCCCGGCGGTCCATCAAGGACCGGATCTGATCTCTGTTAGAATGAAAGTCCATATTGATTTGCTGAATTGATGAAGGATTTCAAGCAACATCAGGGAAAGTGGGAGTTGGAAGATGACATGGGGGATATCGCCCTCCTTCCCACTAGTGATGCTCTGATCTCAGGAAGCTACGAACCTCTTCGATAGTGAAGCTGTTCACATCATTGTTAGCTGCTGTTCTCTCATCTTTGCAGGGTTGGTGCTTCCAGACCCCAATATATCGGGTATGACTTACTTGACCATTTTGGCGGTTGATCCTCAGTGAGTAACTTAGGATAGAAAAGAAAGAAGAAGAGGCACAAAGATGACCAGGACCGAGAGCACTCGATCACTTAATCAAAAACTTCTATGTGCAACTGCTCCTAGGAGAGAGATAGAGGGGAAGAGGAAGAGGAAGAGGGGAAGGGAAAGTGGGAGAGAAAAAAAGAAAGCGAAAGTGGGGACTTTTTTTCTCCTCCCGGTTTTGTGCGTTTGGCTGACTAGCCCAGTTCCGACTGTATCAAAAGAGTAATTCTCATTATTTATTCAAAATATTTTTCTATAACTCTTTCTATTCGACGACTGTCACCTGCTATGCATTTTGCCCATTTTGATTTCAAATCTCTCGTGGATTGCACTTTGTCTTGACTCATTCCGATGGCTTATTCTCGCTAGCCGTGGTTCTCCGGTGACGTTAGACAGACCATAGGCGAGAGCTACTGTACTCAGAGGATTTTCTATACATTTAAATGGTCACTTGATGTAATTACCATCGATTTAAAGCCTAAAGCCTATGATTCATACGATACTTTCTTGCTTTCCAAGGGTTTAAACTGACTCAACATTGAACTCATGCCCAAACCCCTCTATCGCGGCATAGTGGGGCAGTCTACATTAGTAAGCCATTCAAAATCTGACCTTGATGCCTAGGCCATAAGGCATCCACAGCTCAAGAGCTCAATGTCTGGTACAGCTGTTATATCTGATAGCCATAGATAGCCTTATGAGTGACATCTCATTATGGACCAATCCTATCGACAAACTTGGGGACATTTGCCTCGAGCAAAATTTTTTCACAACCAGAAGTTAACTAGCGCACGGAGGCTGCACCGTGCATTAGTGGGGGTCACAAGAATTGCTCCTCATTTTCAGGCAGACAGGCAGCAAGGCATCAAAGATTCCCATTCCAAAGACCGTAAGTATCGACAAACTGAAGAGGGTCGAGACTGATATGATTAAAGGTCCTCGCCTGGGCAGCTCATCCAGCTGAGCTGATGTACTCCGTACACAAAGCACTATTTCAACCGTCCACAGACCGAGACCGCCTCGTATCCTAGTGATTCAGTGAATATTCCAGTGCCCAGTCCCGACTCCCGGCAACCACTCCGGTTATTATGTTCGACGCTCGTGTTTTCAAACATGAAGCGAGGGTCACAGAAATTAACGTAACCAGAAGCTCTGATCCAGAAACAATTGTCTGATGTGACGATGTCTCACCCATCGTCCTCTGTCGAATATCTACGGCACTAAAGAAGCATGACCTCCGCCCACCAGCCACCTGGTTTGCCACCTTGCCAACCGCCCCATACGCAGTACTGTGTACTGTGTACATACTGTTCGAGAGATGACCTTATTCTCTGATTATGCGAAGCTGTCGGATTTCATAAACTACACTTGATGGCCTCAAGTATCAGGAGTTCAGGACTGGACAATGGACATGTCCTGCGAAAGCTACTTAACCGCATTCACATGGAGCGCATCTGAGATTGCTTGAATCTATCTACTTTCTTCAAGCATGTCTCCATGCTCCACTAGCATAAATATTGTCTATTTGCCCTGTTACAGATCATCAAGTCACATAGTTGGTATCAACCCGAATAAACCATGCACGATGCAGCTTCAGCGGAGCCAAGGAAGCGCCCATTCACAGACTGCTTAATCTCATCGACCTCAATCTCAGTGGGAGCACGATCAATACCCTTAAGACATATCTGGGAACATATTCACATATTTAATAGCTTTGACGGAGCTACACACCTCCACATTGATGAGCCTTAAGCATACACGCGAGGTAGACCGTAGGGGGAATAGGGTACAACCCCTTCATTACCAATGGCCATGGTGACCCCAGTCGGGATGCACGTATTCGATCTGTTTAGCGGTCGGACGACGGTTTATTCTTGTGTGACGGTCCGACGGTTGAGCCCGAGTGTAGCTAAGGGAAGGAGCAAACAATAGCTAGGAGGGAAGGAGCGAGCACGGAAGAAGAACATAAAAAGGAATCCTTCTGCGCAGCTCTTCTACTTTCCTCTTCCCTTCTCCACTTCTGTTACTTTAGTTCGCAACACAGGAAACAGTCATCACTCATCTTTTCTTCCCTACATATCTTTTCTTTGGATACTCATATCGCGTGCCGACATCGTGAGTGCTACCCGTTGGATAACTTGGACAGTTGGACTTGGCCTCAGCCCTGCTGATACTAACATCGTTCAGGTAACATGGCTGACCCGTCGGAGCTCAACTCATCGACCGGGTCCATTCAATCGGCGCCGGCGTCTTCCTCATTCCCGTCAGCGGCCCGTCTGGTCCACCGTTTACCAGCTCTGAAGCAGCGGCTACAGGAAGTTGCGGTGGCCAGAGCAAACGACCATGTGCGCCAAGTGGCTATACTTGTTCGATGGCTCGACGAGGGCTCGAATGCGCGGCACTACGTTAATACCATGGCCAGCCTTATGCAAGGCTTCGTCATCGAGCACGAGACATACGTTCTGAGGAACACAGATAGGATGCCAAACTGGAGACTCCGCCGCGAACGTGTTGGGCACATTATCAGTGAATGCCCGGCTACAACCAGCACTGCTTGATGGTATTCTACTATGCGGGACACGGGGCCATAATTGACGACGTGCTGAATTTTGTGTTTGAGCATGCTGAGGTAACGTGCGCCTGTGCAGGGTGCCTCCTTCCCGAATAGGCAACCGTATAGGGAACAACCCTACGTGACGGTGTCAGCATGTCTACTCCATACTTCAAAACTGTGACCTCAGACTCAACTTTCAAGAGTCATTTCGCTGCCGAGAAGAGAAGATTATTCTCCGAACTCCCTGATGTCGCGGCCAGTAATTGGGGACGTGAGTGATCACTTGTTTGCTTGTCGTGTTCTCCGGACCCGTGCACGGTCTGACATTCTCCCTGTTCTTTCGGAGCATTTACCATCATCCTTGGACCTTCGCTCATACCCTGAGATCGAGAAATTTTTGGATGGCCCAACTCGTAGCCATCTGGGCCTAAGCGAGCACCATCTCGTGCGAGATCCTACATATGGGATCTCTCTTGGCCAAGTTTGGGGGGCATTGGCAATATTTGAAGGTAGCAAGAAGCGCCGTGGAATTGATTCATCCAAAGTTCCCTCTGAAGGAAATGACAATGAACTCGAGGCATCTCTGGAGCAGCCTCGAATACGCAGCGAAGATGAAGGCGAGCCATCTCCGAAGCGGCGGCGAGTACGTACCCAGAGCATCGCGCAAACAATTTATGCCAATTCAAGCGAGATACAAGTTGGATCGAGCAATTCAGGAACTAGTTCGCAGGCGGCATCTTCGCTTGAGTACGTTGATCCCGCCTGGAATAGCCTTCTAGCATCCCCGGTCCCCGGAGGATTACACCGTCCGACACACACTGTACTTTGCACCGCCCCAAGATGGCGCTATTCTGCCTGCTGTCCTCGAATTTAGGGACGCAAAGTCAAAACTTTCTGCTCACACTCCTTAGTTGGAGCGGAAAGTCATGCCATCGATGATGGGGGGCTAATTTACCGACAAGAGATAACAGGCTTATGCAACGTGGCAAAATGCCGTGGTCGTTTTGGAGGCGAAGAGGCAATTCCAGTCCCTGGAAAAGGCCGACCGATCATTTCGGACAACTGCTTCGCACAAATGACGTGCGAAGCTTTGGTAGCCAGGCTGGCTGATCCTTCTAAGGTGCTCAGCATCGTCAAAAGGTACGTGTTTATTGTCATGTTCAAATTCGCTGTCACTTTGATGCATACGCTGACAACATAGGATAGGGTGATAGTGATACATGCTGTCCAGCATTATCTGTGTTTCCTCGATTTCCAAATCAGTGATGAATATCTCGCTGATTTTGAATCTGACGCCCCTTCTTGTTACTGCAACGGACTGGTTTGACTTGAGCTCCAAACGCGGCAGAAAGCTGGTGGCCACGAACCTCTGTGGTATCATGCACTGGGCCCGCCAGTGGTGATACGGAAAAAGCGATAGAGTTAACTAGTGCCATCAAACATAATCGCTATATGCTCCTTCTGGCCTCACCAAACCCTGGCTTTGTGAAGAATGTAGCGGTTTAGCCATTTAGACAGTAGCCATTCCTTGCATTCATGCGATACGACGGGCTGAAGACGCCTTCCAATTTCTATCCGGGTTGGTGAAGATGTAGTAGGTCTCTGGCCGGCTGGTTCTTTGTGTCTATTTTTGCTGTGTGCTTTTTTGTCTTCTGTTCAAGTCCTCCGTGATGCAATTTAGACAACGATAAGGCAGCCCTATCCGGATGTATTGGCCTTGGCGTTCTATATTCGCTGAGTGCTTGGATTGCCGTTCCATCATGTCCTGGTTGACTGCAATCGGTTTGCTTACTATCTCTGAACCAGTCGTATGGCCGACGGACATATGTAGAACAGCCACCTGCACGAGATTGTTACGACGAATCCAGCCGTCATGGTTCAGGAAATGACATGAATATAGGAACATTTAACATTATTTCATTACCTCATTACCTACACAAATAGATGGTAGCTCTATGGGTTCATGCCAGAATATGTGAAGCAATACAGCCCGAGATGCAGAGCGAAAATGGCGATATGCGATAAGCGTCCGGCGATAACCGGCGATAAAACCTCACGAGACGATAAACGATAAGAACAAAATAATCACGTGCGATATGCTCGTGAACAGTCGACTACATCCGCCTTGTTGTTCCTTGAGTCAACTTGCATCCACGACGCTCAAGCTTCATGCGACAGCAGCCAGAAAACTGTGTACAACACAGCTGGTCAATACTACACGCTTTGGTAACGTCATTACGTGTATGTACGTGCCATATGGGCCTGTGTCTCTCCCGGGGACTACTATTCCATCTGGGCAGCCTTGGATCGGTTGATGGATCGTCTCGACGTGTACGCTCCATTGCTTGTTGGGGATGCTGACTCGGCGTCCAATTCGGTTAGCTAAACGTCAGGTGGGTTTGATGAGCTTGACTTGCGCAACACCACTCCTATCACCCCATCACCCCATTTCTTTCCCCAACTTCTCATGCCTGCTATTCGATCGATACATGATTCGGTGCCTCCAACGGACGATCAATGGCTGACAATAACACCAGTCTATCGCTCATTGAAGAGTTGGGGTTTGCTCCTAGCGAGCACCAATTCTTACTTCGCCTTCTAAGCTCCGATCCCTTCTCCGAGCTCTCCCCCACAGACCTTGAAACTAGCCATACCCAATCTCTTCCACTCCGTTCATCCAATCTTGCAAGCGACCTTTCTTCCACAAGCCTCAGGCAAGATATCTATTCGTTCACCAAGCGGCCGGTCCTCGCTAACGTGTAAATCCCACAGTGAACGCGTGCAACAGCTTCATCTACCACAAAGCCAAAGCCATACACGCGGTTCTCACGAAAGCTCGGAAGGCAGACAAACAAGCCAATACGCCGAAGAGTGGACTTCGCTCATCGCTGCGGATTCGGACTCTCTGATCTCCGAATTATACCACCAACCTCTTCAGGACAACGAGGCTCCTCATCCCGAGGCCCCACAACTTCCACCCAACCCTGGAACATTTGAGAACGACGTGCGCCCTGGATCTGCCGAACCCACATCTTCGTCAATCTATTCCGGCGAATCAGGTGAGCCACCCGACTCCTTTGATGTTCGCAGCGAGGCCCCAGATCAAGGCGACTGCGAAGTATCCCACTACCCGAGGACTTTGAATCGATCTGGAACGTTTGAGGAATTACTCGAGTCATTCCCGACTCCCCCAGCGGAACAGCCAGAGAACGATGTTTCTCGCACCAGCGCGTCCTATCTAGAGATAGTGCCCCAGCTAATACGCCGAGCTTCGTCAGTAACCGGTTCAACAGCGTGATTAACTCCCCGCGGATTTCCCGATTTTCCGAAAACCTGAGCGACAGTGACCCGATCGGAGAACACCAAGTTGATACATCCGTGCTTGAGACCAGTGGGCTAGTACTGATCACCCCACCTACTTCGCCCCGGATTTCGACATCCCCTTCCTTCGGCACCTCACTCAGAGACCGGCGTGTCCACTCTGCCCAGCCTGAGACACAAGGTAATCTTGAAAACTCCCCATCAGCGCCAAGGCGTGCATTTCCGTACAGCGCCTTCCCCAAAAGCCCCCCGCAAGTTCGTCCGGGTAGCTCCGTAATCAGGAGACAGGGCACACACGACAATCTTTTCAAAGAGCGCTCCACCCGTATATCGACACCTCGATTCTATCGGCAAAGGTCTCCGCGTATCTTCCCGCATCCGTCGGTCCAGTCTTTTACCGCCGGGAGAAAGCCTAAATCGAAGCGTTGGTCAGCCTTGAAGCGCTGTGCTCGAGGCCTTAAACACCTGCTTGGTCGAGCCCGCAGGCACCGTCCGTTCTCTTCCAAGCGTTAATCCCACAGCGTGCCAAAAGCGAGTTTCTATCACTTTAAGCCGCATATCTTAACCCTCGCTTCTCTATCCTCATTTTATTCCTCAGGATCACTTTATACTTACTCATACCTGACTCTTATTTCTCAAGCATCTTTCGTGCTGTTCATTTTACCCTCAGTTTCGTCCAAAATGGATACACGAACATCCCGGTTCTTGGACCCATCCTCTGCGATGGCAGCCATCACCAAGCACAAGGCCGAAGCTATCAGGCTAGCCCGAGAGCAAGGAGTGGCCGTCCAGGAAATGTGTCGTCGCGCGAAAACAGAGCCTCCGCCATACGAGTTCGAAGAGTTGATCGGGAAAGGTGCCTATGGTCGTGTGTACAAAGGCCATCAAAAGCCGTCAGGCCGGCTTGTTGCCATCAAAGTCCTCGATATTGACTCACAGGACTACAAGTCAATTCGGGATTTTCGAGATGAGTCTATCAAAGATTTCATTCATGAAACAAAGGTGATGAAGCAGGTGAAGGACGCTGGTGCCAAAAACATCAATGAACTCATCGAAGCCGTCTCCATCCATTCCCAGTTGTGGCTGGTTTGCGAGTACTGTCCCGGTGGCAGTGTTCGTACTTTGATGCGTGCGACAAATGACAAACTTGAAGAGAAATACATCATCCCAATCGCCCGCGAGCTAGCTGTCGGACTTCGTGCTATCCACGATGCTGGTATCATTCATCGTGACGTGAAAGCGGCAAATATCCTTATTCACGAGGAGGGCCGTCTAGAAATCTGTGACTTCGGTGTTGCAGGTGTCCTCCAATCACAACGAGACAAACGATCAACGTGGATAGGAACACCACACTGGATGCCGCCAGAGATGTTCGCAACTGGTGGCGAGGCGCCTCGCTATGGAAGTGAGATTGACGTATGGGCTTACGGGTGCACACTGTACGAGTTCGCGAACGGAAATCCGCCAAACGCAGGCCTCCGAGAAAGAATGCAGATCGGTCGCCAGCTGAATCGCAAAACTCCTCAGCTAGACAGTGAAAATTACAGCCAGGGGTTGAAGGATCTAATTGCATTCGCTCTTGACTCCAATCCGGCCACTCGCCCAACGATGGCAGACATCCTGGCTCATCCTTATATCGCCGGCACAGAAGAGGCGTACCCAACGTCATCCGTGAGTGAATTAGTGAGAAACTACTACCAGTGGTCTCAACGAGGAGGGCAACGGATTTCGCTGTTCCACCCAGGCGGCGCCGCGGCAGCCGAGCTCCGTGGTTTCGAAGAGTCTGAAGATGACTGGAACTTCAGCACGACGGACGGGTTTGAGCGAAGATTTTCAGTCATTGACTTAGATCAAATTGCTGCGTCGGTGGCTGAGATGGACCAACCAGTAAGACCGACCAACACGCCGCCTGAGCCGGAGTTGGGCGAAGAGTTTTCGGAGAACGCCCTCAACTACAAAGAGAAGGCCAACTTTAATGAACGTGTGCGTCGAGGCTTTGAAGCGATGGAAGGCCTTTTCAATGAGGAAAAGCCCAGCTACAAATACGAAACGAAGAATGACTTCGTTCCCATTGAACCCGCCCAGCCCACTTCAGACCTTCCTCTCCGCGCGGAAACAGACCGCTCGTCTGTTACATCAACCTGTCTCGATATTGACATCGGGTCGTTCGAAGCCTCCCATTATGCAGCCGGGACTCCAGCTGCGCAGCCTTTCCAACTGGTTGATGCAAACACCATCCGTGCAAATCGTTCCAGTCTTCGCTTGCACAGGAACTCCAACGAAAATAGCACAAAGCTTTACGATAGCGACGCAAGTGACAATGCCAATATTGAGGACACATTCGTCCCGTCCGGTCCACGACCTCCCACTATGGACTGGAAATTCCCATCATTCGCACAGAATGAAGAGGAACCCACGGAACAAGACACGGAGGCCCCTGCGCCCAAGCCCACAGCGGAGGCTATTCAGGCTGAGAAGCGAGCCACTATGGAGTGGACATTCCCCGTAATGGAATCTGCGCCCGATGATCAGGTTTACGATGTACGAAATGACACACTTCGGGCTCCACTTCCTGAGATTCAGTCTTCGCCGCCATCGCAACGACAGCCATTAGATGAAGCAAATGACTCTCGCCCTTCGACGTCAGCGTCGAATGCCTCGGACTCCGACTATGACCCCTTCCGCTTCGATCGCTCTCCCACGCCACCTGACGCAAATTCTGTCCATCACAGTCACTTCTTTGATACTGCACTCCCTGCTAAGGTGCCCGAAGCCAGTTACCATGATGACGAGACTTCCAGTGTCCTCGACGGCCCTGGGCCAGACGAAGAATCAACCCCGCACTGGAATGCACAGGATACCTCGTTTGATGGTAATCTAAGAGATTTGCCCACAGCGATCCCTCCGGAAACCCCCCACTGCCTCTTCGGTGACCTCAGGTCCCGTCTCCGAACCAGGCTCTCCCGTGTTCGAAACCGTACGGAATGTACGACACGACGAATCTGAAGCCGTGCCGGCGGCAGAGGATACGGGTGCCATTCCCTTCCCGGCGCTTGTCCCCCCACATGGGGCGAGTTTAATGGAAGGGGTGGATGATAACGCAGTCACAGCAGAGCTTGATCGTCTGCTGGGTGATTTCCTCGAGTCGCTTTCGGCGACTGGTGAAGCATTGTCGTTTGCTGGAGTCCACCATGAGATGAACAACGTCCATGACCACGGTGCTGCGCAGGTCTGAATGATCTATATGAGCTTATTGAGCATCCTTATGTCGCATTTTTAGGCGAAAATCCATGGAAGAGTGTCCTAATACGGGCAATTGATGAAGTCTGTCGAATCACACATATATCTTTTATTGAGAGTGCTATCGTGAATCTAATTCATTTGACGGTGAGAGATTACTGAATTGTAGGCCTCAAGAAACAATAAACAGGACTGTAGCTCGGGGTCATTGTCCCAGCAGTTCTATTGAGGACAAGGCAGCATCGACTCATCCATTGTCTCTTCACATGCCTCTTCTGATATCTTTCTATCATCTAACTCATCTACATCCTTTCCTCCTTTCATCTCTTCATCTCTTCTCTCATCATCTTCGACGGTTTCATCATCCCGTCTATCAAGATGGCTAAGACTACTCGCCCTCCAAATACATCAGTACTAGCCAAATCTTCCGGAGTCCATGATGCTCCCTCGCTCCCAGAGAGTGACTCTCAGTGGGAGAAGGCCCTTCTAGATGTGAAATGGCTTTTGTTCAACCAACAATACAAGCAATGTGCCATGCGATGCAAGCAGCTGATTGACACCGCTTCCCCTCCGGTTCGTGTTTCACAGATCTCATCTGAGTCATTTTGGAGTGCTGACTGGTGTATACACAGCTTCATCCTATTCGTGCGACTTACCTCCATTACCATGCTGCCACTGCATATGAGTACATGGGAAGGGCAGCTCATGTCTATTCAACAGTCAAGATTCCGCTTCTGACCGAGGCTATGGAGCATCACAAATCTGCGTTCGTGTCTTTGCCAGAGATGGTCCCAGTGCCGGCCCCGAGCCAACAGGAAGACTTCGAGCCTGCTTCTTTCTTGTGGTCACCCACCATAGAGTCTCAGTCTCCTACTACCGTCGCATGGAGCGATGGGGTTCCGCCGATTCCTCCTACCTCACTTCCTCCTTCTGCGTTGATGGCTGCTGCTGTTTGGCCTGATTCGTCCACCTTGTCTCCTCGGTCTCCTGTTACTGTCATCGCGTGGAGCCCCGGAGTTACGCTGACCCGCCATGCTTCTCCTGCTAGAGTGTCGCGTACTCCATCTCCCGATCCTTCTGTCATCACTGCATTTCACGTCACGCCGCCTCATGCAACTCGTGGAGAATCGCGGCTTGACTACAATGAACCTGCCTCTGACTCTCCCCGTCCTTCTGTCACCACCGAGTTTTGCGTCACGCCGCCTCATGCAGCTTGTGGAGAATCGCTGCTTGGCTACAATGAATCTCCCTCTGACTCTCCCCGTCCTTCTATCAGCACTGCGCTTTGCGTCACGCCGCCTCATGCAGCCCGTGGAGAATCCCTACTGGACTACAGTGAATCTCCCTCTGGCTCTCCCCGTCCATCTGTCATCACTGAGTTTTGCGTCACGCCGCCTCATGTAGCTCGTGGAGAATCGCAGCTTGACCTTGACTACAATGACCCTTCCCCTGCCTGTCAATTGTCATCACCATCTCAAGCAACCTTCTTTACGCCTCAAAGCAGTCGATCTCGCCTGCCTGTCAGAAGCCAACTGGTTGCCTTCAATGGTGGCAAAGATGGGCCTCCCCGCGAGGGATCTGTCATCCGAGATACCGCGTTTGACAATTTCATTCCCGAAGCCGATGGTGACCCTTTCGTGAATGACACCCCTACCCAACATCACCCTCAAACGCGTATTCCAGTGCGTCTACCTCCGGTCAGATTCCCAGCTGAGCTCAAGGATCCAATGAAGCGAAGAGACCTTGTTCCATCCCCGCTCGCAATTCGAAAGCAGTCTGGTGAGATTCTCATGTGCAGGGATTCCGCAATGATAGCACCTGCTGCTTCTGAGAATGAAACAGCCGAGAAGAAGATATCTGATAACGAGCTAATGCCACCTCCGAGGTCTCGACTTCCCCGGCTGTCCAACAACATCACCCCATCCAGACACATGAATGCTGGCACGGAGAAGATAGACACTTCACTCCTAGCACCACAGTCGATGCGCGTGAACTCGCTTCTTACCTCACACTACATGACCATCGGGCGACCCATGGCGCCATCGCCCAGCCCTCCATCCAGCTCTTCGCCCCCCGTGCAGAGGCCGATGTCCGTCCTCAGAGTGCCGTTCCAAAGCCACCCAGGTTCGCCGAATACTGATACAGACTCATCCAACCCTCGTTCCCCTGTATCCTGGTCTGGACATACCAGCTCCAAGAGCACCGCCATGATCCTTGAATTCAACGACACCATCGCGTGGCTCGCCGAGAAGATTCCACACTACATCGCCGATCTCGAGAAGCAGATCGAGCGTGTTAAGGCGGTGCAGCAGGCCCGCCGCGCCCGTCACCCAGCTATGAACCGCTCTGTCTCCTTTTGGACTTTTACTCCCATCAAGCCCCACACCAATCCGGGCGAGTCTCCGGTTGCACCTCGGGTGGAGGGGCCCAATGTTGACGAATTTGGGAATGTTATGCGACTTGAGTCCAAGGAGCAGCGTATGAAGCGGCTTAGGAAAGAAGGCTGGGTCATTGGGTTTCGGTCGAAGCATAGTAACTGGAAGGGGACTGAGTATTACGATCGACTTTGTGAGGATGCTTTGGCTGAGCTTGGTCCATCTGGTAATGGATCTCGTGAATGGCTGAATCGGTTCCAGAACCACTAGCTGAAGTCTTATGGCATTTATCTGTGGCTTTAGGTTGTCATGCAGCTGAGGCTGACATTGGCATGGCGTTCCGGTATGGGAAAGTTAAGGTCACTGACTTCCCTGGTTACATGACAAGCTATGTCATTATTACTATCAAAAGTTAGGTCACATCCTATGGTCACATGTGGAGGAAGGTCGTGGTCCAGAGGATAGCTCGGCAGCTTCCCTTATGCCTTCATACAAAAAAAAAAGGATCACTCTCGCTGGTATTCATACTATCAATCGACAGAAAACTGCAAAAGTAGCTACCCAAAATCAAAATCCGCTGTTCCTCTTAATCTCAATCGTAAGACACCAAAATCAATTTGCTATCACCGGTTTGTTCGTCCTAGCAGAACATCCTGCTCAAAGGCCTTTACTCAGAACAGACCCAAGTCCCTCTCCGAGTCCCCCTTTCCCAAACACACCACCTAGTTGGCTTCCAAGCTGATCTTGAATCTTGCTCAGATTCTGGTCCTCGGTGAGTTTCTTGCCAGTGAGACTTTCTACATGTAGATTCTGATTAGTATATTTCATTATATTGCTCATTTTATTTTTCTCGGTGCTCGGTACACATACTCTTCAGTCCGTAAGAGACCTTGTTCTCACCCATATAGTCCAGCAGGAGCTCTTGAAGCTGTTTCTGGTATGGATCTAGGTAACCGGTGACCCAGGCGGCGAATAGAATCACCTGTAGGGTAAGGAAGAAGATGAATGATAGCATGATCAATGTTGGAATGTGGAGGTTATTTGTTCGAGATGTCCTAGCAATATACTAGAAGTAAGAAGCAGAAGAAAGTAGAAAATAACTTGGCTGTTGTGGTTGATATGGCTACGTCGATGACGTCTGGTGCCACCGTGCCACAACTGGTATCCGGTGGGGTCGGAATGTTTGTTGCCAATCACGCGGTTTCGTTATATTAATTACTCAATGTACTTGTTGACGTTATGCAGGAAATGTTTCAGGTCTTTCTAGGTTTTGATTACTGCACGCTCAGAAGATGTACAATGGGAAGTGCTGCTATCGCTCTATATTGGAGATCTATGGCAGCCTTGGAACTCTTGGCGCTCGCCAGTTGTGATAGCATTGCGCGCCTCAACATAGGGAACACACTCGTGAGATATGCCCTCATTTGATTGCCTTGGTCTGTGGTCAGATTCAAAGGTGAGTCCTTCCACTTATTTCTTGAGCAAGCCTTTGATAAAGCCGAGGGTCCCTTTCTTCGTGCCTTTTCCCGCCTTGCGTAACTGACGCAGCTGCAGGAGCACTCCCAAAACACTGGCTACCACGATGGTCTCGGTAGCTGGTTCCATATCAGGGGATAGCAGAAGAACGCCCTCGCTATATGGCAGCGGCAAAGAAATGCCATCTCCAACATGATGATATATAGCAAGCACATCTTCATCTAGAGGGACACCCGAACCTGCAACATACACGGACGACGGCGCCTCTGAGATGCGAACAAGAGTATATCGCAAACGTCCATGTTCGACTGGGTGGACTTGCCATTCAAGGGTCATCCTAGCCACTCCGGGGAGTCGGAACGTAAAATAGGGGTGCACGAAGGCCCTTTTGTCGAATTTGGTTGGTGAGATGGGGTAAGATATCGACATCGGTGTGTCTTCTAGCGTTTGCACATCGTTTTCCTGTTCGCACTTCATTGTGATAACAGCTTCATTTCCGTCAGCGTTGATGGCACTGTTGTAGTCTCAATTAGCCAATTAAACTGACTTTGGAAAAGGCAGATAGGACATACACATTCGCCTCGAGAGGTGAGTGACCAGGCGACGCTGCAGTCACTGATATCGACTGCCCGTGCAACTCCACTGCATCTTTGAAGCCCACATTGTACACAGTTGTATCATCCAGCTCACTCTGCGGCTTTTGCATCTTTCCCAGAGACACAAGATACGAGGCTGATCCTATGTTACGGTCCCCGACAGTTTCCTGGTACAGGGTGCTGATATCGTGAACGGAGAGATGACTGCCGCTGCCATCATGACGGGGGATATACAATGTCCGCGTAAGATGTGCGGGAGTTGTAGCTCCAACTCTAACTCGCCGATCATCCTGAAGCATTGCGGAGTAGACCTCCCAGCCAGGTGCACCAAAGACTGCGTCGGCCATTATTGAAGCTCAATATTCGCTGATTCAGTGCAATATTGGCTTCCAGATACAGTATTTTGTTGGTCTGCAAAATGTGAGAGTAAAGTGAGGATAGTATAAGGAGTAACGGTAATTGCGCCCAATGACTAGGTATATGTAGTTCTTGGATAAACCACCTGATCCTACCCATCCCTGCTCAAGGTGGCTGTGATTTTGGGGCTATGCCGGAATCGGGCAGTGGCCACGGGCTGTCAGGAGATATGAAGATAACCGGGGTCAAAGTTGAGGCGCGGACTCAGGCCAGTGTGCTGTTGTGTTCTCGGTGTTTGACCACATTGGAAAGCTCCTAGAAGTTAGTTGTAACTGCTTGATAGGCAGTGTTAAAAAAATGAATAGTTAGTAACAACTAGAAGTTATCTTACTGGTTGGATTCCAGCTGTCGAATTGGGATCGTTCTTCCACCAGGATGCTTAGCCAATGGTAGGCGTTTATAACAAAATGAGCCGCTGCACTAGGCTATGCAGCAGCAGAAGGGTCAAGGGGTTATGTGAATGTGATCACTCATTGATCATCTACAAACGAACCTTCGTCCTTCGATGGTGATCCAGCGGCTCAGTTCCACAGCCCCGTATGCCGAAATACCCCTAAACGTGATAAGAATTCCAGCTAAGCCCTGGAACTGGAAGAAGCCCTACCTACAGCCGCCAGCGGTAAAACGGGTTCCCCACTTCCCTCCTCCAGGGTCCCGTCGGATCTGTTCCTCCCCCAATGACGAGTCCACCCCCGATTGCTTGGGAACGGATGGGGATGTCCCATTATCCCGTTCTCTATACCGAGGACGAGCAGGAAGAATGAAATTCTTGATACAAGTAGGGGCTCACTGAGCACCGGTGACGAAAGCATGTGATAGCACGTGAAGCGATGACTAAGATTTTGTAGAACTCACCTCAAGCTTAGGAGCTTGAATCGGCGTCCCAAGTACCCAAGTACCCATTTTCACATCAATAAGCATTACCAGGCCCCAGGGTGCCTAGTGTAGCTCTAATCTTTATTATGTAGATGGCAATTCTTGGGCATCCTGCTTCTATGATACCTCAGCTCTATAAGTACTTCCCAGTCAGGCAGAAACATTCTGTGGCTGTGCTGGGCGCTAAACCCTACAGCCCCGAGGCTTATCGCGTCTAGAACTCCTGATCTTCCCCTCCTCAGCTCTTTCTTTACACTTTCATTAAGGTCATCTCCTCCTCTCGTTGTCTCTTAAGAGGACAGCAGACTTAGAATCTCTGGTATTTGTCGGTCTGCGTATGCGCGGTATGTCTAATCCACCATCCATTGGTCTTGTTTATCTTGATGCAGCCACCCCCGCGCCTGGCCTGGTCACCCCTCGATTTTAACATTTCTAGATTACTGACCCTATTCTCTCTCGCCAGGCTATTTCATACATTTGCGACATATTGTATCATTCCAATCTCATATCCGCCTCGAAGTTCTAGTCCGCCGTCACTACCTGACGAGCTGCGTGCCCATTCGAGCCCATCACACATCGCGTCTGTGATCTTGGGCGTCTGCAGTCCTATCCCCACATCATGAGCTGTGAGTCGACACTCCATACACGCGAGACTTGTGTCCTGCATGCGAATTGTGCTATGATTTGTCCCTCAATGCTGCCCGACCATTTCCCGGACTCGCGTCAGCCCCGTCCACAACCTGACACTTCACTGTCATGAAATCACCATGTCAATCTATACGCTCCCTGCCAGCCCTCTGTGGGTGATATGGGGGGTGGGGGAAATGATAGCTGTCGTCTTGTGTCATGGTCCGCTTTGCAATGCCCATACCCTCCCCGCACGGTCGGCCCCTCCGGGAGTCATTTGCGCGTTTCGCTTGAAGACTTCGCAATTTGCTAACTGTTACTGTTTTAGTTGCGACCATGCTCAACAAGCTGTCTGGGCAGCCAGAGAGCTACGAGAAGAAGTACAAACTCCCTATCCTGTGGCCCGGCACTCGCTAATTCGTGGTATAGGGCTCTCTATAGATTCGGACGGACACTCGGTGCAGGCACATACGGCATTGTTCGCGAGGCAGATGCCGCAGACGGACAGAAGGTTGCGGTAAAGATAATCCTTAAGAAAAATGTCCGCGGCAACGAGAGCATGGTCTATGATGAGCTTGAGATGCTGCAATCACTCCAACACCCTCACATCGTCTCCTTTGTCGACTGGTTTGAATCTAAGGTTAGCACGTCTAGCCTTATAAGGTTATTGCGGGGTTCTAATCACGGGTGTAGGACAAATTCTACATCGTTACACAACTAGCCACCGGTGGCGAGTTGTTCGACCGAATCTGCGAGTACGGAAAGTTCACAGAGAAGGATGCGTCGCAGACCATTCGCCAGGTCCTTGATGCTGTGAACTATCTGCACAAGCGTAACATCGTTCACCGAGGTCGGTTCTGCATTACCATGCCAGTGCTTTGCAAATAGCTAACCCTACTGAAGACTTGAAACCGGAGAATCTCCTCTACCTCACCCGCTCTGCCGACTCTCAGCTGGTCTTGGCAGACTTTGGTATTGCGAAGATGCTGCACAGCCCCTCTGAGGTATTGACCAGCATGGCCGGCTCATTTGGCTATGCCGCTCCCGAAGTCATGCTCAAGCAAGGCCACGGCAAGGCCGTTGACATGTGGTCTCTCGGCGTTATCACCTACACCCTCCTGTGTGGATACTCTCCCTTCCGATCCGAAAACTTGACCGACCTTATCGAAGAATGCCGGACAGGTCGCATCATTTTCCACGAGCGCTACTGGCGCGATGTGTCCCAGGACGCCAAGGACTTCATTCTTTCCCTCCTCAATGCCGATCCCAGCAAGCGAGTTTCCTCAGAGGAAGCCCTCAAGCACCAGTGGCTGACCGGAGAAACTGCGAGCGACCGCGACTTGCTGCCCGAGATCCGTGCCTACATTGCGCGCGCCCGCTTGCGCCGTGGAATCGAGATCGTCAAGCTTGCCAATCGTATCGAGTCTCTTAAGATGCACGAGGAGGAAGACGGAGAAGATATTCCCAGCCCCATGGACATGGGAACCTCTGCAGAGCCCGCGGAAGCGTCCGAGCCCAGCAGCGATGTCAGCCCCGCCCCTACCCCTGACGCTGCTCCAGGCCACACGAAGAAGAAGAGTCTGGGCAGCGCTGCTCGCGGTGCTATCTTCCGTGAAGTTGTTTTGGCTAAGGTCCGTGAACAGAAGGAGAACGAGGAGCGGGAGAAGGTGGAACGTGAAGCTCGCGAGAAAGCCGGTTCTGCGTGAGGTTCTTGTCATCTTTCTTTGTCTCTTTGTTTTATCCTTACTGGGGTTGATACGATCATCCTATGGATGTTATGCCCTGTACTTCTCTTCCTTTCATCGCGTGGTTTCTTGGATATAAATTCTGTGATTCCCCTTTCTCATAGTCAAATCAGAGTGAACATACAACTTTTGAGTGTTTACCATGCTCATTAATTATATTGTGGTGCAACCTCTCTGGTGTCCGGGCCCTGTGCTATCTAACACAAGTTGGCCATAAATGTCCACCTGGATTGGGTTCTTGCTCGGAGCTCAACTGATAGAGTCTAGCATGACTTTCGAAGTTGTTGGAATAAGCTCTTTTACAAACTGAAGTAATTGCATGAAGAGTGAGCGTAAGACGCTGATATGAAAGCAACAGTCCCCCATGTGGCATGTCCATACGATAATACGTCAGTTGTAGATGTCACGTGTTTGGATCCAAGATTGGTAGGTCTCGGGAGGTCACGAATTAGCTTTCGGCCCTAAGGCCGTCACTTTCACTCACTTGCATTGTTCTTTGGCAATAAATGATGCGTATTGTAACTATTTTGTGCTCATCGTTCTTATCCCATCCCGTCTCTTGTTCGAGAAGCTCCCCCTTCCACACGTCATCCATCCATCCGCTCTACTCCACCTGATCGGGAGTTCGGAACACCGCACCTTCTTCTCCACCGGAGCTCTTGAAACATCTCAGTCTTCTTCCGCAATCAAGACCCATTGCAACCATGTTTGCCACAAAGCGCCTGAGCAAGGTCGGTACTATCTGAAGTCTGGAATGCCATTTCATCTGCTTATTGACCCTGTTCGTGGATTATAGGAGCTCCTCAAGGTACCGATCCGATTCGTCCAATCTCTTTATCACCACCTTTGCTCCGCCGACTGCACACTTTGCTCGAGCGCATGCCTTGTCGCACTTGTACAAACACAGGTTGTTGATATGTTACTGACTCATGACTTCCAGATGCAGGAACATCTCCCGCCGGGAATCGCAATTGTCAAGTCAGACAACCTGGAAGAATGGCAAATGGACATCAAGGTCCTCGACGAGAATCCCCTTTATTTAAACCAGACTTATCGTCTGAAGTTCACCTTTAACAATAAATACCCAATCGGTAAGCTTCGATACTTCCGCGGGCAGCTTCTATTTACATCCTGCTCCCAACAAATCAATATCTTCTGTCTGTTCAATTACTGAATCAACATGAAACTGACTTAGTCTTTCCAGAGCCTCCGGAGGTCCAATTCATCGAATCCCCAGCCTCAAGTGGTACTCCCCGCTCGATCCCGATGCACCCCCATATCTACAGCAATGGTATAATCTGCCTCGATCTCTTGGGCTCTGCCGGCTGGTCCCCAGTGCAGACAGTCGAGAGCGTTTGCATGAGCCTGCAAAGCATGCTGACCGCCAACACCCGTGACGAGCGCCCTGCCGGTGACAAGGAGTTCATTGCCACAAACCGCCGCCGTATCCGCGATATTAAATTTGTCTATGAGGATGACGATGTATGAAATGTTGAGGCTTTTCAGCCTGAGAGTGGCTTGCATTTCGGCTCCGAAGAGAAATGGTCTATGCTCTGGCGCATACATTGGCGTTTCTACGGATGGGGTTCCGGTCATGAATATTCGGTAACTACATGGTGACTGGGGAGTCTTTCCTTCTTGGTTCTTTCTTCTGCATCCAATATGGCGTTCGGTTCATTTTTCCTTTCGGACGCAAACTGGGCCGGTTCTCTATGAGCGTTCGGAGGTTTCATTACAAAGCGAGGCAGGCAACCCAGGGGCCTATGTCTCTTTTATCATTATTTGAGCATAATAGACCATACGCAAGTGGTGCAGCGACAGAATGAGCAATCTTTGTATCGAGGGAGATCCTTGAATAGCCGGTCCTCTACTCCCAGGACTGCCAGATCGCTTATTTCCAGTACCTAGCAATCTTGGGAGACTGGTACGAATTGTCCACGCTCTTGGCATTGAGGCAAGTGTGTTTCTCGAAGTATTCACCGTCCGACATTGGAACAATTGTTTACAATGCCACTGGTGACTATCCCAGAAATTCTCCTCCTGCGTTTCCTTCTGCATAGACCTTTGACCGTGCCCCATGTTTGCCGGGAGTGCCTAGAGACATGAATCTCAATGAGGAGGGGTGGTGAGACATTTCCAATTCCTGGGGGAACGACCCAGCAAGATATACATTGCAGGCTGACATTTTTGTTTCATGTGGGAGGATAGAGGGCGGCTACTTGCGGGGTCGGGGAGCCGGGAGATTAGGGCTTGTGGTTCGGGGTACCACGTCAGCAAGCAAGTTGAAGCAACAGATTCAGGTGATTCTCTTTGTCTGTAAGCTCCTCGTGGCTTACCTTTCTAAGATCTTGCTTGTTGGTCTTGTGCACACCTACGGTAAAACGACCGGCTACATAACTATAGTCTGCTCAAATCATTGGATTTCGAAGAACGTTCATAAGGTAGGTATTATGTTCTCCATACACATATTGAGAGAAGTGGCAGTGTGCGTCTATTGCTTGCAAACGCCGAAGATCAAACGATCCATCGTAAGCTGTTAGGTAACAGGACATCAAATTCTCGGGCAATCATCGTCCGTAGAACCAATATTCGGCAGCGTACTCAACCTGAATCGTAGCATTTTGACCCGCACACGTAGAAGGCGGGTTACCCTGAGAGGTCACGACTCGATAAACCTCCTATAAAGAACAATCAAGTCAGATATCTATACGTGGCTAGACTCCAGTCACTCAGGTGGAAATGCTCTTACCTGAATACCGCTCCCCTTCTTGTATCCCAGCTTCAGCCAGGGAACATCGCCAGCAGATCCCGATGTGGCTTTTGGTGCTGGAGCAGCAGCTATCTTACTAGCAGCGATCCAAGAGTCGGCGCCACTCAGTGTGAAGTCGAAGATTGGGTCACCGGCAGCGTTGAAGTGGTGCTCGCCAATGATGATGCTGTTGCTTCTCGTGCCTTGTGCCAGTAGGGCTGTGATGAATGCAAGAGATCCCAGAGGAGCCTTGCTGATGATTTCAGGGACTTCGTGAAGCAGGGCCAAAGACGATGCTGCGATGCAGGATGCGTCGAAAAGAGTCGCGGCGGCGCCTGTGGCTTCTGGTTCGATGGTGGTGTGTTTGGAATTTGGGGAATTTGACGGGCAGGTGTAGTTCTGTGTTCCCCGGCCCAATGCAATGTATTTGAGGGTTAGGTTTGTGGATGGCACTGGGAGGTGTGTCGTTGTTGCGTTCAATGGCATGGATAGGTTTGCCAGAGAGCAGTTTCCCAGGTTGATCTTGTCGAGTTCGTGGTGGATGCGGGTGAAGGAGGAGGCGAGGGCGAGGGGATGGGGAATTACTGAGTGCGATTGCACTGTTGCTGCTGCAAGGAGCAGTGGGTGTGATAGCGAGATCTTCATGGTTTTGGTGAGATCCTAGATCTATAAGATGCAGGTGTTTTTCAAGGATCTGATAGGTATAGGTATAGCGGGAGCCGGGGTATGGGGCAGTGAAGAGTAACTAGGGTACCTATGGATGCATGGAAGTGTAAAAAACAACGAAAGCCCGGGGATTTATATCCCGTCAACTGCAAATGGGGCAACTCTGACATGCAACAAAGGGCACGCTCGGAGATTCAGATATGCCACACAGCAATATAATTTGGTTCAATGAATCTTTGGGCGAGCCAATTATGGGTGGCAATCTAGATTGACAGCAATATCCACATCCGAGCTAGCAAACGGCTTTGTAAAGTGCCCGAGTCTGCTGATTGGGGATGTCATCGGGTCTAAACGTGGGCTAAATTTGGCTTCTGTGTTGTCCACGCTCGCTTTGTACAAAGCTTGCTGGGAAACGGGAAACGGGGTGTCCGTTTCTGGATGTGGATTAGGATGAAAGGGTGTATAACCTAATGTAACCACAGGGCTCTAGGTGTAGGTTACACTTGGAGGGTTGTTGCTCGCCAGCAGCAGATTGCCGTTTCGATGTTGGACAACCTAGCTGGAGGAGGAAATCTGAATTGGAGTACAGATGAGGGCTAGATTCAGTAAAGTACTTGAATCAGTCTAGTCTGACTTAGAACGCATATTGCTCAAGTACGATGTACATCTATCCGAAACAATAGATAGAATACTGTAGGCGCTTATTTCATGCACCCCAGCCCAGCCCTACCTGCCATTGGCTCCATGTCAGAATTGGAATGTTCTTGTCCTTCTTGCATAGTTGCATCGGAAACCCTATGATTAAATCAGAGAGTGAAGGTCATCTGCAAAAAATGCTGGGCAAACACTAATGTTCATGCAGGCTTAGCTCTTCTTGTTGTGGAACATAAATAGACCATAAGCGCCCTTGCAATGCCACGTATCTGACAATCTGTAGGTCTCACTGACTGAGCTTGTGTTCATAGAGGGTGATATACCACAGACAAGGAAGGTATCAGGCACAGGGCATGATGTAGAGAGCTCAAGAGGTTGGCTACATTCACTGGGGGAGTCCAGATGAACGGAGATCTCATTGCAGTAACTTGATGGAAGTTGTCTTCTTTGGCTGGTATGTCCACGGGTATTGCTCTCAGCATAGGTGAGGATGGTCCATCGCTAGCCCACTTGCTCCAGTTTCTTTAAGCCCTAGGTGCTTCTCCAGCTTCGGGAGTTTCGCCGTCTTTCACTTGATGTCTCGCCCTTGATCGGCTAAATATATTTCCGATAGATCCCTTCACCGCTCTGACCTCACTAGTATCTCTCAAGTCACGCGACCTGAATATTTCACGTGACCGCAGCTGCGTATCAATCACGTGCCACATCATCACGACCTTTTCATCATCAAGGCGACTACCAACACGACATCCCCATCCACCATTCTTGCGACCGTTGAAGCGGCTTTCAATCCGGATGTAGCTGCGGTGTTATCTTCTGCGGTAATACAAGCTCACTCATATCTTTGCGACTTTTGATTTCCATCATCATGTCTGACGGTACGTTTTCGCAAGCTCTCCCGTGTGGCCCCATACTGATCCCCACTGTAGCCGATATCGAGGCCGTTCGCCGGCTCCAAGCTGAGCGCAATGCTGCTGCTGCTGCAGGCAAAAAAGGTTCCAAAACCTTCGACCAATCTGGTCAGCGTACTGATAACTCGACCAAGGCCTCCCTGACGGAATCCTTCGACAGCTTTCTGTACGAACGAAATGGAGCGGACAAGTTCCAAGGCTACGAAACATCGATCGCCGTCGATGGCGAGGATGAAGAAATGGAAGACGCAAATGGAGGGCACAACCTGGTTGGCCAATACACTGCTACCAGAAGCCAAATCGATGAAATGGCGCAAGGACATGGCGTCGAAGAGGAGGATATTCTGTTAGGCCGTGAGAAAGCAGCACGAATCGCTGACCGCGAGACTGACTACCAGAAGCGTCGATTCAACCGTGGCGCCTTGACCCCGACACGCGCCGATCCCTTCGCTGCGAATGTCCAGGCTAACGTTGACGGCGAACCACAGACCTACCGTGAGGTTATGGCTATGCGCGAGCTGGACCGAGAAGAGGAGCGCGTCAAAAAACTGATTGCAGAGAAGCGCGAGCGTGGCGAAGATGTGACAGAACACCAAGCTACCTTGAAAGCGGTGGAACAGGATAAAGAAAACGCCGAGGCGGGATCGACAGTTGCAGTAGCTACAGACAGAAAGCGAAAGAAGCGATGGGGCTCGACTGAAGAGCCTGGCGATTCGGCCGAACCAAGCAAGAAGTCACGTTGGGCTTCGGCTCCTGATGCTGCGGCACCCCAAGCACCCGCACCTCTCCCATCGAGGTGGGATCTTGCGCCGTCTCTTACAGCCGCCACGCCCGTCGGCAACCAAGGACTCGCTACTCCTATGCATCCTTCGCAGGGCGCTCCCGCGGCTGCCGGATTCGGAGCTGATATGCCTGTTCAAATGGGCGGTTGGTCCGATGAAGAGCTCGATATCATGCTTCCAGGTGAGGCGCAAGGCTATAAAGTCCTCGATCCTCCTCCTGGATATGAGCCAGTTCGTGCTCATGCCCGCAGACTCATGGCTACGCCAGCGCCCGTTCCCAGCGCTGTTGGCGGTTTTATGATGCAGGAGCCGGAAAGTGTCCAGTCTGTGGGCAAGGATCTTCCAACCGATATCCCCGGCGTTGGTGATCTTCAGTTTTTCAAGCCGGAGGATATGGCCTACTTTGGCAAGCTAATGGAAGGCGGCGATGAAGCTAGCATGACTGTGGAAGAAATGAAGGAGCGGAAGATCATGCGATTGCTCCTCAAGGTCAAGAACGGTACCCCGCCGATGCGAAAGACCGCTCTGCGACAAATCACAGACAATGCGCGCGATTTTGGTCCCGGAGCTCTGTTCAATCAGATCCTCCCATTGCTGATGGAGAGGTCTTTGGAAGATCAGGAGCGCCATTTGCTGGTCAAGGTCATTGATCGAATTCTCTACAAACTGGATGATCTCGTTCGTCCATATGTCCACAAGATCTTGGTCGTCATTGAGCCCCTGCTCATTGATCAAGACTATTATGCTCGTGCTGAGGGTCGAGAGATTATCTCGAATCTTGCCAAGGCCGCCGGTCTTGCTACAATGATTAGTACTATGCGTCCTGACATTGACCATGTCGACGAATATGTGCGAAACACCACCGCACGAGCTTTCGCCGTTGTGGCCTCTGCCCTCGGCATTCCCGCCCTCCTCCCTTTCCTCCGTGCTGTCTGCCGCAGTAAGAAGTCGTGGCAGGCCCGACACACTGGTGTCAAGATTGTTCAACATATTCCTATTCTTATGGGTTGCGCCATTCTCCCTCATCTCAAGGGGCTGGTGGAGTGTATCTCTGACAACATCAGCGATGAACAAGCTAAGGTTCGGACGGTTACCGCTCTAGCTGTGGCCGCTTTGGCTGAAGCTGCGAACCCATACGGTATCGAAAGTTTCGATGCCATTCTAAACCCTCTCTGGACCGGTGCCCGTAAGCAGCGTGGCAAGGGTCTCACAGCCTTCCTCAAGGCTGTCGGATACATCATTCCCCTCATGGATGAGGAATATGCCAATTATTACACCACTCAAATCATGGAGATTCTTCTGCGTGAGTTCGCCTCACCAGACGAGGAAATGAAAAAGGTCGTCTTGAAGGTGGTTTCTCAATGTGCCAGCACGGCAGGTGTGACTGCCGGCTACTTGAAGGAGAATGTCTTGGCCGAGTTCTTCAAGAGCTTCTGGGTGCGGCGTATGGCACTCGATAAACGAAATTACCGCCAAGTAGTCGATACCACCGTGGATTTGGGTCAGAAGGTGGGAGTCAGCGAGATCCTCGAGCGCATCGTCAACAATTTGAAAGACGAAAGCGAGCCGTACCGCAAGATGACGGTCGAAACTGCTGAAAAGTTGATTGCATCCCTTGGTGCTGCAGATATCTCCGAGAGGTTGGAGGAGCGCCTTATTGACGGTGTTCTCTTCGCCTTCCAGGAACAAAGCATTGAAGACCTCGTCATTCTCAATGGATTTGGCACGGTGGTCAATGCACTTGGCACACGCTGCAAGTCATATCTTCCCCAGATCGTCAGTACTATTCTCTGGCGTTTGAACAACAAGGATTCCAATGTTCGACAACAAGCAGCCGACCTCATTTCCCGTATTGCATTTGTTATGAAGCAGTGCGATGAGGACGTTCTCATGGGCAAGCTCGGTATCGTACTCTATGAGTACCTGGGCGAAGAATACCCCGAGGTTCTCGGCTCCATCTTGGGTGCTTTGCGTGCCATCGTCACCGTGGTCGGTATCAACCAGATGCAGCCTCCCATCCGCGACCTCCTACCCCGCCTTACCCCCATCCTGCGCAATCGACACGAAAAAGTGCAGGAGAACACCATCGATCTTGTCGGCCGTATCGCCGATCGTGGTCCGGAGGCCGTGAATGCCCGTGAATGGATGCGTATCTGCTTCGAGTTGATGGACATGCTCAAGGCCCACAAGAAGGGCATCCGTCGCGCGGCCAACAACACATTCGGTTTCATCGCCAAGGCCATTGGTCCCCAGGATGTTCTGGCCGCTCTTCTCGGCAACTTGCGAGTACAGGAGCGTCAGTCTCGTGTCTGCACAGCCGTCGCCATTGGTATCGTGGCCGAGACTTGTGCTCCGTTCACTGTGCTCCCCGCGCTGATGAACGAGTACCGGGTTCCCGATCTCAACGTGCAGAACGGTGTGATCAAGGCCATATCCTTCTTGTTCGAATATATCGGCGAGATGGGCAAGGACTATGTCTACGCTGTCACGCCGCTGCTGGAAGATGCTCTTATCGACCGTGACCAAGTCCACCGACAAACCGCTGCCAGTGCCGTCAAGCACGTCGCCCTCGGTGTTGTTGGACTTGGCTGCGAAGACGCCATGGTCCACCTTCTCAATCTGCTCTTCCCCAATATCTTCGAGACCAGTCCCCACGTCATTGACCGGGTCATCGAAGCCATCGAGGCTGTCCGGACGGCTGTCGGCTCAGGCATCGTTATGAACTACATCTGGGCTGGCTTGTTCCATCCTGCCCGCAAGGTGCGCAATCCTTACTGGAGACTGTACAACGATGCGTATGTCCAATCGGCCGATTCAATGATCCCTTACTATCCAGAGATGGAGGGTGATCTCGAGCGACCGGAGCTATCGATCATGATCTAGGACGACGATGTGCTTTTGACGGTTGTTTTCTCTTCATGCATTATTAGGTACAGATTTGGTGATGTGTTACTTGCGAGCCGGTGTTATCTTCTTTCTATCTCCCTTTGGGTCAATATTTTCTTCATACAGAGGGATGTTTGGCGTATCTGTGTAACTGTATCTTTTGCGAAAGTTGGGAAAATATATCAATTTCAATTTGGGATTCAATTATTCGGATATCTTCGTAAAAGAGTCGGGTTGCGATACCTAGATACCTACTGGGTAGGTGTGTGATATATCCGTCAGACCTTAAGTCGGCCCCGGGCCGGCCAACCTTAGAAAATTCAACCTTTGGGCAGCTTGCAACCGATAAATGGATGCTATTTATGTTTATCTCTGTTGCTAACACGAAGTCCACGAAAACAGTCTTCTTTACAGCAAATTTATCCTATCTAACTATATTCACCATTATTGCAAACCAAACCAGCCCAGGTCCTGTAGAGTCGATCGCAAATCAATCGACCAAGCATGGTCGGACAGGGGCAATATCAGGCAGGGATCGCTCCGATAATCATGTCAATCACGGGACTGTTAAACCCTGAAAACACAAAATCTGGGGTAAACATGTCTCACGTTGTACAGATCTATGATCCAGCCTTGGGAGACCGGACTAAATGGTGTATACTCCGTAGTGGTAAAATCTCCTACCCTGTGACTACAGTACGTAGTCAGTCAGCTTCTGACAAGATCACCACCTGTTGAATAATCCCTCAATCTTCCATCCATAAGGGGGATATCGTATCCAACCACTCCTCCCCCCTTTCCCTCTGAAATCGCCACGCAAAAAATAGAAAAGAAAATTTCAAAAAATAACTCGTCACCTCAGCAAGAAGCAGAAAACAGAAATCAAAGAGGAGCCGTAATAAATCTCCATTTAAGGATGCCAAGAGCGCCAAATGCCTAAGCTTGCTGTGGGTAGGGCTTGGCGCAGGATGTGGCCGCGTAAGCTCGGGCAGATGTGGCTCTTGTGGGGAATGGGATTTTGTAGATATTCAGTTTTCAATGTAGGAATGGGGTTGAGTGTTGCCCTGCATGGCCTTAGAGGGTATGCGCAGGGAGAATATGCGTATGCTAGAATAAGGGACTTGAAGTATATCAACCGCTTCCTTGTTTCTTGTCTCTGTGCAGAATAGATTCGTTATGTTGTACGCAGATTCGGAGTGCAATGATCAATAGGTATATACAACATCCATTGTACTGTGTACTCCGTAGATATCGAGCCAAACCAGGAACTGGATGGAGAACCAAATCTACAATCTCCCGACCAAACTTCAAACTACACAGCCTCCCCCTGAATTCAGGGCGTGAACCAGAAATCTCGTAATCCGCGGACTTGCGAACCGCGGAATGGAGAAGATTTCATTTCCTTTCGTATTTCAGCAAGCAACAAGCAACAAGCAATGGATTCGATACATGTAGTTAGTTACACGATGTTCTAAGTACACAGGGATATCGATTGTGTAACGCCCCTTTTTATTTTACCTTTCCCATGGGTTTGCAAGCTCGAGTTTTGTTTTTTAATATTTACGGATTTCTAATTCCGTGAACTTGGGTACCGGGAGCTATCCAATGTTGTGTGGACAATGTAAAATATTCTAACTGCAAACACCGTAGCTAATCTCCTTTGACCGAACTACTCCGTATCTGTTTGTCTTTAGCGAATGTTGTACGGAGTAGTGACGCGGCATAGTTGAATACTTCGACTGTATGCTGTGAGACCCTGCATCTGAGGTTATGTTGTACAAGATCAGATCGTGGGGATGGCACATGCAGGAATGAACGCCGAGGTAACACCGATACAGAGAGCCCAATTTGGTCTTGAACATATCATATTGTACAACGTCTATGTCATCTTGAAGTCTACAACATACATCTAAAGATAGTATGTACTGTGTGTAGTAGAGTATGGAGAAGGTCTTGCGCATCAACGCCAAGAACCGTGGTAGCTGTCAAGACCAACCTCGGGAAATTCCAGGATTTCATGTGAAGGAAAGGTGGAGACCATAAAAAAAAGTAAAAAGACAAGGCAAAGTTAAAAAGAGAAAAGGTTATGTGGAGTGTGGACAGGGAAATGGAGATCCAAGATCCACTCAGCAGTGACTTGGTGCAACAGGGATTCATCATTCGGCAGTGACTCTCGGGGAGGAGACTTGCTCTTATCTACAGTACTCCGTAGTGAAACCATGTCTGGACTCTCTACCATAAACAACCCTATTTCGTACAAGTACTACAGTAGGTATGTCTTGCTTGTCTCATTTGGTCTACTAATTAGGGCAAATATTAATTCTACTGTAAGGCAGATCTGTGAGGATTCAAGCTTATTATTATTTTCATTGGAATTATTTCATTTACCAATCCATTCAAGGGATCGAAGACCCTGCAGCAAGCCCCATTCACGACGGTTGAGGCACACAGTGAGGGGGTGTGTGTGGCACACTTTTTCGTCGATCGGGCGCCTTTGGCGCGATACCATATTGCGACTACCCCCCTCTTGCCTTCTCGACGTCAACGAATTACAGCGTGCATTAGGGCTTAGGCTATTTCTTCAAGGTCTTTCTTTACTTTATCACACACGCAGTATTGGCTATCTTTCCTGTAGTGTTTCTGATGTCCAGTGACATAGGCCAAGACCAGTACGCAGTAATTACTCCACTTTCTGCAAGTACATCCTTCACCAACGGTTGCCAGGGGAAGCTTGCGTTGTTTCTCATTTCTACAATATCTTCATGAGTCATGCCTATGAACGCTACTATAGGTAAGGCTATACTTTCCGATTCGAGTATGTAATTCGGAGAACAGGTGGCTTGTCCGTGTCAGAATGTGGCTTTTTTAGAGCGCACACCGTAATTTGCGTGTCCAATAGTCACTTGTCTCGACACCAACGGAGATGGGTGGTGGGGGAGATCCGATCAGAACTGCCGTGTAGCGCCTGTTCAGTAGTGTTCAGGCAAAGAGTATTCTTCAGGCAAACAGGGGTATTCAATCCGAACTCCTCCGACGTTTTTCCGAATCCTTTCCAACACAGATCCTTTGCGCAATCTTCGATGACATCAAGAGCTCCTGATAAGATGTCGATATTCAGGGACGAATTACTCAAGACGGTTTAGTTAAAAATGCATGACTTTGCCGTTGACCAGTTGGCGGGTCCATTCTCGAACGAGGGAAAGCAAACTCCATACGGAGTAGTTAGTTATGGTCTGAAATTAGTCTATTAACTCTTAAGTTGAAATTGACAAGTGAGTGCGACGATTTCCTGCTTGAGTGCCCCCCACTTACGAACGTTTCAGGTCATTAGCGTTGACCCTGGGAGTGGCAGTGTACCTAGCGGGAAATGTGGAGCCGGCTAGGATCGCACGCAGGGATCACAGCTTGGGGGACCAAGCCAACGGGCGTTGCGGGGAGGAGGGATCACGTCATCTGTTGTAGTCTCATGGATAGGTTATTGTAGCTACAAACAGAGATGCGAATGAAGCCAGCAGCGAATCCGATAGAGAAAGTAGATAGCTGTATGGAGTAGTGAATACCCGAAAGCAAGAGAAAAGACCTTGGTAAGGTCGGAGCTATTTCCACCCAGACAACCAAGGTCAACCTTCCTACTTTGTTGAACCCTTCACCCAAGGAGCAGAGATACCACGTTGATTTGAAAAGCGCGGGATGAGCACGCGTCAGCTCCTGGTGGGTCTCCCGATGCAATTGGTCTATCAACAACTGCCAAGATCGGCTATCGACTATCTGCCGTCCCCAGGTGGGGCCTGCTTGCAACTGAATTCTTTTTATTGGACAGCACGGCTCTGCACAAACATGTAAGAATGTGGACCCGGTGGTACTAAGCTAATCCTAATTAGATTGGGCCGGTCGACGCTAGTCCCAAAATACTCAAAGACTCCAAGGGGGCTTCCGGTATCGGGAAAGCGACCTCGGGCAATCACCGACGCTTAGGAAGCTGTGGTTCAATGTTGGAAAAGGGACTGGTGGAGTGCCATATGGAGTTGGAGTTCATCCAATTTATCCGGACTCCTCGTGGAAGGTGGCTTCCACGGGTCACCAATCCTCCACTATGGATGTGGATGCAAACACTTCCAATATTGAATATTGGAAGAACGGTTCATTACGTTCTGTGGTTCTAGATAGAAACTTTAAGACGTTTATTTTCTGCAGAATAGAGTGAAGGATCATATCCACCAAAGTACATCTACAGAGTACAGAGTACATACTGAAGAAGAGTCGGAAATATATCCGCAGTATCAAATACGATGTACATGTACAAAGAACGGTGATGTGCACACAATGTCAACCTTGATTTAGGACACTGACGATCTGCCGTGTGGGAACCGCCAAGATCGAAGCCCCGTGCAGATGACAGGCCTTGTTGGTCAAGTGTACCTGATTGACACTCGGCATTGAGGCGGATCGTCAAAACGTGCTCGATAAAGATCTTATTGTTGATTACTGTGTACTTAAGATATTTCTCTTTTTATTCCCCTTTTAGCCATGAAGCTGATAATCATGGACGATCGATAGTAAATGAAGATCTGGGGTTGCTCCAGTGCACGATGTACGATGTACATAGTTTTCCGATATCTTCTGCAACGGACTGGATACAGCGTATTTTGACCGCCCTTTTCCTTTTTTTCCTTTCGAAGGGTTCGGGAAAATTTCAGCGGGTTTCTCGGAAACCGATAATTAGCTAGATGGACAAGCTGACGGGAAAGAAAAGACGCGTCATTAATCACATTAGCCGTGCTCACGGACTACATTGTCCCTGGATGAAGAAAAAAGCGGTCAGCGGAAGGGTCTGTGAAGAGAAAGAGAAAAACACCTGTGGACGACCTTGAATGATGCTCCACAGTCCACACCCTCCCGTGTCAACAGATACACTTTGCGGACTGTCCATCCGGCCCAATCCGACTGCAGCCAAGGGATACCTTCCATCTCTTGACACAGACTTTGAACTACTGAACGCCATCTTCAATGTGTACTCCGTATGTACTGCGCGTATACGAATTAGTACTAGTAATTGAGGAACCACACACAAACCCACACATCCAAAAGCCTCTTGGCGTCTGCATTTTCACTGCTTTTCTTTCCCCTCCCCATCCACTACCATTCACTCAAAAATCAGCAATCCAAACGCCACATTTGCCAGCACAGATGGCGTCCTGGACCCATTATTGCGGATGCATTTGAAGTGGGTGATCCACACAGTAGGTCGAGAGAAAGGGGAAGGTTGATCTACTGGATCTGATAGTCTGCATTGCTTGTTTTTTTTCTCGGTCTGATCTTGCTGTTACTGTGTAGTTCTAGTCTGAGTGTACTCTGTACGCTACGCCTCTTAATTTCGCGGGCTCCATACGGGCTTCTGAGAATGAGGCAAATCGCTTGAACATGGAGTTCGATATTGGATTGATTACTGTCTGGTCGCTTTCACTGAGTAATGTGGACATTGGCGTTTGTTTTGTTACCCGACTGCCCAAGTGCTCAGTTTCGAGGTTTGCGCCCGGAAATTAGTGGGCTCGGCAGAGCTATATCACCGACCCTTTTAGCCGAAGGGTGGATAGTTGGGACTTTACATTTCACAACGTTAGTTAGAGCAACAAGTCAGACTCGATAGTGAGAGTCGGAGAGATCTTTCGTGTTCTCGGCGTGGAAGTACGCTAAATTCCGCCCTTGGTACACCAGCACTTCCCCGAGAGCAATACAACATGGAAACAGACAGACTCAAAATAGAGTGCCTGAACAGCTTGTACAATTCTGATAGAAAGAAACTCTATCGACACCAACCCAATCCGCTAACCCGAGACCACGGTCGTTTTCGAGGCACATCCACATGACCCATGGACAGCCACCTCCCCTTACTCCATGCGACCAGACAACGGTGACAACCACCCAGTCTTTAGCAAATAAGTGCACAAAGTTCGCGGTACCAAGATGTTGGCCGATCTGGTAGACTGCGATTCTAAGTTTTTCCAGAATAACAGCGCACCCAACAGAACGCCGTGGCGCCGCCATGGTTCAACGGAATGCGGAGAAAGTAACCACAGTATTCCCAGCTGAAACCGAGGAAACCCCATCCATCGGAGAAGCGATTTGGAGGTTCCTCCAAGGTGGTTGGTTGATCCATGGTAGAAGCTCCTAAACGGCTTCGATACCCCACAGTGGCAAGATCGGGTCGAGCATGTTTCGGCTGTCTTCCCTCGGGAGAGCGGCGGTTGATCCTCCCTCAAATGGCCACTTTGTGACACTCGACGGACAATACCATGTACAATACGGAGTATACTCCAGTCTAACCGTTGTAGGCTATATCCTGTCTCCTCCCCGGTGTTCTAATCACTAATCGCTGTAGGAGCCATGTGTGATTGGACAGGGGTCGAGGTTAACTCGTGGTTTCTTCAGCCTCTTCCTCGGCTTTTCGTAATGATCTCCCCCCTCTTTGTTGCTTCGCATCCTGTGATCTGAACCTTGTAGTACTCCATAACGAACATCCCCGACCTCGGGGCTGACCTTAATCCCCGAAGCTCGGGGACCAGATTCCCGGAAATTTATCTATTGGAGAGTACTCACTATTGAATGGCGAACTTTAAGCCAGGTTCCACTGCACGAGGTACAGGGAGATTATCCAACGAAAATGAAGAAGCAGAAAAGACAAAAAGGAAAGAACTATGATGATTTGATGGGGTACTTTTGTGATCTGTCCAATTCAAGAGTTTGGAACATTTACCGCGCTATTGCGGGAGCCGCGCCAGTCCCAACAGGGGTCTTTTCCAGGGCTCTGACGTCGATTTCCGGATGGTTGGTCTGCTTGGCCCCCCAGTCCCCAATTCCCGGGAGGGGAAACTTGTCGCCCGTGGGAAAAAGAAACTACCGACTCTTATCACAGGCTTAATACGAGGTTGTCACTTTGTGTTCTCAAATTTGTTGGTCCCGTAGTAGATTTAGAGCTGTTCCTATGTGATACAGCTCGCATGGCCCGGCTAATGGCATCGTCCGAATTGAAACTTATGCATTCCGCCTGCAGGAGGCTTATTCTGTGTTCCGCTGGGGTGAAAACATATTGAACCCTCGTCTAGTTGCGACCGAGAGATATGCCGTGAGGAAGAATGAGTTCCTGTTTGGAGTGTTCGGAGGATCTCCGAATTCAGTACGTAGTGGAAGTCATCGTCTTGTCCCTATGAGCTCGGCATCCCTACTGCCCCCCATGTGGAGCTCTCCGGATGCATTGTGCATCCCACATGTCTGTGTCTAGAACTAGCACGAAGTGTACGGAGTCAACAATAACATACTACGCAGATTTGGAGTCGAGGTACTGTAGATGTCCAATGTTATTACATTTTTGCCGAACTAGTCAAATGGAGTTAGGATGCAGCCAATAATGTCGAATAGTGATTCGATAAACGTCCCCTTCTCTCTGATATGTAAGGTCGGGTTTGCGCGCTAGGCCCTATCTGTGCCGTGTCAAAGGCCTATGGCTTACGCCATTCATTTTTTTTGGGGGAGGGGAAAAAGGAAATAGGAATGGGAAGCAAGTTTCCTATTTGCTTACTCTGAAGGCCGTAGGGTCCAACAGGTTGCCAATAATAAGAGTTCCCGTATACGATGTATGATCTTCTGCTTTGGGATTTGTCTTAAAGTCTGTCTTCTGAGTGTTTGACTCGGAATGTTTATGGCTCTATCTTCCACATTACTCATGGTGTATCTGACATATTCGATGACTACTAATCATCGCTTCATCAAGAACTATCACTATCATCACAGTCATATTGACCCCCACGGCACGGATGTACCCATTGACACTGGGATCTGCCCCGCTACATTGAAACCACGCCTTCGAGGCGAACCCTTGGTGAGTTTATTTCTTGGCGGTTCCTGTTTTTCTTAAATGTTAAATCCTTTTTGCATTTAATTCTCGTATTTATCTCCATTATTCTGATCCAATCAATTCCCAATTTCTCATGCGGTTTTCTTTTTCCCTCAGACACGGCACGGTTGGACCACTCATCAACCGCCACCACGGCTAGTCTCCCAGTGAACATTCCCCTAGCCCACACCCTCCACACCCCCTTTGATTCTGAGGTCACCGACTGCTTTTTGAGTCCCATGATTTTGGCTGGTCATTATTCGCATTTGTCACTTCAAGATGATTTCATGTTATATCTTGCTCTTGGTTACTTGCGCTCATATCATATTGTGTTGTATGGTTCCCGAGCCGTCCGATATCGGAGGATCTAAAACTACAGTATTTGACATTCCTCAAAGACTTAGTGATTCTCTAGATCTTCGATTCCTCAGCCTAGTTAATGCTTAACGCAATTAATATATTTTAGACGCTGATCGAAGGGAAGGGTAAATGGGTTTAGTATTCTTCTGGCCCTAAGCAATGCCTCTAGGGTGAAAAGATTTAATAAGAATAAAATAAGATAAATCTGTAAAATTAGGTAAATATTTTTTGAAAAGGTGAAAAAAAGAAAAAGAAAAAAAGGAAAAAAACTCAAAAAAAAGAAAATTCCGGTATTATTTATTCCCAGCGATCTGCAACCCCCGACGGGACGTCGTCAGTGGCACTTGGGAGTATGGGATCATGCCTCACACCTTATATTGTTCCTTCATAAGCTTCGCCGATCCCCTTCCCCAGACTGTTTCTCATTTTCTCTTTGCACCCTGCTCGGATTAATATAAAATAATTGTTGATCATCGGGCATATCACTTGGTCTTCACGCACTCCGGATCAACACAGTCGATCACTCTTCTCCCAAAGAAAAAAGAAACATCCCTTGGAATTCGAGTTCCAAGCGCACTCTATACAGTCCCTACACGCGATCGAGTCGCGAATCTATCCCCCATGACGATGGTTATGGAAAATCAGAACCGCCCGTATGGCGGCATGAGCTTCGACAATGTTTACCATCACACACCACCACAATTCACAGATCCCTGGGCTGCAGCGCACACCTCCTCCCACTCGACACCCCCAGTCTACGCGACTTCCATGGGCAATGGCGCCAGCATGCCCCTCGGCCAGATCAAGGCGGAAGAAGTGAACCGCGCCAACATGTCCATGCCATACCCCAGCGTCCCAGCGTCAGCGCCGTCAATGGTGGCTGGGAGCACCTACGCGACCACCAACTACGGCCCCGAGGTAATGGGAATGCAGCACGAGGTGCCGCGCACAACTTTTGACCAGACCCCCTCCTACACCACCGCACCCCCCAATGAGCAGTTTCGCGCCTTCTGCCTACGCTCCCGTCAGCTACGCCCCCATTCACCCCTCCCCACAAGATGCCCGTCGCATCTCGCACTCGTAAGTTGATCTCCGAGAGCCCTGCTCTGCAATCGCAGAAGCTGACCATTCCCCCCAGAGACGCCGCTCGTGTTGGATCTACAGCTGCTGGCCCTACATTCGGTGATGCGCTCGACGCCAGCCGCGGAATGGTCGCTCTCAGCCAGGACCTGACCCCGCGCAACATCTACGGGCCCGGACCCCGTGGTGCGCGGAGCTCAGCTGATTCCTACGGTTTCCCTTCCACCCACTCTTCCGCCTCGTCAATCTCTTCCGGCGGCAACTACCCCTACTACAGCGCCTCAGTGGGCTCCGTCGACTCTTCCGTGACAGACTACAGCTCCACCACTTCTGAGTCATATGAATCGCGCACTCTTCCACGTCCGGCCAGTCTCTTGGCCGGCAGTGCTCCCCCTGGTCCGCAATCCATGATGAGCCAGTTTAGCTCGAAGATGCCTTCCAACACGCAGAAGAAGCACAAGTGCAAGGTTTGCGATAAGCGGTTCACGCGTCCATCTTCGCTGCAGACGCATATGTACAGCCATACTGGCGAGAAGCGTGAGTTTTCGCTTCAAATCTTTGATCTTCAGTTCATGTACTAATATCCTCTCTTAGCATTCGCGTGTGATGTTGAAGGCTGCGGGCGGCACTTCTCCGTTGTCTCAAACCTGCGTCGACACAAGAAGGTCCACAAAGGCGAGAAGGACACCGGTTCTGGCGATGACGACGAGTAATCTGTGAATTTACCAATCTCCATACGACTACCTTCTTCTACTCGACAAATCCTTCGAGCATGCTCTCTCGACCTCTGCGCACACAGCGCCGAATCCTTACCCACCGACCTCTTTTCCATACGAGCCATTCCGTGATCCATAAGTGGCATCATTTCTTGAAAGGCTCGTTCCTTGTCTCGTACAACAGCTTGGACCACCGTTCTTCTTTTCTCAGCATCAACTCGAAGCATTTTCTGAAGCGATATGAGAAACTCACCCACACGGTCTGTGAATATTGGATTCGGCCCGAGGGCCACGAGCAAGAGAGAGCCTTTTCCTGCTTTTCATCTTTTTCTGATGTTCATTTCCTTCAACCCACGTTATGACCATAGAGGTTCGGCTGGATGCGTTGTTTCATTTCTTATTCTTTCGCTAGACCTGGGCGTCCCTTTTGTGCTTTTTCTCGATACCATGGGGGTTTGTGATGATTCGATGTTTTTGGCTTTATTTCACAGGCTATTGCCTGCTTCTTTTCATAAATCTCTACCCTGCGTCTGCTTGGTTTAGACCATTTTATCACATTTACCTTTTCTTTCGACTCTCTGCCTCAGACCCCATTTCCCACGGGTCTGCGTTTCGAATGCACTTAACGTGCACTTTGGGTTGGTGTTGGTCATGATACCCGTGGCATAGGAAAGCATTTGGTTCCTATTTTTTGTTTTGGGCCCTGCGAGGCCTTTGGTCGAGTCTACACAGTCGCTACTATCTGTCTAATAGAAGACTTTCTGAACATTTCTGCTCCTTGTAAGGCTTTCTATGCACATCCTATACAACAAACATATCAACATCACAACCGTCCAAGTCTTCCACTTCCAGCTCTCTCAGCTGCAGCTCGACCTGCACGACGCCCAAAGACAGCACCAGAAGTCAATCCACTCCCACCGGGATAGTTATCATAGAAGATACCACCAAGCATCTCCCCAACACAATACAAACCGGGCACCTCCTCATTCGTCGTCTCCGAAATCACAGCCGCAGTCTCCGGCCTAACAGCCAACCCCCCAAAAGTAAACGTAACGCCCGCCGTGACCTTAACAGCCAAGAAAGGCGCCTTATCAACCGGCAAAGCCCAATTCGACTTCGCAACCGCCAACCCATTCGTCCTCAACCCATCCTTCACAGCAGGATCCCACCTCTTCCTCTCCTCCTCTCCCTCAACAGAAGCATTATACTCCCTAATCGTCTTCACAAACGCCTCCGTATCAACAAGCCCAACCTCCTTACACTTCCCCGCCAACTCCTCAATAGTCCCAGCCTCAATCCTCCTCACAACCTCATCCCGATACTCCTCGTCTCGCAACCACCCCGTAGTCCGCGCATCCCAAATCTGAAACGCAACCTGCCCAGGCTGCTCCAGCACCCGCCGTCCAATCATCGCATATGTATAATTCCGCATATCAAACCCCTCATCCACAAACCGCTCCCCGTTCCGATTCACCATAATCCCAAGCGGATACCCGCTCTTCGTGTACTGGTTCGATATCTCCCGGTTCCCGGAGTGCGCACCTGCATCCGCATCCCACGCTACACTGTGACATCCACTCCAGTTCCCGGCTGTCTTGGCGCTGACATCGCGACATGCAATCTTCAGCATTTCGCCCGTGTTATACGGTGTTCCGCGCACGCTTGCTGCGTCCCACCCCGGTCCGAGCCATTGCGCGCGGAGCTGTGGATTGGCTTCGAAGCCGCCGGCAGCCAGGATGACTGCTGATGCGGCAATGGTTGTTCTTCTGCTCTTGGAGACAGGGGCAGAGTTGACGACCTCGACGCCAACGACCGCACCGGAATCGTCTGTAACCAGCGCCGTGGCGGCTGTATCGAAGAAAACGTCGACGCCGGCATTTCTCACGGCGCGCAGCTCGTCTTCCACAAGACCTTTCCCGCCGTCTTCGGTCTTTAGCGCAAGACCACCCCAGAACTTGATGCGGCCGTTGACTTCATAGGCTTGGCGGTTGAAGGAGAGCTGGAAGCGGACGCCGTTAGAGGCTAGCCAGGTGATTGCGGCGCGTGAGTCGGAGACGAGCGCTTTGGAGAGCGCGGGATCGGTGCGTCCACCTGTCATGCGCTGCAGGTCTGCGGTGAAGTCTGATTCTGTGTAGGGGTCCATGTCGATGCGGGATGCTTGCGAGGGGGTGGTGTTGTTGACTAGTGGGAGGAGGTCGGATAGGCCGTTGTGGACTGTGCGGAAGGCGCCTGCTGTGAAGTAGGTATTGCCGCCGGCCCAGGAGGAGGGGCTTTTCTCGATTACTGTTACTTTGAGGGTTGGGTTTGTTTGTGCGGCTGAGAGGGCGGCGCTGAGGCCGGCGTTGCCGGAGCCTATTACTAGGATGTCGGTTTTTTGGGAGAGGGACATTTTGAAGACAATGTTGGTTTGTGTTCTATGTCTGATAGACTGATTGAGGGATTGAGGCTTGAGGAATGGGTGGATGATGCGTCTTGGAGGTGTGGTTGGTTTTATACTGGTGTAGTTAGGGTTCTTCGGGGGTTCTCCGGCTGGCTCCCCGCACTCCCCGCAGGCGGGATGTCGATCTCCGCGTCAGGGATTTGGTGAGCTTCCATTGCGATGGTGGCTTAGGTACCCGTAAAAGGTGATAGTCATAGGTAGGCCCTTACCAATCTGAATCTATCATCCCCGTATCGCATGCTCGTGGGTCTATATCGGCGTCTATCTGGAGCTGTACACAGTACGACGGATAGAATGAATCGCGATGCCATTATGATATTTAACAAAGACCCCATATTCTAGTCGCCCGTTCTGATATGACCACGGCAGACAATGCAGAACCAGCCCCAACGCCAAATTTAACAACGTCCAGTGGACAAAGTCGCAGAGATATTCAGTGAGCTCGACAGCACCAGGCATACCGCAGCTCCATTCGCCTGATTTAAGTTTAAGCAGGCCACTAGTGAATCCGGTCCAGCTTGGCCCGGTTCATGGCAATTTGATCGTCGACGTAGTCGCTCTGCAGCCAATTAGTCTCATATCCATACCCGTACCAAAATTGGGAAATTGCAAAATCTCACCTTGCCCATAATACGTTCGAGGTGTCTGTTCTGCTCGTCCAGCTCCTTTCCAGTGGCCTTAGCAAGACCATTCAACCGGCCAGTAGCGCCACCAAGCAGATCCAAGTTCTGCTCAATCTCATCCTCCATCGCCTCGTCCTCGCTATCCGCCTCGAATTGATACTTGGCACGCTCAGTAACGCTCGCCTTCTTTCCCTTGCCCTGCT
The DNA here is from genome assembly GCF_028826915.1 of Penicillium bovifimosum. NCBI lineage: Eukaryota > Fungi > Ascomycota > Eurotiomycetes > Eurotiales > Aspergillaceae > Penicillium > Penicillium bovifimosum. The sequence goes on along the minus strand of NW_026622714.1, from coordinate 1,733,590 downwards.
TCGCCGCATCGCGCTGGATATCGCGGAACACTCGGTCCATGCGCTGATTAGTCCCGTGCGCCTCAGATCGCGTGCCCTCACGAATCTCCCGCTCCTCGCGGTGTGTATTGAGGGTCTTCTCGTCACGTTCGCGCCGACGCCGCGAGGCGGTGAACGGGTTCGCAACGTGCACGGCAAACATGCTCTTATTGAGCGTCTTGAGCTCCTTCGCCTTCTCCTCCGCAATGCGGCCCTCAATGGTCGTCATGTCGAGGCTCTTCTCCGTATCGTGGACGGACTCGCCCTGCGCGCCGAGGCGAGCAAGTGTCGCACGACCGGTCTCCTCAGCCTGCGCCGCAGCCCGAAGTGCGTTCCGAGTTGACGCCACATCGCCCTGTTTCACAAAACGTATCTCGTTCTTCGTCGCTTGCACTTCTTCCTCCTCTTCTTCCTCTGCGGTCAGCTGTCGATCCTGGAAGGTCGCCATGCTGTACTCGTTGCTGCCACCGCCGTAGTTATTCTGTCCCTGACCGGTTCCATTTTGACCCTCCGTATACGGCGGAGGCGCGTTATCGCGGTTCCTGTTGGCGCCGCCGAATAGCTCATTGCGAGCGGAGTCCGATGCCGCGGGGTCGTTGGGATCGGCACCGCCTAGACCTCTCCGTAGCCACCGGTTCCATAGCGTGAACCTGTGCCAGAGCCTGAAGCTGGAGAAGCAGCGCCTGCGCCGCCAAATCGATCACTGCCGTAGCCGCCTTGGTTTCCGTATTTGTTCGGGGCGTAGCCGCCGGAAGGGTGTTTCTGGTCCGAGGGGATGTTGTGGGGGTTGCGCGATGAGGAGCCTCCGTTGGCGGCTGGGTGGTCGGCAGGTAAGGGGGCGACACCGGCACCAATCTTGGCCTTTGTGTATGGGTCTATCGGAATTGGTTGGGCGTAAGGGTTTGAAGGGGGGGTTGAGGGGCTCTTCTCCTTCTTCCGCCCGAAGAGCGCTCGGCGGCTGGAGTCCTCGTCGCCATCATGCTTCTTGAAGAGACCCATGATGTGTGTTAATTATTGGGGTTGTAGAATATTTGCTGAATGGATTAAAATGTTCGGGGGCAATAGGAAGTACAAGAAAGAAAAGGGGAATCAGAAAGAAGAGACAAGAGAGACGAATAATCTGAGACGCCTTCAGGGGAGCTAGATGTTCGAGATCGCCGCCTGACGGTAACTTTCATACGATCGACAAACCAAAGTTACACAGCACCACGATAGAAGGTGGCGCAGCCATAACCATACGAATACCAAACCTAGGCAGTTACATCAGCAGTGGCAGTGCTAACCCAATGCGGGCGCAGTGGCACTTCACGTCTCTCTGTTTATTTTTGGCCACGACGTTGCCTCTGGATGAAATGGCTCCTTTATCGGGGTCTGATGCGGACCATTTTAGGGATAAGGCGCGGAGAGATCTCCTCACATTGCTGGAAGGCGTGAGTATAGCTGCCTGATCTTCTGAAACTGCGCTAACTACTCTCCAGGCCCGGGGTAAGAAGAACCTCGTCATAAGCCAGGAGCTGGCTGGCCCAGTGGGGCTGTTTGTTAAGTTCTCCGTGCTTCAGGAGTACGGCGTGGATCGGGTCTTCTTGCTGGAAAATGCAAACATCGACTCATCACAACGCAATGTTGTGTTCCTCGTTCGTGGCGAGAAAGCTCGCCACGTTCGAACTGTAGCAGGTATGACATTGTTTCTTTTTGCCCCCTTTCAGCTGTGGATTTGGGCTCTCTCATTGGGTCCTTTCAGGGCGCCATCAGGTTACATAGGTGACCTCCCTACTCTATGTAATCTGGAGAAACTTACCCTAGATTGATAACCATTATCAACGTACAAGCTCGTTTCATTAGGGCCCTTTCCCAATATCTCTGATTGAGTGCCATCAGGATGAGCTGACATTGTTATCATAGAACAAATCAAACGGCTGCAAAATAATGGAAACGTTGAACATGAGTTCTCCATCATCTTCGCTCCAAGACGGACCCTTGTAAGCAATGCGGTCTTGGAGGAGGCAGGGATCATCGGCGACGTGAATATCTCCGAGCTTCCACTTTATTTTATGCCTCTGGAGCAAGATATCTTGTCATTGGAACTCGATGAATCGTTTGAGGATTTGTACCTGGTAAGTTGAAAGGCTTCACGTCGAATAAGGGGAACATTCGCTGAATTGGACCTGCAGCACAAAGATCCTGGGTGTATCTTCCACGCCGCCAAGGCCCTCATGGGCGTGCAACAACGCCATGGGTATTTCCCACGTATCGTGGGGAAAGGCGACAATGCTCGGCGACTGGCAGATCTCCTCTTGCGCATGAGAAAAGAACTTGATGCAGAGGAGAGCTCTGGATTGGCGGACCCGTCTGCCAGAGGGCTGTTGCCAAGTGCCAGTGTCGAGAACTTGATCATTATTGACCGAGATGTGGACTTCGGAACGCCCCTTCTAACACAGCTCACATACGAAGGCTTAATTGATGAATATGTCGGAATTAAGAACAACCAAGCAGATGTCGACACTAGCATTGTCGGCCCTGCACCCACGCCACAGTCTCAAGAGTCATCTAAGGCACCCCAGCAAGTCAAACAGGGACTGAAGAGAAAGATCCAGCTCGATGCCTCGGATCAATTGTTCGCCCAACTGCGAGATGCAAACTTCGCAATTGTTGGCGATATCCTGAATAAGGTGGCACGTCGCTTAGAGACCGAGTACGAAAGCCGCCACACGGCCAAGACAACAGGCGAGCTTCGAGAGTTTGTCAACCGTCTACCAACCTACCAGCTGGAACACCAAAGTCTTCGAACCCATACCAATCTAGCCGAAGAAATAATGCGACTGACTCGATCCGAAACATTCCGTAAAACCCTGGAAGTCCAACAGAACAGCGCCGCCGGTGCCGACTCCACATATCAACACGAGACAATTGAAGAGCTCATAGCTCGAGACGTCCCACTGAAGACCGTACTACGGCTTCTGTGTCTGGAATCTTGCATGTCTGGTGGTCTCCGCCCCCGCGACCTGGAGAGTTTCAAGAGACAAATCGTCCAAGCATATGGCCACCAGCACCTCCTCACATTCTGGGCACTAGAGAAGATGGAACTCCTCCAGCCTCGATCCTCCGCCACGACCACGCTCCTCCCTACATCCGGTGTACAAGCCGGAACAAAGACCAACTATGGGTATTTGCGCAAGAACCTTCGTCTTGTCATCGAGGAGGTCAGCGAGAAGGACCCGAATGACATTTCATACGTGTATAGTGGCTTTGCGCCCCTCAGCGTCCGCCTGGTCCAATGTGTGCTGCAAAAGTCATACATGGTCTCGCTGATCAAGGGTGGTACACCTGCTGCCTCGCTAAATACTGCCAGCACGACGTCGCCTGGCTGGCTTGGCTTTGAGGACGTGGTCAAGAGTGCGCGTGGTTCGACTTTCAATATTGTTCAGAAGGGTGATGATAAGGCTGTGCGGGCTCGTCAGACTTTGAGTGGCAATTCTGCTACAAAGACTGTGTATGTCTTCTTCCTGGGTGGTATTACGTTCACGGAGATTGCTGCGTTGCGCTTCATTGCTACGCAGGAGGCTCCGCGGAGGAAGATCATTATCTGTACTACCAGTATCGTTAGTGGTGATCGGATGATGGAGGCTGCTATTGAGAAGGGTAGCTTTGGTAAGGCGGAGTGAATGTGTCAATCTATCTCTAAGCGATCATAACGATACCTATGCTGTTAATTCTAGGAAATTTGAGCTCAGCGCTACCTATGCACTTCTATTTTGACGTACTTGGAACAACGGCAGATCGATGAGTGTCTGACCTATGCGGTCCAAGCGCTTTCAATAACCTACCTTACATAGCTTTCACAATGGAACCTGGAAGGTTCCATCCAATTTCATGGAACTGTAGTTAGATCTGAATCCAGATTATGGAAAGATATACCTATCCCGGACGGGAGATTGTACTAGTAGTCGAACCCAGAATGCACACCCATCAACCGACCCTGATACCGCTGCATGATCTCACCAGTCCGCACCATAACACCAGCAGCAAGTGTACGTATCTGCTCCTGGGGATCAGTAACGGCCGAGCTAGGATCAGCCCGCGCAGCAGAAGGCGGCGTCCGGTCGAAGACCTGAGAAGCCCACTCGCGCAACTCGATCACCTGCGTTGCACACTCAGTAACAAGGCGTTCTTCGCCATTCGAGCCGGACGCAATATTCAGATCGACCACAGCAAGGAAAAGCGATAGAAGCGCAGCTGTTACGGTTGGCTCGCTGGACACCGCGGCTGTGTGCAGTGATAAGAGGAGGGAGAGGGTTTCGTGTGTGAGGACAGAGAGGAAGGGGGTGTGAGGGCCTGCTGTGGAGAGGATGAGGGAGAGCGTTTGTAGGAAGAGAGTTAAGAGATGGGGGATGAAGAATGGGTTGTATGAGGACGCAGAGGACCTAGACAAGGTTAGCATCAAAATCGTATAAGTGAGATATGGCACTTACGAGGAGTATTGCAGCATCATTGATTCGAAGCGCCCGTGTAGTGGGAAGAAGAAGCCTTCAGCAAGCACCTTGTACAGATCCTTTGCCGTGGACTTTTGGCGCTGAGCTTCACGCTGATTTCGTTTCTTCTCGACTTCCATGCGTGAAGAGAAGGTGCGCACTTTTAGAGCATTTGGGCCGGACATTGTATCTGCTGCAGTGGCCGCGAGTGGCTCCAAGGACGCGTGAGACAATTCCCTGGTGAGCGTCGCGATGGGAGACTCATCTGTGCCTGAATACATCGCCTCGAGGGCAGGCGGAAGCCGCTTCGATGGGAATGACGTATCATCGGTACTCGGGAGGCGCAGTGCTTTGGCGTCGGCTTCGCCGTTGCCCGCCAACTCGCGAGCACTCAGACCCAGCGCTGTGAGAACAGCAGATCGTTGGACCTGGGAAAGATCTCCATCGAAGTATATGGCAGTGAACCAGCGACCCATTTTGAGTGGTTGAGATACGATCAATGCGATCATGCTCTGTAGGCGGCATTCATGGAATGAGGGATGTTTGTTGTCGTTTTGGAGACCTACGATGGTTAGAGCAAGCTCTTCGATTTGCTCGGCAAGTTCGCTTCCAAATCCGATCTTGCGTCGAATCAAAGACGGTGCGGTGGTTATGGCGAGGTGATGGCGCTCAACATTCTCGGTATCCCTGAGAGCTGGTATCAAGTCACGAATATACCTGACGCTGTTAGTGAGATAGATATAGGCAAGCAAACCGTACTTACACAGGTGCTGTGGGCTTATTCCGTTGGACCAAGGTGGGATCGTCATCTGAATCGTAGGCATCATCATCTGGCCTTTCATAGGGAATCAGATCGTCGGTTTCATCTTCGTCGTCATTACTGTCCTCTATTTCTTCAATAGCAACAATCTTGCTTGTTTGTGGGCGGAAGGACGGCGCTTTCGGCTTTTGTGCTGGCTTAGAGCGGACTGGCTCAGGTTTTGCGGGACGTGACTCTTGTAGGAGTCTGATGAATTCAGGAGAGCTGACCTTGTCCTGGACTTGTGTCAAACTCAAATACCAGAGAGCTTCCTCGCTCCGCATTTCCTCCAGGTCAAATTTCAGCGCTTTGCCTGGTTCCTCGATGAGTTCGGATATTCCCATTCCGACAATCATGCCAAGAAGCCGTGCTCTGTTTGAGGATGCCGCTAGTCGATTGGAGACTGCATTGAGATATGCCCCTGACCGGCCTACCTCCTTCACCTGCGCTTGGTCAAGTCGGTGAAGGTGGCCTGCGGCAATGAGAATCACTTGCGCAGTTGCTATTCGAAGTTAGTACTTCGTGATATCTATCTGAAGAATATCAACGAACCATTCTGAACCACGCTTGGAAGATGTTTGATAGAGAACTTGTCTCCAAATTGCTCAAGACTGCGTATAAGCAGTGCCTTCAACAGGTCTGTGGCAGTTATTAGTTTCTCTTTGCTTATCTTCACTGAAGTAGGAACACATTACCATCGCGGTTACTGAACGTGGCCAAGAGTCCACGACGTAGTCCTAGTGTGTTTATCGAGCCACCTTGTGACTTTGAGAGCCATTCCACGACTTGGCTTTCCAGGTCTGGCTGGCACGAAATGATGGCGGAACACAAAGCTGCCACTCCTTTGATAGGCTCTGCGTAAACGATTGATTGACCGACTGCTCCAGGTTGATCATCGGAGAAATATTTTCGCTGGACGTCTCGGAAGATCGCCTCCACTAATGCAATCTGCTCCGTCCTTTTGAGATGAGTTAATAAAAGCCCGAACCTTGCTGGTGAGGACTGTTCAAGAAGTAGACCCAAGTAGACTTCTCTGGCAACCTGATCTAAGAGATATTAGCTTGAGGCCCAAGTACAGATATCACCGTATATTCACCTGTATAACCAAGGCTTAAAGCTCGCCCAGTCAGCAAAGCAACCGAGACCCAATCGCTTCCATTATCCATGTTCAACTTCGCTGCCATATGGGAAACATTTCGTCCAAGCCATGATGCATATTGTGAGCCATTTCCAACCCAGGAGAATGAAGTTATCGAGCGAGACTCATCAACCACAGTAAGAGCTTCAGCTGCTGTCGATAAAATCTTGCTGGCAGCACCAAGCGATACAAGCTCTCTCCACGTGACTTGTTGCCGGGTTTTGTTGTCATATATGACCGAAATGTCAGAGAAAAGACGGAATAAAAAGTCCGTTGGTTCTAGCAGGGCAGCAAGCACAGCCAAGAGATCCCGGATGCCGAGTTGGCTGCTTGAAGCTTGGGTTTGCTGAGCAGAAGCCCGGGCAGCACTGATCAGAGATCGTAGTTGAGCCACTAAGGACCCAAGACCCGCAACACTGCTAAGGCATCTCAATAGTGCTGCTCGAGACTTGGCGTCTTTCCCTTTGCTATCCTTTGCATCCAGCGATGTCCAATGATCTGGAATCGTGGTGCTGACTAACAATTGGAGGATCTGGGCTGTAATGGGACCTGGAATCCGGAGGTTGAAGTCCCTCGTAGCCTGGGGTTTGCTGTATGGATCAAGGGCTGATAGAATTGCGGAGAGCTGCTCACGATCAGGATTGGATTTGAGTAGATCTATAATGTGGCGTGATGATAGATCTTCAAGATCCAAGTTCTGCTTTGCTGGCGGAGCGGCACGAGACTCAGATGCGATCAGGGCGTCTGAGTCCCGCTTGATAGTTTTGACTGCCGTTAGAAGACCCTCCATCTTTGAGCTGAATATCACTTTGGGGATAAAGAGGTGTTGTGCCTGAGGTGAAGATTACTTAGGCGGGCCTTTTCATTAGTCAGCCGTAGTCAACCGCCCACGCGCAGATCAAGTTGTCACCTCAGCCTTTCATGACCAGTGACTTGATTGCGCTTCTGATCCGACCAGATAGTCGACTTGTATCTTACCCAAAGTCAGTAAGTCACTCTAAACTGGTTCACTCTGCCCCTTAACTCATCACAACGAGCGTTGACCCGTGGGACGCGGTTTGATACTGTCCCTATTCAGGATATTCACTTCCACCAGTTGACGGTAAACACGATACTACCGAAATGGATGTGGACGTGAATACCCCAGGTGCCCCGGAAGCCCCGGTATATGTTGATCAGCAAGGTCGATGGTGCGTTGGATGATCCTCGAGACCTCCCGTCATTATCACTCTAATACCCCACAGGAAGCACCTTCACAACGTACTAAGCAAACGCGGACCTTTTACGGATGAGGACTGGACTCCTGGCCCGGAGACTATTGATGCTCTGGAATCTTCTAAAATTTTGTAAGTGATGTATCCGGACATGGTACAGTCTCCTTGCTAACACTGATCCTAGGGTGATGTTTGTCTACCTTGCAAAGTAGCGGTGATATTCACAGTGAACTAACTGAGTATAGCGGAGCCGGTGGACTAGGATGTGAGATCTTGAAGAATCTTGCATTGTCAGGATTCAAAGATATTCATGTCATTGACATGGGTATGTTGTTCAACCCATGGTGCCAAGACCAGATGCTCACAGACGACAGACACCATTGATATCTCAAATCTGAACCGGCAGTTTCTCTTTCGCCATGCAGATATTGGCAAGCCTAAAGCTAAAGTTGCCGCCGCTTTTGTGCAGAAGCGAGTGAAGGGAGTCACCATTGCACCCTATGTCGGAAAAATCCAGGATAAAGATGAGGACTACTACATGCAATTCAAAATTATCATCTGTGGCTTGGACAGTATCGAAGCTCGACGATGGATCAATGCCACACTAATCTCGATGGTCGATATGGAGAACCCAGAGAGCCTGAAACCACTGGTTGATGGTGGAACTGAAGGTGCGAACATCTTCAGATTCGACCCAGAAGATGTTGCTAATGTGTCAAACAGGTTTCAAAGGCCAAGCCCGTGTCATCTTGCCAACTCTCTCATCCTGCATCGAGTGCCAACTTGATATGCACGCCCCTCGCCCAGCAGTCCCTCTCTGCACCATCGCCACTATCCCACGGCAACCCCAGCACTGCATTGAATGGGCGCATCAAATCGCATGGCAAGAGAAGCGCAAAGATGATACGTTTGACAGCGACGATATGGAACATATCTCATGGGTATACAATGCCGCCTACGAACGAGCCCAGCAATTCCATATCCACGGCGTCACCTTCCAAATGACCCAGGGCGTTGTCAAGAATATCATTCCAGCCATCGCATCGACGAATGCCGTCATTGCCGCCTCCACCACTTCGGAAGTGCTCAAGATAGCTACTGGATGCAATCCATATCTGGACAACTACATGATGTATGCCGGCGAAGAAGGGGTGTACACTTACACCTTCGAGGCGGAGAAGAAGCCCGACTGTCCCGTATGCGGAAACCTTGCTCGGAAAATTGATGTGGATCCCAACATGACCCTGGGTGAATTTATCGACAGCCTCGGAGAGAGGGCCGAGTCTCAATTGAAGAAGCCTAGCATGCGCACTGAGGAGAAGACCCTCTACCAACGCTTCCCACCCCAGTTGGAAGAATCGACCCGACCGCACTTGAAATTGAAGCTATCGGAATTGGTCGAGGATGGGCAGGAGATTGCTGTCAGCGACCCAGCCTATACCATTGACTTCCGGTTCCGCCTGAACTTCAACTAAGGGTAATATTGCCATGTCTCATGTGAGAATTACGAAAATCGAATATTTTACGACCGGGATGATTAGCCTCAGTTGTTGACTGTGTATGATTTAATAAAAGCTGTAGGCCTCTTTTCTAAGACAATTAACACATCCAGACTCCAGCCTCGTGAGGCGAAGCCCTGATCACTTTTCGTAAATGTACAGCGCAAGGGCAGCCAAAATATCCAACGCCAAAGAATGCATAAAAAGGTGTAGCAGATAGCAGATTCAGTGCTTAACCCACCAAATCGGCCAGACCTCTCTTCCACCGGTTGCACTTCAACTTCATAACCTTGACGGCCTCTAGGAAAAGCATGTCACTCTCGAATTGACCGGTGCTTTCCACGTTGAAGATGAAGTGATCGCGCACACGTCCCAGCTTGACCTTGCCTTGGAACTCATCGTGACGCAGACACTCCCTGCTGACAGTATCGTTGAATGCATCCTTCACAACAGCCTTCTCCTCGCCAGCGTGGCCCTCGTATCCGCTTCCGCGCTGTGCGGCCTCTTCAGCAGTGACACGCTCAAGGCCAATCACACCCTTAGGGAAGCACTTGGCAAACTTCTTCGCATCCTCTCCAAGGATGGGGCGCACGATCTGGATATCCGGCAAGAGACGGTATGACGCAGTAGCTACGGGCGAAAATTTGGCATGATCGGCACCGATACCCTTCTGGCAATGGAGTTCCATCTCAATCTTCTGACCGGGGCGGAGCTTGGCGATCAGGATGTCCGGGTTGACGGGTGCGATAGCACCATCGCCGACGAAATACTGCTCCTGACGGCCGACAGGCATGTACATAAGGTCCTTAGCGTAGACGTTGGAGTTTGTGTACAGGATGCGGGGATCCTTCTCGTCCGGGTGTGCGTGCTCATTTCGGTAGCATTCCACGTCGAGATGGAGCACAATGGTGTTGAAGTCGCAAGGGCCATCCTCCTCCACGCTCCCGTCTTCGGAAGCCTTCTTATACCAATGCATCCAGTTAATTCCCTCCACGGATCCCTTGAGCGGGATAAGGCCCAGTCGTTGTGCGAGCACTTCGTCTTGGATGACGGAGGTGTTGTTGTGAATGAAGCAGTCCTCAATGGCGATTGTGGGAATCTCGGCCATGAGGATACGGCGGAAAGCATTGGCGACTGCGGCATCGAGTCCGATCAGCGAGAAGGAAGCCTCGAACCGTTCGTTGCGGTGGAATTCAACACGGAAGTTCTGTTAAGCAAAACGGTCAGAATGAACTGAACTATGAAGCATTTGGCTTCCCGGTAGAATATCAGAACATACATTCTTGAACTGGTCGAGTGCCCAACCATGCGACTCTCCGGGCCAGTGGCCAGGAAAATCTGTGGAGGGGATATCTGTGACGGTTTCCGCATTGATGCCGATGATCTAGGACGATTAGTATGCTGAGCTGCATGTTATGATTGCTGTAGACTTACGCGGCGGCGCTGCAGCTCCTCCTGCGAGGGAACAAGAGGCGCCATGGTAGGCAACTATAGAGAATCTGGTGAAGGTTGAAGGTAAAATCCGCGATCACCGATAAGAGAGATTTCTCGATCCAATTTTCTGGTTTGCCTGAGGCATTAAGGCGGGTCTTTATTCGGTGCGCAAAAAATGGATGACATAAGCAATAATCTGGAAGCAAAGCATAACACTAACCTCAAATTAGCCTAGCGTATGGTTAGCGCCAACACACTTTAGTGGCCCCTCCAAGCCAACCAGCGCACGACTGATGACCCGGCAGCTTTTCACGTGACCAACCAAATTGCGACTCCCGACTTGAGACCTTCAGTGAGGTTCCCATTCCGTAGCGAGCCCATATCCACCCATTGAATGCGCCTGGATTGAGGACCATCTCTCCCCCTTTCTCCCTTGGACCTCCCAACTCTTCATACTCAATGGCCGCTTCTTTCGCCCGCCTAGCGGGTAATGCGCCTAAAAGGCTCTGTCTCCGCCCCTCCTCGCTCAACACATCTATTCCTCGTTCCCGGTCGATAACCACCTCTGTTCCTCGTCGTCACGCAGAGGCTACTAGCTACCAGGCCACACGACTTGTGCCGACCGACCCGACTTTCACCTCCATCGCCAACAAGGGTGCTCCCGAGGACCCCGATGCTGCTGGACTTGAATCCGAGGCCGAAGGCCTCGACCGCAAGATTCGTCACTACACTGTCAACTTCGGACCTCAGCACCCCGCTGCTCACGGTGTGCTCCGATTGATTCTGGAACTCAATGGCGAAGAGATTGTTCGCTCCGATCCCCACGTCGGTCTGCTTCACCGTGGTACCGAGAAGTTGATCGAGTACAAGACTTACATGCAGGCCCTGCCTTACTTCGACCGATTGGATTACGTTTCCATGATGACGAACGAGCAGTGTTTCTCCCTGGCTGTTGAGAAGCTTCTGAACGTCGATATTCCCGAGCGTGCCAAGTGGATCCGCACCATGTTCGGCGAGATCACCCGTGTCCTGAACCACCTCATGTCTGTCTTGTCCCACGCAATGGACGTTGGCGCCTTGACCCCCTTCCTGTGGGGTTTCGAGGAGCGTGAGAAGCTTATGGTGAGTAGTCGGGAGCTGCGGAAGTCATCGAAAGTTTTAGTTGCTGACACTATGGGTGCTTTAGGAATTCTACGAGCGTGTCTCCGGTGCCCGTCTCCACGCCGCCTACGTTCGCCCCGGTGGTGTTTCGCAGGATCTTCCTCTCGGCCTCTTGGACGACATCTACCAGTGGGCCACTCAATTCGGTGACCGCATTGATGAGACCGAGGAGCTGCTCACTGATAACCGTATCTGGAAGGCCAGAACCCAGGGTGTCGGTGTTGTCAACGCCACTGATGCGCTCAACATGAGTTTCACCGGTGTCATGCTCCGTGGCTCGGGTGTTCCCTTCGATATCCGCAAGTCGCAGCCCTACGACGCCTACGACCAGGTCGAGTTCGACGTTCCCGTCGGTGTTAACGGCGACTGCTACGATCGTTACCTTTGCCGTATGGAGGAGTTCCGTCAGTCCCTCCGTATTATCCACCAGTGTCTCAACAAGATGCCCGCGGGTCCTGTCCGCGTCGAGGACTACAAGATCTCTCCCCCTCCCCGCGCCGCTATGAAGGAGAACATGGAGGCTCTCATTCACCACTTCCTGCTCTTCACCAAGGGTTACTCTGTACCCCCCGGTGAGACCTACTCAGCCATTGAGGCCCCCAAGGGTGAGATGGGTGTGTTCCTTGTCAGTGATGGCAGCGAGCGGCCATACCGCTGCAAGATCCGCGCTCCCGGTTTCGCCCACTTGGGTGGCTTTGACCAGGTGTCTCGTGGTCACTTGCTTGCCGATGCTGTTGCAATTATCGGTAAGTTAATGGTTACTCCTCATCTCTTGCCACTTTTCTAACGACTTCTTTTTAGGTACCATGGATCTGGTGTTCGGTGAAGTTGATCGGTAAACGGTATTGTCTACGCAATAATCAAATGAAATACCAAAATCGGAGAAACCTTCCCACCCTCTTAGATATGTGTTAAGAGGAAAAATCAGAAGGAGAGGAACCTCTTTGATGTGGTCTATTACTCCTGCATCTTTCGATGGCGGCCAGGGTGTACCAAATGCTCCTTCTTCCCATGGCGTTGTGCTATTATATCTTGTCATTCTCCTTTGTGTCTCTGTTTTTTTCTCTCTAGTGCTAAACAAGCCCTGTGTATAGTGAACATCCGATTCTTGAGCTGATTCTTTTCCAGCGTAGTGATACAACTAGATCATTTTGGCTTTCATACATTGGCCAGCCCTGGAGACTCTATCAGTTCTCAACCACTGACTTTCCCACATAATTATATCCGTGGACGTCAAGCTTCAGTCCTTAGATTTCAAAGTCAAGTGCAAGCAAGCCAGTCTTTAGGTACATGAGAGCTCCTCAAGAGCAGGAATGTTCACTCATTCTACCTATCGACCACTTCACGCCTCATTCACAGATGCACTCTGGTCGTGCAGTGCCTCACCGCCTATCTTCAAATCCGAAGAAAGGTCCTCGCTTGAAGAGAACTCCGCCAACACTGGGATCTCCCTTTCCATCATCAAAGCGAAGTTCAACATTCGCTCCGGTGGGCATCACCTCACTGAAGCACTCCATATAGCAACCCATCCACTCGAACCACCGCTCCAACTTCTCCGACGGTATGGGCTTGTCGTAGAACAGCTTGCCTTCCCAGTCCGGCCGGAAGACCCATTTAAACATCGTCAGGTTTGGACCGAGGGTATCCCAGAGATCGAGGTCCGGCTGGTTCAGCCTTTCACTAGACTGGGGACTTGGTGAAATGGCCACCACGTTTCTGATGCGTTGCAGGTTTCGCTTGCTGAATGTTTCCCTGAGGGCCACCTCGCCGCCGCTGGTCAGATGGATCTCGAATAGGTTCTCGCCATAAAGGATGTCCAGACACTCCTCGGTCATCTGCTTGCATACTTGAAGGATGTTGATCCAGTGGGGTCTGGTGTTTGCAAACTTGTCTTCGGAGAAGGCTGGGTCGCGGGTTGATACGACGGGTTCAATACCCCAGGGTCGGTACTTGGTGTTGATTACCTTGATGGCGCACTTTTGGGGGACTAGGTGGCTGTAGATTTGGAGGCGTAGCTCGGCGGGGAGGTTGAAGAACGGTGAGTTGGGTCGAGATGGTGAGGAGTAAGTGGAAAGAGAGTCACTTGAAAAGCTCGAAGGAGTCGATGGAGATGGGGGAGTTGGAGCGTCCTCCATGTGGGCTGGTGGGCTTTCCATTGAGGAGTCACTTGCAGTTGCGGGAAAATCCATCTTTGCGTGGATGTGACTTGGTTAACTGTCGAGGTCGTCGGTGATTGAAATTGTAATACACCGAGGGAAAGAGTTGATATTGTAGTTCATCAAATCTGAGATCGATTTTGAGGAGAGACCTGCTGACTGCAATGAAGGGGGGAGAGTGACGAGGACTGTAGAAGGAGAGGGTGGAGGAGAAGATATAGGAAGCTCAGAGATGATATTGTCCAACAAGAGTTGGGCAGAATGAACATGACAAAGTAAAGAGACAAGCAAAGCTCTGATTGCCTATTTGGAATATTCCGCTGTTGTAACTGAGAAGGTCCACCCAAGGCCTCAACTGTGCCTTCCGGTCTTCTCACAAGGCAAACTTCTGCATCTCCCTCTTCTCTTTGTATCCCCTATATAACCTCTTGTGTTGCTCCAAAAGAATCAAAGTCGCCATAGTCTGCGGTCCCAACCTTACAAAGCCAGGTGTCCACCCCCGGAACACCCACCTCGGTCCCTCACTCCTCGTGAGATCTCTAACCACCTGCAAAATGTTCAGCTTTCCGGAAGACCCCATCAACTGAGTCTTTATAACATCGATCGGACTGCACAGCGTTGTAGCAACCAAAGCCGCCATGAACGATGCGGACAGATGCAATCCCGGATGATCATCACGAACCCCGGTGGTTCTCACGATCAGATCCCTGAAACTATCATAAGATGCGAGCTGGCAACTGGTCATCATGCCACAGCGGAAGGCATTAGGCCACAGTCCCTGCCCAAAGGCCCTCCATCCTTCCTGTCGCCTGATCTGTCCCCAGGCATCAAAGATGTGCCGGTAATTGCGACGAAGATGAGGGGGCAGGGAACCGTCGTTTTGCATGCGGATGTTGCCTATATCTGAGGAGTTGCCGAAGATTGCTCCAACAAAGCCGGAAATACCAGCCAGCAGGCCGAGAACTGGTGGGGAATTGGGAATGTTGTTTGCCTTTGCTTTTTCTTTCAATGTCTCGTAGAGACCGATGCGGACTGAGCCGTATGTTACTATTGAGGTGGTGAGTATGTGATTCATGGAATGGGTAGAACCAGATATGGACTAACATTGTCTCATGAATCCTGCTGAAAGCTTGAAACGTGAGTACTCTATACCCGATGATATGCATCGATTGACTTACGCCATGATAAAGAGCCGATACGCCCTCTCCCCGAACAATTCGAAGGCAAGTGGTGAGTGTCCCGGCTTTTACCTTACCAGGCACCATCTGCATTCTGACTTTGACTATTCTTTGATTAGACTTGGGGTTTGGGAGGCCTGGTGCGTATCAACTTACTCGTATCCAACGGGTGAGAAACAAGAACCGCCATGCATGATGCAGAGCCCCCGAACCACTTAGGGTAATTTATTTGGTGGGATATGTCTTTTGGTTGACTCATTTTGAAATAACCAACGAGACTTTACTCATCATATCTCCAAGTTTACCCCAAAAGATTCGTTCTTATATCTTCACGCATTGGCATATAGCCGAATCGGAGCTCATCAGAAAGCCGGTTAGTGCGGGGATTGCCGAACAGCATGCACACGTACATGAAGCATGTTGGGATTGTCAATTCCGCGAAGAAGCCGCTATTTATTAGTAAGGACGGCCCTGGAATAGCACCAGATTACTTTCTGCCAAACCGTGAGGTGAGGTCTCGGGTACAATGCCCATTGCCCAACAACTTCTTGAGGTTGTATAGAAATCCACATTCGGTTAGCGCAGTGATGTCTCCGTACTGTTGATAGGCCGTGTCAATGGCGCTAACCGATTCAGGCTAGTTCCACTGCCGGTGGATAACCTCACCTTTCCTAGCTTAAGTAGACGGGACGATGGCACGAAGAACGAACAACCTCATATCCATGATTAACGAGGCTATATGACGAAATAGTGTGTAAGTGTACAAGAAAAACGGTGGTATCAGGCAAAAAAACACAAGAAAGGAGAGGGAAAACATCACGCCCCCAAAATCTTGCCATAAGCATCCTCAACCTCCTTCGCAATCTCCAACAACGTAACGATAATAATCTGATGCGTCACATTAGGAAGCTTATCCCTCTGCAACCCAATCCACTCCAACGGCGGCGTAGCCTCTCCCATATCCCGCAGCTGCGGCGTCTCAATAACCGGCGGCTCAAGCGCCGTATAGGTATACTTAGACTGCGGGACATTGACGACAGCCGTGATCTTCTCCTGCTGCTCAGAGCTAGCGCCACCACCCTCAGTACTGCTCCCCGGACCACCGGTAATACGCAACGCGGACGGCGGCAGAGGCTTTCCAAGCCGTGAGGCAAGGGCCCGCGAATGCGTCCCCCACATATCGCGGATGAAGCTGATGCGCGAATAGTTCCAGCCAACGTCGACTTTGCCCTCGAAGGTGCTGCGGAAGATGTAGTCGATTTGGTGGGTGCCGGGTGCTTGCCAGGTCTCCATGCCGGCGACTAGGCGGGGTACTTTGAGGATTGTACCCCCGCGGGAGGCGGAGGCTCGCTCGGCAATCTCGTCGACGGATAGATCGTCGAGCTGCGCAGAGGTGGGGCGGGTGATATCTGATAGGGCGACGCGGAGTTGGCCGAGGGTTAGGCCGAGGGCGCTGTGGATTTTGTTGTCTTCAAGTGAAACGGCGAAGCGTGCGTCGGCGTCGTAGGCATGTACTTTGAAAATTTGGTTGTCGAAGAATGAGCTGGGGAATGCCCCGAGGTTGACATGGTGGATGTTCACGACAACTCCGGTGTGGAGGGAGATAGGTGCTTTCTCGCCTTCGTCGTCGTCTTTCTTTGTCAGGTCTTTGGCGTTGATTTCGGGGTGCTCGGCGACGGTAGATGCCTTTCGTTGGAGATATCGTTCTACGTCGCGGAGTGATGCCCTGTAGGCTGCTTGGACATCCTGAATCAAGCGCTGCCACGCCTGGAAGAGCGCTAGTGTTTGCGATGCTGTGAGAGAGGTGCAGAATACTTGGAGTTTGTCGCCTTCCAAGATACTGAACAGGCGTTGGCTCTGCGTGCCGGATGTATTTCGAACATTGTACATCAAGAAATCGAACATAGAGATTTGTGCCACCAGGAAAGGTTGATAGTCGAATGACACCTTAGCTTGCAGGTGATGGAAAGCAATACTGGCTTGAATTAACGGTGTTTGTCCAGCTTCGCGGGAGTCCTCGGGCCACTCGATGGATGTGTGAATTTTCAGTTTTCCAAGTTCGACAATTCCACTCATGCGACCCTTGCTCTCGATTGCAACTGAGCTAAAGTTGATACACATGTTCTGCTCACTCTCGGATGTCTTCCTGGTAGACATCCATAGATCGACAATTGCAAATTGTGCTTTGCCGAGCGTTGAGCCCAGATCGAGCTGAATCTCGAGTTTCTCAACTGCAATAGTGATATTCCAGGGGAATGCGGACGCCGAAGCAACCTGCTGGTATCGCTGCACTATGTACGGTTGTGGTTCAGATGGCTCTGGCTGGACGGTATCATTCGGATTGGATTCACTGTCGGCAGGAAGCCAAATTTCCTTGAAAAGCAAAGAGTCTTGGACTTGCTTAGCGTTGACAGCGACTTTCATTGGGCTGACCCGCAAAATAGCCGACATTCCGTTCTTTCGACCGAGATGCTTGCTGTTCATCAATGACAGTACCAGGGACTTGACCTCAAAGCTTGCGGTCGATTCATTGGAGTACACGTGCTTTATAGAGGCTTCCAAGCTGTTGAAAGCTACAGAGAGAGCAAGGAACCGACCCTGCTCCTCTGACAGAACCGTATTTACGGTCACGTAGACACTCTCGAACCGCGCAGTAGCTGCGACTCTTGCAATAGGCTGGCAGCTCAAGCTGAACTCCTGTTTGCAGAACAATAGCCCCAGGTTCACCTTGCACCGACCAAGAATACTAGTTGGATCATCGGCACCAAATCTGTTTTCTTGCATCAATTTGTGTGGCTGTAACATTGCCGCTGCAGATGGTCTCCGAAGCTGGTTCGGCTGGTTGCCCATGATCTCCTTGACGGTGGCGGTCATTTGCTTCACAAGCGGGACGAGAGTTGGGTACAGTGTGTTCGTAGAGGGATCAACCTTCAGCTCTGCATTGAGTGCGGGATCGTCGGTACCGTTATCCTCAAACTGAACCTTGACGGCTACTCCCGGTGCTCGGAGAGTTGCCGTTGTCGCGGAATCTGCTTGGACATATTGGCCATATTTCGCGTCGGGGAGCCGGCTGCTCTTCCATGAGGCTGCCAATAATGTGTGATGATCGTGGCCAAGTTTTCCTTGAAGCGTAACTGTGGCGCCTGCGAAGTCAACATCAATGAGAAGAGAGCGCAGTCTTCTATTGCCAAATAGGTTGCCATCCTTGTTGAGACTGGTGTTCTCGGGAGATTCTGCCCTGGTTGCCCAAACAGCCTTGCCTTCCCGAAGTGCCTCACTTGCGGTAGCGATTGAATCTCGGATCATACTGGCTGGAATGATAAATCCAGACGTGGCGCGTATATCCAGAGATTTGCCAGCTGCCTGGAAAGCAAGCCATAGCTCCTTTCCTCTCGAGGAATACGCCACATTGAAGACCAACTCTGGCATAAGCGCGGAATTGAGCGAGCGCTTTGTGCTGTCTGCTCCGGATGGAACCATCTGAAGCTGCATGTTTTCAATTCGAAGCTTGGCTGCATTCTTCTTCTTGTTGGATAGTTCAACTCGCTGGATTGAGAAGACCAAGTCCTCCGGCTGTCGGCCGGACTTGCTGGGCATCGTTGTCATATTCCAAGCGACCTGAATGGTCCGGAATTGCAGCGAATAAAGAGCATTGAGGAACGCTTCCGGGGAGGATTCATCGTTGACTTGGATCCTGGGAGCATCGGCCGCCCCCTCTTGTGCATCGGGATGGCCGCGATATCTGAGTTTTCGAAGACGCTTAACTTCATGGGAAAGATCCAGTGTCTTAATGCGCTCTTGTGTATAAACGGCAATGTCTACAACAAGAGCTGCCGTCTCAGCGAATAATTCAACGTCAAACTTGTCGCTGGTGAAGTGGTAGGCTCTAGTGGTCTCTCCGTTTTCGCGGATCCCGGATGTTGCCTGAAGCTTCATTCCGGCAGAGAAGCCGCCATATGAGTGACTCCTACCCTTCTCCTGTCTTCGAAGCTCGAAGGTAATTTGGGAGGCGTCGATATTGAATTCAGGATACTCCATACAATATCCCTGGTCTAGTCCGTTGTGTAGTCGCATCCGCATCATCCCAAGGCTGAAGATCATCTCTGCAGAGTAATCCTTGCTACCAAGACCAGGTGCAATGGCATGTATCTCAAACCCTGCCATTGTGACACGGGCTTTGTAAAGAATCTCCTGGCTATCAGATGACGCCTTGGGTTTTGGAGGTTCCTTCTGGAGTGCCAGCACGTCTTCCAGATGCGACTGGAGAACATCCACATTTTGTTTGAGATCGGAGATCAAGTGCGAGACATCAGGTCCCGTCAGAACGGCGAGAAGGCTGCGCACAGCACTAGCCTCCAGGCGGATGAGCTCGATTGTGACATCTACTTCCACTTCCTTGCGTTCCGAGAGGTTTGCAAGAACTCGGCCGTTGACAGGGGGTATTTCCAGAATGGACAAAACATGGAACTTGTCCTCTTCACCCGACACGAACATATGTGAATTCTTCTTCACATCAAAGTCCACCTCAACCTTGGATGCCTCTGCCGGCATGATTGACATGCGGGCCACCTCGCCAGCCACAACGTAGCTCAGAGATGGAAGAAGCGCAAACCTCAACCGGTAATCTTCTAAGAACGCTGCCACCTGGAATGTGTTATGAGTCGGTTTCTCCAGTCCGCCGCCCGAATTGGACTCCGGCTTTGGAATTTTGACACCTTCAAGAAGCTGTTGGATGTATCTGACCTCGTCTGCGATAAGCCTGTCTGCTGTGTGTGCCAAGCTGACGGGGTCTTCTTTCATGTCATAACGCAGCTTTCTACAGGAGCCAGCGACCTTCCAGTCATGCCTGTGTTCATTGTCGTACTCTTCCGATGCAAGGGAGAGGTACATGTAGGGGTCCACGATCCTTGACAGCATCAGGGAGGTCGATTGACTTTGAAGCTCAGATGAGCATCCCGCAGCACTGAACAGTAAAGCGAGGTCCTCGTGCTGTAACTGTGTGGTACCAAGCGACTTGTGGACTATTGATCCACGGAGGGCTTTCGCTACCAGAGCAAGTTTAACATTGATGCCATCAAGAGTGAGGGACCCGAAGTCAGTGCCAAACACAATCTGCAGCTCGGTCGGTGTCTTCTTCTGAGTGTTGTCACTAGGAACATGACCCGGCGAGGATTTGAGTGTAATGTTCGACATGACTTTGACTACTCCTTCGACAAGATCCAAGATTTCCCAGCGCAGCCTGAGGATCGCTGATCCACAATAAGACTGCACGGTGAGGAGCTTCTTGCCATGCCCATCCTCACCTTCCGGCAAACCGGGAACCGATGAGGCAACAGTCGACAAGTTTTCTATGATCAAGTGGCTTTCTCTGGGGCCAGGATCCAGGGAGAATCGGAACGTTTGGACCGTGGATGATAGTGACATGGAAGGCTGTGGGCTGTCTCTTTCAGCAGCGAGCGGCCAAACGCGACGCATGACATAGCTTT
This sequence comes from Penicillium bovifimosum, assembly GCF_028826915.1. Taxonomy (NCBI): domain Eukaryota; kingdom Fungi; phylum Ascomycota; class Eurotiomycetes; order Eurotiales; family Aspergillaceae; genus Penicillium; species Penicillium bovifimosum. Next base: position 1,713,038 of record NW_026622714.1, on the reverse strand, counting down.
TTGCTACATGTGCCAGGTCCCAGGCTCGCCAGCGGTCAAACCCAGACAATACAGCTTCCTTCGCATTCGCTGCCACGGGAAGGGTGTCACTCAGGCACTTCCGCTCCATCTCACGCTTCTGGTCAGCAGGTAACGTCTTGTAAATCTTGCGAACCCGAGATATAATTTTCCATGAGTCATGCTGCCGTAGATGAGTTGGAGCAACCCTGATCACGTAGGATATGCGAGCAAGGAATATCGGATCTGGTATGTCAGTCGCCGATTGGGTGAGAGAATAAATGAGGCACTGGAGCCGCGCCTCGCTGGATTTTGAAAGCTGCTGGAAAGACGAAGCGACAAAATCAAACATGGTCGTAGCTCGACGAACGAGAAATGCAAGACGCTCCACGGATTTTGCTGACGTGATTGTGTTGAATGTTCGCATATGAAGGTTGGAGCGGATGGTGGGTGAGGTGACCAGCCAAAAATTCAGATCTTCCAAATGAGAGTTGAAGACGGCTTTCTCGTGAAGCGCATCCGCTCTACTGCCTTCAACAGCAACTGAGACGTGATCTGCCGCCGCGTGAAGGGTCACACCTTGTTTGAGACCTTCCAGCAGATCGCCTTTTTGGCGATGGATCTTCCTCCGGAACTCAGTCCGCAGACGGCGGATCTCGATGCTATATTCATCTCGGAACTCGATTCGGCTGTTGTTCGGGGCCTCGGACATGTCAACTAGTCGTAGTTGAATCGCAGGAACACGAAGAGCAAGAGATGTTGTGATCTTCGGCTGGCTCATGGCCTTGTCGTAACCAATGATATCCGATATCACATCTTTTTGAAGGGAGTCGATGATACGAGTAGGATTCTTCGGCTCTAACCCATCCAGCAAGGCAGCCAGACTCAAGAGGAACTTTGGTGTACAAAAGCCTCGAATTCCATGCGGGAGATCCAACGCTAGATTTGTGTATTTGGTTTGGTCATCGTCAAACGTGAGATAAACGGATTGTTGGTTCATTGCAGGATCATCATTCATCATATTGTCTGCGTCCGCGTACGGCAATGGAAGCTCAGATGTATCCAGACGTAGCTTGTAGTACGAGAAACCCGGCATTATCCACGGGTTTGCGTCTCTTGTCGTGGAAGACGGCGATGATGCTGCGCGAGACACAGTGTCTGCATCATCCCTCGCTCTCGAGACAGACCAGCTTTGTCCCCGAGTGGGCGGGAAAGGTGGTGGCTTCGACACCTGATCTGAGACTGGCCCGGGGCTGTTGGCAGCGTGTCTCCGGACACTCCTCAGACTTGACGTTTCCGACTCGACAAGGAAGCTCTTTGCGCTCCCAGTGGAACGCGTCCCTATAAGTTCCCGATATGATGGTGCACTGACAGAGACCATTCTCCCATGGATGGGTTCAGGCATTGAAGGTATCGCGATCGTTGGAGGGAAAATGTCACCGTTCGGAGGAAGCGTGGAGATTGGACGTGACTCTTCCCAGTCAAAAAGCAACCATTGTGCCCTGTGAGTCCGCTGATCATGGATTTTGATATGTTCTTGCTGAAGTCGTCGGCCTTCCGCGATGTCTGATTTACGCAGAGCCATCTTCAACCCAAGCGTGAGCTTGAAGAGTCCTATGGGTGAGACCATCTCTTCTGCTGATAGATTTGACTGAGTAACGGACTGACGATCAACGGCAGCAATAGAGATATCCGGAACGAGAAGGCTCATCCGTTTCGAGAATTTGGTGTTTGCCCAGTCGTTGAAATTCACATTCAATGGCTGGGTGCTCAAAATCACAGCTGTCTGGTCCAGAAGCACGGAGACGTGAATCGAGTCAATCTTCGCTCTCAAGAAAGTCACGTCGAATAGAAGCTCTGGGAACAGCGTTGGCAACGCATTTTCCTCGTTATCAAATGAGAAGTCGAATGTCTTCAAAGACGAAGTTAAGCAAGCCAAAAATTCGGTGGAGCATTCCCCAACGATTCGTCCGACGTCGAAATCCCAATTACAGACGTATGTCGGTTCAAGGGGTGGCAAACCAAACAGGCGATGGCCGTACACTGAGCATCCATCTATGAACAGCTGGGTCCCGGAGATACTGGAGGTGCCATCCGACTGTGTGCTCTCTAGATCAATTTTGAGGGGAGCGAGAGAGAATTGCAAGTCCATATAGTAGTTGGTGAAGCGTAGATCCACCTCGAGCGACGCCGCACTAAGTCCCATACACTTTGAGTGATCGTAGATATCCACGGGAAGCAAAGCACGGGGGCTGTCAACAGTGACACGCACAAGAACATCCAGATCATTCGACTTTCGGTTTGGATTGGATCCGGTGGGGTTTGACGGTGGCTCGTCGGCGTAGACGAGCTCTTGATATTCTTCAAGGGTCTTGAAGTGCATCTCCTCTCCGAAATAGTTTTCTCTTACCGTCATGAAACTCTTGATCAAAAACCCAAAAAGGCATAGCCGAGGTGAATGTCCATCGACATTGAGCACCAGCGTGTCAGTCAACTCTGGGGACGTTAACTGGAAATAGTTATAGGAGCCATCAATGACCACACTATCCAGAGTGCCCATTGATTCTTGGGACAGAAACTCATGTAGAGTATCCCAGAGTGGAGTTACGTAGTCCACGCCGCCGTCTCCAATGCGGACTCGGAACTTGATGGCATTCTGTTCAGGCTGGTATTTGTTCAATGGTATCATGACGTTCGATTCCAGGCGCTTGCCTTTGATAACAATGAATCGGTTATCCTCTAGATCTGAAGGGTTGCTGATGATGTTTCGGTCGTTGACATTGATGAAAAGTTGGAAATCAGTGAAATTGAGATCCAAATCATAGATGAAAGGCACAAATGTGTAGTAGTCTGAAGGCGGTCCCGAAGCCCAGTCACTCACGAGATCCGTAAGGAGGAAGATATGATCACGTAGGAGAAACAGCTGTAGATTCTGGCTTTCGACGGTAAATTTCCAGGAGCGGAGACTGTTCCACGAGAGCGGATTCGACAAATCGCAAGTGACTTGTTGCCGAGGACATTGCCAGAGCAAGCCATGGTTGATACTGGATGACAATCTTGAATCTCGCAAGTCAAGGGAAAGTTCATTGCGAAATCCTGTGCTGGAGCCCACCATGTCCATGGTATAGTTGATAGTGGAATCAGATGCAACACAGAGGGAAAGCCACCCAAAGGGGCGTATTTCAGGGCCAAGATGGCCCTTGTCGCCTTCCTTGACTCGCCCCTTTTTCTGATCATTCGGCTTCTTCGCCCTGGATGTGCCAGCAACAGCATCAGCACGGCCTTTCCACTGCCAATCCTTGGAGGACTCTCGTGTGGGAATGCAAAGTGTCAGTTCCTTGGTGATTTCCACCCGCAATATGAAAGCTGTGCTCTGACGCAAAACACCAGGTGCTAGTTGTTTTGTAGGTTCACTGCTGCGGTAGAAGTTCGGGAAGAAGATATTCTGCAGGCCGATCCTCTCCCTGTCAGCCCAGGGTCCGTAGTTGATCGTGCCTCCATCAACTTTGAGGTCAATACCCCATTCAGGGGAAAGAGCGCAATTGATATTGCTATCCATTGGGTGAGGTTGATCGGCTGACGTCGGTTGAACGACAACGCGCCCAGGAATGTCCCAGAAATAGGTTATCGTCAAGCTAGGGCTATCCAAGATGGTAGAATACCGGGCATATTCAACTGAGGTCCACTTCTCGTGATCATCTTGGCTGTGTTCGTCTAAATATCGGGAGAGACCGGTCCAGCGGACTTCAGGGAACTCTGCCTGACTCCGTGGCATAGTATCAGCATGCCTGGGATTGACATGGAAGGATTCCACAGACGTCTGGAAGTAAGGTACCAGATCCCGGATGCTGTGCCACACCTTGCGTCTCTGAACTTGATAGTTGAAGATACTTTGTGGCTTTTTCTTCGATCCAGGCTCCTTCTTTCCCTTGGCAGCTACTGCTTTGGCGGACGCTGACTGATTTCGTTTGAAATCCGGATTTATTCGCATTTGGATCACCGGATTATCGAATTGAAACGAGAATATCTGGCGATATAGATCAAGAGGGCCCGAATCGGAAGCGTCGACGGTACCCGTCCCAGTGTCAAATGTCGCTGTCAAGACAGATCGGGTGTGCTCATTGCCCATGACAATAGCTCCTTTCTTGCAATCTATCTTCACTGGTAGGAGTTGCAGCATGTAAGATACAGGGTCGGATAGTTCTGACTCGCGGACAGTAGCCCTCTGTGAATCGATCCCTCCCCTCTCGCTCATGCTTTGTTCTGACATGGTTTTCGTAGTTGGCTGATGGCCAGGCCCATTGTGGAAATCGGCATTGCTTCCGTCCGGATGTTCAGCCGTCGCGCGAGACCCCGGTGAATTCGAGCCGTCCTTGTCTACATCAGAATCCTTGGGAGAGTATCCAAATCCAGCAAGGATACTGTCGTAAGCGGGTGTCCGGTTGTAGATGAACCATTCAAGACCATAGGTGTTGACCGTGATCCGGCACGGCAGTTGGGTGGTCTTCTCCATGCCACCTTGTTCTCCCAAATGATCATCTGAGGCATGTGCATGTTTCTTCCCCGAGGTATCAGTGGGAAGAGCCGTCTTGCGTCGGACCCCTGTCAAGTCATTTCGCTCAACTGTACGCGTCCAATACCGCCATGTTATGAATCCTCCATGGATAAAGACCGTCTCGTTCACCCCATGGTACCTAATGCCCTTGAAGAAGATTCTCCCGCCCAGCAAGGATATCTGGAGCGCATTGATATCGACATATGCGCGGTAATAATGCCAGGTGTATGCTCGGATTGCGTAGGAGAGGACGTTCGCAAAGAGGCGATTGAAGTAAAGCAGGAAGAACAGAGCACTATGAAGACCATTAGCGTAAACCAGACATATTGGACAGCCCAAACTTACAGGATGCAACAGACAATCAGTTCCAGAAGAAAGAACCTAAACCAGTTAGCATACCGATCACTGCGCAAATAGCGATTCCATACCAATTGAAGCTCGGGTCCGGCGTCAAGAAAGTCGATGTCAAGCTTGTACTGGCCATTTCGCCCCGGCCAACATGGACAGCGTCAACGCGACAGAACGCGAATGACGAGTCAATAGCGACCTCCAATCATCAATACCAATGTGGCTCGATCGACTGTACTGGAAGTCGCAAGTTGAGAAGACTGTTTGGACAGGCCGAGAGCGGTGTCACGAGGTGATCGTCATCGGATAACAACGCCTCCTCATTCTATGCCAACATTTCCTCAGCTTGATCTTACCCCCATTTTGGCCTTGATCCACCATGTTTTGCCTCTCTATCGACTCCGCGGAATGATCTGGCCCATATCCATAGGCAAAACGCGGTCCCCGAACCGTACTTGTTCCTAATACTCAGCAATCATGACGACCACAACTGGTGGGGGGACAGGCTCCAGCCTAGCACGCGCGATCATCATTGTCACAGGGGTTTCGGCTTTGGTCTCCTCACTCTTGTCCTTTGTGTGAGTGTTTCCCGCCTCTCCTGATATTCTCTATGGTTGCGATTGTTGTGGTATTCCAAGCTGACATGTTATCTGAACCCGCAGGTCCATATGGCTCCAAACGTACGAGCTTCAAGCTTCTTGCCTCTCGAATTGCAGCTTACCAGATATATAGAAAGAACTACCGGAAACCTCTACTTCAACGCTACGTGGTGCGAATACTGTTGATGTTAGTACTGTCCTGGGTATTTGTTCAGAAGCGCGATTAAGAGCATCGCTGATCGAGCTTAGGGTCCCGATTTATGCCGTATCATCATGGACGAGTATCGTGTCGCTCAAAGCGGCTCAATTCTTGGATCCCATTCGCGACGTCTACGAGGTATGTCGTCTCTGATGAAGCATGAGAGGAGCGCGTATTGACGGATAGCCCTGGCAGGCGTTCACCATCTACACCTTCTTCCAGCTCCTTATCAACTTCCTTGGCGGCGAGCGCGCCGTGATCATCATGGCTCACGGCCGTCCTCCTATCTCGCATGCCTGGCCGTTCAATCATCTTTTCCCAAAGATTGACGTCTCCGACCCCCACACGTTCCTCGCCGTCAAACGCGGGATCCTGCAGTATGCTTGGCTGAAGCCCATTCTGGCTATTGCTACCGTGATAATGAAGGCAACGGACACATATCAAGAAGGTTATATTGGATTGAACTCTGGATATCTCTGGACAGGTATCATATACAACGTCAGCGTCACAGTCAGTCTCTACTCTCTCGCCATGTTCTGGGTGTGCTTGCATGACGATCTCGTACCATTCCGTCCAATCCCCAAGTTTCTCTGCATCAAACTCATTATCTTCGCCTCATATTGGCAAGGCTTTTTCTTGTCGATCTTACAATGGCTGGGCGCACTTGGCCACGTTGCTGGGTATACCCCCGATAACCTCGCGGCGGCCATTCAGGACAGTCTCATCTGCTTTGAGATGCCATTCTTTGCCATGGCACATTGGTATGCATTCTCGTGGCACGATTATGCAGACCCAACCATCTCGGCTGCACGCTTGCCCGTGAAATATGCACTGCGCGATGCGTTCGGTGGTCGGGATCTATTTGAAGACACCAAGCTTACACTTCGTGGAGAGAATTACGAATATCGCCTCTTTGACTCGGGTGATAATATCATCCCGCACATAGAATCAGAGTCGCGGGTCAAGCGAGTTATGCATGGCATGAGATACGAGCGAGGCGGTAAGGCGAAATACTGGATCCCGAAACCGGGTGAAGTCAATAGCCGCACGCCTTTATTGGGTGGTGAATCAAGTGAACGCGGTAGAAGCGAACGAGGGAGTCAAGCCTCCAGGGAGAGGTTCCGATCTTACAGTGAGATCGATGAAACCGCCCTGGACGATGAAGATGAGCGGCTCTTTACCAATGCTCGGGCGCTGGAGTTTGGAGATTGGAATGTGAGTTGCTATTGTGAAGAGTACGTCGTGGCTGAAATGCTGACCGATATAGTATCCTGTAATTACTGCCCACGTGGTACCAAGCGACCAGCGCATACCGGCCACCAGGAGAGATCAAGATTCAAACCGAGGAGCAGACGTCAGAAAGGCCCGCAAGCACCGAAAAAGTCGTGCATCAGATGGCGGAAGTAAACGAAGTCCCAAGGCCAGCTCTAATAAGTCTGGCCCAAGCTCAGCGGCACCTGTTCCCTTGCAGCGGAACGTCAGCTCTACCAGCTCTAGCGGCACTCGAGACGGCCAGTTAGTCGACCTCGTTGTGGAAAATACAGAGGCTGAGGAAGAAGACCGAGCTCAAGCACAGAGAGAGCTCGGCTCTGCATGGACGGAACCTGAAACCCGGCATTTTGAGTAAGTTTTCGTATCCATTGGCAGATAGGAGATCTGAGCAGAGCCACTAACCCCAGTCACAATTTCCAGAAGACCTTCCGGGGAGCCAATCGAAGAAGAGGACGAGGCTGGCGAGACTAATCATGACGAAGATCACCGCAAATGGGCCTACGAGGGCTTGGAGCAAGACAATGTATGGGACAAGTAGGGCCCTGTAGCGTCCTAATTGTTTGACGAATCCCGTCTTACGATCATCTATCCTAATGCCCTCATGTTCGTCGATCTCCCAGTTCCTTTCATCCTCAATCTGATATTTCCATTCATTGTTTTGTACATATTATGCTTCGGACACGAAGCATGATGAATTATGCAAAACATTACGAAACTCCAAGAAACCTCAGATATCCCTTCAATCTTTGTAAGCGCCCGACTTCTCATCACGCTATGAGCGTACTTCCAGTAGCAGTGTAGCTCGTTAAGCAGACTAAGAAATGTGACAACTCCACCGGGGCGCTAACGAATAACAGTTGTCTCACCAGCCCGCTCTCGACGATCAAAGAGCTCAATGCGCTTGGCACCAGGATCTTTTTCTCTCTTGGGCGTAGTTCTCGACATTAGTGGCGCCACGATAATGTGTGCCTGGACGAGTTGGGTTAGGCGCCTACATTTGGCCTGTCAGGCTTAATAGGAGGGGATGTTCTCATCCCATCGAAGGCGGGCTGTTTGTGCTACTCAGTGCTACTGTCTGTCCTTCTCTTTGTTTCTTTTTCCTGCGCTCTTTTCCTCTCTCTTCTCACCTTGAGGGTGATGTCTTAATATCTGAACGCGCTGGTCGCCATGACCGCTTTGGAGAAAGCAGGGTCGCTATTCACCGGCTGGATACGGTCCTGCTGGGCATGTCTAGCCCCGGAGGAAGACTGTCAAACCAGTCGCAAAGTTGAAAGCAATGGTATGTGATACGTGGGATAACAGTCGACTCTCGATGTGATCGCAGGCTGATATACACAGCAGGCGTTGAACGGGAGATGAACGTATGCCATACTCAACCGCATCTTGTCCCACCCATGAAGCTGGTGGTGTATGATGACCTACCTAGCCCAAGTATCCATCACCATCGGGTCTCACTGTCACGAGGGTCGCTGTCATCATGGATCAACGATGGACGACAACTTGCATCGCGCGCCTCGAATCGAGCAAGCATGTCTTTGAAAAGAACTTCAACAACCCCGTTGACGATTAGTGCACCCTCCGACTTCCGCAGAGTACAATCCTTCTATGACCATCCAGCACCATCATATCATTGTCCTCCAGCCCCTACGTACCAACCCTTGGATCTCCGCATTCATCGATCAGGCCATCGATTATCGGACTTACCTTCATTCGAAACTTTCGAGTTCGACGACGGCACCCAGCGCAAGACGCTATCGGCGCCCCCTCGTGCTCTCACCACCTCGACCGGCGTTCGAGATCGACATCGCCAGATGTCTCTGGTGCTATCTCGCAAGCCGGTCGGTTCTCGGAACCGCCGATCACTTGGTAACCTGGAACCTTTACTTGCCAAAGAGCCTGTTCGCATCACCAGCGCCCTGATCCCGCATTTCTCCAAGGTCGTTCCCGTCGAGATCCAGCTTCCAGATCCGCAGGAATCATCTCCCGTGCACGGGCGATCGAAATCGGAAGGCACCAGGCTCACACTTAACAATACGTTACGGCCGGACGATGCAAACATCCCATGGGGAAGAGTGCCACAAACTCCACCAGCGTCCAAGAGTCTGACGACAGACTCGCCGGATGTATCATCAACCAACTCTTCGCCCGTCTCCGGAGGTACATCGTCACGAGCCAGTTTACATACGATGCCGACGCAGGTATCCTCCCGTCGTCCCTCCATCCTATCCCCCGAGACCCGAAACACGAGGGAGTCAACTTCCTCTTCTTCCTCTTCTCTCTCCAACCGCGTAACCCGCTGGATGTTCCCAACATCCAGTAAACTTCCCCCGATCCCAAAGCAACCCTCTCCGCCAGGTGAATATGGGATCAATTGGGAGCGAGCCCGCACACTAAGTGGCACCACCGTTGCATCTAATACCACGACCATCACTGGCGGTCGAAAAGGGCGGAACAATAGCTCCATCTCTAGTGCTTTTTCTAGCGCTATGACCCCACGAGCTTCATTCCAAGTTTCTTCGTCTACAGCGGAAAAGGAAATTGATGCTGGTGTTTGCTACCCGACTATCTTTGAGGGCCAGCAGCAGCATCATAAGCTCTCTGCATATCGTGGCGACGGCCGAGTCAGGCCCCACGAGTCTGGTATTGGGTTGGCTTTTTGAGTTCTGTGCAGTTTTGTTCGACGACGGGTTTCAGGCGTGGGATACCGATGGCGAGCTACCCGGTCAACTCTTTCCTGGGCTCGTCTTCTGGCATTCAGTCACTCCATGCGGCTTTGTTGAATGCATTGTTGCTAGCTGTTTTCTTCTCGGACCTTTCTCATGTCTTTATTGCGCGTTGAAATACCCCGATTTGGTCCTGGGTGGGTTGGTACTTGCCGCTTTGGAATGAATATAATAGTCGCTATTTTACGAGAGGTGATAATGAACAGATTTGAAAGCTACGAGCATATAGGACACTTGTCAAAGGTTGAGAAAGAGGTGTGGATAACCTAAACAGTTGTAACCAGTTATGCAAAACAATAAGATTGTACACCAAAGCTGACGCTAGCTATCTCTGTAGGGTATCGTAAAGGACAATATCTGTAGCTGCCAGAAAGACAAATAGGGCACAAAAAAAAAGGGAAGATGAGAGCTATGTACAACCACAAGAAACCATTGACAACCAGACTTATTTGCATGTCCTCATCATAATGAGAATCAGAAGCTTCAGTCTGCTGATACTATCTCCACACCGTCCAGAGCAGGCATGCTCGTAGAGCCAGTTTTGCGGTGTTTCTGCATGCCCAAGATCTGCCAAGCACGACCCATCATGCCATGACCTAAGCCCTGAGGAAATTCAACCGAAGCTTTGTGAGCATGTCTAGAGACACGATCACGCATTGCGCGATCGTGCTTGGCGGCGACCAGGCGATCCTGTTCACGTTCATGATTTACAATATCATCGCGCCATTCGGCCCAATGCTCGAAGTTTTCGCGCTGCTGAAGTACCTGATAGCGGAGGCGGGTCTTCGACGGGCGCCAGGCAGTGCGGCCAGTGCCGTCGTTGTCCCCGCTGCCTGGAGCAATCATTGTGGATTTGAGATCTGTGACACGGGACTCTTTGGTTAATTTGAGGAGATGGGTCATGACGTCCCGACTTTCCAGAGCAGTGCGCTGAATCTTTTCTTGTTCGGGGCTCAGTTTAGCATGTGTGAGCGGTGCGTCAAGCCAGGCGTGCATTTCAGTAGATCGCTGGACTGAGTATGGGTCGAGGATGTTCGTGTGGCGGTTCTCCTCGCGGAGGTAACGCACAGCTGCTTGGAGGCTTTGTACCTCGGCACGGAGTGATTCATTCTCATCCATGGCAGCTAAGGAAGCCTCGCTGGCGATGACAGCACCGCCGCCGGCGGTCGTCAGGCCTGCAGTTCCAGACATCCGTTTCATGCGATCAAGACGAGCCATGAACTCGTCTCGCTCGGCCTCAGCTGTCTGAAGTTCCTTCCTTTGTTGCTCGACTGTTTTTTCTAGTTCGATTCCTGCTGCTTGCATCTCCTCGATCTTGGCCTCGAGGTCCTTGACCATGGCAGCCTTCTTGCTTGCCTCTCGCATCCTTGATTCAAGGTGTTCGATCTTTAGCCCTTGCTCTTCAAGTGTGTTGTCCTTGAGGCTGAGCGCGGCGGAAGCCTCGTGGATCTCATTTCTCAATTGGCGAATTTCTTCATCCGCATCAGGAGATGTTGTTTTGTTAGACTTCAATTCCGCAGCTCGGGCAACCCAAGGGAATGCACCGCGTTCAAACTCTGTTGTGTGGGACAAATCAGACGAGGTGGAATCAAGGTCCTCGAATTGGTCCCCGACTTCCCGCAATTTGGTGAAAAGCACCGAGACGGGGTCATTAGTCTCATCCGCATTTTCAGTAGACGAGATGAAGGAGGCGGACACCTGAGACATGCAACTCAGAATCTCCTCTGGAGTGAAAGGTTCTGTGCGTCCTTCGTCGCTTGTGAGAATGACGAGATTCTCGCCGAGTTTGCGAGCAAACTCCGAAAGCCGCTTGGTTTCAGATTCGATTCTCTTGAACGGTTCGTCGGCCTCCTTTGGAAGTGCAAGCGATCTCGACCGCAGGTCATCAAGAGACCGGCAAATTTTACCCATCGCGACCTTGTATCCGCGAGCCTGAGGAATGAAAGCATCCAGTTTGTTGAGAGCAAGCACATTCTCCTCGTCGCCCTCCTCTGCAGCTACCATTTTGGAGCTGATGATGAGCTTCACGCGCGAGATTGAGCCAGCTGCATGCTCGATGTAAGACTGGGATAGATGGGCGCGCATACACAGCTCATCGGCAAACATCTCCAGGCTGGAGGGAAGCAGGGTCTCAGAAAGGTGTGCAAGGAGAGCAATCGATCGCTGTAATTCCACTGCAAGCTTTCCAAGATTGACTTCGTCCTTCTTCAGTGGTTCAATCCAGAAGTTCAACGTGCGCTCGACGGGCTCCATCTCAAACATTGCGACCTTGATATTGCCAAATTGCTCGGGCGAGCAAGCTGTGATGTAGTTGACAAACCGATCACATATATTTGAAATCCACATGAGATATTCCAAAACCACATGGACTTGGAAAAGCTCTTCGTTGGAGGACATTGAGTGCTCGGATCCTTTTTCCTGAAGGGTGCTGCTCATGACATTGGCCTTGAAACCGACGCGCTTGAACCTAAGCAAAGCTTGAATGGAATTTTTTCGCCTTCGAAGTATTCCGGAAGATAAAGCTTTACCATTGAAAGATGTTGCGCGTTTTCCTCGGCCTCCATACGACTTAGCTCGACGTCAATGGACTTTGCCAGGGCCTTCGATTGATTGGCTTGTAGTTTCATAGTCAAATCTTGCATCTGGCGATGGCGCATTGCAGTTTCTGTGGTTTCTGCCTCTGAGACCTGCTTATTCGTGCGCATGTCGTCCAAATCACCCTGCAGGGACGTCACCAAATCTCTGAACCGAGTTAGTGTGTATTCAAGGTCTTCAATGACTTCGTCTTGTTGCACGATCTTTCGGCATTGCTCGTTGAAGACAGTCTCCCTGTACTCGAGCTCTTCCTGGAGTTGCTTTTCGGTTTCTATATGTGTGTACTCCATCTCATCGCTGATATCCTTGAGAGATTCCAGATCCTCAATTGCAGCCTTGAGCTCATTGATCTCATCCTGGTATCGCATGTTTTTGTCGGCCAATTCTTCGATCATTTCTTCGGCCCCAAGTGCTGTCTCCAGCTGCTGCTTGAGCTCATCAACATTGGTCTCAGCGACCAAGAGTCTCTCTTTCGCAGCTTCGTAATCAGACTTTACGGCGGCATACTCCTCGAGGTCTTCTTCCAATTCTTTGATCTGGGCTTTGAGATCTGACTCCTGTTGTTGCGTCATATCTCGCAGGCGAATGAGTGCTTCGCGGAGCCGCTCATTGGTTTTCTCCATCTGAAGCCATCCGTGAGTGGTTCTGTCTTCAGGGGTCGTCTCCTGGCTGTACTCTTCATTCTCCTCTCGGAGAACCTCAACCTCCAAGTTGACCTCGTCTAATTTCAATCGTAGCGCTGCACACTCGTGTTTGAATGCCTCGGCCGTCTCCTCTGCCATTTCTCGGTCAAGTGTGGCCATTTCCAGGAGCGTTTCATGTTCTGCCTGCATGCGTTCCACTTGATCCGAACGAGCCTCCAGCTCTTTGAGCTTCTTGCGTAGCTCCGTTACTTCCATTTGCTGTGGTTGGTACTTCGCCTGAAGTTTCTGGATGATCGTCTCAAACTTATCGCGTTCGGCTTGAAGTTGCTCAAGAGTTTTGAGCTTCTCCTTGTCCTCTGCTCGCTTCTTTTCCATGACTTTGAGCTTAGCATTGAGTTCTTCGAGTTCACGGTTGACAGCAGCACTTTGCACTTGGCGCTGGGTTGCAGAAATCGGTGCTCCAGGGCGCGAGATAGCTGGGCGCGTAGCAGTAGTCGACTGCCGGGAGTTCCTCGGAACAGGAGATCCATCCTGTGCGCCACCATCCCCTTCGGTGTCATGCGACTCGGTATCAGTGGGATCTCCGGATCGCCCACTGGGACCGGGATCTTCTCCGTCTGATGCCCTTGCACTGTCTACCTGTCGCAACGACGGACGCTTTGCTAGCCCCGAAGTTGAGGAAGCTACAGTGCTTTGGGAGCCGGGCCTTGAGATCCGAGCTGCTGGGCCCGATACCGAGGGACGCGTGCCTCGGGCGGCTGCTGATTGTGTTGCAGAAGAACTCAAGGAGTTTCTTGTGCTGGGGGCTATCCGTGGTCGGTTGGACGCCACTGTGGAGGTGCGGGAGGTACTCCCGAGGGAGGGACGAGAAGCGTGGCCCGCCGTCGCTGCGAGTTGTTTCGTTGGGGACTTTGTAGGTGACTAAATATTGTGAAATGTACAATGAGCATAGAACAAGGTAGGCCAGGAGAGCATATGACATACGCGTATAGACGCTCGAGCGGCCGCGCCCCGCGGGCCCGGTGTAGGAGTTGAGGCTGCATTGGTACTCTGTCGCCTTGCTGCTGCAGGGGGAGACCAGTCTGCTTCCGCAATCCAGCGGGAGGTCCAAGTTTAGGCTGTGTTCTGCTACCCGCGGTGCTGATACCCTGTTTGGTGGTTTGTTTACTCTCCGGCGCAACTTGGACAACCTTGCCAACTACCGTTGGACGGACAAACATGCCATATCCTGGCTCACAATCAAAGTAGCGTTCACCTTGAACTGAGCCGTCGTTTTTGCCGGTGGCATCATCTAATTCAAGTCCTATCCATTCTCCGTCCGCAAAGTGGGTGGTGCCACAGAACCGCACCGTCGCTCGTCGTCCATCGGGTAGCTCAATAACCGAGCCTGCGGATAATGCTTGGCCAGACATGGTGTAATTCATTCAAGAGCTACAATGAGCTCTTGAGCAATAACCGGGGAGGTTCGGTTGTTGACAGAACAGAAACACGGAGACTCCTGAGACCAGCGGAGCGCGTCAAGTGACCGACATTTGCCTGAGGCAGAAACTTCTACTATGGAACATTACGACTCATCGCACGCCCCAAAGACTAATGAGCCCGGGAGACGGCGAATGCTCACTCATTGGAATAATATCGAATTGCCATATTCAGTTGTGTTGGTGGATCACCAGAGTCATATACATTCATTGTCGTAAACCATCTGTCTAGCGAAACAAAAAAAGAGTGCCATAACCTGCCCAGCTCTAAATGCTATCGCTTTGGCCTTGCTGTCTAAAAACATGCGGGAAATGCACTCGAAGCTCTTCAAGACTCGAGATCGTATATTTCGACGCCGGTTTTGGTGGTATGTGAACACCTGGTTCGACAAGGTGAACCGTAGTCCAGCCCCGAGCATGCGCATGTACACAATTCAGGTAGGAATCATCTATTTCTGACTGTTAACATAAAGAGTCCAAGGACGGTCCAAAAGGCCTCCTGCCTGTGATGGATCGCAACTAACCAACAAAATAGCACGACTCCGTGCTGGGAGCACCAGCTTCTTTCTCTGCTTTGGCGTACATGTCCTGACTCGGTTTGCAAACCAATGGCAAACTTCCGTAGTCACAATAGGTGACACCCTCGAAAAGATCCTCAAGACCAAGCAGCTTCACAACGCGCTTTGCGTGATTAATATAGGCATTCGTGAGCAACCACGGCTTCACCTTGGACGTGTCCAAGTCCTCTAACAATTTGCGCAGCTTAGGGTCTGGCTTGAGAATCTCGTCAAGGGGTAGAGCATCATCAACTTCGTAGTTGAACACGAGCGGGTCGATTTTGTGGTGGCGGGTGAGGCCCTCTATGGCAAGTCCGTACTCCTTGTAGTACTTCTGGTGGAGCATGTGGGCATCTTCGGTTTTGAGGTCGAGGTGCTTGACGAAGAACTTATCTAGCAGCAGTAAACTCGAGTTAGTTATATGCTTCAGTATATTCTGTAGGCATGGCTTACTGATCAATTTCTGCATCTGATCATGGATATTGGAACCTGCGCGGAAGTACTGTCTGTTAATAGGACGGCCACCAAGCGCCAAGATGCAGCCACTAACTTTTGGAATAAAGCTGTCGAAGAGGTTAGTGCTCAATGTCTTTGCGATCCATGTTTAGGCTCTCTCAACTTACACAATTGTCAATATCAAAAAAGAAGATCGGCCGTGAGTCACTGACCCCGTTGGCTCCGTTGGTCGCCATGGATCTTAAGTTGCAATATTGTAGGTGTAAAGTGACAGGTAAAAGTCTAGATATGGTCGCAACAGGTCTAATGAACCTATAGGAGGGAAACGAGAAAGAGCGCTGCATAAGTCAAAAGGAAGTGAGAGCAAGCGAAGCCAGTCATCTCTCTCCGTAACTTGCCCGATACCCCAGCGTCGATACATGCCGTTACGTAATCGGACCTAGCGCCGACGGCCAGTCTCGTGAACTTTTTACAACCCTGTCATTTGCTTAACATTCCAACACTCAGCGCCTTCTCAATTGTAGATAGGACTGAGCGGACATATTGACGTGTACTTGACACGTTAGCAAACGTGTTTACGCTTCGTCCTCTCATTCTAGCTTCACCTATCCTTCCCTGGTTTCCCCTAGGGCCATGGCCGCAACTCATGGGATAGCAACTCACCTTCCAGCAGACCCGATGGCTATTTCAGTGCCTACATTGGATGATGAGGTCCGGGAATATGAAAAGATTTTAACCATCAGTGATCAAATCTTTTCGGGCAACCATCCGCGTCTCAGTGTTCCGCAACATCTCGTGCGCAAATCTGGGCAAACCGCCCAAAATGTCCCTCTTCGGACTCATTTACCTAAGAACCCCCTTTCGAAGGAAGTCGTGGACAGTGCGCCCGTGGCTTTGAAGAACACGAGGCAACCTTACATTAGTCCGCAGAGTGCCTCGGCCAGAAACACCTTGTCCGCAGCACCACAACCCGCCCGTGTGGCATCAAAACCTACATCCGAGATCGATCCCATTTTCTTGACCAAGTCGGACGACTTGATCAGGGCCGAGCTACAACTACAGAGGCAGAGGTTGGAGAGGGCACTGCGTGATCAAGCGGATCTAAGGAAACAAGAGGCTAAACAGCGGCCCGCGGTCCAAGACACTAAGCCTGACTTCGATGTTTCGGAAGTGTTCAAGCAAGCTCTTGAGGTGGTGAAACCAGTCTCAATCAGTGATGTGTCCGAGGCCAGTGGACCGGGCGCTGCTGCAAGTGAATCCTTTGACGAAAATTCAGTTTACTCCAGTAGAGCTCCTGACTCGCCACCCCAGGCTGGCAAACAGCAGAAGTCGTCTCCAGTGGCTACGCTTGCACAGACAGCAACTGCTGCTCATGTTCCGGTAAACCACTACTCAGATGAGTTGCAGCGACTTGAAGCTCTCAACCGACCTGGATCTGATCAGGAAATGCAAGATGCTTACATTGTTGCTGACCAGCGTCACTCCCATTCTCAGAAGCAGACCAGTGCCCACAAGCCAGAGGCTCCCGTGAGCCAGCCCCACGAACCGCTTCAAGTCGAGATGATGGAAGAACCCGAATATTCTCCCCCTGCTCCAGCAGCGCCACCGGTGGATCATCGTGGATATCCCAGCGGGGTAGAAAATGGTACTGGGAGACAATCACGGCCAGATGCCAGATACGCCGACCGAACCCGGGATGTACGCAGAACCCCGTCTCCAGCAATCGTGAAGGTAGTCCAAAGCCACATCACATCACCGGTAGCTCCTCAGCCATCTCGCGTGTCGCCTTTGGCCATTGCCAAAGGTCCCTCCGCGCAAATTCACGATGGAAGATATGGACTTGGCTCTGAACCAGTGTATTTGGAGCCCGGTTCTGCTCGGGGTAGCCCAAATGCACCAGTCCCTAACATCGTTTCCCGTAAGCGGAGAAGGCTGCGTGAAGGTGATGAGGGGTCCCGCCAAAGCATGTACAAAAGACAAAATGCAGAACCTACCGAGGTGTTTATCAAAGAGGAGCCGGTTTCGCCGCCACCATTCGCCGATGATCCCATCGTGGTGCGCGACCGACACCCGCAAGAGCGCCGCCCCGTCTACGTTGACATCGCCTCCCCTCGATACACTCCAGTATACGAGAGCCGCGGCCCAACCATGCGAGAGCCGGTTTATGAGATTGATCCGTATTACGAGGCGCCCCCAGACGCCGGACGCCAGCGTACCGTCTCCCGACTGGGCACCAGACGGCCAATGCGCGAGGAAGCCGATCTTCGACGAGTGGCCAGTGTACAGTATGCTCGCCAATCCGACTATCCTCGTGAATACATTGAGGCACCATCGCGCCCAATTCGGGCAGCATCATACGTTGTGGAACGCCCCTCCCAGGAGCGACCAAGGTATTACGAAGAAGCCCCATACGCACAGCATCGTTACATTGCTGCTGATGACCTGCCACCCCCGACGTATCGAGAGCCTTATTATGAAGAAGCACTGCCGCCGCGCGTGATGGCACCCCCTCAACGTCGGATTGTGGTTGATGAGCATGGCAATCAGTACTACGAGATACTGCCAGCACCAAGGCTGCAGCCCATACCTCCTCCACCTCAGCACCGATCAGTCTCTCAGATGCCGAAGGGTGCTTACGAGGAAAGAGTGCCCCACCGCGCGGGCAGTGTCCGTGCCGCTTCCATTGTGCAGGATCCCTACGGTGAACGACGCTACGTGCAAGAAATGCCCCCGCCCCAGCCAGTCTATAGACGAGTGATGCCAGAGTATGCTCGCCCTCTAACAGCCCATGAGAGGCCAAGCTACGTTGCCCCGTCTGAAGGCCACGAACCTTACACACGGAGTGGCAGCGTCCAAGTAGCAGAGTATCTTCCTCCTCGTCACCCAGTCTATATTGATGACCGTGGAGCGCCTCAGAGGAGATTAATACGAACAGCCAGTGTTCATCCCACACAGGCTCGCTATGAAAACCCCCATGAGGTTGTTCAGCGAGTTGGGAGTGTGCGGCCCACCGGTCCAGTTCGCGAGCCCAGCCTCTTCATGGACGAGAGACCGGTCGTGGACTACGTTGAGAGACCGTATCTCGTTCGGGAGCAACGGTATTATGACGAAGTTGAAGAGGGAGATCGCCTTGAGCTGGATGGTGCGAACGATACGATTCAGCGGGTTCCACAGCGTTACCAGTAGCGTGCCACGCATGTTCTGTTCATTTTATGGCGAAGCATTGTTGGATTTGTATTTACATTCATTCTCAGCGGCTCATATCAGCAAAATATATCTGCACAGTCCTGACATATTCATCCCTTCAACTAGGTAGTACTCTCAAAATAGCCAGATACATCGTAATAGATCCATTTGTCTCCGGTTTCTGAGTGATGGAACACACCTGCAAGACTGGATGTTCAACCGGGAATACCTACCTAGAGATGCCGCCACAGTGGATGGAAATGCCCGATGATCCTCGTTGAACATCAGATGGTCGCAAGGTTTTAGACATGGAAGATTCCTCCTTTCTTGATCTTCATCATTTGGACAACTTGGAAGCCGAACATTCATCCACTGGAAGCCTTCGCAATCTCTGTCTAGAGAACACGGTTTCTCACATACTGTGCATCGTTAGCAGGCAAATCTCCGGGTTTTGGCTGAAGCTCTTCTTAGACAACAAATTATATCCCGGGCATCAGTTGCAACCTCGGCGTGAGCCTGTGAGGAAGGAGAGCCTCTCGAGAAAAGCGTGTTAAGGGAAGGTTGAGAATGAGATCTGTCAAAGCGAAAGAACCAGGTCAGTGAGTAGTAGCTCTCAAACAAGAATTGTAACTATCATCCACTGGCTCCTGCAACACGCCCTTTTCACATCAGAGTGACAATTTCCTCGGCATTGTAGCCTAGGCCACATCCGTTAAGCCATGCATTCATCATCATTTGTGGGAGACATTCAGAGACACACAAGGCTTGTGTACAAGTGGCATAGTATAGGGTTGACATACTATGAGTTGCACGTACCTGGCATTTCAACTCGCGCACATCGGCGTTGGTGTTGGAGTTAAGTTTTGCCTTGCCTATTCAGAGTAAGAATATAATAATAAGTTTTGCCTTTGGCTCCTCTTGTCCACTTGTGGATTGAGAGGAGGAGAAAGCGAGTTGTCAACAGTCAGAGGCCGAGAGGAAAAGAAGAGACAAGAGCAATGAGCATCAAATATGTAAAGTGGAAGGAGCGATGGGTTGGACTAGGAGGAAGTCACTCCTGGGGATTATTAGACTCCATGCACACAGTAGTGGTTTGTTGAGACCATCACAACAATACCTTACGGCTGTTGAGAACAGAAGCCATCTTCTTATTGTCTAGCTGAAAGAGACGAAAATACTACAATCCAAGTAACAACGGTGACTATAACAAGTTTGTACAGAACTGATGGTCTGCTCTTCCCTCTTCGATTTCATACTATCTGGGAAACTAGGTCCTCGCCACCTTGTCATAAAATAGTACTGCGAGGAAAGTATTTGTCGGTGGCTATCAATTTCCATCATCAACGACATATTGATATACTGTCCCTGAATCACTGGAGCAAGAGCGGGTTTGACCGTTGGGACGGGCACCAAATGTGACGAGTGAGGTGCTATCAGCCAATAAGAACCTTTCTAAATTCTAGTGATGATTTGGTTGCCATAGAACTACGCAGTACCATGCGAGAGAACTTCACGTATGATCAACTTAGACCGGTCGATCGCGCTCAGCGATTAGAGCGGTACCCATTGACGACTTGAAAATGCTTATTATGCTTCTAGCCGACTGATAGGTATAGCATTTATGCGAGAAACATCGTTAAGTCAAGGTTGAATACAGACAATGCACTGTCAAGCTGTGAACAGGGCTCCAGTGGTACGGAGTAGAACCTATTGTTGAAGTAAGGCATTTATCTTCCAGGGCTGGAAAGTTGACTGTTGTTCAAGAGATAAGGTTGACTTCCAGCGCTTTTCGCTTGGTTTTGTTTACCTCACAGCCACTATTGTGCGTATGAGGTCCCATGGAAAGTGGAAGCTTCTACAAGCCAAATCATGCGGACCAGAAATGCGCTCGCTTTGAAACCGCGGGGATGTGACAATGGCGCAGTTCAATTTCAAAGTCAATGGTCCACCCAGTCGGAATTGTCGAGTCCTTGACTTGACCAAGTGACCCACTGCCGCCTATACGAGAAGATGACGTCGACTATTTGAGGGGAAGTTATCGTGAATGTTATCGTGGAAGTCATCCTAGGCAAGACGACCTCCTGCAGATGCATACGGTACTTGTATCTTCGTGTTTAACGGGAGTTGGGTATTTGTACGGGCTGTGTATGTATCGGAAGCAGCCCCAAGTTGCCCCGATGAGTCTAGACATGTCAGAGGACGATCGGAGGCGATCAGAAAAATGCAGCTGGAGCATTGTATGATCAAGCTCCACATGCCTGACCAGGCTTAACCCCTCATTTACTTTGAGTGTCCGGACTAGCCGGTCCAAGTGATGCAAGTGATGGGCGGCCTATCATTTGCCTTAAGCCCAGTGGATCGGGGGAGGATACGGCGGCATACAGGGTTCTCTATCCCGGGGCCTATGAAAGGATCGACCTTTGTATGTTAGGTACGGTACGGAATGGCTCGGATCCCGATGGAAGTGCCTGAAAGCCGTATCTTCACTAGATCAGGTATGAAAGGGGAAGGCATAGCATGAGTTGTGCCGGACACAGTACTGTGTAGTTATTGCGTTGTCGATGGGAGCTGAGATCCATCCACGTGATAAACTTGGCAGTCGAGACTCAAGGCAGCTGAGATCGAGAGATGAGACATGAGGCTAAGACATAAAAGATAATCCGGGACTTCAAATTCGGGAGATACTTGACTTAACTACTTACTAGGCCTGTACGATCTACTTCGTACATATCGAACTAGTTATCCACTTCAATATTGGACACATCCCTCAACGATGCCAAGAAGACCCTTGCGAGGCATTCTGTTGTATCCTGCATTCTTCACTGAATATGAAATCAGATAACTAGAGATCTTATAGCAGATCAGGCCGAGGAAGCTTTCAAAGGTACCTGGACGTGTAGCTAAAGACCCCTGCAAGAGAAAGGTCAATATGTCAATACGCCTCGTTATCAAGAACAAGTCAAGTTCTTGTAGAGACCCGCAAGACTGACGACACCTATTTTCGCTCACAATTGTTTTTGTTCCTTTTACTTCCTTTCTTCTGTGTATTTTTCTCTTCCTTTTCAATATATTGATTCATTTCTTTTTCTAAAC
The DNA here is from genome assembly GCF_028826915.1 of Penicillium bovifimosum. Classification (NCBI taxonomy): domain Eukaryota; kingdom Fungi; phylum Ascomycota; class Eurotiomycetes; order Eurotiales; family Aspergillaceae; genus Penicillium; species Penicillium bovifimosum. The sequence goes on along the minus strand of NW_026622714.1, from coordinate 1,691,336 downwards.
TTCATCTCATTCATTTTCTTTCTCATATCATATTAAAGATTTGTGTTGGTTGGTTTGTCCTCCGCCAATCGATATTCGTTTCCACCATTCCCGGGTCGAAACGCCCACACAGGTCATTCCCATCCCTGTCGAGAACGGCCTAATTCCTTCCATCTCCTCCCCCCCCCCCAACCAACTCCCAACCAACTCTCATCCACTTTCTTCCTCTCTATCCCCTCGACTCGTTCAAGGGGTTAGAGAATATCTCTAACATGCACAAGATATCCAACTTTACGGGTCAGGCCCGTCATGGTTGGGAACGAATGACGCCGACTTTCGGGATGTCCAGACCTCACACCGACATGGCCTTTCGCCGGCCACACGGTGCGCCGCCCATGACACCGCCATCTAGTATCGACCCTACTGTCAACTTGTCCTTTAACGTTCCGTTCTCGTCAACCCTAGCCGGCCCTGATGTTGAGGATGTACTTCACGCCAGTCCCGGCGCTCTCCAGCGCTGGACTTTCCCGGAAGGCACCCCGGAGGGTACACCGGTGCATCAACTTCCCGTCCATACGAACAATGTTGAAGGCTTGCAGAGGTTATGCCGGAAGATCACGGAGGAGAAAGGGGGACGAGTGGAAGCTACGCTCACGACCTCCGAGGCCAAGGCTGTGCCAGCACTACAACGACGCCCGAACGGCTTGGTGACCAACGTCTGTGTTACTGGTGATGGGGAGTTGGCGCGGAAGATGCGGGCGAGGATTTTGAACGAGACTCCGATCATGCTGGTACGTCGAAATTTTTTGGTTCCGTCACCAGCAGGATTTTCAGTCCCACAGACTTTCCTTGCTAACATACAGTTGACTACCAGCGATGTGCGACTGTCGACGTGGATATGCATTTGATCATCGATGGATCACCGAAGGGAATCCGAGCTAGCGTGCTTGAGCATCTCGACACTCTGGCTGCCTACACCGGAGCTGACATTTTCTTGCTGACACCCAAGCTCCACGACGCCGACAGTGCGGTGGTATCGTCCTATGGTTACGCATCGGACAATGGCTTGGAACAGCGCTTCCGGGTTGCCATCTACGGCGATTTGGAGAGCTCGGAACACGCCAAAACCCGGGTTCTGATCATGATTGACCAAATAGTACGTTCCTTGTGTGCGGGTCGCTTGAGGTCGGTTAGCTAACTGAAAACTAGCTCAAACGCCATGTGGACGCTATCAAGTTGGACTCGACTATGCACACCTTGGTCTGTGGACGCACTCGCAAGAACATCAAACTCATCGAGGCTGCTACAGGCACCGCCATCTACTTCCCTCCGCCGTTCCCCCAGATTTTCGGCTATATACCCCCCGGTGCGAATCGTCGAAGCGAAGATGAGGTTTACATTACCGGTGAGACACCAGAGCAGATTGCTCGCGCCAAGCAGAAGCTTCGAGAGTTGGTAATGGGCGTGAAGATTTTTGTCAAGGATGTGGTGGTCAGCTCAAGCAAGATTGATAACATCCTGCTGGACCGTCTGGATAAGGTCCGGAAGGTGATGGAGATGAACGGGTCTTATGTTCTTTTCCCGCAGTTGGGCAGCCAACGCGGTCTTGTTCGGATTCAAGGCACCGAGGTGTTGCACGTTGAGCGCACCGTTAGGGAAATCATGGCTCTGGTTCGTACTTTGGTGGAATGCTGACCGAACGAACTGCTAACCTCATAATGTACAGGCTGGCCAATTCTACAGTGCCTCATGGTGGATTATCATGCCCGACCCCGCCCAAGGTGGTCTCCGTGCCCCTTCGACCGCCGATATTCGCTCCATGCTGTCAGATATTTGCACCAACTCGGAAGCCGAGCTCAGCTTCGACAATCTGACTTTCACGATTAACGGGTCGGACGATGCAGTCAAGGCTGCCATGACAGTTATCAACCAGATTCCTTTTGTGATGCGAAGCCAATACCAGATGCGGGTGAAGATTGAGCTGGCCAACGAGCACAAGGAGTTTGTTAGCGGCAAGAAAAACGGGAAGATCAATAAGATCATGGGCCAAAGTGAGTTTTACAAGGGATTCGCCTATGACATAAAATGCTAACTCGCTTGCAGGCAATGTTCAGATCATCTTCGACGGTTTCAACGAGTACAACTTCTATATCGACGTGTGCGGCAACCAGTACGAGTCGACCAAGAATGGCTTGGACCTGGTTGAGCAGGAGATGCCGGCATCGATCTCGTTCCACGTGCCTGATCAGTACCACAAACGAATCATCGGTATTGGTGGACAGCACATCCAGCGCATCATGAAGAAATACTCTGTCTTCGTCAAGTTCTCCAACGCCATGGACCGTGGCGGGATGGGCAAGGAGGATGATGATATCAAGGTCGACAACGTGATATGTCGGACACCTGCTCGCAACGCTCAGAGTCTGGACCTTGTCAAGCAGGAGATCATGGACATGGTCGAGAAAGTTGTAAGTGTTGACAGTACCCGCAGCTAAAATGCCAGTGTTGAAACTCACAATCTACAGGATGCAGAATACGTTTCGGAGAGAGTCGTGATTAACCGCCTCTACCACCGTGAATTGTTGGCCCGCATGACTGAAATCGATGAGCTGGAAAAGAAATGGAACTGCAAGATCGAGTTCCCTAGCACCGAACTTGCTAGCGACGTTGTCACCATCTCCGGCCCTGAGTACCAGGTTCCCCAGGCCGTCGATGCACTACTTGGCATGGTCCCGGAGAGCCACGAGCTTCACTTCCAGAGCTCAGTGGAACTACGAGAATACTTCAAGTCTCCGGATTTCCTTGCTGATGTTCGAACCAAGCTCAAGGAACAGTACGAGGTCGATATCAACGTCGACGTTGGTACCGACCTCCCGACTACCCCGGAGGAAGGTTCCTCTTCCCCCACACCCGGTCCCGAAGACCGTGTGGTCCTCGGATACACGCGCAACAACGCTGGTGGATTGAAGGATGCGATCGACTTCCTGATTTCCCGCCTTGTCGGTCACGGACTCGCTGCCAACACCGTCAAGGGTGCCATCCCGCGCCCCAAATCCGACTCGTTCGAAGAGTCGCTGCCCTTCTTCGACTCGAAGCTGTTGCAGCACGCCCCCGCGCCCCTCTCGACCGACTCGCCGACCCGGCCGAATTTCTCAGATGAAACCAGCGAGCGAGGCTCGATCTTCGAGCGCCTCCGCAAGCCCGGAAGCATCTCGTCCTTTTCATCGTTCATTGGTCGCAAGAACCACTCCGCCTCGCCGGGGTCGTTCTTCAAACACGCCTCAAGCAATGCCTCTAAGGCTTCGCTTGTCTCCATGGAATCACGTGACAGTGGCTACCGCAATCCATGGAATGACTCTGGCGTGAACCTCCCCGAGGACGACGTGCCCGTCCTGGGGAGCTCACACAGCCACAAGAGCAGCAACAGCAATGGCTGGCCCACGCGCTTTGACGCCAAGTTTCCTTTCGGCACCGCGCCGGGTGACATGACGCCTAAGCATGACCCGCGCACCTCTTTTGATAGTGGTCGTCCTAGCACTTCCAATTCTACTTCTGGATACCCGGCCCCAATTGGGCCACCGCGTTAAACCAAAATATCCATTTGCAGCAGTATACCCTTGTCTTTCTGGTTGAATTGATTTTCTGTTTCTGATCTTTGTTCTGTTTTCATTATCAGCGTGTTTTGTTTTCGGTTGACTTTTTGTTGGTTTTCCTTGTTGATTGATACCACGGAACGCAAGCAATGAAGGCGTCAGAAAAGAAAACGAGATATCCAAGAATCTGCGATAGAGTAGGAGTTGAGGTATCTTATGGACCTCATCCTATCCTCTTTGATGTTTGTATTTTTTGATTTTGCAGTGCGCATCGGAGGACAGGGTCGGATCGGTCTTGAGTTCGTCGATACCAGGGTGATCTGGCGTCGTGGGCTTCAGATTGGGAGATTCCGTCCAGTCGGTTTTTTTATTTTGACATTCTACTCTTCTGATATCCCCAATCCTCAATGAGATTTTGCCATTAGAATCAGACATTCCCAATGTAAGCGTATTGAAGACGCTTAGCTACACAGTGGCTTGTTTTTAGACATGACGGGCTGATGCCCGATAGTGACACCAGACTTGGTCCATAGACAACTGCATAGACAACTGACTACCCTATGTATCATTCGAGTACCTTTAACACCGCCACGGCCCCATTTCGAATGATATAAAAGTCTCGATGTCCCCCGGTTGGAACGTAGCCCACGTGACACCTCCCATGGTCCATGAGAGGTTCATAGTTCCACGAGAGCATAATTTCACTCAGCCTTCCTTATTTCTGGGCATTCATGCAGGTCATGTGCTTCGACACGTTTGCACTGTACTGTGTTTACATCCAGCTGCAGAGGTAGTACTTACCCCTTGAGTCCCACCTACCGCTTGGCACTCCCGTCCATGGGACAGGTACTAGGTGGACAGATGGAAGGTTTTCAGCCCTGAGGAGCTTCCATGGAGATATCTAGCCGGGGTAGACTGTAGAGTGGCGAGTGCTTCTTGGAACCTACTACCTTAGTGGAGGAGGGCAATCCATAGGTTCATCCATACCTACCTGCTCAGTTCCGGGCTGGATCCATGATACCTATATATCTAGGTAGGTAGGTGGAGCTGATGCCCATCTGTATGGATGTAGGTAGGTAGGTACTACGCAGCTAATTTGGAAGCAGTACCACCTAGGTAGACACCTCCCGTCGTTTTTTACTCGGGTTTAGAATGCGTCGCAGCGTCAACATTATGTATGAGATATATTTTGAATATGCGCTAGAATATGATCTCATTAGGACTACAGCGCGAACCTTGCAGCTTGCAAAACAGACACAAGACGCTGAATGCTGTGCTCCAAGAATCCCCAAACCAAAACTCCAGAGATGCCGAAACAATATAGCAAGAAAACAACAAGATGAGAGGCTGAGTGCTATATGGACGCAAGATGTCGAATGCACAATACAGAAACTAAAAATCACATATTCGCCAGTTCCTGGTCAATTTGTCGATCCAGGAAGATTCGCTTATCGCCCGTGAGCGAGGTTTGCAGGCGCTGTTCGACGAGAACGCGGACTATGAAGATGTGTTAGTGGACTATATACCAAGTCTGTAAAAGAAGTTCAGAACTTACCCTGCTTTTTGGTGACAGTATCCAAATCAACCTCCGCCAGACAGCTGCGGATTGCCTCGGTGATGGCTGCCTCGTCCGGCCCACTAGCAGCACGGAAATCAAAGGCAGTACTGGCAGGTCGAGACGGGTACTGGGGCAACGGGCTGCGAGAACCAGGAGTGCCGAGAAGGTTATCACTGCTATGCATCATGCCGATGCTGTGTCTGCTCGAGGCCATGGGGTTATCTTGGTAGGCGCTGAGACCGCCCATAGATAGATGTCGGGAAGGCTGTGCGGAGTGACCCATCGAAGGGCCCATCTGCGGCATATCCGTGTAGCGAGAGAAGCTTGACATGTGCGAGTTGCGGTTGCCCGGGACGTTGCCGCCGACGAAAGGCGCGGGCGACTGTGGGGGCATGTATGGGTGATTGCGTCCCGGGAAGCCTGTGAGGATGGTTGAGGCTGGCTTGACGGATGAGTACTGCGAGTGCATGTCATCCATCTCCATGGTCATGTCATCGTACCGGCCGGTGGCGTAAGGCTTCTCCATGCACGCGCTCAAGTCGCCGCGGCGGCCGGGAAGATTGTTGGCCATGGCGTAGTCGTCCCAGCGCTGGAGTGGGATGCTGCGCGGGTCGAAGGGTTCGTCTTCCACGGCGATGACTCGCTTGTCGCCCTTCTCGCCGATGACGACACGGGTGGTACCCCAGGTGAAATCGTCTTGTTTCCAGAAGGCATATAGCGGCAGAATGAAATTGTAGATCGGATAAGCGATGAGGTAAATGATCATCCATCCGATGTGTTGCCACTGCCGCTTGACGATGAAGATTATTGCCTGCAAACCATATACACCAGCCAGCATGATGATTGAGATCATAGGGAAGGGACCAGTTTTGCTAGCGACTAGGTAGATCAGGTAGGTGAGGTAAACGCAGGTAGCAGGAAGAATGATGGTTCCCAGGAGATCGACGAGAACGACGAATCGCATACTGAAACAGCAGAAACCGCATAGATCTTCCAAAGCTGCCAGCTCCACCAGGTTGTGGATCGTAGAATTGATCCAGCGGCGTCTCTGGGAGAGAAGGACACTCCAGGCCTCGGGTGCGGCTGTACTTGCGTAGGCATCGGGGATGAACTTGTACGACATCGCGGGGAAGTGCTTGGTCATGATGGTTGTCAGATACCGATCCTCACCAAGAGAAAGCAGGTTCTTTTTGTGAAGAGTGTCAATATCATTGTCAGCATAGTCTTGGATGACCTTGTCCGAGATGATGAGAGGACGTCCTTTGTCTGCGGTTCGCAGACGGTACATAGTGAAACTAGGTATTGTTAGTTTATGAGGTTGACCGGCGCAAAAGGATATGACAACTTACCATCCAGGAAGACAGGTGACACTGCCAAAGAGCGACTCAAATGCCTTGGCCAGGTGATGCGAGATGTAGTATTCGTAGACCTGGATCATTGTCCACCAACTGCGTTCCTCATTTTGGAGACTAGTCTCGCCGCAAATGCCGGCAATTTTGGCATCTGCAGCACAAGCAGCCACCAACCGGTTCAGAGAATCTTCCCTTACGGTGGTATCTGCATCGACCATGAGGCAGTACTCATATAGTTCTGGATCCACACCGATGACATTGTTGATTTGATGGAACATTTCCAATTCAAGGGGCGACATAGGCGAGCGGTGGTGAACACGGTTGAGGAATTGCATGAGCAGGACCTGCGTGTCTCGCTTGCCACGGTTGCCAGGCTTGGACTTGCGTTGCTCAGACTCCTTGCCGACCTTGACAACCACAATATAAGGCACGACGTTGCCTTCATACTCGTAAAGACCAGAGTAAACCTTGCCGTAATTCAGTTGCTCGCTGCCCTGACCGAGAGATTTGCATGGTAGTGCGGGTGGGTCAATCTTGGGATCAACTCCAAGAATGTCCAGAACAATCTTTGGCGTGGGGCGGTCGTTACCACCACCGACAATCATACCATCACAGATGACGAAGATCAACTTCCTCTTGTTGTCATACTGCAAGGCAGTCAGCGAATCAAGGCCTTTTCGGAGGTCATTCTCGCCCTCAGTATATGCAGGAACCATGCAAATGACAAACTTGTCCTGGGGTGCAGGGCGGCGTTTGGATCCTAGCTGTAAGGCTGCCAGGAACTTGACCAGAACAACAGCGCAAATGAGAACAGTAAAGGAGAGCAGGATCCAATTGTTCACAGTGCATCGAGCATTATCACGGAAATCAATTTTGCCCACATAGAATACGAAATCGAGACACGTTTGGGCATTTCGGAAATCCGGTGTGTCTTGCCATTTGTCGGTGACATCTTCGCCCATGTTGTCTTTGAAAAGTGTTGTCACAGAGGAAGGCAGCCAATCGTATGTGTCGAGATTATTCATCCTTTTCAGGGTGAAGAAATAGTCCGTCAAGTCATATACCTTTTGATCTTTGATGACCCAGTACCGAGAATCTAAATTTGCCTGATTTTGTACGGTCTTCCTTGTCCAAACCAGGTCACCCTTGTAGTAGGTGCCAATCTTTGGCAAGAAGGTTCGTTCATACCAGTCATCATTGTGGAGCTTGGATTTGATGTATGGAGATTGTGCCCCTGACTTGTGCTCGGCCGTAGACAGAGCGATAGCGTCTGTGTTGTTGTGTGCCAATGCAATGGTATCAGACTTGACAAATGGGGCACAATAGCGGTCGAGAGGAGGAGGGAAGTAGGCATCTAAAATCTGACCTCCAAATTGTTTCATGATGGATGATGTTGTGTCTTGTCCAGTAATGTCACTGTGCTGCGTGCGCCAGAACTTGCTGATGTCGTAGACACGACCGTGAATGCCGACGAAGAAGTTATCGTCATCTGTGTGCCAGCCGACCTCCTTCTGATTCCAGACTTTGTCCTTGTTGGGACAGAGAAGGTCGCCAAAGGCGATAATATAGAAGCAGACAATACCATTGAAGAGTAGGATCAAGAAGACAAGGACGAGTTTCTCACGCCACGCCAGACGTACATCAGGACGTTTCATGCGGCCGACGTATCGAAGCACAAACGAAGGAATCCAGAAGGTCATCGCCCAGACAAAACCAGACCAGGCCCGTCGGCCCATGGTGATGGTTTTTTTCTCGATGTGCTTTGGGTCACCAAACTCGGGGTCGAACTCGCCGATGTATCGGCCATATTCGTCATAGTACGCAATGTCCCCTTTTTTGTCGTCACCCTTGCGGCCCAGCCCATAGTCACCGTTGTTGGCAGCATTGTTGAATGGCGCGCTAGGAGCGATGGACTTAGCACCGCCCATGACGCTTGGGGCCATGCCACCACTCGGTGGCATGCCAAGAAGAGTGGAAGCCTCATGAATGGGAGTGCCATCTGAGTTAAAGCCGGTCTCGTACAGAGCGGGACCGTACATGAAGGGATTCACGTGAGTATCCTCTGGTTTGAGATCCAGCATACTCTCCGCTTCCCACCACGCTCCCTCTCGCATCCACACACGCTGTTCACCAACAAGGGCATCTCCATTGCTCCAGCCTCGTTCGATGATCCAGTTTTCAACACCATCCTGGCCTTCAGCACAGCCAAGACGTGCATAGCGATCAACAAATTCTTCTACGTCGAAATCGGCGGTAAAGTCGAGTTGCTTCAAGCGACGATTGGCCCATTCCGGCAGTCGCCAGTCTCGCAATTGGCGGGAGACTGCACCTGCTGACCACGCAGTGGGGGATGCCGAAGCGAGCTGTTCCGGCATGTCATCGGTCGGATGGAGGGAGAGGTGATACCAGACACGGCTGCTGTTGAGGGTGGTAGGGAGGTCAAATCGACCACGCTTCCCAACCGTGATACCTTCCGTATCAACGGGGAAGAGAATGCTTCGGAGAAAAGCATCGATCTCAAGTTCAACACCCACTTTTTCCAGAACACCCTGCCGCTTGTCAAGCTCGTGTTCGCGCTCTCGGCCGGCAATTCCTGTAGTGATTCCAAGATCTGGTTCAACCTGTGCTACTGCAGAATTCATCTCGCTGATGACAGAGCCTCCGATTGGCGGAAGAGGGATACCATCGTCTTTCATTTCAGCATTGAGTCCGAGGCTGTCGTCGAAAACGCCTCTCATTGCGATTGCTTTTCCAAGTGCTGGCCGTGGAATATCCACTACAGTCAAGTTGACTGTGTCGTCATTCGACCATTGCGCAGCACCACCATCATTGCTGGAATCGCTATCCAATGTATGCTGAATTTCAGCTGCGATAGCCTCGTTCGCTTTGCTGATAACCCAGTCAACAAGAGCTTCGTAGATGCCCGCGATTAGCACTTCTCGCTCGTCGGTGGAACACTTGTGCAAAAGAACTTCCGGATCTATTGCCAGAAGACCACCAGCGTCCTCGCAGACCTCCTCCAGATCTTCCTGATCCACCTCAAAGCCAGCAGCATTGCCCAGCTTCAGGAGACCAGCAAGGACAGACAGCAAGCCTCGCTGAGCAGAACCTTTGATGCCGATGGCTTTCAAGGAAGCACGGAAGTCCTCGGCTGCAGCGGCATCATCGGTAGTGGGTAGATAATGTGGTGGGTCGTACGTGTTTGATCGCTTTAGCAGGGTATACGAGGAGGGTTCTTTCAAGTCCAAGAATTCCCGCTCCGCAGCTGTAGATGCAGAGGTGAGAAGGTAATAGAAGGCATCGAATGCACGGTAGCCAGTCTCGGGTTGGATCTCTAAGAGGCCTTTGCGTACATTAATACCGGATGTTGACAGGGCGAAGGAGAGGCCATGAAGCGAGCCTTGTAGCGACAATACATAAGTGGCGGCTAACGCTGAATGCAAAGAGTATGAGGGATTGAAGGCCGTGACTGCTGTGAGGAAAGGACGTAGAGCGGAAAGTGCGGTGAGAGCTATCTCAGGTGTCTCCACCGGGATCGCCGCGATGAAAGGTTCTAGCAATGAAGGTGTTGACTGATGGAGAGCGCTGAGGAACATTAGCTTTCCCGCCTATCCCGAGTATATGTTTCGTCCAACGTACCCTAGAACAATGCACCCATCCTCGGCCCGCCGTCTGGCATGTTCCCAAGCCCGAATAGCCAGGTCACGATCGACCGTGGCGGCGGTTCGACCATCTGGCAACGTAGTTGCTGCGGTGACCCATGTATTGACGACTAGACTCGTCGCTGAGTCTAGCTGATATGGCTGACCCGCTGTGTAAAATGAATGCAGGGCATTTAATAATGTTGTCGTTGAGACCTGAGTCCCATGTTGTGGTCTGGGGCCGGCTGAGAGCCCAGCGGATTGCGTGGAGAAAACTGAGTAACGGTTCGACATGACGGAAGTCTTGGTCGGAAGCTCAACGAAAGTAAAAGGCGAGATGCGATGTCCGGCCTATTTGTTGTCACCACCACATGAGGGTATTAACTTGTGTCGATCAGCTCGTCTCGTCTGATGTACAATGAGTGTCGGCGCGTGAAGGCCAGAATATGACTTTTCAGGGTTGAACAGGTCAGAGCTGAATGATAAAGAGGCAGGATAACTGAGCGAGCGACTGGGAGAGAGAAACCCTGAATTGCGAGAAAGAAGTTGAAGCAACTTCAAAGGTTTGGAGATGAAGGATGGCGTGGGGAGAAAGAACGCTTAGAATCGATGGGGTTGAAAATTACAGGACTTTGTACAAAAAATACCGTCGATCCTGACGATCGCCTTTAGGCCTCTTACTGTTGGGCATTTAAGCTTCCGGCACTATCTACTCCGGATCGCTAGAGGAGATAATAGAACGAATCTGCTGTATCCAACTGATTGAAGTTACCCTTAAGTCGACTATCCTTGAACTTCGCGTGGTTTATCATTGAAGTATGAAAGCAGACTCTGAATACATTATGTTTTTCCTGTAATTATGAACCAGTGAAAGGCAAGGTGTTTGTTGCTCTTTCACCCGAATAGTTATCCGCTTGACCATTTCCAACCAATGAGAATGCTCTAAATAGCATTTAGAACCCCGGGGCCGAAGCTCGTGGAATCCGAAATCCAGTCCATGGGTCAAGCAGAGGTAAATTGACAGATCTAGTATTGTATTTTATCGTATCGAATGTATTAATAGTACTTTAGTGCACTATAATTGGGATGTCTCACACTTTTTTTCTCTGACAGATGATCAGTTTTGCCACATACAGCACTGTGTAGAAAAGCCTGTGATCGCAAGATCCACTGTGCCACTTGGACTAGCTTATCGACTGGCTTATTCTTGACCGGAAGAATGTCGAGTCACTTTATTAAACGTAGATTCTTGGGCCAACCGAAGACCACGCGCCCCTAGTTTCAGCGCTGGCCCCTTGGTTTAGCGTCTAGTCCTTTTAGGGGAAACTGCGTAGAACTGTCACCTCACATTTGCAGAGTTTTTGATATGCAGGTCCCTCGCAAGGAGGTGAATATCGCTACAGGATATTTATATAGGAGTTGACCTGTACGCATACGAGAGACTGCGGCCCTGCACATCACACTTAGGTACATGTACTGCGTGCTCATGTACTCCGTACGTACCTATAGGTAGTTGATAGCTGAAATCATGGTCTCTCAAACATGTATTCTTTTTGCTTCTTTTTGTGTCCGTCCTCTTCCAGTTCCCCTTTCCCACCCATCATTCTTTAGGTCGAGTGAAAATAGTCCTTCCAATAGCCCTGGAGTAAAACATAGCTTCGGCCTCAGGTGGGAACATTTCTATGCTCTGGTGGATTTTACGCGAGACACGTCCAATCAGCTAGAACAGAATTGAGCTTGAAATAATAAAATAAGTCTCAGGTATGGCCGAGGCTCACCTATTCTTAGCGATTGATCGCGCTAGTAATTTTGTGACTCTGTATCGTACCGTACGCCTCCACCCCCGGCCTCTTATCGATTTGTTGCTTTTTGCTCTTTGTGATCCCCCATTGCATTCTGGCTGGCTTCTTCTGCTTCATTCCAGTCTTTGTCTCTAAGCCACTCGTTCAACTTGGTCATCATTGCACATCTAGGTCACCTACTGTGTACTTGGTCGAATACTGCCCCTATCGACCGCGAATCTGATGCCTACGATCGCAATTTGTTGCCAGGGACCTTCATTCCGTCAAAAAGTCTACAAGACATCCCCCCTCGCTCCACGTTCATTCCAAAACTGGGAGCCTGCTCAGCACACTCGCTCCATCGATATTGAACGTCGAGATTGCCCCCCATACACTCGTTCACCTACTCAGACAGCAACTGAGGGGACCCGACGATGGTCAATTCGTTCGCTGGGACTGGCCCAGCACACGCCCAGTCCTCACTCCCCTCACTGCCCGCCCACTTGCAGTCTGATACACATCTGACGGCTCATCTTGCCAGTCGGTATGATGATCTCGGTTTTCCTCGGTATAACAAGACAAGAAGGCTAATCAGCGCCGTAGGTTTCATGTGGGACTACCAACCGCCCGTCTGTCATCGCAGGCTCTAATTGCGCTGAACACATATTCGTCTGCGACCAAAGGACCGGATGGTGGAAAGGAGGGAAGTGCGGCGGGCGAGGCAGAAGACCTTGCTCGCCGTGCCTTCACCCGCTTGGGCGCCCGCGCTGAAAATCAAGCGGTTGTGTTCCTGTAAGTCAATTCATCTTAGTGTCAAGACCATAACCTGATTATTGTTGGTAGTGGCGAGAGCGGATCTGGGAAAACGACCCTTCGTTCACATTTGCTGTCCTCTTTCTTGTCATTTTCATCCACCCCGCTTTCCTCTAAAATCTCATATGCCGCCTTTATTTTCGACACCCTGACAACGACCAAATCCGTTACCACACCTACCGCCTCGAAGGCCGGCCTCTTCCTTGAGCTCCAGTACGATGGGTCATCTTCCGTCAACCCCACTCTAATCGGCGGCAAGATCATTGACTATCGACTCGAGCGAAGCCGCATCTCTTCCGTGCCCACGGGAGAACGAAGCTTCCATGTGCTATACTATCTACTTGCTGGAACAAGTGCGGCAGAGAAGTCACACCTGGGCTTTGAGAATAGCATCCATGTTCAGACTGGTAGCCGATTTCCCGGCGGGACTGTCAGCCACAAACGCTGGCGCTATCTGGGCCACCCAACGCAGCTCAAGGTTGGAATCAACGATACAGAGGGATTCCAGCATTTCAAAACCGCTCTTCGGAAATTGGAGTTTTCTCGGGGCGAGATTGCCGAGATCTGTCAGATATTGGCCAGTATCCTTCACATCGGACAATTGGAATTCATCACGGGCCAGTCGACCACAACTAGCGCAGAAGAGAGTGGTGGTTATTCACACGAAGGTGGTGAGACTGTCACAGTAGTAAAGAACAAGGAAGTTTTGGACAATGTTGCCGCCTTTTTGGGACTCAGTGTCGAAGCTCTGGAGACTAGCCTGGGTTACCGCACAAAGACCATTCACCGCGAACGTGTCACCGTGATCCTTGATCCGAAAGGAGCGCGAGAGAACGCGGATGCATTCGCACGTACCATATACTCGCTTCTAGTGACATATGTCATCGAGACCGTGAATCAGAGACTATGCGCCGCCGAGGACAGTGTTGCTAACACTATCTCCATTGTTGATTTCCCTGGATTTGCGCAAGCCCCTTCCACGGGGTCTACTCTCGATCAACTTCTCAGCAATGCTGCGACTGAGACGCTCTATCACTACTGCCTTCAGTCATTTTTCGATCACAAAGCAGACCTTCTAGACCGCGAAGAGATCACAGTGGCTGCAACAAGCTATTTCGACAACACTGATACTGTCAGAGGCCTTCTAAAGCATGGCAATGGTTTGTTGAGCATTTTAGATGATCAGACCCGACGTGGGAGGTCTGATGCTCAGTTCCTGGATAGCGTGCGGAAGCGCTTTGAGAACAAGAATCCTGCCATTTCTGTGGGTGGAGCCACTGGATCTGGCTATATGGCTCAACCCCGGAGTGCGTTCACTGTCAAGCACTTCGCCGGCGAAGTGGACTATTCCACCACCGGCCTGCTCGAGGAGAACGGCGAAGTCATCTCGGGTGATTTGATGAACTTGATGCGGTCTACCCGCAGTGAGTTTGTGCGTGAATTGTTTAACCAAGAAGCTCTGAACACCATCTCCCACCCTCAAGAAAAGACTGCCATTATGCAGGCTCAGGTTAGCTCAAAGCCACTGCGGATGCCCAGCATGGCCAGACGCAAGACTGGACCTCCATCTCGTGTCGCTGCTCCAAGCACGTACGTTGAAAGCGAGGACGGGGATGACCATGAAACCCAAACCGTTGGATCGAAGCGAGTCAGCGGCCGTAAAAGTGGAATACCTTCTGGACCAGCCCAGGGAGCCGCCGGTCAGTTCCTTTCCGGCTTGACGATAATCAACAAATCCCTCAGCTCCTCAAATCTCAACCCCTACTTCGTCATCTGTCTCAAACCCAACGACCGTCGCATTGCCAACCAGTTCGACAGCAAGTGCGTGCGGATGCAGGTGCAAACATTCGGTATCGCCGAGATCAGCTCGCGTCTGCGGAACGCGGATTACAGTGTTTTCCTTCCATTCGGAGAGTTCCTTGGCCTGGCTGACATCGGCAATGTCGTGGTGGGCAGCGACCGCGAAAAGTCAGAAGTTGTTCTCGACGAAAAGCGCTGGCCTGGCAACGAAGCCCGTGTGGGCAGCACAGGTGTTTTCTTGAGCGAACGCTGCTGGGCAGATATGGCCAAAGTAGGGGAGCGTGTTGTCCCTTCATACGGAAGCCCTGACGAGACCGATGGATTCCAAACCGCGGGTGTAACCCCAGACTCAAAACTTCGACTTCTCAGTCCCGCTGACCAGTCGCCGGGCGCTTTTATTTACGGAGATGACTCAAAACAAGGATACTTCGGAAGCCGTGAACTTGATGGACGCTCTGATGCGGGTGGTTCGGCCTTCAACTCTGGTGATTTGTTCAAGAATCTCGACACGAAAGAGCAAATGCTTGAGAAGAACAATGAGAAGAAGATGGAGGAAGTTGACGAAGCTCCAACTTCTGGCAGTCGTCGCCGCTGGATGTTCTTGGTCTACCTCCTGACCTTCTTTATTCCCGATTTTGTCATCCGATTTGTTGGTCGAATGAAGCGCAAGGATGTGCGGACTGCCTGGCGCGAGAAGCTCGCGATCAACATGATCATTTGGTTTGCCTGTGGTGTAGCCGTTTTTATGATCGTCGGATTTCCTGGAGTGGTTTGTCCCACTCAGGCCGTCTACAACACAGCAGAGCTCAGTGGCAAGAATGGCAACGGTAAAGCTGAATCTTACGTTGCTATTCGAGGTGTGGTTTTCAATCTTGGATCCTTCATCCCGTATCACTACCCTGACGTTGTTCCCGATAAATCACTCAAGGCCTATGCAGGCACCGATGCCACCAATCTGTTCCCTGTCCAAGTCTCAGCTTTATGCCAAGGAAGGACGGGGAAAGTTGATCCCAGCGTGCCATTAGATTATCGATCGAACTTGAACGATTCTGCAGCTACAACCTCGAGTTCCACCTTCGATATCAACGCCAAGTACCACGACTTCCGGTCTTGGACCAACGATTCTCGAGCTGATTGGTTCTACGAGCAAATGGTCCCGATGCGCGCGAATTACAAGAAAGGCTATATGGGTTATACGGCCAAGGCAATCAAAAAGCTAGCAACTGATGATTCCCGAAAAGTTGCAAGTATCAATGGCAAAGTGTATGATATGACCTATTACCTTGCCGGACCCCGAATCCCTCGCTGGCCAGCAGGGAAAAATGGCACCAGCGACGTTGATACTGATTATATGGAACCCTTGCTTGTCGACATCTTCGAGAGAAAGGCCGGAAGCGATGTGACCAAGTATTGGGAGGATTTGAACTTCGACGCCCAACTCAGATCGCGAATGCAGCTTTGCTTGGACAACCTGTTCTTCATTGGCAAGGTTGACACTCGTGACTCGGTTCGCTGTCAGTTTGCACGATACTTCATTCTCGCTATTTCCATCATGTTGTGTTCTATCATCACCTTCAAGTTTTTGGCCGCGTTGCAGTTCGGAAAGAAGAACCTGCCAGAGAATTTGGACAAGTTTATCATTTGCCAAGTACCGGTGTATACAGAAGACGAAGAGTCATTGCGTCGTGCAATGGACTCTATGGCTCGCATGCGCTATGATGACAAGCGCAAACTCCTCCTTGTGATCTGTGACGGTATGATTATCGGTCAGGGTAATGATCGTCCAACTCCGCGCATCGTCCTTGACATCTTGGGTGTTCCCGAGTCTGTGGATCCTGAACCGCTCAGCTTCGAGAGTCTTGGTGAGGGTATGAAGCAGCACAACATGGCTAAGCTCTATTCCGGTCTCTACGAAGTCCAGGGCCACATTGTTCCTTTCCTGGTCGTCGTTAAGGTTGGAAAGCCTTCTGAAGTCTCTCGTCCCGGTAACCGCGGAAAGCGTGATTCCCAGCTGGTTCTCATGCGTTTCCTCAACCGCGTCCACTACAATCTCCCCATGAGTCCCATGGAGCTCGAGATGCATCACCACATCCGCAATATCATTGGCGTCAATCCTCAGTTCTACGAGTATATCTTACAGGTCGACGCCGATACGATGGTCGCTCCAGATGCTGCTACTCGTTTTGTATCGTCATTCCTCTCCGATACACGTCTCATCGGCTGCTGTGGAGAGACGTCTTTGTCGAACGCCAAGACCTCCATCATCACCATGATTCAAGTTTACGAATACTACATTTCTCATAACCTCACCAAGGCATTTGAGAGTTTGTTTGGATCTGTCACTTGTTTGCCCGGCTGTTTCAGTATGTACCGCATTCGTACAGCGGAGAACGGAACGCCTCTATTCGTTAGCAAGGCTGTGGTCGACTCCTATGCGGAGATTCGCGTCGATACCCTTCACATGAAGAACTTGCTGCACCTTGGTGAAGATCGGTACTTGACGACTTTGCTTCTCAAGCATCACCCGAAGTTCAAGACAAAGTACATTTTCCGGTGCCATGCTTGGACAGTTGCACCGGAAAGCTTTGCAGTCTTCCTTTCGCAACGTCGCCGATGGATCAATTCCACTGTTCACAACCTCATGGAGTTGATTCCGTTACAACAGCTGTGTGGTTTCTGTTGTTTCAGTATGCGGTTCATCGTGCTCATCGATCTGCTCATGACCGTAATCCAACCAGTCACCGTTGCCTATATCGCATACCTGATATATTGGTGTGTTAGCGAGCCGGACGTCCTTCCTATCACCTCTTTCATCCTTCTCGGTGTCATCTACGGTCTACAGGCATTTATCTTCATCGTCCGACGCAAGTGGGAAATGATTGGTTGGATGTTGATTTACCTCCTTTCCATTCCCATCTTCTCTCTTGCCCTGCCGCTGTACTCTTTCTGGCACATGGACGACTTCTCCTGGGGTAACACACGTGTGATCACCGGTGAAAAGGGCCGCAAGGTTGTCATCTCTGATGAAGGCAAATTCGATCCCGACTCAATCCCCAAGAAGATTTGGGAAGACTATCAAGCGGAGCTGTGGGAGTCTCAGACTTCGCGCGACGACCGGTCCGAGTTCTCTGCCCACTCTTACGGCACCCGGATACCTCCCTTCCCGCAATCTGAGTATGGCTATCAGAGTGCTTCGCGCCCGGTATCTCAACTTGACTTGCCTCTTGGAGGCGGTGGCACTCGTTATTCAGTCGCCCCATCCGAAATGATGAGCAACTTTGGTATGGAAGATCTCAGCCATCTGCCTCCAGACGACGAGATTCTCGAAGAAATCCGCAAGATTTTGGCGACTGCAGACTTGATGAAGGTCTCGAAGAAGACCGTCAAGCAGGAGCTTGAAAGGCATTTCGAGGTCAACTTGGATGCCAAGCGGCCCTATATTAATTCTGGTAAGTCATTGCTCAAACACTCGATGCTCACGTGGACAACGCTAACAGGTATACAGCTACCGAAGCCATTCTCTCGGGTGTTCTCTGATGGATCTTTCTATCATTACCTCACCGCATCACTATGTCTGCTTCTATGATTCGGACATGTAGTCTATCCAATCATATGTGTTACTACTCTTGTTCTTACCTGGTTTCTATTTCCCTTTCTTCTTACGAGCGAATTTATGCATGGATGAGAGCTTTGCACAGCGATTTTGTTTCGGCATTTGAATTCCTTGAGCATCTCCCGTTTGTTCCACAAAATCATGTCTATAAAATCATGGTCTACATCATTGAAATTGAATAATCGCCCAGAGAATGTCTGGTGCTTGGCTCAGAACCCGCGTGACTGTATCTTCCAGTTGACGACCTTTTGTGGGTCGATGGTCTGTCTTGTTTATCTTAACCCGGTTTGGCTGAGCGACAATCGCCTCAGTTTCCAGACAGAAACAGCCGACTTACATAGCTTCCGATTTGATTGAGTAGGCAATCAACCTTTCCTCTCTCCTCGTTGCTGCCTGTAGCCACAGCAGCGATGGTCTCTCTTCTCGGAAAAGTCTGGACGCCTATAAACATAACACTTGCATCTGCATCTGCGTAAGAAAGCATAACCTACAGTAGCACAGTCGGGCCGACCCGGACTGGTCCGTGCTCTATCCATAAATCTGAAAGTTCCAATCTTACCTACGGTAACCTTGCAGGGCACCTGCGAAACCTCCAAAAGATTGAGGATTGTGGTTAACCACTATATCAGGGGGGTCGATGCGTTTCTTGGGTGAAGCCTGGCAGGCAGTAGGTTGATTCTGGATCTTCCATAAAGCACGATACCGATATACCGAAGTTCCGAACAACATGCATCGTACAGGAAGACCAAAACCATAACGCTCACCTTCCCAGTCGATTTGATCATGCTGTAGGAGCGTCTCTACAACGTCAACGTGCAATTCTGCACACCCCACAGAACGGGACAATTTTCATCCCAGCCGAGGCCCCGGCATCGGCTAATCGCCCGTTGCGTGCATGATCTGCAAAGCACATCCCATGTGAAAAGGTGGGTCTCCAGTATGATCGACATGGGGTAACTTGGAAAATTAGAACGTCCCAAGCGACAATGGACCTGTTAAAATGGCTGGACCCAGACTCCTTTTCGACTTCGGCTTCCTCAAATTTACGCGACAGTATGCCTGTCATCCTATGCACTATATCTCGATTACTCATGCTCTAGGGTCAGAGCGCGTCTATTGACATACACCGACCCATTGCGCCCATCATGTCAAAATCTGATATCTCCGGTAGCTCGGAAGCCGATGAGGCGCTGCCAGGTCCAGCTAAGCCAACATTTTGGAACCGATTCAAGGCACACATGAAGCGGTTCTGGTGGGCTTACTTGATCGCATTCTGCATCGCAGTTCTTGTCATTATCCTTCCTCTGTGAGCTTCTCTGCGGAACATTGTGTGTTTGTGCTAATCTTTTAGTTTATATGTCGGAATTCCCAATTTCGCAAACGACTATATCAACAAGTACGAGTACGACTACAATGGTCTCGAAATCACCAACCCCCGACCTACTGCCTTCCATATTAAACAAACACAAACTCTTGAAATAGGGGGTGGCTTTAGTGGCAGTGGTCATTTGGATGCCTTCGATGCCGAATGCCGCCTCAAAGACACCGGCGAGCTATTCGCGGTCTTTCCTGTCCCTAAAATCGCATTTGGCAACGGGGCCAGTCTCGAGATAAACCAAGATATGGATATATCTTGTGTCGACTGTCTGTCGCGTTTGGCCACCGCGGCTGCATCTAACAAGAGCTCTTCTATTCTGGTTAAGGGTTCACCGGATCTTAAATTCGGAGGATTACCAACTGCTCATTTGAATATTCATAAGACCATGAATGTGGGAGGTGAGTAGATGTTCTCATTCAGGATGCAGATGAGTAAAGCTAACAACTCTCCTGTAGGCTATAATGTTACAGGTGAGACATGGAGCTGCGAGTGAATTGTCGAGGATGGATTTTTCTAACATTCACAGACTTTATCAACTCGGAAGGCGCCTTTAACGTCACCAAGGTAGATCTGCTGGATCCCCCAGTTGACGGATATAACTTCAATGCCACAATCTCCGTGCGCAATCCGACACCCTTCATTGTTGAGATGGTAAGCTGCATCATCATACAACCTTACGTACAAAGTCAAGCTGACTCTGTTTAGGGACATGTGTCATTCAATCTCAGCATGGGTGGAGAAGATTTGGGTTGGGTTGAACTACCATACCTGAAGCTAGAGAAGACTATCAGCAGCGCCGTGGTGCTCGGCTCGATTGACAAAAAGATGTTGATCCACGGAGCAGTCCAGAGTGACGATTTCGGCGTTGTGACGATCGACGTTAAGGGTAACAGCTGTTCCTTCAAGGGCGTTGACATCCCTTACTTCTCAGCCGCCATCAAAGCTGTCTCTGCGTCTGCAACACTCGATCTACTGAAATATGCATCAAGCTTATTTTGAGGGTACGTGATCTGATTGCGGTAAATCTGTTCCAGCGCCTCGTTATGGTGGGTTGGGGCTTTTGCGAGCCATCGCCATAGAAACCATAGAACACATTTATAAAGACAAATCAAAGACACATGACATGACGCAAGCGATGCAAATATTGGATAGGATTTAAGCGTTGACCGGAGGTAAATAGGTAATGGTTGGAACAGAAATTATAACTATGCGATATGCGATTATCTGCTTACATCAAATCACTTCCGACGAATATCCCCACAGAGCCGCGACTACCATTACGATAACAGCCACAAAGAGAAGCATATTCCTCACCGCACGCTTGTGGTGGGCCTCCATTGTCTTGGCGATCCGATCTGCCCAAGCCTTGGGGGTATTGCCATCAGGGAACGGAATATCAGGCACTGGCTTATTCAAAAACCGACAAAGGGGTTCCCACCCATCTTCAACTGACCACTCGAGAAGCCGATCCTCAGACAGACCCAGACTCTTTATCATGGCGGTATGCCGCCGATATACCCATCTGCCGTTGGAAGCGAAGCTCCCCTTGAAGAATCGCGGCATCATGGTTCTGGACATGGTTTGGCGAATCCAGAAAAGCTCGGCACTAAACCAAGACTTACACCAGTCCCAATCAATAGTATTTTTGTCATAATACCCCATTGTGTTGTGCATACTTCGGTACCAGCTGTCGATATCCCGGCGGACATTGAGGATGACTTTCGCGTCGGGGTAGGCCGCGATGAGTTCGGGGCCAAATTCTGCAGCGAACAAATCGGTGACACCGACGCTATCCGAAAGAATTGTGTCGAAGTCCTTCGCGGTCAGGGCTTCGCGTCTGTCAGCTTCTGAGGTTGCCGTGTACTTCTTTTGCAAAAGCCGATACATTGCTTCGAGAGATGAAGGCGGAAGGATTGTATCGAATCCATGGTGAGTGTGATTGAATCCTAGAATATGCAAAGCCTCACGAAGGCTTTCTGTCCCGCTTCTTGAGATACCGACGGCCAATACTTGCATTGGCTCCTTGCGGATACCGCTAGTCGGAGGCGGAAGACCATAGATGGTATGCAGGATTCGGTCGGTAAAAGTCATCATGAGATGGTTTGCAACGCCAGCGGCCTAGCCTCCAGGTAGTAGTATATAACTTGACAACAGAGGAACGGGTGTGTCTCGTGCTTTATATCGAGGTTGCTGATGTGAGACGTGCCACCGTCCACGAAGCCTAATCGGGCTTGGCATGTTCAGGCGCCCATCGTCTGCACTCCGCGAAGTATTCTGCTGTCCAGCAAGGAGTCTTGGCATCCTTCAAAGCGCACTCCATGGGACGGTTTAGTGTCTCCGAAACACCTGGCCCCGGCTAGGCACAGGGCAAATGTTCGTGGCGTTATTAACTTATTCAGACTAGCCTTCTTCTACCTGGGCCAAAGCTTGGCTTCAGCCCCCACGGCCACGGTCAGCCATTGTGGGATTGTTGGCTATGCGGGGAACAATTTGACTTTACGCTAGTCTTGCTCCGTGCCGTGGGTCTTCACTTACTGCGCATGTACTGGCTACCCCGGGTTACTTTAAACCGAACAGCCGAGTATTCTCGGTCAAGATTAGAGCGAGATGGCATAGTTGAATGGTAGAAACATGGGGTAAAAGACCTGGGGCCCCGGATCACATCGTCTTCCCAGACTTTCCATTGATTGAAGCACATCATGGGTCTGCAGGGAAAATACCTTCACTGGGCTATAACAGCTGCAAGCTGTCAAGCCTTTCTTTTGTTGGGATATGACCAGGGGGTCATGAGCGGCCTCGTCGGCGCGAACAATCAATTCGGACGGACCTTTAACAACCCCGATAGCACCATGCAAGGTCTCCTTACATCAATCTACGATATCGGCTGTGCAGTCGGCTGTCTTCTCAGTCTCGTCATCGGCCACAAATATGGTCGTCGCAAAATGATTATCGCGGGTGGCTCAATCATGATCATCGGAACCGTCATCCTCGGCAGCTCATATAGCGTACCCCAATTCCTCGTCGGACGCATCGTCACCGGTCTAGGTAATGGCATCAACAGCAGCACCGTTCCTGCCTACCAATCCGAGCTAGCGCGCCCGGCGCAGCGTGGCATGTTGCTCTCCGCTCAAGGAACGGTTACGATCTTGGGTCTCTGTATCGCATACTGGTTGGACTATGGGTTGAGCTTTTCGGATACGCCTGCTCAGTGGCGGTTCCCGATTAGCTTCCAGGCCTTCTTTGCCATATGTTTGGTTTTACAGATACTTCCATTGCCCGATTCACCGCGCTGGCTCTGTGAGCAAGACCGCGGTGACGAGGCAGCTTCAGTTCTTGCACGCCTTCAAATGGATCAGCCGGCCGATGTGACGACTCCTGAGGTTGTTCATCTACGTCGACAGATTGAATCATCCATTGAGATTGAGTCTGCTGGCGGACCATTCAAATACAGGGAGCTCTGGTCGCGTGGTCAGATGGGCAATCTTCGTCGCATGATCTTGGCTGCCGTCGTCAATATTCAGCAGCAGTTCACGGGTAGGCATCGTCCATCCCGATACTCTAATAAGGGTGACATATTGACAATCCCTAGGCTCAAACATGATCAACTACTATGCCCCCATTGTCTACCAGGTATACCCGTCTCCCTATCTCGTGTTTGTGAATAAATGACCTGACAACGACTTCAAAACAGAACGCAATGAACTTATCCCGCAATCTATCCCTGATTCTTGGCGGTTGCACCTCACTTGCCTATCTCGTTGGATCAATCATCCCACTATGGAGTATGGATAGGTTCGGTCGACGAGCATCACTAATGACCTCGGCTGCTGGTCTCTGCTTCTGTTTCGTCATGACTGCGATCCTTCTATCAATTGGCACTACGCCATGTGCCTATGCGGCCACAGTGTTCGTATTCATCTTCCAGCTGTTTCTTGGCATCGGCTATCTGCCAGTTCCTTGGTATGTCTTTCCCCCCTGGACTAGTCATGTCAGCGTGGATGCTTACAAGGACACAGGTTCTATCCCTCCGAGATTTCAACGACTCGTATCCGAGCAAGAGCTCAGGCTTTTGGTGGTTTCGTAAATTGGATCTGTGTTTGTCAGTCGGATGATCACCCGTTGTAGATGTTGCCCCTGCTAACCGCCACAGTCATTGTCGTCCAAATCACACCGACGGCAATTGATAACATTGGTTGGAGAACGTTCATCATCTTTGCCTGCTTCTGCTTTGCTTGGGTAAGATTCACTTCCCAGATTGCCTTTGAATGTATGAGACTAACTTGACCAAAGATTCCCATGGTTTTCTTCTTCTTCCCCGAGACCAAAGGATTGGAGCTGGAGGATGTAGACCACCTATTTGAGAGAGGCGGAATTACTGGAGGCGTGTGGGAAACTAGAGGATTCCCTGTCCGTCCTGGACATCACCGGACTATGAATACGGAGAGGATCGAAAAGCCAGTCCCTGAGACTGCACACTTTGAGGTATAGAGGTGAAGTTGTACTTTTATTTCAACTTTTGTAGCGTCCTATGTATTACTACAAGAACTAAGAAGCAATCGAGATGCTCGCCTTGTAAACAATCATAACCGGGATGGCCCATTTTATTGATGATCCAATATCCTTAACTAGATACGCCACGATATTGTAAAGATCGTGAAATCACCATTGAAACAAATTTGATGTCCATGGCATAGACAGAGGTATCTGTGAAACATTGGGCATCGTCCAGCCACGCACCATGGAAGCAAAACACAGTCCACCCACTCGCACCTAACATAATACGACGACAAGCTTGAGCGTGGGTCCCAATTTCTCGCCAACTGGCCAATAACTCCATGATAGAGCTTTAACAAGGGTGCCAGGTGATGGTCTTAGCAAGAAGGCCCCCTCGCTCATAAGCGACTAGTACCGTGTGGTGATCCAACGCCATGATTCCAGGCCAGAAACTGGAGGCCGGGGAGACAAGCGTTGGCGGACACCATTGGATACGTCCTTCAACTGGCGGGCCAGCAAACACAACCTTGATAGACGCATTCTTCACCCAACTCACGTGCTCAGAGTCGTCGTCTGTCATGAAAGCCACAGCCAATGATCCATCCGCAAATGAGGCAACCTGAGGAGATCCCGCGTTGTGACCTCGTCGAGGGCAGAAGACTTCGTGGCGCCAGCCCCAGGTCGCACCGTCGTCATAGGATAAAAGGGCCTCAATGCTGAACGATCCATGGCGAGTGGTCTCAAATACCATAACAAGAGCCTCGCGACCGTTATCAAATGTTCGAGCAATACCGCTCATTCCATCCCGAAGCAGGTCCTTGTCGCCATGCAGACAAGTCGGTTTAGTCCAGGAACTTCCCTGATCCCGCGACACAACCTGCATGGTACATTGGTTGTTGTGTGCAAACTCTTGTGAGTAGTACAGCTGTACCTCGCCCTGGCGCCCGATGCGCATGAATGGTTCCCAAATCCCCAGAGGGGGACGCTTCTCTGCAGCCTGCGAAGCAAAGCGCCAACTCCGACCTCCGTCCGTCGAGCGACACACGGTGATACGGTAGTGCGTGGGGCCATGTGGACCCTTGTCATGGTTGCGGAATGCTGCCAGTACGACACCTGGGGCCACCTCGCACAAGAACATGTTGTCCACATCTCCAGAAGCACGGGTTACCTCGGACAGATCCTCGAATGTACGGCCATTGTCGGTACTTCTCGCAACGCGAAGTGATCGCTGTCCACCTGGGAATCGCGTAAAAGACGAGAGGATGGAGCCGTCGGAGAGTCTGCAGAGACGGGGATATGTGCCTTTGTTGGGAGGTGAAGATAATCCGCGTTCATCGTCGTTCACGGCTGGTCTGCCTGGAAGCCGTACGCTCGAGGGATTCTGCTGGTGGCTGTTGTGGCCATGCAGACCCAGGGTGTTGAGTACCTTCTGACCAAAATGTCCAGGCATATTTGAAATCTTGAAATTTAGAAGAACAGGTTAAGGTACACAGTAAAAGTGCAAGGATGTCCCCGTAGCGTGGGGACCTCGACCTTCAATGACGTCACACGTGGTGTTATTTTAGGAGCAGCCTGCAGGTAGTACAGTAGTACGTACCACCTCTACGCACGTGACACCCTTTTAACAGTTGCCCCGAAAGCTGATAAGTGACAAAGAAGATACTACAAGTAGTAAGTACATCGCGGGTGAGTTGATCCAAGGCATTTAGGGATGTTCCTCACTCCTCAGTCAATCAAATTGATTGAATCAATTTGAATTGAACTGCATGCTCCTAAGGACCCTTGCCTACCGTCTACCTATGTCCCGACATATTGTTGCAGAGCGCAACGCAGGTGGATACTATCATACCTACTACACCAAGTATTCGGGGTTGATCTGATAGTTAGACCATGAATTACCTACATGTAGATATTATTTGCTTGAATCAATGTCAAGAATTCGACTTCTCATGATTTCTTAAAAATCATGTTCTTACATATGGGGTAGGGCCAGACTTTTGGCCTTCTAGTGTACTCCGTCGCTCTTTCTCTGCGGGAAGGAGCAACACAGCCGGTGCGTAAACATTCAATCTCCCTAGTTTCGCGGCAAGATATTTGGGGTTTCTTGGGTATTATAATCTTGGTGTGGTTCCGTAATTATTCAGGCATTCATTATTTGAGAAATTTAACAAACAACAATAGCGATCGTCAACAAGAATGTCGTCGATCGACAAATCGCCGTAACTTCTCCGTAGAGCGGGGAAGACGACCAACGCAGACCACATGTGCCACCAGCCTCAAGGTGGGGTCGTCGATCGTTTGTTTACATTTGGTCTTCAATATCAACCATCAAAGCTACAGAAAACACAGAAATACACCAATAGGCTCTGCGGACTGTTTGCATTACGGACTGTCTACAGTCTACTGTGTAGTGTACCAGAGACCCCAAGATCTTGCACCCGCAAATAAACATTCCAGAACCATGGTCGACAACTCGACCCCACAAGTTCAACCGAACCCGACCCCAAACGGGCCAAACCCAAATCCAACCATAGACCAAGAAGTCACAGAAACAACCGACGACCAACGACAAAAAGAAGCCCTGGCAGCTTTCACAGCAACACTCCTCTCAGTCGGCACAAATCTCGAAGCTCCGCTCCGCGACCGCGCAGCAAATATCCAATCCAACGCTGTCGCGCTGGAAAGACAAGAGGCAGAGCTAGCGGAGAATACGCAGCGGCTGGCGCGACAGAATCAACAGTGGGTCGGGCTTGCGGATGAGACGCGCGAGGGGTTGAAGGAGATTGGGGATGTGCAGAACTGGGCGGAGATGATTGAGCGTGATTTGCTGGCTTTGGAGGATATGATGGATGATGTTGAAGGGGGTCAGGGGGTTATGAAAGTGATGATGATCGGGAGCGGAGAGATGGGGAGACGGGGCTTGATGGGGATATCGAGGGTATCGACTCAAATGGACATGTTGATACTGATGCTGATGGGAAGAAGCCGGATCAGCCTGCCAAAGGTTGGTTGCGATGGTGAAGATGTTTATGTGGTTGTTTTATTTCAGGGTTTTGCTATATCACACACATATACACAGACAGGGTATCATTATGGACTATTCTTCGTCTTCTTCCACTTCATCTTCATCTTCTGCGCCTAAGTATTGTCTCCACGGATCGAGGCCTGCGCTTTCCTCATATTCGTTCCATTCTTCCCACTGACCTAGACTCATGAGGTGCCGCATGGTGGGTCGACCATGGGGACAATTCCATGGTTTGTCGATAGTGCCCATGTTCTGAACGACTCGCTCCATTTGACGGGCTGTCAAGGTTTTCCCGATCATAATACTCGAGCGACAAGCTCGCATAGCAAACATTTTGCGCACTTTGCTTGGCCGTGGCACTGACGATTCATTAGATGTTGAGATTGACTCCGACAGCAATACTATCAATTCCTCGAGATCGCGTACGCCGAACACCACTTCCTTGCTTAGCGGTAACGAGATTAACTGGCACCGACGACCGATAGGCTCGTCGCCGCTTTCGTCGATAGTGACAACGAACCCGTTTTTCTCGAGGGCGTCGCGATTCTCAAGGACAACCTCTTCTTCAACGGCAGTGAGATCAAGCCGCTGTGGGCGTACAAGGCGTTGGTTTTGCACGACGGTTTCAGCTTGCAGGCGCTCGAAATTGAACTTTTCATCGGAGGCATGTTGGTCAATGATGAAGAGCTCGTCGTGATCTTCCCCGGGACGGACAGCGATGATGAAGCCCAGATTGAACTGGCCGATGATACGCATTTGTGCGAAATCGCCCTTGCTAACTGTCAAGGAAAGTTTGTCCTCAGCGGTCTTCTCGCCAAAATCGGCGTCTTCCTCTTCCGCTTGCTTGGAACCCACTTGCAAGGTCTTTTGCAATGTTTTGAGTTGCGACTGAAGTCGTGAGATAGAACCGTCGGCTGTGCCGACAAGCTGGACTGTCGCATCGCGATGCGCAGCGCCCTTGTTCATCTTCTTTGCACGGTTCGAACTATTCTCCTGGGGAAGCACTGCGGTTTTCTCGGCTTCCTGGATCAGTTGTTGCACAGTGGCTTCCTCTTGTGCTTTCTTCTCGGCTTCGCGGAGTTCAATGTCTGCAGAATCCTCCTTTCCGTTTGCCCCAGACTCCGCAGATTCCGCTTGAGATATGCGTTGGGGAACAATACCTCCAGCGTCTGCGGCTAATGGAGAACCCGCGACTTCTTCTTGTTCGGCATCATCTGTGTTCACAGCTTCATTTGATGGGCCTTCTTCATTGCCTTCGACCTCATCTTCATCACCATCCTCTTCTTCAATCTCTTCTTCAATCTCTTCTTCAATCTCTTCTTCAATCTCTTCTTCAATCTCTTCTTCAATCTCTTCTTCAATCTCTTCTTCAATCTCTTCTTCAATCTCTTCTTCAATCTCTTCTTCAATCTCTTCTTCTTCACTATCAGAGATCTCTTCCGCTTCTTCATTATCTAGCTGCGACCCAGGCGCAGCAAATGTTTTCATGTGTTCTCCAAATATGTTCGGCCGGGACGGCGTGTGAATCCGCCTCTTCCGGCGAGGTGGCTCCCTCATCAGGGGCGGATCTTCGGGCACTCGTTTTCGTGGAATACCACTACCGACCATGGAAGTTATAGTTCGGTCACCGATGGTAATAGTGGCCAATTCAGCTGGTTCTCGGCGTGGACGCATTCTATTAAAAGCATTTTGGACGATGCTAGGGGTGGCGTTTGAATCCCCCCGAGGACGAGAGGGGGTCTCATCCATAGCAGATGGTTGAGATGATGGCTCGACAGGAGCGGGCTCGGGCTGGTCCTGGGTAGCTTCTGGAACCAAAAGGTCATTATCAGAAACATCGGCAGCAGGCATGTCTACCTCGCTTGCGGCCGGTGTCACTAACGAGGTATCTGTTGCAGCACGAGATGTTCTCAGGGAGCGAGCTGGTGATGGGGTGACTTGCGCCGGGCTCGTCAAGCCTCCTCGTGAGCTCGCGAAACGCTGGATTGTGCTTTGGCTTGGCTCCGGGGTCTCCACTGGGCTTTCTCTCGTCCGGGCTGGACTCGGACCCCCTATGTCACCACCTTCGGCCAGTTCCCGAGCAGTGACGAATCCTGGAAGCGACGCTAGGGCTTGCTGTTTGGGCAAAGGCTTGGATTTGACCGACGACTGAGGCACAGTCTGATCGGCATCTTCAAAGAGCTGTGTAAGAGAGACTTTGAGAGTTTCTATCATAGGCCCTGCATCATGGAGCAGAATCTGGCGCTTATCCGGTGAAACATTGACATCGTAAGCATTCGTATCCATCTGAAAGTCCGCAAAGATAAATGCCGACTGGGACACATTAAACGACTTGTAGACCTCGTTGAAGGCCTTCTGGATCTGCGGTAGGGCACATGGCCTCGTATTGACAAAGAACATTTGGCGATCCGGAGTCTGGCGTCCCTCGCCGAAGACAGGACGAGAGATATGGCCCCGAACCTGGATCTTACTGACTTGTTCGTCTCCAACACGTTTAGTGGCCGGCGATGGCTCAAATTCGAGCTCTAACTCAAGTGGTATCAATGCAGAAAGTGTCTTCGCGCCGTACACATTGGCAATGTTTTCCTTTGTGGTTTTATTTCCATTCGTAGAAAAGACGACCACATTGCGCGTTTTGCCAACGGTGTTCCGGACGCTGAACCGGACTCCTGTGCTAATGCAAGCATAAGCATGAAGCAGATTCAACACTTTCCCATATTCCCGCTTGATGTTCTTCTCCAACTCGCGTCGGCGCACTGGAAGCCGCTTGAAGATGCCCTCTACGGACGCGGTCGTTCCTTTCTGTCCAGCCACAATTTGTGTCTTTTGGAGTTTCCCAGATTGTTCAAATTCGAGGCGGTTTGCGCGAGGGACTTGCTTAGCTTGTGCGGTGACAATGTGGAAGTCCGACAATGCGCAGAGCGAGGATATCGCCTCGCCCCGGAAACCGAAGGTGTGTAGGCTCGAGAGGTCATCGTATGATGACAACTTGGAGGTATAGTGTTTCAAAGCTAGACAAGACAGAAGATTAGCTCGCCCGCAACGTAGCGAAAAGAGTTATGACAACTCACCGACATTCTCGTAGTTCTCCGGGGAGATCCCGCTGCCGTTGTCTTGAACCTCGATCAAGTCCAGTCCATTGTTCTTGAATCGGACCTCTGAAAACACCAGATCGTTAAGTCATGCCTATAATCCATGCTAGGGAGAGTATGCGCTCACCGACCGATGTTGCGCCCGCGTCTAGGCTGTTTTCGACAAGCTCTTTGGCGACGGAGCATAAGTCAACGATGACTTGACCAGATTGGATTTGGTGCACCTAATGGATTTGTTGGTCAATCGAAGGATTTACCCGAGGGCAACGGATATCGTACCGAACGAGCGTCGATGGCTTGTATGGTGGCCATCTTCCATGCTGTCTGCGGAGGACAAGTTAGCACGCGTCTCACTTAACGCGTACTTTGTGCCAAGACCGGTGGTGCCCGGGGGAGATGACAGCTCGACATCGAACATGAGAGGGCTAATTCTAGCGAAAGGAATTTTTTTAGATAATGTTTCGCAATACGGAAACTTCAGTATATTCATTTGCGCCCTTTGTTAACACTGCGGCTACGCATAACATCCAGTATAACGAAAACAGTAGCAACACTATCGCTTCAAACGCCCAAGTTCAACGTTGACAACACTAATAAACACCAAAGCGGTCTGGGAAAATGACAGGGGCGACTAGCGTCCACAGATAGATGGCGTAGCAGACCCAGGAGCTGACGATCTTCACCCAGCTAGCCCAGTAAGTGCGGCCCACCGGTGCAAAGTCATCCGTGGTCTCCAGTGTTAGACCCTGAACCAGCAAAGTGGCCACCCATGTTGTGGCGAGGAAGAAAATGATGTGGAAGAGGGAGTAGTTATACTGAGTGGAGCCGCGCTCATCGTCCTTAGCAGTCTCATACTCATCCTCGTCATCGCTGTCATCCAAAGCACTAGCAGGAAGACTGCCGCTCTCGACCGCGGCTCGCAGTGCTTCAGCACGCATCTCCCGACGGGTAGTTGGTTGCTGAGTTACCAGTCCATGCTCGTTGTCATCCATGCCCAGTTGGATGTAGTTATTACTGCCCTTTGATCCCAAAGCGATTCCTTGGGTGGCAGCGCGCGTAGTGGTGTATGCGATGGTCAGCATAGTGACGATTGCGCCAAGTACAACAGTGGCAGTCCGGGCTCCGCGAGATCGGATCAAGGGGTTGCAGTTGTTGTCATCCGGCTCCATAGAAACAGCGGACATGGTGAGGTAAGTGCAGTAGACGGTGACCATTGCAGCCTGAGCCAGACCCGCACGAGAGTTCGATTCTTGCACTGCAGGTTGAACAGACACAAAGGAAATGATCAAAAACACGACCAAGTTAATCTGTCACATGTCAGTTCGGCTCTGCATCACTGGGGAGAAGGATACATACTGTAATCGCAGCCTGGTTCATAGAGCAACCGCTGTTCGCGAAAAAGATGTACATCAGAATGGTCATGACGATGGATGCCAAGTACATGCCAAGGGTTGAGCCAATAAGCAGGCCCCGCCACACACGGGAGTCGCTGTCCTCAATCTTCTCCAGGCAGAGTTCGGCCCACGAGTGCGCAAGATCCACTAGAAGGATCAGACCCAAAAGTAGGAAGAGCATGGCGCAGAAGAAGGCGATATAGTTGCCGTAGACAAAGAAGAAGGGCTCGGGGATGAAGAATGACATGACGACAAAGCCAATCCAAAGGATGACTTTGGGACCCCAATATCCATTCTGAAGAGCAGCACGGGTATCTTTTGAGCTTTTGACGCCGAGTAGCAAAAGGGCAAAAATCAAGTGGAAGAGACCAAGGGCGAAGTTGATGCGATGGACCGCGACCCAGCCGTGACACTCCTTGCCGTCGCATCGGATCTCCATATAATCCAGTGTCAAATGTTGCAACTTCTTCAAAGCCCATGGCGTGAGCATAATCCAAGATATTATGGAATTAACCAGAAGGATTGTGGCGTATGCGATTCTCGTTGCCATACTATTGTTCCTGTTAGTCCGAGGTTCTCCGCACTAGGCAGTCGATCAAGGGTACCTGTTCTGAAACTTTCCGCAGGCACTGCAGACTGCAGAGCATGTCGCTGCTCCACAACATGATGCTGCGGCTGTCACGAGCTATAAAGGGGAGGATCGCGTTAGTGAACTGTAGATGAAGTGTGCCCGAATTGGAGGTGAGCGATAACATACTGTACCAACGCTCGGCACTGCCAGCAGCGGAATGGAAAGTAGAGCACCCATATCGGGAGTACAAGTATCAGTTTATCCACTGATCTGGATCTATGTTTAACACGATTGAACCAAGACCCAAAGTCGATGGGAGTGTGGAGAGAGGCAAGTGATCAGATTGAAGATCATCACCTGGGCACCACAGGCCGGCTCCGTCATTAATCACGTGCCCAATGGATAGCCTGTAAACCACGTGATCTGATCAAACATAAACATTCCGCCATCTACTTTATCATGGAAGTATAGTTATAGGTTGCTTTCTTTGTTACGTATGTTGTTCATCGGGTGTTCTATATGCTGCGTAAGTTGTGACCCCTTCATCTTCGGCGGGCTAGATAGAAAATATGCCGGAACAATATTGAAAAGACCCTTAGGAAGCGTAAATCATTGGAGTCTAGTGAAGTCAATAAGAATCGTAACTCGTGACATTTGCGGGCGAGCACAGAATAGGCTGAATAGCCCTGGATCAGGCACCACCTCTGGCCTAGCAGGAGGAAGTGACGTTTACTGTGGAGATATGGCCTTATCGTGTGGAGAAGGACAGAGTAGTAATGACGAGTTTCGATTCGTGCATTTCCGGAGGAATCCCGAGTTCAATCCTCTGGATAGTTATGCGATAATGCGTGGTTATCATAACACTATCATTGGATGTAACATTAGGACTGAGATGGTCAAATGCCCTGCAGCCCTACTTTGTTCCAGTCTCCTTCTGCTTCCAATGTTCTTCATATCTACGTAAACAACAATTCCTCTACATCAGTTGACGTGGAGCAGACTTTCTTGGCGTTTACTCAAACAGTTCTTCCGACCACGCGGCCTCCGGGGGTGATCACCTCCAGTCCGTCCTTACCTAAGTGTACTGGGCGCTCCTGAATCTTCCCCAGTCGGCCATCTTCCCTCTGTTCCTCGTAAGTAACACCATTCGCTCATTTCACAGTCTTCGTCACTCGTTTTGGGTCCGATGTTTCTCCCTGGATCGGCCTCACATTTGTCTACGGCCTAATCCACATCCGCCGGTAAACCACTTGGTCAGATCGCGCGCACAATATATCATTCATACAACCTTGGAACTCTCGAAGCGGCGACTGAAAAAATGTCCGGCTCTCTACATCGAACAGCACGGGTCATTTCCGTCATTGCGGGGACGCTGGTCGCCCTGTCATGCGGAACGAATGTGCGTGTTATCTCCGGCCGTATATCCTGATGCATGAGAATCAAAGTTAACTCCTTGACAGTATGCGTACTCTGCATGGGCGCCGCAATTCGCACAGCGTATGAAGCTCTCTTCGACCGAGAGCAACCTTATTGTAAGTTGTCCCGGTCACACAGGGAGGATCTGCGTTCTAACAAGCTCTAGGGTGTTGCGGGGAACTTGGGGATGTATGCCATGGGCATCCCAATGGGGTTATTGACTGATGCCCGTGGTCCACGACTTGTCGCACTGATCGGCTCGGTCTGTCTGGCCTTGGGGTACTTCCCCATCTATATGGGTACGTCTTGATATTGAATTCTATAGTTTGAGCAACTCTAATGTTCGCAGCATATGACAATGGCCGAGGATCAGTGCCGGTTGTCTTCTTGTGCATCTTCGCCTTTCTGACTGGCGTTGGTGGTTGCTCTGCTTTTGGCGGTGCCATCAAAACAGGTATGTTATGTGTTACACGAAACACTCTGCTGGATAGGTTTAACCCAATGACTACAGCGGCATCCAACTATCCCGATCACCGCGGTACGGCAACTGCTTTCCCGATGGCCGCCTTCGGATTGAGCGCGCTATTCTGGTCCAATGTGTCAACGCTCATTTTCAAGGATGATACCGGCCGATTCCTCTTGCTTCTGGCCCTCGGGACTTCAATTCTATGCTTCTCCTCAATTCCATTCCTTCGAATTCTCGCCAGCGCGCCGTACTCGTCCGTTTCGCACACCGCAGACGAGTCTATAACCCACGATCCCAACGACCTTCGACCCGTCCCAGAGGAATCAGATCTACCCGGCTCAAGCGCTTTCGAGTATGGACACCTCCCGCATGCACGATCGCACTCGGTTGCGTCAAACCCACAGAGCAGAGCGTTTGCAAATGACGACGAGAGGGCCGCCTTAGTATCCAAAAATGAACCCCCACGTCCCTCTTTCGATACACTCGACGACGACTTCCTGGAAGAAGTGGCCGTCGAAGCTCACCAAGTCGACATCAGAGGTGTGGCCATGCTTCGGAAAGTCGAGTTCTGGCAGCTCTTCCTAACCATGGCACTGCTGTCCGGTATCGGCTTGATGACCATCAACAACATCGGCAACAGCGTCAAAGCCCTGTGGCTATACTACGACGACAGTGCGACAGACGCATTTATTCAACACCGTCAGGTCATGCACGTCTCCATTCTTTCCTTCGGCAATTTCCTTGGTCGTCTGCTCAGCGGCATTGGCTCTGATCTGCTGGTTAAGAAGCTCGGAATGTCCCGCGTCTGGTGTCTGTTCTTGTCAGCGGTAGTCTTCACTCTGACTCAGCTGGCCGGCACTGCCATCTCGAACCCAAACAGCCTTGTTGTCGTCTCCGGTTTCACGGGAATCGCATATGGCTTCCTCTTTGGTGTCTTCCCTTCCCTAACCGCGCACACCTTTGGTATCGGCGGCCTGTCCCAGAACTGGGGTGTCATGACTCTGGCCCCGGTATTCAGTGGTAATGTTTTCAACCTGCTTTATGGTAACATCTATGACGCACACTCTGTTATTAGCCACGATGGTGACCGCGAGTGTCCCGATGGTCTGGGCTGCTACCGCTCGGCCTATTTCATGACTTTCATTTCGGGTTTGTTCGGTATTGGAGTCTGTCTGTGGAGCATTCTCCGAGAAAGGAGTATCGAGAGATCTATGAACACAAAATTGGTCCATCGGCTTGCATGAGGTTATATGATTGTTGCACTCATAGACATGCATAATATGGGGCAGTGTCACCTGCATGACAACCATGGGGAGATGAATTACTGTCATACGTGATCATTTACCTGGAGATTTCGGTGGTTTCTTACGACTGTGTAGAGTGCATTCATGATGGCTTTTATTTGGATGGTGCTCGCACTTGATTTTGTTTATAGACTTGATACTTTTCGTGTGACCATCTTTCTTTTCTTAATCCTCCCGACTTTCCTGCCGGCCTTGACTTGGTCAATTTCATTGTTGTATTACAAGACTGCTGTGTGATTCGTATGTCTTCTATCATAGTAGGCTTCAGTCAACCTTGTAAACATCCCTTTCATACTGCGTACCTACGTAGGCATATCATAATTATTTTAACCACCCTGTGCCCACCTCAGGGAGTCCTACTTTCTAGATCAAGATTTAAGATGTGATCATCATTGCTCTCGCCTAACATACACGTTGATATAGATACTGGCAACAAAAAAGGTCAGAACGATTGAATAACTCAATCGAAATGACACCATAAAACCTGCAGCTCCATCAAACGGGGCCTAAATCATCAATAAGACGCTGCCTTTCTCTATCAAGGCAGCAAAAATGCAAACAAGATCATCGCAAGCACCCACAGGCGCATCGAAAGAAAGGAATCACCCACTTCGCAGTTGCATCACCGACGGATCTTCCGAACACTTGTGATCTGGAAGAATAGAAGGACCGAAACAAATATTTGTATTAAAGCATAGTGGAAGAGTCCGAACAGCACACGGCAAGGAAAACAGATTAAACGAAGACGTTTCGCGAAACATCCAGACATAACTAAGGAAAAGAATTGAATATTGAAACCGTTCGGTAGTAGCCATTTTTTTTGAAAAGCTCGAGCCAGTGACGAAGGAGCCATGAAGGGTATCAAGAATATCAGAGATGGGACAAGGCCAGGAAGAGTAATCAAGCCAATAAGCTTGCACGACCGATGATGGGATAGGCAGGTCACAGGTGAGAAGCGGCCGAGAACTGCCAGCAAGGTAGGGCAGAATCTAAACGCTCTTGGGCGATTTAGCCTGCACTTCCTCACCAGTTTCCACAACATCCGATAGTCGGATCTTCTTTGCGAGCGGCTCGCCAGACTCGGCATCACCAGCACTGGAACCCAACTGACGCTCGAGTTCGCTGATACGACGCTTGAGATCCTCCTCCCGTCGCTGAGCATCCTCGAGAGAGCGTCGCAAACGGACCTCGGAATCTCGTACGATCATTTCAGAGCGACGCGCGCTGGCGTCACTCTGCTCGAGTTCGGTGACGCGACCACGGAAGAGCTCGTTCACGAACTCGAGCTCACTGACACGTGTCTTCAGAGATGTGTTCAGGGCCAAGAGGCTTTCGAATGTGTGTGGGGAGTCAAGTTGGCGGTCGACTGCCGAGGGGGAAGGTTGGCGCATCTGGCGGGAGGTGAGGCCGGAGGAGTTCATGCCGTCGCCGAGGGTGACGCTGTCAAACATATGCTGCGGCGCAATGTTCGAGTTGTGGCCGTGCATCGAGCCAAAGCCAGGTGTCTCGGTCCGGGAAACGGGGGAGTTGGAGCGATCCGAATGACCCGAGGACATTTTGCGCGACGGTCGACGATATCCATGCGAGCCGAGAGGAGGGGTCCCGGCCTCCGAGCGCGCTGGAATGCCATTGGCATCGACGGGGCCACCAGACTAGGTAAACACAATCTTGGTCAGCAGGTGCTCTTATCTATGATCTTGGGTAGGAGAGATGGAATTTGAAGGCAGGGACTGGAAGGAAAAATTTTCTGCGCGCAAACATACCTTGCGCTTGGGGCCCTGGCCGGTTTTCACGCGATTGCGACTCTTGATCACATCAGTTTTCAAGCTTATCGGACGAGGTCGGCCGTGCAATTTGAGGAACAGTCCACAGGCGTTGCAGAGAACTGAGCCGAGTTCGTCCCTGCGCCATAGAGGGGTAGTAGAGGTGCCGCAATTCTGGCAAACCGGCTGTAATTGAGTTCGCTTGTCGTCAGTCAATGTGGTCGCCATTATGAGATGTAGAAGTTAGAGAAAGGATGAGGATGATAAGATTGTGAGAGATTTGAGTCGATAAGGAAAGGGAAAAAGCGGGTGCACGGATCGAGTGGTGCCAAGACTTTCGATAACTCTCCAGAGATAAGATTTCCCATGACTCCGATAACGAGTTTCTTGATACAGCGCAAACATAAGAAGAAAGAAACAATCCACACTTACAGGTCCACTCCCTTGTCCTCCGGTCGTAGCTGCCGGTGACGATGTAGCGTATGTCATATTTGCTAGGCTCATACTTGCATCACTAGATGAACTGGAGATCAAATATTTGAATTAGCCGGTTGAAATATCTTATGAGAGGGGAGTGCTGGAGATTATCGCTCTCCAGTCTTGGGATTCTTGAACGGCAACGAATGAAGTATGTAAGATGACTCCCAAGGTGCCCAGATCGATTTACACCAGCAAATGATTTCCACCAGGTAGGATACGGGGTCTCAACGAACCGAAGATTAGAAGTTGGTGCTGATGCGACCGAGGCCAGAGCTGCCAATCCAGGAAGCGATGTGCTGACAGAAGAGGTTGGGTATCCGTCGTTCTCGCCTGAGCCGAATTTGGTCACACTTTTGATGTCCGGTAGCGTCGCGGAGAATTGTATGGATTCGTGAGACGTCTGACGCGCGGTAGGATTGTCGAACGGTATGCCGTATGTGAGCTCGCGGTCCTGCGCCGAAGCAGAGTTGAGAGTCGGGTCGATGGGCGACGCCCGATAGAGGGTGGAAGCCACCGTGGAGGGGAGGGTCAGGTGCCGAACTGAAATCCGATCGGAGATCGAATTGTAGGATGAGAAATAGGTATCAAGCGAATCGCGCGACGTGTAGCACTGATGATGATCGACTCGGGATGAGGGAGGTAATTGATCTATCTCAAGACAATTGCTCACTGCACTCGATTCGAGGTGAAGTTCCGAGTAATGGTGCTTGGAATCAGAGAGGCACGAGATAATTAGAGTTCCCAGGGATCTTCGATTCCGAGGAAGTCAATACAAATACAAAGAAGTAAATTTCAAATTAGAGACATAATGACCGCGGAGAGATGAGGGTAGGGGTGGAAAGAAGATGCAGAATTGAGAGAGGGACGATAAGACGCGCGATAATAACAATCGGGATAACGATTGCCCCAGTATCAGCCATCATTTAATTAGGCATGCCAGGGCGTCAGCGGTAGATATTTGACTTAAAAAGCCAGGAATGTATTCAATTAGTCTCCTTTGCTCTACTGTTCACTATATCTCTGGCTCTCTATCTACATCCAATCCGCGTGACCATCGGTCGAGTCTGCGATATCTGATTTGCCTATGGACGATCCGACTCCTAGGCCGGTGTTGTGCAGATCAAATTTCCTGCACCGGAGCGGATAATGGCCAGCGTGGCTGCTGTACTGTGTACATTGAATTTGTACCCATGCTGACCACATAACCAACTGAAGGTCTCATCGCCCGATTATCTTGCTTGTCAACCAAGAAATCCTACCTACGCAGTGGGTAAATGGGAATTGATCGAGCTGCTGGCCATAATGAGGGTCTCATTACAGTTGTGCACATGAAACTCGATGCATTAAGACCCCTTTGGATTTAGGGGTGGAGCCGGACTGTGGCGGTGCGTATCAGCATTACGAGGCCAGACCCGCCAACAACGGAGAATCTTACCGCATTATGCCCTTCACCGCGCTACCGCCTTTGTAAATTAACCGTAATCATACCCCGGTACGCCCCCTTGGGCGTTTGGACATAGGTGACACTTATTTCAACTGCCTTGACTCTGTCAACTCTCCATTCTATCCACCAGCGGTCTTTTCCTGCTATTCCCTTCTTACTGGGATGGATTAACATCCTCTGGTTTTCCTTTTGTCTTTTTGCAGTTCCTACTCTCTCTTTTTCCTGCTACTGGCTGCTTTGCCCAATCTCGTCTTCCATAGATCCAACCAGCATCTTTCACAATGCCCAAAAATCGCCCTGCTACTTCGGGATACGCCCGCCTTGCTCAGGCCGAAGAGGAGCAAGGATACCTTCACGATGACTCAGAAGACGACGATATCGCCATCTCGACCGTGTCTACCTCAGCTCCTCGATACGCACCCATCTCCTCCCGAGCCCAGATGCAGGCGTCCGGTCTCCACACACCATCCGGCCATCGGCGCAGGCACAGTGGCTTCCAACACCCTCGAGGGCGTCGGAATTCAGGGGTGGATATCAAGGCCATCAATGCACGTCTTGAAAAATGGGCGGACGAGATTGCCTCCAAATTCAAGATCAACCGCGTCAAGGGCAAGAGCTATGAGGAAGAAAAGTTGGAGATTTACCATTCTGTCTTCCAGGCACCCCCGGGAATTACTCCGGTGACCGCTGAAGCTCTTGAGTCCGATGAATTTGAAGGCCAGCAACGGCAGGCCCGCGCCGAGTACGAGGAAATCATAGAAAGCGTGCGTGTTGCAATTGAAATGGGCATACATCCTCGGATGATCTCACAAGGAAGCTCGGGCAGCTACTTTGCTCGAAACGCGGAGGGCAGAGTGGTCGGTGTTTTCAAGCCGAAGGACGAAGAGCCATACGCCTCACGCAACCCGAAATGGACGAAATGGATTCACCGCAACTTGTTTCCTTGTTTCTTTGGTCGCGCTTGCCTCATTCCCAACCTTTCCTACGTCTCGGAAGCCGCCGCATACGTTCTCGATGCCCGCCTGCGCACGAATCTCGTTCCCTATACTGGCATTGTGCGACTATCTTCGAAATCCTTCTTTTATGACTTTTGGGACCGCAGGAAGGCTCGGAAAGGGAAGAAAGTTCTTCCTCCGAAGGCTGGCAGTTTTCAAGTCTTCCTGAAGGGTTTCAAGGATGCCAACATCTTCCTCCGAGAGCACCCCTGGCCTGACCAGGCGAATACGGGATTCCGCGCTGAGGATGCTCCGAAACGCAAGAAACGCCCGTGGAATGAGGCCTGCCGGCCTTCCGGGGTGCACTCGGACGATGAGGATGACGAAGACCCTGGCTATGTGCCCTCACCATCCCGTTCGCAGGACGAAGGCGCTGAGCGCCGGTTCTACTGGACGGAAAATCTCAAGCAATCTTTCCGCGAGGAGTTGGAGAAGCTTGTGATTCTGGATTATATAATGCGAAATACCGACCGAGGTCTTGACAACTGGATGGTCAAGATTGACTGGGGAACAGAGCAAGTATCTATCGTGGCAGAGCCCCCCAAGAACACCGACCCACAGCCGAAACATGATGAGGATGAGCTTATGCCTCCACCTCGGCCTGTTTCCGTGAACTCGAATGGAACACCCAAGCCCGCCTCACATCCATATAGGCGGCATGAGACGATGATGGCTGTCAGCCGTACTGGAACACCACTCGCCTCTTCGGAGCAGTCAGCATCGGTTCAGCTCGGTGCTATCGACAACAGTTTGTCTTGGCCATGGAAACACCCGGACGCCGTAAGTTTGCTGGCTTTCCAAAATTGCGACGTTTCTGTACTAACACTTTGTAGTGGCGTAGCTTCCCTTTCGGTTGGCTTTTCCTACCGGTCTCCCTGATCGGTCAACCATTTTCGCAGAAAACCCGCGACCATTTCCTTCCTTTGCTTACATCCACTGCCTGGTGGAGTGGGACACAAATGGCGCTGCGTGGCGTTTTTTCCCAAGATGATGACTTCAAGGAGAGCATGTTTGCTCGACAAATCGCTGTCATGAAAGGTCAGGCCTGGAACGTGGTGGAAACATTGAAACATGCGGATCACGGTCCACTTGAACTGACTCGAAGGACGCGAGTTTGTGTGTGGGATGATTTGGTTGATGTCCCCGTCGCTATTCCGATGCGCCCACCTTCCATGGATAGACAAAGAAACCAATCTATGAATTACGACCCTCATGAAGAAGAGATGGATATCGGTACATCTTCCGAGCCGATGCCTGAGCATGACTTATTGGGATTGAATACGCCAGGCGATTTGCCTAATCCGAACCGGTTCGAACTCACCCGTGGTCGAGCTGATGCTGACAGCGAAGGTGCTGATGGTTCTATTGTTAGCGCTGCAACCCTAAACGACCTTGATCGCCGGAATGCAGATAGTGCCGGAGAGTGGGCTTCCCTTCCTTCCCATCAGCACAAGCATCGCAAAAACGGCGGTTCGATGTCTTCGCGTCTTCCTCGCGTCAACACTTTTGGCAGCGATGATATTGAGGGAGATCTTGGCTACGCAGTTGCGGAGGGCATGGAAGGCAACCAGCGCAAGGTGATTGTTGAGCGCCTGGAAGCTGTCAAGAGCAAAAATCCCGTTTTCACCTGGTGCTAAGCTGCAATCATGCTCTTGTACCACCCTTTTTTCCACTTCACATTCTTGCATTATTTACTCTTTTTTCCCTCGTTTAATTTGAGGCCATATTCTGCCTTGTTGTCTTATCCGCTGGGTATTGGTTCTCGGTACTCATTCGAGATTTCGGCTGTGCTACTTTTACTGTGATATTTCACACGAGTCCTATTCTGGACATGCTCATGATTTGGGGGATTTTCCGAGTTGTATATAGACCTTCTCTGGCTGTTGGGGTTGCCTTGGGCTGTGGCGCATTGATTGAGCGATCTGCCTCATGTAGCATATTGACGAGACTTAATACTATGATACCTTCATCGTCTGTTCCAAGTGAAATGAATGTGTAGGTTACAGTAGGGGCATGTGACTTCGAAGTGTCACGCCGCTCAC
The DNA here is from genome assembly GCF_028826915.1 of Penicillium bovifimosum. Classification (NCBI taxonomy): domain Eukaryota; kingdom Fungi; phylum Ascomycota; class Eurotiomycetes; order Eurotiales; family Aspergillaceae; genus Penicillium; species Penicillium bovifimosum. The sequence goes on along the minus strand of NW_026622714.1, from coordinate 1,649,342 downwards.
GCGCGAGATTTTGATTCAAGCTAGATCTACGCCATGTCATGTGCCTAGAGCGATCAATCAGTCTTTAGGTCCTTGGATGTACACCCGGCACTCAGCCTACTTACCTGTTATCCCATAGGCCGTAAAGAACTCCACTGCCGTTCGCTTGATCGACCATATGCATGGCATTGTATTTGGAGTGAAACACGGCCTTGGCCATCGCAAACAATCCAATGCGGTTATACGTAGTCCATAGAACCGGCGATCTAGCATCTGTATGATGGTAATTAGCCGAAATAGCCTAGGTACCTACTGGCCTCACCTGACAAACCTATCTATGGGGAAAAAATGAGTGGGCACCTCAGCCCGACAGCCCAGGCTGTAGCCCGGTACTTGGGTAGGTACCTACGAAGGGCCAGAGGCTCACGGGAGCGCCACAATATATACATTCCTGGATTCGGGATCGACGGCGGGGATATATATGGATTCGAGTCACGAGACTGGCCACTCTATTTGTAAGGATCCTCTCCTCCTAACTATCTTATAACTAGGTCCTGTCCCGTCGCTTGTTCTACTTAACAATTATACTGCTTCCTGTCCCACGGGGCCATCAGTCCACCGAATCCCTCTCATTAGTTACTGAGGTTGGGTTATCAGACCGATAAGGCTTTATCCTTATCAGCGGGTTTCTCCGAGGCACCGACTCCAGCCTGGAAATCACCTCGTCATTCCAAGTTACCAACAGCGCGGCTGTTGAACGGACAGACTCACGACTCGAGCACGAAAGTCGCGCACAAACACGCGTCGAGGAATAAACGATCGACTTCGAAAACCTCGCCCTTGCCCGATACAACCACTGCGCATGACCTGAAACTGATCACGTTTCCCTTGACTAGGCAAACCAGAAGGCGCCACCTGGATTGCGACCAGGAAATAGACGGGATACCAGTCTGGCATATGTGAGCCAAAGATAGAGAAGCCTTTCCCGCGCCGTGCGTGTCATGCAAGTTTGTCATTTTCAATGACGCCGGAGGTTTCGCGATTCTCGCGTCTGGAAGACGCACTTTTCGTTGGCCAGAACATTTGTCTATGCACTTTCCGTCGACGATAATTTGTTTGTGTCCGCGTGACGCTGAGGCTCTAAATTCTTGATCTTGTTTGATTCAAATCGCGAGCAAGCCCTTAGACGACTCAGGGGAAAGATCAACCGTGACTTGCGATTACCTCTCGTTCCTTCCTACAACTATCTGACCCCACGGCGAATACTTCGGACATCCGATATAAAGCTCAGAACTCAGTATTTTTATCCCCAAATTGTGTTCCATTTCGCGACGAGTGAACCAAATCAAAAGCTCTCGCTCCTCATCAACCAACCCCAATCACTTTGCTTTCACAACATCGCTGCTTCACGGTAAATTCGCGCAAAGCTGATCCCGGACATCTCGCCGGCAGGTGGGACATCATGGCCTCCCACGCTGCGATGCTTCTGGATCCCAAGGGATCCAAAAGGCAAGCCCAGAGAAATGGTAATTCTTCCACTTTCTTTCCCCCAGCGAATGATATCTCTCCCATGGACCCCGTCCACGAATACCCCATGCGGCTCGATCTTTCCGAATTCCCAGGCTCACTTCCGGAAGGCACAGGAAAACAGCGAGCCAATGGATCGTCTCCTGCTTCTCCCATGGCACCCCCAGGCACTGCAACTGCCATACGCCTTCATCAACCAACCGTTCCAATGTTCTCAGATCCCTCAGGCATCTCGACTTCGGCTGAGAAGTCAGAACCCGACTTGACGGTACAGTTTGCCACCACGCATGATGAAGGTAGTGAAAGCGATACCAAACGAAGCCATCGCGAAATCAGCGACGACGAAGGCGCCATCCGCCGCCCCAATCTGATCGAAGATGTCTATGGCGTCGAAAAGCGGAAGCATCAACCGGCAAAGAAAATGAAAACAGGGCATGATTTGGAAGAGCAGCCGAACATGACAAAAGCACCGGTCTCGATTTCTGATAATAGCGGATTGGGGAAGTGGATGAAAGAAGACGAGGGGAAAACAGCCCCAATTCCCACTGCACCCGCCGTAGTCGATCTAACAGCAGGTACGAGCCGTCTTGTTTCTCCCGTTTCCAATGATATCGCTCGAGACTTTCTAATGCTTTCCCAGACCTTGCGAACACACCCAAGGAAGATGACGAAATCCAATGCACCGGCTCAGCAGATCTCCGCGAACAGCGTGTTTGCTTCGGCAGGGTTGAAGGCGCAATGATTACTGCGCATTTAGTCCCCAGACCGGGGGCCTGCATCTCCAACGACTTCACATGCGTTTGGCCATCCATCAAAATAGACGTGCGCCGTGAGCCTACGAAAGGCAAATTTATCATTGACGTTAGAGACCCCCACGGCCAAGTCTTTGGCACAGTTGACTCTAGAACGGCACAAGGGCTATGTCCAATCCTAGACTCACCAGCAACCCCCATGGATTTGACTGGCCTATTGGAGACCCGGAGAGCATCACCAAATGAAGAAATCTGGGGTCCCACGTCCGCGGTATGGCGTGTGAGCCTCAACCTTTACGGCCTACGGAAGCACGCAGAGGTCATTGGCAGATTCCTCTCTCAACGCAATATCTGGCTAGGAAATCCAAACATTGTGGACAAAGGCGTGGCAGTTTTCAATCCACACGCAGAGGTTCGACGCCAGCTTGCCGCAGCCGCCACACCCGCGCGCGCAGATTCGCACTATCGTTACGAAGTTCGAACTGCCGAAGAGGCCAACGATGCAGTCAAGAAGATGTTTGACCAGCTCACCACCGCTGACATCCCAATGATGGAGCCGTCTCATCATATCACTACGCCTCTGCTCCCTCATCAGAAACAAGCCCTTTGGTTTATGACAGAGAAGGAGAAGCCGCGCAAATTTGGCCGGAAGGAAGCGGACAACAATTCCTTGTGGCGAATGGTTCCTGCAGCCAACGGGAGGATAAAGTACCGTGAGATCATCAGTGGAATGACTTTGGACGAGAAACCTGAGGAGGCCCTGGGTGGCCTGTTAGCCGACATGATGGGCCTTGGCAAGACTTTGAGCATCCTTTCGTTGATCACGGCCTCACTTCCATTGGCTGATCAATGGTCACAGATGGCTCCTGATGCTACCCTTGCCCGTCATGTCCCAGGAATTCGCAACACGCGGACAACGCTCCTAGTCGTTCCATTGAGTGCAGTGAGCAACTGGGTTTCACAGATAACAGATCATCTCAAGCCAGGCTCGGTTACCTATTACATCTTCCATGGCCCAAATCGCACATCTGATTTCAAGCAACTTTCCGAATTTGATATCCTCATTACCACCTACAGCACCGTTCTCAGCGAAATCGCGGGGCGTGGGGCCAAGAGTGGGAAAATCAGCCCTTTGACGAAAATGAACATGTTCCGGATTGTTCTTGATGAAGCTCACGTCATCCGAGAGCAGAATGCGGCACAGACCAGGGCAATCCTCAGTCTTCACGCTGAACGTCGGTGGTCGGTTACTGGAACTCCGATCCAGAATCGCATGGAAGACCTTCTGTCTGTGACTAGATTCCTGCGCATCGCTCCTTACGACCAACGAAACCATTTCTCACGTGTAACTGGCTCGGTCAAAACCGCGGACCCCGCTGGCCTCACCCAGCTGCGAGTTCTGGTGGATTCATTCACGTTGCGCAGAGTCAAGGACAAAATCAACTTGCCGCCTAGAGAAGACAGGATCATCGTACTTGACTTCAGTGAAAAGGAAAAGCAAGTACATGACTTCTTCCGCGCCGAGTCGAATGTCATGATGAATGTCATTGCTGGGGAGCATAGGCAAAAGATGAGTGGCCGGATGTATCACCATGTTTTGAAGGCCATGATGATCCTTCGCCAAGTCAGTGCACATGGAAAAGAGCTCCTCGACCTTGCGGACCGGGAGAGAATCAAAGGATTGTCTGTCCACGACGCGATTGACCTGGAGGAAGGCGAACCCGATGACACGCCTGCTGTTATAGACAAAAAGGCGTATGAAATGTTCAGCCTCATGCAGCAGAACTCAGTTCCCCGCTGTGGCAATTGTGGCAGAGAACTTGATGAACCTCTGAATGCGGCTGGCAACGTCGCGCGTGATTCTCCGATGGCCATCTTCCTGCCATGTTATGACGTCTTCTGCCCCGAATGCTTCTCTCACTGCAAACCTGACAGTGCAAGTCCCGAGACCGTCATAAGCTGCCCCCGGTGCGAGGCCCAGGTCCCCTTTAGATTCTCAACCATCAGTCCTGCTGGATTTGAGGAATACGAGACTCAGAAAGAAAATGATCGACAGACCCGCATGAAAGGCAAGAAATTCGGCGATTACGAAGGACCGCATACCAAAACCAAAGCACTGATCCACCATCTCAAGGAAAGTGTTGAGGCTAGCGAGAAGCTGGAAGGCGAGTCGCCCATCAAAAGCGTTGTGTTCTCTGCATGGACCTCGCACCTGGATCTTATTGAGATCGCCTTGAAGGACAATGGGCTCGATGGGTTCACCCGGCTTGATGGTACCATGACACTCGCCGCACGCAGCAGGGCGCTTGATGAATTCGCCAAGAACGATAATATCAAAGTTCTTCTGGCAACCATTGGAGCCGGCGGTGTGGGTCTGAACCTGACCTCTGCTTCGCGAGTGTTCATCATGGAGCCCCAATACAATCCAGCTGCCGTGGCCCAGGCTGTTGACCGTGTTCATCGTCTTGGTCAGACCCGCGACGTGCAGATCTTCCAATTCATCATGAAGAATAGCATTGAGGAGAAGATCCTGGAACTCGCTAAGAAGAAGCAAGAGATGGCAGACACGAGCTTGAATCGTGGAAAGCCAGATAAGGCCAAGCAGGAGGCTCGCATGCGTGAATTGCGCACTCTCTTCGCATAAAGGCGTTGACCTTTCTTGCGAATTGCCTTTGCGCATATGATGACTTTTTTCTATCTATTTCCAGCCTCCGTTGGAGTCTTCGGTTCCCCGACGGCAGAGGCTGGCTGGGTTTGTTTCATGATACCCCGGAGAATGGGAAGGCGTTCGTTTCAAGGGTTTATCAATCTTCTGGGTGTTCCAATTCTCTTTCATCTTTTCTTCTTTGCCTCTTCTGTAACACAGTCCGACAACCCCTGAGGTGGGTTTGCTTGCTCAAACCATAGACATGCATTTATTTTCTCTTTGGACTATTCACGTTGTTCAAACACATTGACTTGTGCACTATGTACCTAATATTTCTTGGAGACACAATGAAGCATGCATTAATGTCATACATACTCATGTTTATGGAAATATGCGTCTCTGGTACACCTGTTGAGTCCAGGGTAATCAGCGGAACCTCCCTTTCCTGCCGGAGGCCGAGAAAGCCTCGAGTTCCAGAGCAGCTTAAGCAAGCCTATAAGAATGAAAAAGAGTCATCGTGCTGTATTCATAAGTGCTCATCCTATGCAATTGGTATAAAAAAGAAAAAGCACCATCCCATAACGCCAGTGGACCAAAATGATCCAGAATCGGAAACCCAACGCTCTCACCAAGACTACCCCATATGACTCCCAAATTGCAAATATCATTATTTCCCAGGTCCACACAGAATCACTGTTTCGCATAATGATCCCCATGAATCCCCACCGCCACAGCACCAAGAACACCCTCCAACCTCCCCCTCAACTTCTTCAACTCCCTAACCTTCGCAGCGCGCCTCATCTCCACATCCCTAAGCTCCTTCTCCAACTCCCGAATCCTCGCTTCCTGCTCAGCCTCCGAAGCCCTAACCCCTGGAAGCACAGAGATAAGATACTCGATCTGCTGTTCCTTGATAATGAGATCCCGCGCAAGCTCACGCTGCCGACTAGCAAATGTGCGCGGCGAGTCCGGCGCCGGAGGAAGATTCGGATCCCCACCCTCTGCTGCTGCTGCTACCGGTGCAGCTCCGGGTTGTTGGGGCGGTGCGTGCGGGGGTGATGCGTTTCCTGCTGCGGCGGCTGCGCCGCCGACTCGGTTTGCGACGGCGGCTGGGACGGGTGGTGCGGTGGTGTTCTTGGGCATTTTTGCTAGGGCTGGTGCTGCGTTGGGGACGTTTGGGGGTATTGTTGGGGCATTGTCGTGGTATGTTGTGAGATAGCCTAGTGTTGCGTAGAATTGGGTTGCGAGCTGTTTTGGCCGGATGGTGAGTAGGGTTTTCGACGGTAGGTGTTGTATGTGGGGGGGGGGGGAACTTACCTGATCCAGACAGGTCTGGAGCTGTGTGAGAATGTCGGCCATCGTAGTGACTCGAGGATATAGCGGAGAGCGCAGGGAGTGGACAAGAGTCGGGGAAAGTAGAAGGTCCGATCGAGTGAAGGAAGTGGAGTGGATTGCGGGAGTGAAGCTCGAATGCGGTGAGATATGCTTTTCATCTTTCACATTACCCAATGTGCCTATTGAGACTACACCATGGCCTTGCTGCCAGATATTCCTTTAAATCTAGAGCACATTTCCATCGCTACTTTTCCAGCTCTCGCGTCTATAATGAGCTGACACCCTTCACCCGCCGACTCTTCAAACTCCCCTCGCCCCCATCACCACCCTCCCAACAACACAATGACCTAACTACGTTTCTCTCCTACGCGGAGCATGAATCCCTTCCAGTGACAAGCACAGTACACGTTGGAACACATTACGAGTATACAGTCCTACAGACCCTACGTCGCTACGCGCTCAACCTTAACCGCATCGGCGGACGCGACGACGCCGGCATCGACCTCGTCGGCACATGGCACCTCCCCGAGCGCGAGCGGGAGCGCGCACTCCGCGTGCTGGTACAATGCAAGTCTCTCAAGGCTAAGCTGGGCCCTAATATTGTCCGCGAGCTAGAGGGAACCTTCAATCAGGCACCTGTTGGATGGCGTACGGACCAGACAGTTGGTGTTCTGGTGAGTCCGCGCGAGGCGACTAAGGGTGTTCGTGATGCATTGGCTCGCAGCGCGTATCCGTTGTTCTGGATGTTGATTGAGCGCGATGGGACTTTGAAGCAGGCACTTTGGAATGCTCGTGCGGAAGAGCTTGGACTTGGGCCTCTACGTGTGGAAACGCGATATACTACCTCCACTGAGGATGCTGAGTCTGGATCGGTTTCGAAGGAGGTTGTGTTGACTTGGGATGGGTCTGATATTCCTGACATGGATCAGGTAGAGCAGAGTCTCACGGAGTTTGCAGAGAAATGGGTCGCTTCATGGGGTCTTGACCTGACGGAACCTCAGAAGGGGGAGCTGCTAGATGCTGCGGAAAGGGTGCTACCGCACGATATTTCTGCTCAGCTGGTTGAAAGTGCAATACCAGATGCAGACCGGACGAGGGTCTTGCAGGCTCTACAGGAGCGTCTACAACAACAGCCGGCGTTCGAGTGAACGCCCTCAGCAGGTGCTATACTCAAAAGGCACTCGGCTCATGTATATTAAGAAAATTGTACGATTCATGTCAAAAATAATCCAAGGGTATAGAAACACCAACAACTGAAAGACAAGGCCTTCAGCCTCCCAAAACGCCAGAGAGTACAGACTCCCGCTTAACCGTTCCTCATGATAATCATCCCTGCATCGTCGACCAAAAGTAGTTTGCGTAGAAGAAACGGGAGAATTTCGGGTCGATGTTGACAACATGAACATCCCCCTTGCGGCTGTTCCGAATGACCGCACGGTTGAAATTGCCCGCCTCATCTGGTTCGATATCAACACCAAGAGAACGGTAGATCTTAAGACGCAGACTGAATATATTCGTTAGCAGGGGGAAATCATTCCAATCCGGTGGGTTAGGGACACGCACATTGTCGCATCATCAGCTTCACGCTCACGCCGCGTCATTTCATCGCCCTCAAGACCCTGCGACTCCAAGTCGGCCAGACGCTCCTTGAGCATTTCCAGTTCGCTTTCCAGACGCTCGCTTTCAATCTCGAGTTCCGATGCAGCCTTGGCGATGCGGAACTTCTTAGTGTCTAATTCCACAATCTCTGCCGCGTGTTTGCCCGAGTCGTGCAGCGCCACGGCTTCCTCGTGCTGTGTAGATAAGGAGTTCAGATGACGTGAGAGTTTGCGCATTGAAGCCTCGGCCTCGCGGATGCGCATATCGCGCGCCTGCTGAAGGGCAGCGAGCGAGTCATTGATGCGTGTTACGGCTTGTTTATCGGGGTGGATGTTGAAGTTGCCGATCGTGTGGTGGATGAGCTGAGATTGTCAGTAAACTCATGTGTCCAGAAGCCAAAATAATACCAAAATCAACACGTACAGTTCCGGGATCCTCGTCGAGCAACATTGTGTCTGTTGGTCGCAAAGAGGTGGAAAGTCGGTTGTTTGGGGTTTGTTGCGGCAGCAACCGCCACAGCACCGCCACATGTGTTGCTCCTCCGCAAAGTGACGTTGCCCGCTTGTGATTTCTCCGTCCGCCTCGGTCTTCTTGTTTTCGACTCATCGTGACCACTCTCATCCCTCGAACAGACTCTTGTCGCAACATTATTTCTTCAATAAAAACCACTCTAGCGAAGATTTATAAATTCATATCTCGCCATGTCCAACCTTCCATGTAGGTGACTTGATCCGACTGCTACCTGCTGCCTACTGACCCGCTTTACTATTACAGATGCCGCCGATGCGGAAAGGTTCGTTCTAAAATTATCTTGCAGAAAGAGAAGAAGATCACTGGAACAAAGAAACTAATCACTGCCGCCATAGCCCTTTGAAACCCGCCGAACTACAGGTCCTCAGAGCACAATACGAGAAAGAGGGCGACTACGTCGGAATCCAGACAAAGTTCAACTACGCATGGGTATGGGTCTCCCCAGTCTGAATCGAATTCCGGCGGTGCCAGCGCTAACCTGGGGGTGTGCAAACTACAGGGTCTGATCAAATCCAACGCCCGATCCGAGCAGCAAGAGGGTGTCCGCCTTCTATCAGAAATCTTCCGAGGAGCACCAGAGCGACGACGCGAGTGTCTTTACTACCTAGCCCTTGGCAACTTCAAGCTTGGCAATTACGGCGAGGCCCGCCGGTACAACGACCTGCTTCTCGAGAAGGAGCCCGGAAACCTGCAGGCTGCCAGCCTTGGGTCACTTATTGATGATAAGGTCGCGAAGGAGGGCCTCGTGGGTGTTGCTATTGTCGGTGGCTTGGCCGTCGTCGCTGGTGTGATCGGTAGCCTGGTGGTGAAGGGAGCTAGAAGACGCTAGATACCCTTGGGCCTTCTGGTATTAACATGATGACGGCCGAAAGTGGTGTCTTCGTGTCTGGTGTATGACCAGCTGTGTATATTCTCCGTGGTGGGATCTGATTAATCGGCCATTTTGCGAATTTTCTTTTGTTGTTGGAGCATCCGAGGGCGTTTTTGTCTCTACTCACTCTCCAAAGCCACCGATAGGGTGGCATCGCTACATATCAAATCGTTCATGACGCTAGTTCAATTCATGTGTATGTTGGCTCTTGAAGAATGTCTCAGTATATTCATCATCATCATGTCCATGCATAGCCCATTAATAACCCTCGAGTGGATCCCTGGAAGATACCATTCACTGATCCTCAACTTTCACAATCCTCCCACTCTCAACCTCATACACATACCCCGTAATCGGAACATCCAAAACAAGCGGACTATTCCTCAGCCACAGAATATCGTCCTTAACGCTCTGCACAAGATCCCCAAACGGCAAAAACGCAATATGATCGGCATTCTGGTGTAGTTCCCCACGAATCTTGTCGCGGATGACTTCGTCAGTGAACGTCAACATCCCACAGTCCGTCTAGAACCGATCAGCAATGCATTCTCTTCCTTTCTCGTATATACAGCCCAAGCCAAGAGAGGGAATCTCGTGAAAGGTAGACTAAGGGAGATTAAGGGAGTACGCACATGGTGCACGATAACGATCTCACGAGTGCCGAGCAGCTGCTGTGAAATAATGATGCTGCGCAATGCATCAGAGACCCTGCCCCCAGCATTGCGGATTACGTGCGCATCGCCTTCTTCGAGGCCGAGTGCGCGAGCGGGATCTATGGCGAAGTATGAGCTTCCAGGTATGGACAGCCAACTGGTGAGTATACTCTATGGCTTACCTAGACGTGCATCCATGCAAGCTACCACGGCTACCTTTCTGGAGATAGAGAAACAGTCTCAGCTTTGTCTTGTGTAATATTGTTATAGTAAGGGGTTTGTCAACGCACCGCTGTGGAGGTAGCTGTAGGTCGCCTTTTGTGAAAGAGGCGACATACTTGGCATTGGCGGCTTCGAATTCTCTTGCAACAAACATCGTTCAGATACCTTGTTTGAACCTGGGGATTAACTCTGGAAAATCTTGGGTTGATGATGGAGCTACTTGGAAGCATATAAGGGCAGGTATGCATGCACACGGTACACCCCCCGCTTCTGATGTGATATACGACGAAAAAGGCAACATATCTTACCAATTGACGACTGCACACAAGCCAAGAAAATGGCGTGCTCCATTCCAGTTATCTAGATAGAGTTATGAATCTCAGACTCATTGGGGAGAATTCATTTTATCAATTTTTGGTATAGACCGGTCCAGATCGGGGATACAAGTCAGCTACATGAGCGATAACCCTGGCCGATAGATCCTAATGACGGTCTCTACATGATAGTATGTTCCATATAATAGATCGGCAGAGCCATTGGATTTGGCCAGGCGTCATTTAATTGGAAAGATAAGAACATGACAATCGTTTTCCATTTTGGTAATGTTCCGGATCTGTTGCCATCCCTATTGAGGCTATTGGACATCTGTGGAGTTGTAGGAGTTGGAATGGGATTCCACCGACTCCAAGCCAATGAGACTAGACTGTAGTCATATCTGTTCCCGATCAACAGTTCTCATGTACGCCTCACTTCATCCTTTGGGAAGACGATGACAGATGTAGCTAAGTATAGAACACAAAGATATTTGAGTTCACTGATCTGACACGGATTGCTCCTTCTTCTCATCCATGGGATTATCCTCTGAGTCTGGGCATTGGAACACAATAGACACCAACTATCGTACGTAGCGTGGCTCTCAAGTTTCCTTCCCGAACCGAAAGTTGCCACCACCTCCTGGTTGGATACCAGATTAAATTGTCGCATCGTCTCTTGAAATAGTGCGTGGTTTTATGTGTGAATGGGCAGAGTGCTGGAGTGCTCTGAGTCCGAACATTCTCCGAGTAAATGAAACGACCGTACAATAGGGCTACACAGTAGTGGTCGGTTGACCCCATGGGACATTCCGGCGATAATAGTCTTAAGAGCCTCGAACCTGTTTTCCGATATTGTAAGTCAGTCTGAGCTCACAGTCATTGCATTTGGTAGCAGGCAACAGAGCTGTATACGTACATGTGCATTCTCATCACATCTGGAGGGTATCCTCGTCTCCTCTTGAAGCCTTGGGTCCATGGTTCAGCTTCAAAACTCTACCAAGACAGGGAGAAGAGCGGCTGATGCGGCTTCTGAGGCAGCTCGGTACAATCCCAAGCTTTTTGCAACCTCCCTCTGCAGACCAGAGATGATCGAGAGGAAGCAGCCTCATCCAGATGACCCAGCGTCACAGAGGGAAACCCGCCTCATCCAGATAGCCCAGCGACATGGAGGGAGCCCCGCCTCATCCAGATGACCCCGCCTCATGGAGAGGAAACAAGAGGCTGCTTCCTCTCAAGAGAGAGTCAACCAGCCATCGTGGGGCGGTTGCTGTCCATTGCACCAGGCGTAGTTCTGGTGGTGATCAAACCTAGATGGTGGTCACCCGGGGTGGCGTAGTCCTCGTGCTCTTCACCACGTCCACAGTCTCCGTGTCATCTTCTCAAAGTCTGTCGGCGTGATGAGCACGTCACGTTCTCCTTGTACCGGGACTCTATCGTAGAGAGCATCGAATGGCAAGACATGATCCGTCGTGTTCGTTGGCGATGGTTTGAATCGGGAGTGAACCAAGAGTTGAAACGTTGGAAGCAACGTCGGCCATGCTTCGCGATGTGGGTGTCAAGACGGGAACATGATCGGTCAATTCTGGTACATGTCTGATGTCTCCCAGAACCAGGATGTGGTGAGGACGCCATACTGTCGAGTAGAACCCGGATGTTGAGTCGTAAGATTAGACGAAGCCACCCATGTTGCTGGGGCATGCCGCCTCTGAACCGTATGCCACACCATGGACATCACAGCCTCACAGAGGGGACCATGGAATGATGGAACTTGGAACCGATGAACCGGGAGTCGAGTTGATGGGCGTATGAGAGATGAAGGAGATGACGAGGACGATGTAAGGGTGGTGAAAGGCATATAAGAGGATGGATGAAGGAGAGAAGAACTATCAAGGTGAGAAGCAGCCTATATATATGCGAGAAAGCAGAGACCACATGACCAAACACGGGTTTTGCGTATTGATCTGGTTACTGGTATGTATGAGAGGGAGAGGGGAGTGTACCTACCTAAGGGAAGGAACTTATTTATACCATTGGCCAACCTAAGGGCCCCATAAGCTTCCAATGTTTCTGGATGTGATGAAATAGCTAGTAAGAGCCCCTCAGGTCCAAACCATACGTACCTGCCCTTCTCAGGATCTGTTGGGTCGGGCTTTCCTATCTTAGCCGTCGCTGCTTTTATGAGGGTCAGAGTCAAACTCACTTAGATCTTAGTGCGGGCTCGGAATCCGTGAATATTAAATAGTAACTTGCAAATTGCATTGTTTCACTGGGTAAAGGACATATGCTTTGTATCTTGTATCTTGTGTCGTAGTCCGGCTATAGCAAGCTGGCAACAGCATAGACAAGTTACTTCTTCTAAAGGATTCTAACCATCTCCCGACCAGCCCAGTCCATATGGAATAGATGATATTGAATACAACTTAACTAGTTCAACCTTGGAAAGCCAAGTCTACTGCATAGATTAACTCAAGAACTCCTTCTTCGCAACCCTTTCACAAAGGCCACGCAAAACACCACCAAGATCCTCGAAATCACTCTTCTCCAGATAAACCTGCCCACTCAACCGAGTCCACAACCACGACCCATGACAGAAAACCGGCACAAACGTATTATGATCATCCATCAGCTTAGACTGAATCCAATTGGATGCCCTGGGAGCTTCCTCTTCAGACAACACAACAGCAGGGGTATACCCAAAAGACCCAGTCTCCTTCCCAGCAATATCAACAGCAATAGGAAATCGAACAGTAGTCATAGCACACTGACGCATGCGGCTTTCTTGGCCAGGTTTCAGATCAGGTTCTTGCATGACATCAGTACCGAGCGCAGCAGCGACTGCGTCTGCGCCTTCATTGGCAATGCGTTGGATGTAAGCGATGATGGCATCTTCGCCGCCGCAGACCTCGGCGCGGAATTTCAGCGCAGCTGGGACGCAGAGGTAGGCGGAGTCGTCGCTTGTTGCGACGAACTCGAAGAGCGTTTCGTAGGGGGTCTTTGTTACTGGGGCGTTCGGGTCGGCCAGCACTGAGGCCATGGTTTCGGGTGAGGTCGGGGATGGGATGAAGCCCCAGGAAGTTGGGAGGGTGGTGCGCAAGAGATTTTGGTTGCGTTTGGGGGTGTAGAGGACTGCGCAGCTGCGGGGTGTGTACAACCATCTTGATTGATTCATGTCAGTGTTTGGGAACTTCTCCGAGGGCGTTGGTAAGGGCAATATATTAGGAGATCCTCATACTTGTGACAGTTCGATACCAAGAAGTCAGGCTGTAGCCTCTCCATATCGAGATGGATGTTTCCAACGCCATGCGCGCCATCGATGACACTCAGGATACCCTCTTCGCGGCAAATGGCGGTGATCCTCTCAAATGGGAACCGCACACCGGGGTTACTGACAATGATATCGAAGACACTGGCACGAACTTTGAGTCCCTCTTCTCGAGTCTGGCGAATAACCTCGCGGAAACGATGCTCCAGCTCATCCTCGGAAATGGGAAACTGGAAAGATACTTTTCGGGTTTGCAGAGAGGTATGCTCTTGTAGGGACACAACGCCCTTCTCAACAGCACCGTAGACGGGCTGGAAGTAGATGAGTGCCTCGCCGGGTTGGAAGGCTAGGTTGTACAGAACCGTGGCCACGCCAGTAGTCGCATTTTTGACGAACACGCACTCATCCCGGTTGGCGTTGAGGATCTTTGCGACAGCGCCGCGTGCATCGTCCAAGTACTTTGCGTGGTCACGGCGGATATATGGATCAGGTCGTACATCAGCGAGATCAATGAAGGCACGCTGTGCATCTTTCACCGGAATCGGATGGGCACCAAAGGATCCATGATTCAGGTTCTTGTACTCTGGATCGAACAGCCAGTGTTTTAGCATTGGCTTGCCAAATGGAGTCAATTGAGTTGGCGCTGTCATGATGGCAAAACGGGAAATATTGACGAAATTGTTCAGGACACCACAACTTCAACCCGAACAGCACAATATATACAATCCCAGTGCAATGACTCAAAAGCTCTTTCTTCAGGTTTCGAGGGGTCCAAGCTTTAGAGGTTCTGGGCCAATGACAACCCTTACGATGCTACCCGGAGATCCACATGCCGCCAAAGGGCGTGAAAGTGGATCGGGGATGTCATACACAGTAGAGCATGGAAGCAGGAGTCATTCTAGCATTGCGCGTGCTCATATTGGAGTTCATTTCGCCGCCTACCTCGCCTTTTGGGTAATTTTGATAACCATTAAGACACTAAATCACATTGGGCATTCTGGGTTTCCAAACTGTTCTGCCGTGGAGTCAACATGGCGCTTTCTGGTCGTACTTCATGAATCATGATACATTTGAGTCCTCGTCAGGTCCTGATCCACTCGGAAGTACCGCTGAGACGAAGTTCGCAGAACCTGGGGCCAGGATAGACGCTGTCAGTATGACCAAAAGGCTGTGATTGCTTTTTTCTCGCTATGTTTTTTTCCTTCTTTGAAAGTAATCAGCCACTGGAAGTTTTTGCTCGTGCTTGCACAATATTATTACAGGTAGAAAGATGACTATTATATAGCACACAACTTGTCAAGATCCCAGGGGACATCAACAGTTGCCAGACGAAGAGCCTTTTCAACGCTCTGCCGTTGAAATGTGGGCCCATTCCCTACGCAAAAGGCGTCAACTGACAGTACTAAAGTGATGTTAGTCCGTGCCATCATCAATTCCATTGCCTGCCAAAACTCACATTTGATGAAAGTTGGCATATCAACCGTTAAAGAGACCGTATAATCACGCTGGCCAGTGGCACCAGGGAAGTTCTGGAAGATCACTCTCTTGTCACACAGGTATTGTTGCACCTCATTAGCATCCATATGTCCACCATTTTCAGACCCGAACGCAATCTGCCAGATCCTAGATGGAATCTGGAGTTGTCCATCCGAGAGTATGTCCATGTTCGCCCGCAAGGTATGAAGCACATTAGCTTTCGTGTCCACCAACTCACCCGTCTTGTCTTGCGTGACAGCGTAGAAAGCCGAGATCTTCCTGTTGCGTTCCGCCAGACTCAATGTAGAACCAAAGATAGTCTGGATACTAGGATGGTTGGGAGTCTCGACGAGGAGGCGGTATCCGTTCTGGCAGCAAGCCTGGACTAGACGTTGTGCGATATTCCACGGCCGTCCAGGCTGTGTATTGCCAGAGAAGAAGTCCAGTGATCCCGGAGAACTCGATAGGGGTGGGGTCAGATAAGGGATTTCAATGGCAGGCGATGACATGTGGATGAGGCCAAATGGTAGGACAGACTGGTCTTGATATGGCGGAGTCGGCGGATCGGCCCAATTCGTGGCAACTGATCGAATTACATCCTCGACGTCTGTTGAGGTTTCTGAATATGCTCTGTCCGGAGCAGGATTTGGTGCTGTGTTATTATCTGAGGCTTCAGGCTGTTTCTTGGTGCGAATGATGGCTCCCTCGGTCGGTTCATCAGTCCCAGCTTTCGCGAGCGACACGCATTGCTGTATTATTGTTTGGAGGGCAGATGCGATATGTGGATATTGGGACACGAGTTGGTCTTCTATAAGAAGATCGCTGAACGAGAGGAAAGAATTGCTGATATCTTCAATTCCGGCCTCTAATTCGCGCACGCGAGTCTGCAGGTTCCCAATTGTGGTCTCCTTTCGCTTGCGATATGCCTGCTGCGCGAGACGAAGTTGTTTGCGACGTCTCTGATGTTTCATTGTTAGCCTTCGCACCCGGAGTGTTCGGCGTGCGACCCACCTCGGGCACTTCTTGATCATCAGTGACGGTGCGAGGGCGGCCGCGTTTGCGACCACTTGGTTTGGCTTCCTCTGCCATCTTTCCAGAGTTATCTAATATGGAGGACATTATGTCGAGTTTTGGGCACTCAAAGACTTGTAGATAAGAAGAGACGTTACAAATGCGAAAAGAGGTGAGATGATGACGATGTCAATGATTATTTGATCAATGCCGACCCTCCATTCTCCCACCCTCGGGAGTGTTGAATAATCAGAAAATCGCCGACCCCCTTACCTCCAGCCGCCAGCGTCTCCCCGCCTTCGCTTTCGTACTTTGAATGTAAATCAGGCCAAAGTCAGGCATTAAGGCATCAAGATTAGTTAGAAACGGCATTTTGGCCCCTGGCGCTTATACAGCGGCGTACGAAACTAATTGGACCACGGGATCTTGCTACAAACGCACATGAAGCCGGCAGGGCATCTTTCTTAGCTTTGTCCAGTTGCTTCAGATACTTTCTGAAGCCTGGAGGTCAGCGAGCCTCAGTACTTGGTCGATATCTATTTGCTAAGGGTCTTTTTGGCAAAGAGGCAGCATAGTCCATAATTTAGAATGCGTGAGCATTTGCTAGCTATACAGGGCACATTCGTGCCTCAACTGAATGTTCCATTGGTAACATCGGTAGGATAAAGCTAAAAAGCATGAACAGGAAAAGAAAGTGCCTCCAACCACCCAAATGCTGCGGTTTTTCGTAAGCCGTCAAAGTCATCGCTCATGTATAATGTCCAGTAAAAGTAAACCAGCGCCGGGTCCCGTAAAGTCATCAATAATAATACAAACGTGTATACGTTTAAAGCAGTGCAACAATACCACAAAGCAGGGGAGACAGGACACCCGCCATAGCAGGAACCTTGGCCTGGCTATCTGCGTTGCCAGCTGATGGGGTGCTGCGAAGACCGGAAGCCTTCGTCGCAATGCCTTGAGGGAGCGTTGTAGTAAAAGTAGTGTCAGTTGTGGATTCTGTCGAAGAGATTGTCTGCGTCACCAACGGGATCGAGGTTTCCTGCGTGGTCTCAACGCCAGAGTGGGAAAAGGCAACCGAAGATGAAGGCGATGCCGCTGACGTAGAGCGGAAGGTATACTGTGAGGAAAGAGACTCGGTATTAACGGATGATCTTGAGAAAGACGCTGGAGAGCAGGCGGGGGAATCCTCACTCATTGAGCCGCCGCTTGGTGGCTTGTTTTGGCCAGACGCAGACTCCCAATCATACTGGTATCCTGTCGATAAGGCCGTGGGAGAGCCAGAAGCTACCCAGGGCCAGACATCGGGAGTGACCCAGGAAGACGTCTCTCTGTGGGTTCCGCTCCAGGGGACAGGGGCACTGTCGACGGTTGCAGTGATTTCTGGTGCGGACTGGGTCGCCGCGGGTTCAGCGCCTTTGTTGCCATTGACTTTACCACCTTCCGCAACGATCGATTTCCATGAGCCACTCCTGTCGCCGTAGCTGTACGAAGTGCCGGTGGAGTAGTCAGTCACTGTCATCGACTTCATGTACATCTTGAATGGGCCTTGGCTGTAGTCGGTCCGACCACCAGCCCAATCTGCACGAACGCCAGCCGTTAGCAAGCTTGACAATAGCTAGTTATCTAGGGGATGGTGTTATTTACCAATCGTGCCCTGTGCATTGTTTGGGTCGCCGCCAGCCCACACGCCAACTTTGATCATCATTGGCGTCTGTGGGTACTGATTGTCTGCCGTCTCAGGTGTGAGAACACGAACAGTCTTCCCATCAATTGCCCACACAATCTGGTCACTTGTCCAGTCAATGGAGTAGGTGTGGAAGTCATCATGGTTTCCGGGATTCTCGTGGAAAGCGCCACGGCTGAAGGTGGTTGTGTCGCCCTTGCCAAAGTAATTGGTCTGGACTTGCGCGTTGTTGCCGCCCAGCCATTCCCAGTCGATCTCATCCAGATCATCGGACTGCAGAACTGCACTACTCACAATTCCGGTTCCTGCTGCCGCCTTGATCTTGAACTCCACACGGCCGAACATGATGTACCAGCCGGACTGAATCAGTGGTCCGTCACCTTGCTTGGAGATGGTGAAGGTTGCGCCATTAGCATTGTCATAGGTGACAGCTCCAATCGATGTAAAAGCCCCCGATGCACCACTTGTGAAATCAAATGTCTTGTCGGATTGGCCAAACGCGGGATCAGGTGGGCATGCTGCTGCCCATTAGTGACCTGTCAACAGCTGATGACGAACTGTACTTACATTTCTCTGTGGGGTTGCAGTCGGTATATGTCTGAGCAGCAACCAGCGCAGTGGAAGCCAGCAGGCTCAGAGCCGCACCAAGAGTGAACCGCATGGCGGTATGTTGATTGATACTTCAAGGTATTAATCCAATACACTCTGGATATAAGTATTTTGCGATGAAGATGGATGGGGGTGATATAATGTTAGTGAGTAAGAAGTGTTGAGAAGGAAAAGTGAGGGGTGAGTGATGACAGTCAAAATGACTTAAACAACCGGAAGCATCTTAAACTAAATCGGCAGGTGCCAGCCTCCTCTGTTTTCGTTGCTTCTTGTTTGGGTCGATCCCGTGGGTCCCGGGAGCTGTCATTGGTCCAATCAGACTACGTCAATTGAGGTGGAGATTCGAGCTAACTACGCCACGTTTCGATGGACAGCCTTCGATAAGTTCCATTCCTTGAGAAAGTCTTGACTCTTGTACTCTTTGGGTGTGTAGTCGAGATGTCAATGCGCGCAATATTCGAGATTTGCGACACAAAGAGCCTAGTTGATTTTTGGTCAGTTTACTTCGTATACAATTTCAACGTTGACACAATGGACTTGGCCTGAAGACACCAAGAAAAGGCGGCGAAGCCCCGTAGGCACTGATCAGGCCCACACCCCCAGCCCCTCGCGTTTTACCATCCACGATGGTATTCTTATGTAGAGATGTGATCTCATATGGCGGATTTTCCTCTGATCTCGATTCGAGTTTAATTTATTTAAACATGCAATGCCTATGCAATAATCCCCAAACTAGTCCCGAGGCTAACATTGGGCAGACATTCCCTCGCAACCCTTCCGAAGTTGGGAGTAATGATGTTTACAGCTTGGGAAAATCAGCTCATTGATACTGTGAATAGCCCGTTAAGTTAGCCCTGATCTTCACTTAGAATATACACTACCCAGATGCAGTAGCCCAAGAGCCTTCTGACCGATCTAGGCCTTCCTCAAAATACAATACGCAGTAGGCGTCGATCGATGTAGGCGATCCATGCAGGGCGATCGCTGTACCCCGTACCTAGCCACGATCTATAGTCGGAATAATTCACCCCATGATCTTAGGCTCTGGCACGTCCCACATGTCAATCCGGACTGCTCACTCTCAGGCATTGTACACATGCCACATGGCTTCGTGCCTCTTATTTGCGATACAAGAGTGCGTTGTTGAGGCTAGGGGGAAAGACCTGTCTCATGCTTGGCCTATTTGAGTGCAGGTAGGGGGCCTCGGATGGCGAGCTATCCAGGTAAAGGTTAGACCCCCTGCTTATTATCAGTTATTGCCAGTCTGCTCAGGTGATTAGCTCGGATCTTAGCCATTTCCCAAGCCTCATCCAGGAAGATGAGGTTGTATCTGTGCCTTTCAGCATAGCCACACTTCTCACTCAGTCAATCATACTGCGGATTTAGTACCCAACATTTTCGATTAGGATGAAGTTTCCCTTATCTTTTCTTGGCCCCATATATTTCTCATACATAGTCGTGGCCAAGTACTTTGGTGGGGCGCTAATAGATAACCATATGGATAGTAAAGGAGCGTTCCAAGTCAAGATTGTAGCGCAATGGAGCGTGCTCTCAAAAGTGTCGATAGCCATGTCTGAAAATCGGTTCTTGTGAACTATCATCATAGTCGTGCTGGTCGGAAGTGAAATGGAATGCTGAGGTCCGAAGTAGCAACAGTTCCAAGGCTGGGAGATCGCCTTCACCGTTGTTCCGTCGACAGTACTTCCAGTTTGCCAAGAAGGACAAGTAAGACAACAAAGACATACCAATCACTGGACAAATTGTAACAAAGAGTGTGCTACAGTGACAATAGATTCCTTGGCAGCCCGGGCTGTCACCCAAGTTGATGAAGAAGATACGAGTACAACCCTGAAAGTGCTACAGAGTGTCTTGTCACAGCCTACCTCAAGGGGTAGTGAAGGAACCGAGATGACGAGTTGGTGACTTGGTGACTTGACCTTGAAAGGCTATGTATACGAAGACAACACGACTGTATTTTGAATGCCCAGCTCTCTTCATGCTCGAACACCAACACGACGCGTAAATGAAGCCGAACAAAGATCGGAGAAGCTCCACAGCCCTTCAATGCTCCAGCCCAGGGGCCCAGGGCCTGTTAAGCACGGACAGCCGCACGAGCCAAGGCTTGCCCTTTCAATAGATGTCCAAGTATAGAAGTGAACAGTAAGAGAAATGTTTTAGAATGTGTTGAGGCCTTGAAGGAAATCGGCAGAAGAAGGAAAAAGAAGTGTCAACGAGACACCGATGTTCCACCCAGTTCACCTATGGTACCCTATGGGCGCTAAGAGCCTCACTTCCGATCTCCTGGTCCTCCGTACCCGCTTAAGCTCTCTCTCTCTCCCTCACTTTTCTCTCGATCGCTCAATATCTTCTTAGGGCTTTGAGTTTTATCTCAAAGTTTCATCTCCTTTTTATAGCGACTTGGGCTTTGTTCTTCGATCGTCATTCCGTCGACCCGCCTTTGTCACGAGTCACGACTATTCCCCACTCTCTTCAACCCCCCAATTAACCCTGGACCTCAATCATCAGCTCGCCTTGCCATGCGCTCAAGTTGCCCTTGATCGCGAGCACTATATAATTCCTCATGAAATAACGCCACGATTGATTTTTGCGCCCGACGCTAGATCCGCGCCTCGGTTTACACACGGCTTTCCATACGCCTCCCTTCATCCTCGCGCCCCCGCCAGCCCTCCCCGACTCCTTCGCGCTCTCACTGCCAACCTATTCATCTGCCTCCTCTGATATATCTACCTGGCGCGCTCTACGTTTACTTGGAACTTTTCAGCTCCATACCACGTCGCCGGGTTGATCTCCGCAACGTGGCGCGAGCACCCGAGACAGCAGAATTGACAACCACACGTTGCAGCTCCCCGGTCGTTCACGCCATCCGATAATCATCGGAGATTTTAATGCTCGACCGCTCTGGATTATTACTACACCTCAAGATACAGCTGGCTGCAACTTGAGTAGGGTCGCTGTGGTGGCATTTGGCCGAGCTTGAGAGCAGTCATGCCAGTGCGGGACCGCAAGCAACCCGGCAACCGCCAGGGTTCGCAAGGCTCTGGTAATAGTTCGATATCGCAAGACACAGTGCGAAACTCTGAGAGTCGGTCTCTAGATCAGGCCGCGGCCTCCTCGGGGGGTTACAATGCCGATTCGTTTTCTGGTTCCTCGAAAACGGACAACAGGTAAGCTTCTATTTCTCTTCTCTCCTTGGCTATGTCGCATCCGTCGGGTTATTACTAGCCCAAATAACGAGGAGAAAGGAGAAAGAAAGAAAGAAAGAAACAAAAATAAAAAAAGAGAAAGACAAAACGAAGCTAATTTCTTGCCAGGCCGGAGAGTTCGAAGCCCCCTCGGATTGATTGGGGAAATTCCATGTGGTCATGGAACTCCCCCAATATCTCCCGAACTGAACAACGCAAGGCTTCTGGCTTCAGCAACCACCGCGAAGCTTCAATTGTCCCGAATAACCGAGATAGTCCCTCACAGACTTCTGCCTCAGCTCCCCGACCACCGCCCCTCAACCCCTCTCGTCTCGACCCTAATGAGATCGAGTCGATTGCCCCATGGTCCACAGCCCCCAGCAGTGGCCAAGCGGATTCCAGCGGTACCTTTTACCACGACTCCGAACAAGAAGCGTCGCCTGCATCATTCACATTTCGTCCCACAACCGGACGCACGATAGCTAGCGAACCTGCGGAGTCAGAATACCAGGGGGAGGAGCATCGCCGCCCATCTGCCGCGAGCAACACCACAGTCAGTAGTCAAGGGTCAAGGTCGAGCATTAGTCAAAAGTTCCGAAAGAAGCATTTGAAGGGTTTACTTGGAGACGACTATCACTCATCTGGGGAGCTTCACGCCGATGATGATGGCTCCCAGAACCCACCAAGCAGGCGCGGGGGACCGGTCGACCAGTTGAAGGCGCGAGAGAGAGCAAACTCGGATGGCTCGCGCAATACGCCGGAGGGCTCCAACTGGTCGCAGCGTCCCCAGAAGCCACGGGCCAACACACCTTTGCCCTCGAGTGACATCACACCGTGGGATTACCAAAGCTTTAATGATATTCCACAGTATGGAGAGGCACCCGTACGACATGTTCCCATAGGTCCGGATGGGCAGCGACTTGTATCACCAGAACCCAGCACCTCAAGCCAGAAAGAATCGGGCCGACGCGGTCCCGGCAGACACCGTCCTTCACGGAGCAAAGAGGAAAATCCCACCGTTGCTGGCGATCTGGCATGGTCTCAGCCGCGGCCTGTTACTGGCAGAGATGATATCGGATTGCGGCCGTTTAATAACTCAACAGCTGACGTGAGCGACGGCAGTGCGTTTGGAGGTCGCTCAACAAGTCCAACGCCCAGTGTCCGTAGCGCATATCGTGACCATTCTGACCAGAACTCGCAGCACCCCAGATTGGGTGGGTTCATAAAAAAGATACTCGGTCACGGATCCAAATCACATGATAGATCCCGAAACTCTTCTCCGCCACGGCGCGATAGGCAAGGTAGCCTCGAAGGAAGTACATCTTCTCGACATCCTGACGCGACAGACTCGGACCGGAAGAAAGAGTCCGGGAAGGGTCTCATTGGAGGAAGAAAACTTGGTCCTCGTCGTGTCTTCACTAATCAAGGTGGCGACACCTACAACCCCAACAGGGACGACAAGACCCAGGAGGAGAATAAACATTTCTTTCATCTCGACGTTGATATGGGGGATCTGAAAGGAATTGTCCGACCGCCATCACCAGGTCGTGTGCAGGACGGAACGGTCACTCCAGCCGACGATTCCAAAATCGAAAAACCGTGGAATGCTCCTGAAAGTTGGCAGGTCAGGGGCCCCGTTGACCCTACCTTGATGGGCTCTTCCATCGAACCCGCCTTGGAAGATCCGAGCACCGTTGGTCCTCGTGAACGCGAAGCTACGTACTTTATTCGAATTTTCCGGATTGATTCGACGTTTGCCACGCTCTCTGCTGGTGTGAACGCTACAGTGTCTGAGATACTCCTGATGCTTGGTCGGAAATCTTTCTTGCAAGATCATCTCAACAATTACGAGATCGTTCTACGGAAGAACGACCTTTCGCGCCAGCTTGATCACAACGAACGACCTATACAAATGCAAAAGAAGTTGCTGGAACAAGTTGGCTACACAGAGAAAGACCGAATCGGGGATATTGGTCGCGAGGATCACAGTTACCTCTGTCGGTTTATCTTTTTGCCGACTAAACTGAGCGGTTACAGCAGTCTCGAGGGTGAACCCGGTTTCAATAAGGTCCAAAAATTCAGTCATGTTGATCTCCAAGGGCGCAGTCTCGTCACGATTCCCATCACCTTGTACGCCAAATCCTCCGAAATCATCTCCTTGAATTTGTCCAGGAACTTGTCATTGGACGTTCCCAAAGACTTCATTCAGAGCTGCATCAACCTGCGGGAGATCAAGTTCATCGGAAATGAGGCCGCATTCCTCCCTCAAAGTTTCGGCTTGGCCGCCCGGTTGACTTACCTTGATGTATCAAACAACCGCCTTGAGGATCTGGATCATGCGGGCCTTGATCGTCTCACGGGTCTCGTCAGCATCAAGATGGCGAATAATCAATTGACCAAGCTCCCCAGCTCGTTCGGTAACTTCCAAAGTCTGCGGAGCCTGAATATGTCGTCAAATGGCTTTAAGGTCTTCCCTGATTTCCTATGCAACCTTACAAGTTTGGTCGATCTTGACATCAGTTTCAATGGCATTGAGGAACTTCCCAATATTGGCCGCTTGTCCACTCTTGAACGCCTATGGATTACGAACAACAATCTAAGCGGGCCTCTCGATGGCTCCTTCGGGGAGCTGGTGAATCTCAAGGAGTTCGACGGGCGCTTCAACGCTATCACCAATATCGATGCTCTCTCTAGCCTTCCACGACTCGAGCAGGTATTCTTCGGTCACAATCTGTTATCGCGCTTCAAGGGATCATTCCCAAAGCTGCGAAGTCTACATCTTGACCATTGCCCTTTGACACAGTTTGATGTTGATGCTCCTATGCCAACATTAACATCTCTGAACCTTGCTTCTGGAAAACTATCCGTATTCAAAGATACCATTTTTGAGAATTGTGTGAATCTGACAAAACTCATCCTGGATAAGAACCACTTGTCCACGGTATCACCTCAAATTGGCAAACTGCGTCGACTGGAACATTTCAGTATGATCAAGAACCCGCTATCTTCTTTGCCTCCAACGCTCGGTTGCCTTGGGGAGCTCAAGTGCTTCAACTTGAGAGAGTGCAATTTGACGTCGCTACCGGCCGAAATATGGCATTGCTCTAAGCTGGAGGTCCTCAATGTATCCTCAAACATCTTGTCGACTTTCCCAAAGTGCGGTGCTCCGTACCCTCAAGTACCCGGAGAGCCTACTGCCACACCTGCGTCTACACCAGGCGTTGTTGGAACCCCGAGCTCTGAAGACATAGGCCCTATGGATGAACCGGGCTTGCGCCGACCAAGTCAAACGTCGAATGGCGCTATGAAGTCTACGTCGCCAAATGGGACGTATCGGGCACCTACTGGGCAATCTGTTTCCCAGCAAGGTGGCAGGACCGTATCAGCGGCATCACGAACAATTACCGATCCGAACTCTACTAGTCGGAAGGACTCAAACTTCTCCCAACAGCTGGCAATGACGTTTGCGGCATCCCTTCGAACTCTTTCCCTCGCTGACAACAGACTTGAAGATGACGTTTTCCGAGAACTGTCCTTACTTCCAGAACTGCGTATCGTCAACCTTTCCTATAATGACCTGACAGAACTCCCACAAGGCATCCTCAAACGATGGCCTATGATTTCCGAGCTGTACCTTTCGGGTAACGAGTTGACATCTCTCCCCTCTGATGACCTCGAAGAGGGGAGCAATCTCAAAGTTCTCCACCTGAACGCAAATCGATTCCAAGTCTTGCCTGCTGAACTTTGCAAGGTCAGCAAGCTGTCCATACTAGATGTGGGAAGCAACGGGCTCAAGTACAACGTTTCAAACTGGCCTTACGATTGGAACTGGAATTGGAACCGCAATCTCAAGTACCTCAATTTCTCTGGCAACAAACGCCTGGAAATCAAGCCGAACATTGCTTCCCTGGGTCCTCCGGCTGCCAATGGCGCTGATCTGACAGACTTCAACTCCCTAACCCACCTTCGGGTTCTGGGTCTGATGGATGTCACACTCACGATTCCCACTATTCCGGAGGAGACCGAGGATCGACGTGTGAGAACTTCAGCCTCCTTGGCCGGTACCCTCGCATACGGCATGGCAGACTCACTTGGTAAAACCGAGCATCTATCTATCATTGATATGATTGTTCCACGGTTGAAGCAGGATAATGTGGAAACCCTGGTGGGAATGTTTGACGGACAGACGCTTTCCAGTGGTGGTTCTCGCGTCGCAAAGTTCCTGCACGAGAACTTCACTTCCACTTTCTCGTTTGAGCTGAAGAAGTTGCAGCAAGAGCAGGGTGAAACCCCGCTGGACGCACTCAGACGAACGTTCTTGGCATTGAACAAGAACATGGCAGGCTCTGCCTACAGGTCTATTGATGACCGTGAGGTTAGACAATATCATCGAGGATCAGCCTCGGCCAAAAAACTCAACCAAGATGACATCCAGTCTGGCGGTATTGCTACTGTCTTGTATCTGAACAATATGGACTTGTATGCTGCCAATGTCGGTGATGCTCAGGCTATTCTGATCAGATCGGATGGTTCGATGCTCCCTTTGACGCGAAACCATGATCCCGCGGAGCCTAGCGAGCGCGCGCGCATTCGTGCAGCAGGCGGCTATGTGTCTCGCAACGGAAAGCTCAACGATGTCCTTACTGTCTCGCGATGCTTCGGACACTTCCCCATGATGCCTGCAGTCATTGCGGCCCCCTACACGATGCGTTGCACTTTGACAGAACAAGATGAGATGATCGTATTGGCATCGAAAGAACTCTGGGACTATGTTACTCCCGAAGTGGTGGTTGATATCACTCGCAGAGAACAGCCCGACTTGATGTTTGCGGCTCAGAAATTGCGTGACTTGGCCATCTCTTTTGGTGCTACCAACAAGCTGATGGTGATGATTCTCGGCGTTGGTGAGATTCAGAAGAAACGCCCGAAGCCTCGTCCTGCTCTTAACACCGCCTCGTCCACATTTGCGGAGGAACAGATCATCCCCACTGCCAAGCGGCCGAAGAAGCGCGATGGTCCTGGAGACTCGCGATTGGCTCGCTTTGACTTCGTGGATGCTCCCGACGGTGAATTGACAATCATGTTCACTGATATCAAACAGTCCACGGGCTTATGGGAGACATGCCCGGATGCGATGCGCTCTGCTATTCAAATTCACAACGATATCCTGCGCCGGCAGCTTGGAATCTTCGGTGGTTACGAAGTCAAAACAGAAGGTGATGCTTTCATGGTAGCTTTCTCAACCACTACCGCGGCCTTGCTGTGGTGCTTTAACTGTCAAAACCAACTCCTTGAGGCTGAATGGCCCACGGAGATTCTCGATCAACCGCAGTGCCGAGTTGTGGTTGACATGGACAACAACGTTATCTTCCGTGGTCTGTCTGTCCGCATGGGTGGTCATTGGGGCGAGCCTGTCTGCGCAAAGGATCCGGTCACTGGTCGAATGGACTATTTTGGCCCCATGGTAAATCGCGCATCGCGAATCTCCGCTGTTGCCGATGGAGGTCAGATCTTCGTTTCGTCAGATTTCATGGCCGACATCCAACGCAATCTCGAGATTTTCGCTGATGCTGAGCGTTCTGCATCGACCAGCTCCACCGACAGCATCTCTCGCGGCGATAGCTTCGGTCACAATATTCGTCGCGAGCTGCAACAGCTCAACAGTCAAGGCTTTGTTATCAAAGATCAGGGCGAGAGAAAGCTGAAGGGGCTGGAGAATCCAGAACCTCTCTACCTTGTCTACTCATCTTCGCTTTCTGGGCGCATGATATCTTCGGAAGAGTCGCGCGATTCTGACAGCTCTGTTGCAACTATCAGTCCTCACAATCAGCTGGACATCCAGACCAATGTCATCTGGCGTTTGTGGGAAGTCACACTTCGTCTTGAACGACTTTGCGGTGCCATGGAACAGCCAAGTGACCCAAGTCTCAGAGAGCCCAATGTTGCTCTCTTCAACATGGTCAAGAGGCACGGTGGAGAGCTGAATGACTCGACCGTCATCAGTTTGATCGACCAACAAGTCACTCGCATCGAGGTCAGTATCATACAATTTCTCATTTCACTGTCACTGCAATTCTAACACATTCCAGGTATGCATCAACACACTCTCCCTGCGCCACATGATGCGTCCCTTCAGACCAGGCGATAGGCTCAAGGACCACGCAGTCCCCATCGGGGAAGTCTTCCAGCAACTCCAAACACAACTTGCCGAATTCCAAGCTCTCAAGGAGCAGATGGCCGTTGGTTCAGGGACCAACGTCGGCGGTCCACCACTCTATGCCAACATGCAACCCATGGATCCCCTCGACAGCGGTATCACCTCCGCTTCATCGTCTTTCCTCCACCTCCCCGGCGATACCAATCGCGCTAGCAATTCCAGCCGCAGGTCCCGCTGATCGGTACCGGCTATTCTCTACCCCCTTAATATCAATTATCTACCGGTTTCTTATGACGTTCTTTATTCTTGTATCTCTCTGGCTATATTTTAGTGGGCGGCGTCCCACTGGCGGGAGGGGATTTGCAGATTGTTTTATAAAGCATCATGGCATGGAGCAACGGTGATTGTTTCGGTGTCTTTTTCTTTATTTTACTAGGTCGCTTTCATTCGTTTCTCGAGGTCTGTATATGGCTGGATAC
The DNA here is from genome assembly GCF_028826915.1 of Penicillium bovifimosum. NCBI lineage: Eukaryota > Fungi > Ascomycota > Eurotiomycetes > Eurotiales > Aspergillaceae > Penicillium > Penicillium bovifimosum. The sequence goes on along the minus strand of NW_026622714.1, from coordinate 1,621,031 downwards.
TGAATATATTACACACTTCATGATCGTTCCATTCATTGGCTTGCTTGCTTCTGCCACTTTGCTTCCTTCTTCGTATACGTATGTTGAAAAGGGCCCTGCACCGGTTGGCGAACATTCCAAGGTATCGTCCAGGGATTGACCAGCTTGCCAGTGCTCTGCAAGAATGAGCGGGATCAGGGTAATCAACGGTTAGAGGATAGCCTCATGGATACAGGACCTTTTCTCTCAGGTTATACGATATCTCAAATATCTCAAATTATCTGATTGGACAGTTGGCTCACTCGAGTGGCTGTATGAAGCGCCAACGCCACAGTCGAGTCACGTGACGTTGTTTATGCATGCGTCATTCGGCTTTGTTTTTCTTTAACTTGGAACCTTCTCACCTTCATCTGAGAACTTGAATCCAGACTGAGAGGAAATATCCATCTATCACTCCAGTTGATCTCTTTTGATTTTACACTTCGTAAAGGGTATCAGCGTCTCAGGTTTCCGCCCCGCCTGTTGCCCTGGCTACGACTGAGAACGACCGAACGAAATAGGACTGGCGTAAATCCACACGACACGGCAAAAACAACACACCTTCTGCCCCGGTTAAAAATCGAAAAAGGGAGCGATCGGTGGCATTCAGTCGCATTTTAAAATATCCTCCAGCCACGCACTGTCCCGCGAGTTCAGTGTTTATCTTGACCAAGGTCTACATCATCTCGGTCGCGGTGTCGGCAGATCAAATAGATCCCCATCGTCGCACGTCGCACGTCGCACGCCACACAAAATGGCGGATGAACTTGACTACCTCTATCCAGACTTTGATCTGGGCTCTCTCACCGTCCCTCGTCTCCGCTCTATCCTCGTCAGCCACGATATCCCATACCCGGCCTCTGCAAAGAAGAGTCAACTGATCACCATCCTCCAAGATGAGGTTCTCCCGCAAGCCCGGAAGCTCTTGCGCGAGCGCGACACAGTTCGACGAACCAGCGCTGGAATCACAGATATGAGTAGCCGGTCGACATCGGTGGATAGCGACGCGAATGACAGAGAGTCAAGGCCTCCGCCGGCGACACCCTCCACAGTCGGGTCTACAACTAGGGGCCAAAGAGGCACATCCCGGCGCAGCACCCGTCACTCTACGGCAGATGCCGATGACGGTTTCGCTATGAACACACCTGTCAGGACCACAAAGCGCACTAGCGTCGCTCGCTCTGTGGGTAAACACTCTCGCACCTCTGATGCAGAGACAGGCGACGACACGCTTGCCACTCCAGTGGCCGCTGTCCGTCCCACTCCACGCAAATCCACAGCGAAGAAGGTTCGACGAAGTGAGCTTATTCCCTCAACGGAGGTGGACGAATCTACACCCGTCAAGTCGGAGTCTCGCGACGAGAGCATGTTTACAGATGACAATCCTTTCCAGAGTGGAAGTCCTGAGGCGCCTAAAAGCACACGAACGAGCTATGACGGCAAGCGAAGTAGTATGTCACGCCTGTCTACCGAGAGCCCGGCTCGAGGCCGTGGACTCAGGTCGCGCAAATCAGCAACACCATCCAGCCTTCAACAAGATGACGGGTATCAACCTCCTCAGCGTGGATCATTTGATTTCGCTTCCCGATTAGAGCCTCCGCAGGAAGAACCTGAGGAGGAGACAGAAGAGTCCGACGAAGATGCCGAAAGCGAAGTTGCTGCGGGTGAAGAATTCACACCCGAGGAGCAGCTGGCTATGTCTATGGAAAGTGATCAGCGTACGCCACGCGTGCAAACTCGACGACGGTCCCAGAAGCAGGGGACTGTGAGCCGCTTGGCTCCCTGGGTCGTGATTCTTTCGCTAGCCGGCAGCTTCGGTACCTGGTGGCGCAAAGAAAAGATCGAGATTGGATACTGCGGCTTGGGGAAGCCCACCTGGTCGTTGGCAGAGACCAAGGTCCCTGAATGGGCCAACGTTTTAGAGCCTCGGTGTGAGCCTTGCCCAAGCCATGCCTTCTGCTATCCAGAATTTGAGGTCCGCTGTGAGAATGATTTCCTTCTGAAACCCCACCCTCTTGCGCTTGGGGGCCTGGTTCCGTTGCCGCCCACATGCGAACCCGATAGTGAAAAGGCGCGCCGCGTGAAGGCTGTCGCCGACAAGGCTGTGGAGGAGCTTCGTGAGCGCCGGGCAAAATGGGAATGTGGTCAACTGAAGGAAGATGGCAAGGGCGCCAAATCTCCCGACATCAGCGAGCTTGACTTGAAGGAAGAGGTAGCCAAGAAGCGCCGCAAGGGCTTGAGTGACATCGAGTTTGACGAGCTGTGGAAGGGTGCCATTGGCGATATCCTTGGCAAAGATGAAGTTATAAGCAAAACCGAGAAGTAAGTTTCCCTCCCTATCGTCCCCTTGGCTATTCTCATCGCCATGGACCACCCCATCCAGCGCTATCTGTTTAAAAGATCTGGTCTGACATTGTGCACCGGAACTGACAGAGGCGACTTCGCAATCACAGAAATTCCGCCATCCTCATCCTCTCCTCTACCTCCATTGCACGGCTCCCACTCGCATGCGCCGTCCGCCGCCACTTCCGACTCGCTCTCCTCGCGTATCGACTCCCTATTTCACTTTTAATCTTGGCCTTCGGTCTCCTTGTGTATGCTCGTTCGCGTGTCCTCGCCCGTCGCTCCGACATCGCTCGTGTGCCTGAGTTAGTGGCTACAACCCTTGACCGACTATCCACGCAAGCTGCACTGTACGCCCGCGGCGCCGCCAAAGAACCCTATGTAGCCATTGGCCAGCTGCGCGATGATGTCCTCCGCTTTGAACTGCAAGGCAAGCGTCGCGAGGAGCTCTGGCGTCGAGTTCGTAACTTTGTCGAGGGCAACGCTAACGTCCGTGCCTCTGTCCGGGAAGGACGTAGTGGGGATGTTTCTCGAGTCTGGGAGTGGATCGGTGGGATCAATGCCGTCGGCGAAGCGGAGTATCCTGGCCGTCGCGAAAGTGGACACTTCTCCATCGGTTCTCCGTCTGCCAATGTTGCAACGAGTCCTGAGACGCCTGCGGGACAGGGCCAGCCAGAGCCCGTTTCGAGCCCAAGAGAAGCTCGCCGTTGGGACGAGGGTCGTCCAATCTACTGATCATCGTCCCACAATCTTGGGAATATTGGGCACCCATGCACGCAGCCCGGCTCTTTCTTTTTGATATCCCATCCGTTTTACTTCCTTGATGTATGAGATATGGCTTTCGTTTCTTGGTTTCCTGGTTTCCTCTGGCTCACTCGTATTTCAATCCCTGTTCTACATCTTTCCCTAGTATATATTTTCTTCTTGTCCATAATACCAAGTTCACCACCCGTTTCCACCCATGCTTCTGAACCGGGCACGACCTTCACATTAGTCTCGTATCCTCCGTACAACCTAGGAATGTAGGGACTACATAGGTACCCGTAAGCCCTCCTTTTCGCTTGATTACTTAGTTTCCCCATGAGGTGCCAGGCCGAATCCATTGGGTTGCAGCCCAAGCCCGGGCACCATCAATCAGCAGATAAGACTCTATCTAGCAATCCATTCGTTTCAAGGCATCGGACATCTGCATGACACACGATGCAATCATCTACCCTGTGATTTCCTGTTGAGTCTGACAAGCTGTAGCGTGTTTCACCACAGCAAATGCAATTGCTGTGTTAACATCATGTACAGAATACTCAATGATCAAATGAATCCCCATTACTCGAAAAGATCTACACCAATTCCCGGGCAGCATAACCAAACCTATAGTTCCCTAGCGCGCAGCCCAAATCAGCCACTATGTAACCATGGAAGTATATGGTGATGGTGATGTAGGTATTCACCTATTTGCACGATGTAGCTCGCTCCAGATATATGCTGCTATGCGGGAGTGCTGTCAGGCCTGCTGACAGCTAGAGAGGAAGGCCGCCAGCCGGGCACTGGGCGACTGTTGGAAACTCCCGCGCTTTGCGAACTTCCGATCAATCTCCCTCGAATGGAAAGATGTAAACCGAACAAAAGAAATGATAAACACAAAGCCAAAATGAACGTCCTGCTACTCCTGGAGTCCGGGACCAGTGTCTTCAACACCCATCATTCCAACATCTTAGGTTTTAGCCCCAGCCGTCCAATCTTGTCGGCTACCGCTTGCATGTTGGCTTGGATCACGGGAGTACAACCTATGGATAAACTTCCAGCCACTGCACTTCTAGGTAATAGACGCCATCACCATGGAAGTATGTACCTACAAGGCTACAACCCAACATATATCGTCCATTGCTGATCCAAGTGGAGACGAAACCATCTGTAACGATGATGCGGGAACGCCTCAGAGAAACAGTGCACTCGAAATAGATTATCAAAGATGAGGAAGCAAGAAGACGTGGAGATGTGGAGATATCTAGAGAGGTGGAGATGTGGCTGGAAAGAATGATGCCTGGTTACCTCAGCATGCTCAGACCAAACATTATTAGTCACTCTGGGTCATGTGCAGTCACATGACATATCTAACCAAATTAGGTAACGGTTAGGTCCAAATCAAATGTTTGGTCTGAGGGACTTTTTGACCGCCTATTTAGAAGGATCGGGGGAAAACCACGAAACGAGCCTCTCTCTTTGAACCATAAGATCTCGACCACCACGTCGATTTTCTTCTCAAAACTTGGCCTCCAGCGTCTTCTCCTTTATCTTCATTACTCTATACACTATCAACCATGTCTGAGCTAAGGCCGTCGAGATCGAAGCGTCCGCGCTCGACCCAAAATTGCGGGGAAGACACAATATAGCCATGTAGATGCCCGATAAAACGCAACATTGCTCACCAGCACGTTCAAGCATAACACTCACGTTCTAGGAGGCGTGGAAACTTCAAAATAGTATCAAAGTAATTGTCCAGTTCGCATTTATGACGCTTGTAAGATTGAAGATGGTCAGGTCTGTGCTTGTTGAGAAGGTTGAGATCGAAATTCACACACCAAAGGAGCGGTCAGGCTGTTGGTCGATAATTCTTGGCAAAATTTCAAAGTATCTCTCAGCGAAACGTCTGAGCTGAACCAACTTGGTTAGGCAGGTCATGTGAGCATTACCCAGCGAATCATGTTTCGTCTGAGCATGCTGAGGTAAGATGCCTGGGGTAGAAATATCGATCCAGAATAGGTCTAGTGCATCGACACGACCCACTTTTCCCACGTGGACCGCCCGTGACTTGCTGTTTGCGCCTCAGGCATGGAATAAACTTTGGTCATCGGCGAGCCAAGCAGCCTAGGGGGATCTGATCTACGGAGTAGTAATTGTATGACAGTATGTTCATACTGAATCAGAGCCTAATCCTATGTCGGGGCCTACGTGCTGAGAACCTCAATTCCGCAAGATTAAAGTATTTACCAATATCTATAACCATCCAATCTAGGTCTAGTGGACGACTTAGCGAGGGCTGCGAGGCTACCAAGTGCCAATGCGTGGACGATTTCGATCGACAACTTTGGAATGCACTCGAGTCCCTTTCATTTGCTTTGTTCGGTTCTCCACCTTCTCCGACGTAAGGGCATCAAGTAACCAGTTCGTGGCGGAGTACGGAGTAGTTTACCACATTGAAGAATTCTCGGTTGCCTCGCGGAATCACTAATCCTATAACAGCATTTTACTCCGCCCTTACTGCGGAGCTTTGTTAGTGAAAACATGAATATTATGATGTATTCAAATACAGTGACTGCCACATTGAGAGGTCATCAGATTCAGTTTGCACTGACTCAACTTGATTCCCCGTTGACTCGTCTTGTCCCTGACCCCGCATACGACGCAATTGGCTTCCATTGTACCTCAGAACCATGGCGGATGTTCTCGAGATTGGGAATTTTCTGCAGGCAGACTCTCGAATCACACGGCAATTGTCTCCTGCAGATGAAAAGACGCTGAGCTCGGACGAAACGAACGACACGAGCAATCAAGATGAAGATCTACCTCGAGTTGCTGACCAAATTCCCGTCTCGGCATGGCTTGTCATACTGATCAGTACACTCGAGCGCTTCGCATTCTTTGGGATTCGTGAACCATTCCGTGAGTGCAGGTGGCATGTGATCTTTATCTTCCCGTCCATTGACCTGAGGGCAGAAAATTATCTTCAGAATCAGCGAGATGATCCTTTACGACCAGGCGCACTCGGATTGGGCCAGAGCAAGGCTAGCAATCTATCATACATGTTTTCGTTTTTGCTGTACACCATGCCGCTATTCGCTAGCGTTGTTATCGATTGTTTCCTCGGGCGCTATCGAGGGATCCTTGTTTTCTTATGGTCAGGACATGTATGACGGGATTTCTTTTGATTTTAGCTAACATGAAGGGCATAGCATCTACGTAAGTGGGGCGTTCATCTTGACCATGACGTCCATACCATCATCCTTGGACGCAGGCGCAGGTCTTCCAGGGTTCTTGGTCGGCATCATCCTCATGAGTATTGGCCTTGGGGGTGTGAAATCAGGCGTCTCACCTTTGATGGGTCTGTTCTTTCATGTTTTCCCGCCATGCAATCACTAACAAGAAGTTATATAGCCGATCAGTACACCAATTGGGAGGAAAAAGTCTTGGCCAAGCCCAACGGTAAGCGTGTCATAATTGATCGTGACCTTAGTATGGATAAAATATATCACGCATACTATTGGTGAGTGGTGGAAGGCTCAGTTCAACTCCAAGGAGGCATAGGTACCGCATCAGGCTGACCTAGTCTCAAAAGGGCTGTAAATATCGGGGCATTGTCTGCACTTGCCACAACTTACATTGAGAAAGATGTCGGATTCTGGGCGGCATATCTGCTTCCTACTTGTGCCCTTTGCTTATCGTTGCTCACGCTAGCCCTGTGTCGAAACAAGATTGGTATGTCCTAATGCAAAAACCCGATATGAGGCAGCACTGAAAACCATCTCAGTCAAGCGTCCCCCAGGTGGGAATATCTTGCCCACAGCTTTTCGAATCATGTTGTGTGCAGCGAAAAACGGCTTCAACATGGATGCTGCACTGCGGCAAGGTCAAACGCATGCAGCTGAGTGGGACGACAAGTTTGTGACAGACCTGCAGCGCGGACTCATAGCATGTCGTATCTTTGCATTCTACCCTATCCTGTGGGTCTGTCATCTACAGATAAATAATAACCTCGTCTCCCAAGCGGCTCAAATGGAAACCCACGGTCTCCCGAACGACTTTTTCCCGACATTGAATCCAATCGCCGTGCTCATCCTACTACCGCTAGTCACCAACGTGCTCTACCCCACTTTACGCAAGCTGCATATCGAGTTTCCGCCAGTCAACCGTATGGCAGTTGGCTTCCTTATAGAAGCCATCGCAATCGCCTATTGCGCCGGTACCCAGCAGGTCATTTATACAAGAGGGCCATGTTATGAACACGCGTTAAAGTGTCCTGCGTCAGACGGGGGCAGAATTCCGAACCGAGTTAGTGTTTGGCTCCAAGTACCGGTCTACGTCTTAGACGGGTTAGCAGAAGTATTCTTCGACGTTGTGAGCCAAGAATATGCGTACAACAAAGCCCCGGACAATGTCAGAAGCTCCGCTCCTTTTCGATTTGAAACATGTGCTGACAGTTATCGCTCTCGTAAGATGAAATCGATAGTTCAGGCCGTTTTATCTTCTATGTCAGGCGTTGGTGCAATGCTGGGCTTCGCCTTGTACCCAGTTGCACGTAATCCTCATCTTGTCTGGATGTACGCCGCTCTCGCAGCCGCTATTGGCCTCGCAACGGTGGTGTTTTGGTTACTCTTTCGAAAGTATAATGCAGAAGATGCGGAGCTCAACAAGCGGGATGTCAGCAATAACGGAGGCGGCTCGGTAGTAACGGACGAACGCATGAATCTGGGCATGTGATGACATGACAATCCAGATGGACGCGGAGTGCTACCTTTTATAGTTATACCTGACTGTATCAATATACCTATGCAGCAAATCTAACTGGCAGAAAGCTGCAGGCCCCCCTTCCAAGCAAGATTCGTTATTCTCTGAACCCATTTGCATTGTTATAATCAGTGTAGCTCCATTGGCATTGCCATTTACTTTATTCTTACGACAACTTGCTACTAGTACTCAACAGCCCCTGGATTGAGTTTCGGACCGTCGCATCAACCAAGTCGGGCTGACATCCGACCTCCGTCAGCATATTGTATAACAAGTTATATATTTGTGGCAACTGTTAGATCCCATGATCAGCCATCCATATTGAACTGCGAGCCGGAGGACCTCACTCACTTGGTGTTCCGCTTTATGGGGATCGTATAATTTGTGGTCAAAGTCTCGCAGCTCTGCAATGTAAAGTTCGCGAGCAGACTTCCCGATATCCCGTTGTAATCCACCCGGGTCCATCGCATCCACTCGTGACTCATTCTGCAACAACATGGCCAGACGATCGACCGTACTCAGACCTTCGCGCTGTTCCACACCTGATCTTCGCAACCGGGGCCCGAACCGTGCTGTATAGTATTCAAGAGCAAAGGCGTCGACTGAAGGAAACCCCAACAACTGCAAAGCATGCTGGCACTGCTGCAAACGGCCACTCATACTCTGGTCACTGGATGAGCCCTGAGGAGAAACTGTGTCCGAGCAGCTTCCCATGTACTGAAGTGGGCATGGCTCGAGAGCCGCATCAAGGGGGCCCGGGAGCAGTTGCACAGAGCTTTGCGTTTGGTCGGCATCTTGAGAAAGCTTCCTGCTGTTGGCGGCATCGAGAATGCCACGGGGCAATGGTAGCGAATCTGTGCCGAGAATTGGTAGGCTGCGTTCTTCGACTGTCGACGCCAGTTCTGCGTCGGTTCCGTCAACCAATGAGTCGAGACATTCCCAATTGATTAGGCCGGTCAAGCGGGGCAGTTGATCATGCCTGGCGGGCCGTGGCATGCTGGACCAGATATGGTTGGACAACCTTAAACAACTGGGAAGACCCTACTTGAAGAATATGGAGGTTGGAGGTTGGAAAACAATTGCTGATATATTGGCTAGGCCCCTTGAAGGGCCTTGATTCTCCTATGACAAATGTCACAGCCGCCACGCCTGACTTTGATCGTATTGGCTTAATGACTTTTACCGCTTTTACTAAGTCAAGCATGGCGGTTAGGGTCGTACTCATATACCCCTGCCATGCTCTATGAAAAGAAGAGCTGCGGTTGGATCCGCCATGGCCCCGCAATCAAACGGTCTTTCTTTGTCTCGATATAGCCCCTGAACAGATCAATACAAATCCCACAGAAAAGCAGGTGCTTTGAGTAGGTATCTCTTTGCCAAGCTCTACTCTATATGTGTGTTTGTCTCTGGTTTCCTCTGCGCTGCCTCTGCGCTGACGGAACCTACCAATCACTTCAAGCTGCATGCAACCATACGCTCCCAGGCTTATGAACCATGTGTTTTGCAGAAACTTCCTTGTTTTTCTTTTCAGCTTGCAGGGAGCAGGTGCGGGGTAATGTTGCCACCTTGCATTGTGAACATCCATATATTGTATCCATGGGTGCCGGCGATGACACCGCGCGCACAGTCTGTAGTGTATCTGTGTCTTGAATATACATGATCATATGATGTACCAGTTCAACGCATGAGGAATACTGACATGACAAGCACAAACCGGAGGAACGGCAGACTCGCCTCGTGCGAAAATTGCCGGCGAAGGAAGAATCGCTGTGACCACATGCGGCCTGTTTGCAACCGATGTCAGATTCGAGGGTTGGCATCGACCTGTTTCTATCATCCAGCTCCATTGACAAAGCCACACGCGTTGGGTGCCGTGCCCGAAGCGCAGGTAGGCCTTGTGGATCTCGGCCAAATTGCTACCGAGACCACAGAAAACTGCCCTCCTCCCTTCAACAATCGATATACCCAACACCGAACCTCATTTCCGTGGCCATCGGTAACCTCTGATGCCCATGATCCAGGATTTCGGCTGCCCGGACTAGGAGCAAGCCCAGCAGCTATTCATGCCGAGCATGTTGCCGTTACAGTAGAGATGCTGGTTCAACTTCAGCATCTCGACATGGTAGAGAAACTGCTCAACGAGTACTATGCTCATAGCCATGCGATCCTGGTACCTGGAGCACTTTTGTTGCCAGCTTTTTCAGCACTTCGTACGCGCGGAGTCGCCATACCGCCGTCACCATCCGGCATGGTCGAATCTGAAGACAGGATTCTGGAGATCGCGGAAAGCATTGTCCAATCAACATCGGCCACTATGGAATTCGATTCGACCTGCACGTCGCCAAATTTTTGTGCATCGTATACTGGTCAGGATCTTCGGCTCGAGGCCGTCGGCCTAATATTTGCGCTCGCAGCGCGGTCGTGTCTACTTGGCCATAGTAGACATGATCCAGAGGATGCATCCATACATACCATGTTCCGGTGCAGCACATGCTGCCTACAGATTGCTCGTGAAATCGCCCCGCGGGTTAATGACCCGATGGTATGGTTGGCATATGAAAATCTCTTGCTGACGATGTCAATACAAGGAGATGCAAGTGAGTCGCGGAAGAATATTGTGTGCGCTCAAAGATTTATGCGCCATGCATTACTAACAAAATATCTTCACACGACAGGTCCCAATGTATGGCGTCGGCTAGGTGACCTGGCAACCGATGTGTATGCTCTTGGCATTCATCGGGAGTCCAGCCACGCTGGCAAGATACCGTTCTTTCTCTCCGAGTGTCGACGTAGAACATTTGCCGCGGCCTATCATGTTGATAAGTTAGTTTGCACATTCTTTGAAAGACCTCCGAGAATACTGAGGCGCTTCTCTGATTGTAAAATGCCGCTAGACCTCCTCGATGATGAGCTTCTAGCAGGTTCAATCAAAGCAGAGCAGGCAGGATTTCAACTGGACTCGGAGGGATGGAGTTCTACAGCTCGCTTCGCTAGTTCAACTTGGGCGAGGATACGTTACGTCCTCGGCGTTTTCCGAGAAGAGATTCTAGAGTTTCCATTTCGTCAATTCACGGCTGAGAACAAAGCCAAGCTGATGCAAGTATCCTGGGATGGTATAGGTTCTGAATGAGTTTCTGAGCTGACCAAAGCAACAGGGATCTGTCAGAGAGATGTCAGCAATCATGGAAGTCATTGCCGGAGCACCTCAAGTACACACATGAGTGCTGGACATCAGATCTGGAGGCTACCGTCTGCCTGATGCTCACTATTGTGTATCTGTCACATCTACAGAACGAGTTTCAGATATATCGCCTCCTTGAGAGGAGCACACGAAGTCCTTCTCCAGAATTACTTACTGTTTCAGCAGAGATCGTCGCAGTCGTTGTACAGCTGGGTAAATCGCGCGATAAAGCAATGCTTCTGAGGCACGACTTCCCTAACATCGTGAGTGGTTCTATAGTGTAAGTTTGTTCCAATGTGATTTTGACAACCCATAGGTCGTCAATTACGGTCTTCCCAGCGCCGCCACATTGGTGGCAGCCGTGCAAAACGGGGCTAGAACTCGGACTCAGCCATTGCCACACAGCCTGAGTCGTTCTGCGGTGATCCGAAGCCTTATGGTATTCACTTCGTATCTTGAGAGTATCGGCGATGTGGGTGAGACAATAAAAAAAACATGTTTGCAAGCCGCACAATCAATATCTCACACCGTGGATCGTATGCTCGACGAGCCACCTTTCTTGTCTGGCATGACGCCAGATATGACCCTCCCTGCGTCGATGTCTTGCGATGATCCTGAAACGCCCTTTTCGCCTTCGCAATTCATGCAAACAGGACCTGATATCACCGGATTTGCAAACTGTGACTTCCTCGATCGCAATACATTAGACAGCTTTGATCTTTCTCGGTGGTTGAATAATACTGCGTGGACAGGCATGTAGGAGTGGGCTGAGGATATATAACTCTACCTAGATCCGCCGTCATCTGCTTGCTACCTTTGCATGAACAGCTAGCCCGGGCACCTTCACAACCCACCTATGACAGATAATGCACAAATTTACCATACTCATTCTTTCTCCTCGCGCGAGGTTTGCTATCTAATTGTGCTCCAATTGATAAGCCTTTGAACACTCTCCAGATAGAAACCGGAATAGCTCTTTCAAAATCTTACAGACACCAGCGCACACGAAGGCAAAGTTGACAACTCGAACGCTGCGGCATGGTCCAACAGCCAACTTCGTCAAAGTCTATACCGTCGACGATACTGAGCCGGACAGTGTTAGACTGGATGTCAAAAACTGGAATGGCAGGAATGTGGCGGCATGGTCCTTCGTTAAGGTCTGTGCGGTAGAGGATGAATAGCCCGATGGGGTTTCTACCAGTAAAACCTAGGGCTAGCGATATCGTGACGTCGGACAGGTGACCAGGTCCCGTCGGAGCCAGATTTGAGCTTCGAAGTCTATCCAACTGCAAGTCACATGTCCGAACAATAACCCTAAGTCATTGAATATGCAAATTATGAAGTCCTTCCAAGACTTAGACCGGAATGCAAGTCCTTCACTCCTCCACTTTCAGATCCGAGCTCCGCGTACCTAGTCCGCTACTCCGCTTTTACTCCGCGGTCTCATCTTGAAAAGAGCAGTGACGCATAATTAGTATTGTTCTCTTCAGATACTGTTCCGCTTAACTCACTCTGATACCCAATTGCATATTTGATATTTACTTCACGAAAGCAATAGTTTTGGGTCCACATTATGAGCTCCATGTCAAATGTTCTGTCAAGGTAAGTTCTGTCAGAACTTGACTTAAGGTAGATGACTTACGCCAACGTCGAAAATTCTGACATTTCTCTCCTGGGTGCAAGTATCTGTGGCTGGCTCTATTTCCTTGCATGGTCTGCCTCTTTCTACGCCCAGCTGCTATTGAATTGGCGCCATCAATCAACAAAGGGGCTGTTGATTGACTATCTACTACTGAATGTCTGCGGGTTTATCTGCTATGTGAGTACTGTCGGATCTCAATCGCAACAGCAAACGACGCAAGTCAAGCACTTACTCATTTCTTTGTCCAAGACCGTCAGCATATCTGTACTCCTTCTCTCGCCAACCGTACAAGCCCAATATGCCACGCGGCATCCCTCTCACCCAGATCCAACGGTACGATGGATCGATCTCGCATTCGCATGTCATGCGTTATTGCTGTCCCTCTTGACCCTCAGCCAATTCAAACCTCGTCTCTGGAGGTGGCACAATTATCAGAATGCAACAGGTCTAGATCTTAACAACGCGAAACCTAATTGGACAGTACGCTGGCTGTTAGCGGGAGTTGGTCTAGTGGTGATAATTAGTATCGCCGCCGCGACTTTAGGGGATAGCAGCGGCGAAGGACATCCTCGCTGGCAATATTTAGATGTTGTACGTGTGATGTCTCTCTTCTAATCACTTCATACCTTCTGGGCCCTGACTTATCCTTGTTATACGTTATACGATGCAGCACCTTGGTATCGAAGAGCGATGAAATTAGAAGTTGACCTTTTCTACTCACAGATTACGATCCTGTCTTTATTGAAAGTCCTTCTGACAATCGTGAAATACGTTCCTCAAGCACTATCGCATATTCATCAGCGCTCAACATTTGGCTTTTCCATCATCCAAGTGCTGTTAGACACAACTGGCAGAATTTTCAGTCTGACACAACTTTTGCTCGATTCAATTGATTCTGGTAATATATCCAGGAATGGCGCAGCCAGAGTCATAACCGAAAATCCAGGGAAGCTGGGCCTAGCCTGCGCCAGCTTGGCCTTTGACGGGCTATTCGTCGTACAGCATTATGTGCTGTACGGACCCGTGGATCTGTTGGGGAATAAGTCTGACATTCATGCAGATGACGAGGGGCGAAGGTCCTTGTTAGGTTAGGAATTGTCAGCAGATACATGCTGGCGCTGTGGGATTATCGGGGTAATTCGTATGAAAAGCCTTGCCAGTTGGCTGGAGACTCGCCAGTTGACGGAAACCTCGCGAAACACGTGACTGGAACTTGGCACCTTCAAGTGGATCCTGTCAACTGGACAGAATATTTCTTCTGTTGGTAGGTATCTTTCTTACGAAGTACACTCGGACACCTTATTATCCACCATGTGAGACGAATATCAGGTGCATTAGCTCCTCCGCTCCCGTCACAAAGACCCGAACAGGAAGATGAGATTGAAGTCGAAAGATGAGAAGGATCCGACTTGGGACTCGACATTGTGTTGACTTGACTGGGCCACCTGCAGACTGCACCGGCCGAAGTAAGAAGCTGGGGAATACTACGTGTAGGCCTGGCCTTGTCGACAGGTAGATCCATTGGTTTCACTATACATGGAAATTTATATCTTCCGCCCAAGAGAGCCGATATCATACATTTCTAACCTTGGAACAGCTAAGCTACTCTGAGGAAACCGTCGACAAAAAGCACTATCATATTCACTTGGAACTCACCAGGCGGTCCCCATCCCCACTCTATGGAACTCACTATTTCAACCATCTAACGAGGACCAAAAAGAACACGTCGATCAAGCCACGCCTTCCCAGTCATAACCTGCTTAATCCGCCACATCACCAGCCGAGAGGCCTCAGCCTGGATCACCGCATAAGAATCTGAAATCAACCTAGAAGGAATCGACAGACACATAGGTCTAATATAATGCTGCGCGCAAATATCGACAACGGCGTTCGCCGACCGGATCTGTGTAAGCACGAACCGCAACAGGCTCTCGTCATCGAGGGAAATCATACCCTCCTCCAGCTCTACGGTCAGCCACGTAGCGTCCAAGTCTGCTACCTCACGGAGGATGCCGGAACTGGACCTCCAGGGACAGAAATCGGATTCGAGGCTGCGGCCTGCTGTCTCGGTGGCCATCAGGTGGGAGGGTGGGGGGCTTGACATGTTGATGTTTGGTAGTTGTTGGTTTTGGATTATACGTTGTAGAATTGTTTTGTGGTTGTGATGATGGAGACTTGGACTCGGGGATACGGGGGCCTCTTATACGTTGGTTGTATGTACCTGGGAGAAACTAAATGGACATAGGACAATGCCTAGTCAATGTTCTCTATGCGTTTTCATTGCGACAATGACTGTTTATACCGATACTTAGGTAGTCTTTTCTTCGACTGTCTTTGAGATGAGCTTTGTTTTGTATCCATTCAATGGATACCTATAGAGTCTTCTTTCAAATTGCTTCCAGTGCTTTGTTACTTCTGATGTACAATCTATTGTAAGGTCTATGATCTAAAATCTATGTGCTAGCAACAGACATGCACTCGAAAATGAAAAAGGACTCCACGATGAACGGGACAATGAAGATATGCATGTTGATGGAATGACTCCATGAATGCAGGTTGGGAAGTGAGCCCGGAGATGAAAAGGGCTGTGAAAGTGGTGGGCAATATCTGCACGAAGATGAAAGAAAAAAGAGTATAAGCGAAAGAAGTTATAAAAGAGAGACCAGAAAATGAGGTTTCTCAGTCAACAACCTAGACAGTTGAAAAATAGACGGTCTCAAGGCATCGAAGGCATAACCAACGAGGAGTGGATTTATTCCGCCTTCTTCGAAGCCTTGGTCCTCATCTTCATCAGACCAAAGACCAAGGCATAGCCACTGATAGCAAAGATGACTGAGATACCAATATCCCTACATATATCCCTCTATCCAACGGCGTAGTTCGGAATATTGAGAGTATCCAAGAAATCAGTTCCACTCTGATACTGACACACCTTGCACGACGAGCTAGCATCAGCACCAGCCATGTAATCCGGCAGATACTCAGCACATGTGCCGTTAGCAGGCTCGAAGAAAGCAAATTCCTCCTCGTTGCAAGTGACCTTAGCACCCCAGATGCCGAAAGTCAGCATACCCGAAACAACATAGTTGAACGGATTAAGATAGTACGTAGGGGACGAAGATACCGCAGAAGATGACAGGGATGCTGATAATTAAGGGATTGACGAGCGCAGCGAATGTCGCATTGGGCGAGTAAGCGGCGATGAACTGGCCAATGCCGGTGTAGATAAGCTCGTAGATCAGCATCATGAAGAAGGTAGCGCCGGAGCGGTTCGATTCATGGGACAGTCTCCAGACGGGGTAGTACCAGCAGGCGAAGTAGAGAAGAAAGAATACGTGACAAGGGACAGACTGATAGCCAGGATCCGCACCGGCCGCAGCAGGAAGCGGAGTAGATGGACCGGAATAATCTCACAAAAGACCCCCAAGCCGGATGAGACAATGAGTACTCCGGAGGTCTCGATACCGGCGAAGTGCCTTTAGTGTCTACTTCAGGGAATGATATCCTGGGCTAGAGCCACACCGGACAACTGGCTCCTTCTCAGGTGAAGTTATTTCATCCCGGGGACATCTTGGAGTAGAACCCCGGTCGAGGGTCTTCAGCCTATGTACAAAAGAAAAGACGAGGATGTCAAGCTCGTTAAACCAGGGCACCTCCGCGACAGGTAGGCACCTCTACGCGGTGCTGAGGACTAGTATCTGGCTTTGCGCGCCTCAAGGCGCGGAGAAGCCAAGACTTACGGTCTTACCTGCCTTCCACAGTTTTCTTCGGCTACTGTACATACTGAGGGGTTTCACTCTCATTCTGCAGATGGCGGCAGTGGATTATTTGAGCCGTCCATTGGGCAGACGATAATTCCTAGTGGACTTCTTGTCTGAGTTGTAGCACAGTAGCACCCATTGCAAAGTCGTTCATGCCAGTCGCCAGCGTAGTGTTATGGGAATAATCTGGAAGTCCGCAGATAGGGTACATGTTGAAGTCTAATGTATCTAGTGTCTTGGAGGATATGGTGCGCATGAGTTGGTCTTGTGTCATTGTGTGTAGGACTATCTTGAATTCTTGATATGGAGGTTTTCTTCCACTTGTCTTCTCCGGAACATACTAGTGCCGTTCCGCACCCAAAGCAAAAAGCGGCAAGGTCTGAGCACTAAAACGGAAGGGGAAGCCAAGAACTGGTAGAGGAAATCCTCTACATAGGAAGATTGGTACTAACTAATTATGGTAACTAGTTATGGCATTCATTAACGTCCGGCGGTAACCGTGCCGGGTTCTGAGCTCTGACCCGGCTGCCTTAGGCCTCCATGCGACATGCAGATGCTAAGCTAGAACTGGCTGCTATCATGCTATGTACGTGATGCTGTTCCTCAAAAAGCAACTC
The DNA here is from genome assembly GCF_028826915.1 of Penicillium bovifimosum. Lineage (NCBI taxonomy): Eukaryota > Fungi > Ascomycota > Eurotiomycetes > Eurotiales > Aspergillaceae > Penicillium > Penicillium bovifimosum. The sequence continues at coordinate 1,603,967 of NW_026622714.1, read as the reverse complement.
CTTTTCCTTTGCGGTTCATATGGAAGTTGAATCATAACTATTAACCAGTTGAGTCTTGACCGCGTTCCTCGCCTCGACATGTAGGCTTCACGTGGTGTTTGGGGAAATTGGTGATGACCGGATAGGCGTCTATTGGGTTGGATCCAATGAGAATAGGGAGATGGGAAGTGTACTCTTTCTTGCGGTGTTCTATATTGAAGGTGCCGTCATTTGGAATAGGCTTTGTCTGGGTAGACTACAGGGAATCAGGTGAAGCAGCCTTGGAATGTGATCGTATAATCTCAGGGTTGCGAGAAGGACTTGTCACTCGCTTAGAGCACAGTGGTGGAGGCTCAGTCTGCATATCGAAGCTGGGTACGTATCTGAATATCAGATAACTATCTGATATCTGATATCCGATATCTGTAGACGTGCCACAGATAAGCGAGTCCACTTAGCGAGAACGGGATTCGCAGGATAGTATGCTAGACAACCCTGGAAGGGAATCCCATAGTACTCAGACAATCAGCCAACCAGCTCTCATACTTGACGAAGCAGAGTCACGAAGATCTTCGGGTGTAGTGCATTTTGACCGCTTCTTACGAGGACAGACATCCTACCAAGGAAGCCTGGAAGCGTTGAGGGGGACAATGAGGTGGATACGAAACAGAGGAAGCTTTTCCTAGTGTGTGGTCTTGCCGCATTGTTATTTCCACAAAATTGTGAATCCACTGCAGGCCCCGCTTCTTTGTGCAAGACAGCAAGGATAGTGCAGGATGACATGTGCCAATTTCACCAATCTATTATCTGGGTGAAGAAACGACCGTAAGCCCTTGCCGTCCCGCATAGTCGGCAGGTAATACATGTCCTGTCCTGGTGTAGGTTGACACTTAGCTCGCTAAGCTATACCCTAAATGGATGCTTTGCGGATGTCTTAGACACTGTCCAAACCATCTAGTGGTGTGGCGGGAACCAAGACCGCATGGACGGGCGCATGAACGGTGTGCAATTGAGGCGTAGGGGTCGTTAGAAATATGTACTCCGTAGAATGTGTGCCAAAAATATGACGCATGTATTTCCATTCGCGAATCGAAGCCTCGAATGGAGTCTTCAATACCTGCATTGTGAACGAGAGGGCTGCATGTTGGGTGGAGAGCCCATGGGCGGGTGGGGGTGCAGGGTTGCAACGTCTCTTCAATTTTCATGCTGCAGTATGTACGCTGTACACCCAATCCTTCGGTCATCCAGCTGACCGTGAGTCAAGCGAAGTAAGGAAACTCAAAGACGCCCTTGGAAGCTCCAAGAGCTCCATGGGGCGGAGAGACGGATTATGAATGGCGCGGAAGTATTCTCCTGAGGAAGTCAATGTGACAGCCCGCGTCCCAAGGCCGCCTCAATAACGAGACTTTCACTTCTCTCAAAAAATTAGACTAGACAGCAGGTGTTGTTAGGATGACCCATGTCGTGCATGATGAAATAGAAGCCGATGCAGTGTATGTTTCCTATTGTGGTTTCCTTCACGAGTTCCCAAAATGGACCATGGTGACATGGCATGCATTCTTCGCCAGCACCAGGCACTGGCAGTGCAGGCACATTGGTGGCCAGAGACCCACCCTGTCTGTCATGATTCATGAAGGCTCGATTAATGATTTCTCATCTCACTCCGGCCTAGCGCTGTTCATCAGTCGTCGCGGAATCCCCAAGGGTTAGTTGAAACCCGTACCGGCGTTTTACCCATGATATTGATTCGAATACCTCGTCGTGGATATCATCAGCTTCCGACCCTGATTGGAAGGCGCACGTACGTGTATCCGTCGATGTGCCTAGCTTCACCTTCCCTTTTAGTGCTCACCCCTTGCCGCTTTTAGCTCATTAGATGCCATTCCAAGGTTTCCGAGTGTGAAGTGGAAAAAGATCAGAAAACTAACCGAGCGCGCAGCTATAATACCCGTGCAATTGTGAGGGCGACTAGGTAGCCATTTCATCGCAGAGTTTGCTGATTATTACCCAGGTAGGCATCCTGGATTCCGGAATCCCGTTCGACATCGATATTGTTTTAAACGCTCCTCCATAGTTGGCTAGTTAGCTTCCGAAGGCCGTAAAGAATCAACCATATATTGACCCTGCCGGGGAATCGGAAATGGCCAAACATATGTCACAGCATTGTCATCCGCGGTGTTAGTAGTTAGTACCACTGCTACTGTCAAGTCATAAAGTCATGGCCGTTATCGAGGGCACTGAAAACCCTCATCCCCAAGTGAAGGCGTGTGTGGACTGGCATAGACAATTAGCAAAGCGCTATTCTGGAAATAGGAAGAGTGCACGCGTTCTCCGCGGAAAAGTAATTCCTGTCGGGTGCCTTCAGATAATCTCCCAGCTTCCCCGTCATATCCATACGCTTGCTCAACGAGCTCACGCTTCAACCACTAGGCCTCTGCGACCTTGTGAAACTCGGGTATATTAAATCTGAAATCATGGTAACCCGCTATGATAAGCTTTAAAGGTGCGGTGAATATTGATGGCCTGAAGCGAGATTTTCATGGAGTTGAGATTGGGTGGTGAGGTCTCCGCAGTGGATAACAACGTCTGTATCTCGCTTCGTGGACGGGATGAAAGTGGGTAAACTGCCAGTTCCATGGGTGTCCGAGCATACCAGAAGCGTGTCTTGATATTTGTTGTGATAGTGGGGTATCATGTTGCCTCCTTTTGGTAATGTGTTTAGTGGTTCGTATCTGTCTTGGAGTTGGAAATGGAGCCAACTTGAATGCAATGAAACGGGGTGACTAGAGGTGACTAAGGGGTAGTGAAGGTCCCACGGTCCACCCGTGGCGTTTCCTGCGTACAAACTTCAAGCGGGAGCACGGGAACTCCACGTGGAAGGAGTGCACTTAATACGGCAGAGCGTGATCGGTCAGCTTGGCAGTCTACCTACAGTAGGTAGTACTCCGTACATGACTAGAGCTACAGTGGATTGAAGTCATAGCGTAAGGGCTAATGGTGCTGTACGGTTGTACGACGCTATTCAGGTACCTTTCATGTGACGTTCCCATAGATAAGCTACAAAAATGCGACCACGGAAGTTTCAACAATGTCCGATTCTCCTAACGCTCGAACCGGCTAAAGGGTAAACAAGAATAACTAGTTAACGATATGCACTAACTAACTAACTAAGACTATGCTAACTAACTAATTTACCTCCGTAAAAGCGGGAGCAACGTCTTAACATGGGGATTGTATGTCGTGGACTTCATTGTCCTATCCCTTCAAGTCTGCTCGGATTTTTCTCAGATTGATGTACCTTCTATATAGGGTTAGCATATAAAAGGTACCTGAATGCTCAGAAATTATCATCTAGTTTGTTAGAGACACTAGTTAACACCGGTAAATCCGGTCAGTCATGTACTGTGTAGTGTCGTAGTAGCATGAATCATGTTAACAAGAAGTTGGGAAGCGCCGGACCCGAAAGTACTACAACCGAAAGTTGTCCGTAGTTCCCGCATTTCATACTTCTATTTCGTAGGGTGTGGCTCAATAACACCACAGACGAATTGCCACCGACGATTTGGGCCGCCGTTTTCTTTTCTTTTTGTCCTGCGTGGCAATAAAACAGCCACAAGTGGGGTGCCCTCCGGGACAACACTTCACTTAGTGGAGACCCGTGGGGTGTTCTGTCCACTGTGCGTAAGTACTTCGTATGCAAGTCGGCGTTACTTGGATATTCTAGTTAGTCGAGTTGAATTTCATATGGAAGAGTGAGGACGTCGGATTATGCATATTGGAGTATTTTCATGATTTTTCTGGCATAACTGTGGATAGCTTACTTAGCATGACTACTATGCAAAACAGAAGATCTCGGGGTCTCGGACCCAAAGAGGAAAACAGTCCCAAGACCCCGAGCCTTAGCAGGTTGAGATCTCCTGATCGACAAGACGAACCAAACAAGAATGTGTCAGGGATTGACTTTCGGGCTCGCGACCCAACGGGAAAAGATAAACTCCAAGTAAAGACCCGATTTCTAAATAGGCTAGGCCAGCAACTAACTACTAATAAGCGGGCGGGAAAGTGGAAGCAAAAAAGGGACCGAACTTCTAAGGGAAGCAGGGAGAAAGCAAATCGGCACAATGCAACCACGGACGGTCAGAAGATCATGAAAATTGACAGAGTACAAATAGACATAGTGCCGTAGACGTACGCAAAATTTGGAAGGAGACGGACATAGACTAACAGAGAAAAGCGAGGTGGAAATGCGGAAGATAGTTTCGAAGGGGCAGAAGCACGGGGGCCAACAGCCAATCAGCGGGTGAGAAATGGAAGCAAAAAGCCGATTTGCAATTAAATATAGTTGATGGACACACGAATTCCACATTAGGTTGGGAACGTTATGCCAATCATTCGGCCCGGAAACTAACTCCGCCCCAATAATCCCGGCCGTGCATAAATGGAGACCACGGTCCACAACCTGGTACAAGATAGAGTAAAATGAGATCGATTTCACATATGGAGATTATGTCGAAGATCGATTACTAGTAGTTATCTGTCCGTTTTCTAGAATAATCACGCTAATATATTGACGTAACGACTTTATCTTAACTAGTTATGCGAACACGAGGTAGTGGAAGTTCGTATCCATATGTACTGTGTAGGTACTCCAAAAGATGAAGGTGTGGCATTGTACATACTACTTCGATTTAGAGATAGTTACATAGTGCCCATTCTTTGTCTATATGTAGGAAGTATTAATAGAAATAAACTTCTAGTTAGTTCATATCTAAGTACCATATTAGAGACAGTATAGAGCCTCACTTTTTGAATCTTATACTAGTCCATAGGGCATAGATCTCACCATATGAAATCAAACCACTCCGGCCCCGGCCCAGGCCCCAACGGCTCGGGTCCTTCCAAGGTTCGACTAATCGACTTGGTTAATTTGGGAATGTCAAATTCAATGGCCCACTGGCCTCATCCGCCACAGAGCTCTAAACCCTGCTTCTTTTTCCCTTTTAGAATTTTCCTTTATTTTTCTTTCTCTTGTTATTTTTTATTTTTTTATTTCCCTCTCTTGTTTTTCTCTCTCGTTTCCTGGTATTTACTCACTTTGATTTTTCTGGGATTGTAGTTCCATTTCCTTCCCCCACTCTGCCTTCACGGCCTCTAATCCAGGCAACACACACAGTGCAGAATTTACTTAGGCCTAGCGTAGCCCCAGGGCCCCTCCTATCCTTTTCTCCACTCTATAATTCTCTCCACGGTCTGTTCATCGCCCATGTGATTCGCTTGCATTACCATGCTTTCAGATGGTGGTCGAACAGACAGACTGTTTGCTTTTTGAATTTGCTATTGTTTCCTACCCTCTCGGCATACTTCATGAATGAACAGATAAATCGAGGCTATAGGCCTCTGGCGCCGTGCACCAGACTGCTTGGAGGGGACGAGGGAGCTAGGAGCCCCGCTGCTGCGCCAGAAGAGAAACGCACGAGACGAGCTTCGACAGCTTGTACGGAATGTCAAAGACGGCGAACTAGGGTATTCACTCCCCACGAAATGCAGTTCTCGAACTCACATTTTCTTTCTTACCTCCCGCATCTGTAATTCAATTCCTCTGACTTTGCGTTTTCTCTGTTGTCAGTGTACCGGCCCTCCTTATTGCACCGAATGTTCAACACACGCTCGCGAGTGTATCTTTGATGAAGCCGCCGATAGACGCCGAAAGACCTCAGCAAAAAGGACCAAAGAACAATTGGAGCATTACCGGTCATTTGTGGACGACCTCCTGGGACTCATCCGAGACCGCGACGGACCAACTGTGCAATCCATTGTCAACATGATTCGATCGGGAGCAGATCCAGGCGCAATCCGTGATCTCCTCACCCGTATTCTGGAAGACGGGACTGGTCTCCCTAGCTCTAGCAATGCAGTCCCACAACCTGTGAACCTCGACATCGATGGGAATACCAACATGGGCAACTACTTCAACCCCCAACCTCGTTGACATGACACCCAATCTATGCTCGGGCAATATTTCGAATCCCTTCGCATACCTACCTGTGCTAAAACCCCGGTTTCCGCCGAGTTCGCCACCCCCGCCAATTCCTCCCGACACCAGGTTTTGACAACACTGGTTGCAGTAAAGCATTCCCTTTACGGCCGATATCCGTCTGGTGTTTCTCTCGGAATGGAGCATATTGTTCGGAGTCATATTAGCCATTGTGTTTTCTTCATAGCGGTTGGGACCAGCTTCGTCTTTGTGTTTATTGCCATACCATGAGACGTATGGCGACATCCACAAAGAAATTCAGACTGTACCTACTCTCTTACCTGTGTCCTAGCATTATATCCCCTTTCTATCTCTGGTTATCGCCGCATCTGTTACGTTACCCTTCCCAGAAAAAGCCTTAGAGATGGCAAGGTCGTGCGGAGTTTCCGAGGGTGTCATGGCAAGGGCGGACAACATCCAGACGTATCCAATTCCATCATTGTGCCCTACGACTTTGGCTCTCGGCTTAGGGTCACAGCTCGGGTTGCAGATCTACGGCAGGCCTTGATAGATTTTTGTGTCGCAGAGTAGACCTTCCAGAAATCTACTTGGTTTCAATGAGCATCAGGCTCTGAAGTGGATCAGAATCGCCATGCGTTTACGTTTACTGCGTCTACTGCGTCTACATTTTCTCGATTGTTTGCTGCCGCCTGGGTAAATAGCATATAGATACCTGATTCTAGTTGTTCTAAGCTCCTTCTTGATCTCAAGGGCTCAAAACATGCCCTGGTGACAATCCGACGGTGTGATTCGTCTCTACCCTTGAGGCATCTTCTTCCAGCCTATGCCCCCCGAATTCAATAGGTCATTGTATGCTGGCCCACGCCGCTCCATGACACCCATCACCGGTCAACTGCATGTACGACAGGAAATCACGCAGTTGGAGAGTTATGAGTTATGTGTACGACCTCACATTGAACATGCATTCGTTCTTCCAATGCCTAGTACCTGGGCTAGTGATAATGTATTGACCTCATGGATGCTCGAGCAGTTCTACCTGTGCGCTAATAGGGTATTCAAGTCTACGGTTTCAAGACGTGAGTGACTTTCTATGGCTTTCATTCTGTTCGCACCGTAGATCATCGTAGGGCAAATGAGCACAGCGTGGGATATCCTACAATATCCTACCACGGCCCTTGACCCTCTGAATGCTCAATCTCAGAGTCAGCGCGATGATCTTCTTCGCTAATGTTTTATAACCCTATTTTCGGGATCTTCGTTGACTCTGTATTGGACTGCTCCAAAATACTACCCAAATCCGGGGGAGGTGGAGGTATCGCCGTATCTCCGCCACGACCGGAGATTTGCCGAGAGCCTGTGCGCTCTCCCCACCCCCCGGACTCTCCCGGCTACTTATCTCCAACATTGTACATAATATCCCAAGTCATCTCCTTCATCGGAAATTTATCCTCTGCTTCGGCCTTGCCTTGTCGATCTCGACATGGTAACCACTAGTGTTGCCGCGCACGAGGTTGCACGTGGTACACGTGCCGCAATCAAGCCAAATGAAACAACGTCACAAGCAGCCACGCCTAACCACAAGAGGAAGCAATCCGACGCCCTATTAAACGAGATTGCTACGCCTCGTAAAAAAATCACCAGGGCTTGCGACTCATGCAAGTTAAAGAAGACCCGCTGTACTGGTACCCTGTCATGTGCGAGATGCACGCGACTATCGCTGTCGTGCAGATACACAGCAGCATACTCTCGAGGACTACCACCAGATCCTCTCCCTGCATCGCCGAGTTCTCTATTGACCCCAAATGGTCATCGTGGAGTGGAAGTTGTAAGCGAGTGCGTGTTCGCCTGCCGACAACCACAGGGTCATGCAGCAGGCTTGGCTGTGAATAAAGACCGTCTCCTTTCAAACCAGGCCCAACAACACGCGGTGTCCGTGCGCGACTCACCAGAGCCCGGGTCTACGGACTTCGAGGGACATTATCTTGGACCTGCGTCTGGTGTGTCGTTTATCAATCGTGTCTGGAGTCGTCTGCATCAGGATGAGACCACGCATTATCCGGATGAACTTCATAATGAGTCGTCGCGAAATACGGCGGTCTCCATGTTTGGAGATAAACCTTACTCTAGCTCCCAGAATGTTGAATTCACTCTCCCGCCATTGGAAAGGGCCTTGGAGCTGGTTGATGTCTACTTCGACTACTCTGTGGTGACTTACCGGTTTGTGCATAGAGGTAGTGCCGAAGAGTGGACGAGGCAGGTTTATCGAGACAATATAAGCCTTGCAAATCCACCTGTGGGTAACATGGTTGCTCGGACTGCTATAGTCTTGATGATTCTTGCTGTGAGTACTCTGTACATGGAGCAGAGACCAGGGGTAAACCCTGATGGTCACGGTGAAAGGTTAGCAAGCGCTCCTTTGATATGATCTAGACAGCAGCCTGATTGAGAAACTGCAGTGAGCGCTGGTATGCGGCTTCGAAACACATATCATCCCTCGAGTCAGGGCCGCCACGACTGGAAACTATCCAGGTCCGGCTTGGGCAATGCTTATATCTGCTGGGGTCGTCACGAGCCAATGAATGCTGGTACTCATTTGGCATGACGGTGCAGATTGTGACGGCACTCGGGTTGCACAGAAAGTTGCCGGCAAAGCTGGCGAAGACTCGGTGCTCGTATCTGGAATTGGAGTTTCGCAGACGCATCTTCTGGAGTGTGTACACTCTAGACAAGTATCTTAGTATTATGTTTGGAAGACCCCAACTCCTCCACGACGAAGACATTGACCAGGAACTACCTGGTGAGACGAGCGATGAGGATTTACTAGAACACGATCCGATGCGACGGACAGGTTCTACGGACAACATGATGATAGCCTCCGTTCTTCATCACCGGTGAGTCTTTGCTTCCTTTCTGTTACCCCCTACTTCTAGTACCGCCGTCTAATATGCAAACCAGGCTGGGTCGCATCTTGAGCAATATATCCCGCCAGCTATACAGTATAAACACCATCTCCCGCGACTCTCCCCTCGAAACTGCCATCCGCTTAACCTCGGAACTGGAAAAATGGAAAGCAACCGTACCGCCACTATTCAACAGCGTCGACCCAGCCAGCCTGATCCTACCTCTCCGCCGCCAAAGCCAAGTCCTCCAACTCGCCTACTCACACGCCATGATCCACGCCACCCGCTCATTTCTTCTAAATGACTTCGCAGACCTCAGCCGAAGACCCAAAGCACCACATCCGGAAGTCAGCGCGCATGTACAGAAATGCACCCAGGCCGCTGAGGATATTATGACGTTAACCGATGCCCTTGCGCGGCAGGGCGTCTTGATCCAGTCATTCTGGTTCACGCACTATGTGTGCTTCTGTGCTGTTTTGGTAATCTACATACACACTATCCAGCAGCATCGCAGGTTATCAGAAGGATCCAGCTCGGCGTCTGTCTCCTCAACCGGGAGTCCCGAATTTGATAAGTTGCGGCAGGTCTTTTCTATGGCAGAGACGTGTCAGCAACATCTTGCTGAAGCTACGCGGAAGAACTGTCCTAGTCGTCGGTATGGGATTATTCTGGAGGAATTGAGGCAGGAGGTTCATCGGCAGATTGGGTCGGATGGGTTTTCTGTTGGGATTCGGGCTCACTCTGCTGCTGGGAGTGATGCTGTTGATGTCTTGAGAGGTACGCAGAATGCGGGTGACAGGGAGGTCCTGCTTGACGCTCAGACGGTTGATTTTCCCCCAATTGGCATCATGCAGCCAGCCGACGTGGGCGTGGGGATCGATACGGGGGATGATGCAGGGTTTCTTGAGAGCCTTGAAGGGTCGATGTGGTGGGCTCAGCTTGATTCATGGGTAGGTGTTAGGCTTCTCTTGATATGTTACTGATTGATTGGCGGCCTGTGTTGACGATTTCTCTAGGCCTTTTCAAATTTTCCTAATGATCCGTCTATGCTTAACTTCTAAGCGCAACAAAGGAAGTACTCTGGACTCTGCTATGACAATCTGGCCTTTCTTACTTTGACTTCATATCTGCTTTCAAATTCCGCTCAACAGCACTCAGACCTGCATATGACCGCCGCGATGAACATTCTCCAGATATTCATCAAACTTGGCTGCCACCTCAATAACATCCTTCAGGTGGTCATACCTAAGAACCTCCTTCTTCCACTTCGCATACTGACGCGCAGTGGTAATGGCATTCCGAATCTGCCGACCATTCAACTTCTCCCTCTGAAGCACGTCCAAGCTCCCCACAAGATTCGAAATGTCAGTAGACGACCCATTCTGCCGCTGGATAAAAGTCCTCCAAATGATCCGTCTCTGCTCCTCTCCAAGAGGAGGATAGTGTAGCGCCAGCTGAATCCGCGACTTAAACGCCTCATCGAACCTGTCGACCCGGTTGGTTGTCAGAATTAGAATGCCCTCGAAATATTCGATCACACTCAGGAATGCCGAAACAAGCGCATTGCGATGCAAATCTTCCAGTCCCCGCTGCTCAAGGAAGACATCCGCTTCATCGAGAAGCACAACGCAGTCCCAGATTCTGCCCAGATGCAACACGGACTCGAGGTACTTCTCTACCTCCTCTGGTTTGGTGCCGACGTCGCCGCATGTAACTCGATACAGTGGCTTCTCTGCTATCTCGGCCACACTCTCTGCGGTCAGTGTTTTGCCGGTTCCTGGACCGCCATGCAGAAGCATGATCAGTCCGTTGCCTTTGCCGCCGATCACGTCTGCCGAGTAATTGGGTTCCAGGTGATTAGTTACCATCGCTTCGATCAGGTCTTTGGACTTGGGATTGATGGCTAGATTCTCAAAAGCGGCTTTGTTCCAGCTCATGGGCCAGATACGGTCGACTGAGAGACCGATCCATTGCTTGAGTCTGAGATTAAAACCGATCACCCTTGGAGGCATCAGCATGCTAAACGGGTATGGCGGAGGGCTTTCTCTAGCCATGGCGCGCTCGTCGAGTGTGTTTGCACGTGTACCTTGAAAGCTATTCACATTCAGGGTTGGCCCTGCGTGCAGTCTTTGATAGGTCTTCATGTCTATCATATACCCTTCATGGGTCTGGTGGCTGCGGTTAGTTCGTTTCAATCGTTCGTTGCGAGCAGATACATACCATGGTTTGAAAGTTCTCTTCCTCGGTCGCCTGATAGGACACATACTGCTGTTTTCGGAATTTCCAAAATGTCTCCCCGCGGCGTTCAAGCGTCCGGCAGAGATCGGCACTTGCATATTTTATCGGGTACACTGCGAGATCCGTGATAGCGTGCTCTTTTTCGGCTTCTTTGTCTGAGCCACTGTGAGCCGGAAGTTGGCCAAGATCATCGTCCATTGAACCACCATCTTTGAGCAAGTGCGATTCTGGCATTTCAAATCTGAGATCGGTGAGGAACTTGTAGAATTCACCACTAAATCCCCAGCCCTGCCCTCTTATACTCCAAGAAGGGCTGGTATCGTGGTCGTGTTGCTCGCGAACTGGCCAATCCCTCGCAACATAACCTACATGCTCCTTGTTCTTGAAGGAAACCAAGAGATCATTCGGCTTGAACAGGTAGGGCACGTACGGAGCGCTGATCTTGCCTTTCTTTAAAAGCGAATCTGCAGCAGCATATTCATTGCCCCGAGTCAGTTCAACATAGTCTCTGAAAAGGTCGAGTTGTCTCTGCGCCTCAGAGCTAAGATTCTGTCTGATCTCCGCTTCTCTAGCTCCGCGGTTGTGGTAGACGCAGAGGTAAGGGGAGTGGATCTCAGCTTTGGACTGGAATTCTTGTCTCATCGACCAGAATTCGCGACCGCTGAGCAAATTCTCAATCGCATCTTTGAGGGATCCGGAGACCGCGAGAATGCTCTCGCTGAACGGCTCCGGTTTGCTATACTTCCCTCTTTCTGAAGTCGACCATGTGACCCTTCTTTTGTAGTTCCGGAATACTACGAATGAAATCTCCTTGTTGAGGGCGAGGTAGAGCTCGAAGTTAAGTAGTGGGTCGTTGCAGCGCAGATATGGCGCACCCGAGTCACGATGTATCAGTTCAGGAGGATCGGTGTAAATGCCCATCCAGGGCGACCAGGACGTAGACCTCGATCTGGACTCGCGGACATGGGCAGGTCTGTTTTGGTGATTGAACTCGTCTTCGCTATCGGAGAAGCTCCAGTGGTTGCTCGGGTAGGTGTTGTCTTTCTCAATCCGATAGAGGATCTGATATCTTGACGCTGTTGTCATGGCAGGCTTTCCTTCCAGCTCCCGGACCTTGTTTTGCAGAGCTGTAATCTGGGCCTTCAGGTCATTCGCCTCTGAAACAGACACGCTGCCTTGGCTGGGAGGTGTGTACATGGTCGAGCGTACGGCGTTTGGGTACTCCGGGTTCCGAGCGTACATTTCCTCGGCTGCTGGGCTTGGACTGCTGTCTCCTGAAGCATATCTTGCAGGAGGGTGAGGGGGATTAACGGGGTACGCCGGGACTGGGGGATACGGAGTGTAAGGAGCGGGACCTGGTGCAGTTGACATGTACCAGCTTGGGTTGTTGACCATTCCTGGCGGCATGGATGGAGGAAAGCTGGTATTGGGCCCGCTGGGCCTTACGGGCTGTGTGCTACCCTGTAGTCTTTTTATGTCGTGTCTTTGCTGATTTAGCTGTTGTGCCAGCAGTTGGCGGTGATGGTCCCTCCTGCTTTCTCCTTCTGTCTTTCCGGGGGTATAAGCCAGGACGGGACGAGGGCCAGCAGCTGGTTCGCCTGATGCAGAGGGAGATGCTGGCTCTCTTGGACGTCTACCTCCTGTCATATCATTGGGGATGGGGTTGGGGACGGGGTTGGGGATGGGGTTAGGGACGGGCACGGGCATGTACTCGTCATGAGGGCGGAAAGGATGGTACATGTTCACGGAACACTTGGCGGATTGTTAACGCGATCACTGTACTTATCTCTATCTGGGGGGAAGAGCAAATGATCGATTTCACTCCGTGATAACAGGGGTAGCATGGAATAAATAGCTAACGTGGAGGGGGATACGAGAGAATTTTGATCACAACTGCGCAAGCAGCCTCCAGCCAGTCTGGAGCCTCTGAGCTGGCATGTGGCTGTGGCTGGGTTTTATTTGCTGTCACATCTGGCGGTTCACTCGGCATTCCTACGCACATTCAGGATCTGAGAAAGATATTGCAGATTGCTTTGAGGCTCATGGCCAGATTATATAGAGGGCTGAGCGCTGTTTCCAGGTTTGGCTCTTGCCCTAACTGCCCTCGGTGTTGGCCACCTCCAGCTTTCCTACATCATAACCTCCTCCTTGACACTTCACTCTCCATGCACTCCATTCTGTATATCGTTAAATGGTTTATATCCAGCTGATCACTCATTGATTCGAGGCAAAGATGCCAGCCTCGAAGAACGACCGACGATCTTTATTCAATCTCTGGATTCCAACCAAAGTCGTCGTCTCTGGAAAGCCAGACACATCGCCAACTGACTCGGGGACATCAGAAAGCCCGTTGACAGAGCCGATCATCCCAGTGGGAAGGGATCGCCTTAAGGCACGTTTAACCCGCAGTGGCTCAAAGATCTTATTGTTTCTGGGATTACGAGGTTCGTCCAGGAGTATGTATCTTCTCTTCTCTCGGAAAAAACGCTCATAACTAACCACCATTTACAGGCAACAAGGATGCCACCACCGACACAGACTGCTGTGATTCAGCACAGAGCGGCAACGAAGGCCTAAGTCCCTCAACCGCATCGTCTCCAAGCCGGAATGATTGCAATCGCCCGGGATATCTGACTGCAACCGAGTCTCCACAAAAAAGCGAACCAATACCTGACAATCCTTCTCTCAGCATTCCCACCGTGGGTGTTAAAACGCGATCTGAGCCTCTTCCCGACCGACGTCCCTCGCTCGAGAGTCAGGGTGAAGTAGTTGTGGTCGAGGATTCGCATCAAGATGCCGCGGGTGAAGGCCCTTCATCAACTACCGCAACTGAGCAACCTATCCCAACAAATTCCAAATTCGTCGATCGCTTCTCACACAGAATATCCTTGGCGCTTGGCCATACCACTGTCATTCGTCGTCCCCATCTGCGGCCCAGACCGAGTATTCTTCACATCAGTTCTCTCGATCTGAGTGATTTGAACAGACCGGGTGATGGCGCCAATAAAAGCTCAGACCCTTCAACCAGCCCCAGCAGTGCTGGATCTTCTGCCAATGGGCAGTCAAGTCCACTGACACCGCCGACGTCTGAAGGTCCCTCCCTTTCATCGGAAAAAGAGAAGTCACCCGATGGACATGAAACTGCCGTGATACATTGGCTCCCTTATTCGGAGACTAACAAAGCTACGAAAACATCAGACACCAAGGCAATTACCATAGCACCCTCAATCAAAACCGTGGAAGCAGTGGCCGTGGCAAAAATCCATCTGGAACTGTGCTTCAATTCTATCTTCCATGACAAAGACTCGCGACAGCAGCGTCAACTCGAATTGGAGCGGCACATCTACGCGTTCGATCTTACAGTCGAGGAAGAATCGATGACGAGGCAGAACTGGGTCTTGCGAGAGAATGATCATCTCAGAAAGTACCGGGTGCTCAGGTCAAATAGATTCTCCACTCGAAGCGAAGACACAATCACGGCCGCTGGGTACAAAGCACTGACGGTACTGGGAAAGGGCAGCTTTGGCGTTGTGCGACTTGTTCGGCAGATTGGCAGTGATTCGAATATGTCCAGTGAAGATGATCCTCTTGCCATTCAAGACAACCAAGGCAGAGTGAAGTCTAATCCATTGAATATGTTTATGTCTGCTGTGGAAGTTGCCAAAAGGAGCCGTCGAAGGTACATGACTGGAGAGAAGAAGGAGGTATATGCAATGAAAGTCATCAGAAAAGCAGAAATGATCCGCAACTGCCAGGAAGGGCACATTCGGGCAGAGAGAGATTTTCTCGTGGCCTCCGAGGCCTCTCACTGGGTTGTTCCTCTAATTGCCAGCTTCCAAGATGTCAATAATCTGTATCTCGTGATGGACTACATGGTCGGAGGTGACTTCTTGAGCTTTTTGATCCGCAAGGACACCATTCGCGAGGAGTGGGCCAGGTTTTACATTGCCGAAATGGTCTTGTGTATTGAGGAAACACATAGGCTGTCTTGGATTCACCGCGATATCAAGCCTGATAACTTCCTCATCTCTGCTTCGGGTCATTTGAAGATATCCGACTTCGGTTTGTCATTCGGCGGGCATTGGTCCCATGATCAAGCCTACTACAATAGCCATCGCTACTCTCTGATAGAGAAGCTCGGTATCACAGTCAATGGCGATGCTGAAGATCGCGATGAAACTGTCAACGCGAAAGAGCTTGCACCTGAGATCAAAATGCACAATCCAAACGACCGCCATCCTGGACAGCTTACTTCGGCTGGTTTGTTGGACTGGCGAGACAAAATGGGAAGACGCCGATTCGCAAAAAGCGTGGTTGGGACCAGTCAATACATGGCACCCGAAGTCGTTCGAGGCGAAATGTATGATGGACGATGTGACTGGTGGAGTCTAGGCATCATTCTATACGAGGTAGGTCGTGCAGCATCTTGATTCTGTACGAGTCAGACTCTCATCATGCTTACAGTGCCTATACGGCTTTACGCCCTTCGCCAGCGGGAGTCGTACTGATACCAAGGTCAAGATTCTTGTGAGTACTTCCCTTTATTCACTGCATTCAGCGGTCATTATATTCTGACACCCTTCAAGAAGCACAAAGATTGGCTAGAGTTCCCGCAGGAGAGAGCATCGGACAGAATGGTCTCTCCAGAGGCTATGGATCTTATCAGCAGAATTCTGCAAGAGCGCCAATATCGGCTTTGCTCTCCGAAGTACCGAGCCAACGATATATTGACCAGACGTCCTGTCTCTAACCAGATGATGTACTCCATGGGCCCCCAGTACAGGGATGTCGCGAGCTACTTTGTTTACCCTAACGACGCTACAGACATCAAGATGCATCCCTTCTTTAGAGGCATCCGATGGCAATATCTGCACATGTGTAAACCACCGATGATCCCTCGGGTCAGAGGTTGGGAGGACACCAGGTATTTCGACGAGTGGAAGATGACTGGCGAAATTGTTGACAAACTTTCTGCTAATGATTCAAAGAAAGCTGGAGAAAGTCCTGAGCCCCGACCTGACGAAGTCACTCCTGAGATTCAGGAATGTGGTCCCGCAGACGCTATCCAGTCGCCAGTTGGCGAGACCCACACAGCAACGCAAAAGGCTAAAGAGGCTCAAAAGGCAAAAGAAAAGAAGAATCGACCACGCGATAAGATCCTTCGAGACAACCAGATGGGCAATACAGCCTTGGATATTCGCAAAAGGGGCGCTTTTCTGGGATACACATACCGACGGCCCAACGACGTGGCCCTGGCTTTTAGTACAGAGCGAGGACGTCAAACACAGACCAGAGGCCAGTTGGCGGCTCTATATACCTGAAACCGTCCATGGCAAAGCAGCGCTAAGGGTGTCAACGTCTTACTCGCTTTGTAACAGACCTATGGACTTTTTAAGCTTTGCAATTCCCTCGACACATCACCATCCTTTCATGATGTCGACCTTATTCATAGACATTCTTGTACAACACTTCCACGGTTTCACGCCCTCATTTGTTTACTCCCGAGGTCTCTGACTCCACTCTCCCTCATGACCACGGGCTCAGTCTTGTATATATCCTTATAATGAATATCGCCGAGAAGGTTTCTATTGGCATTGATTGGAAGCCTGAGAGCACCGTAGGAATACCCCAGGAATACTTATAGGAGTACTGCAGTGCTACCGCAGTGGATTTTGGGTACCGTAGAGATACGGTATACAAGATGCCACCTAAAGGTAAATAATTAATATGTGGAAGAAGTGAAGGGTAGAAGAGTACAGAGTAGACTCCGTAGCACTTTATTACGCATATTAAGTAAACAGAGGTTCAAGAAGCGCCTGCTACAATCAACTTATGTACAGGACTGAGTAAGAGATCGAGTAAGTGAACCGGCAGACGCAAGTTAGGAGCGACGGCGCCTGCAAGCAGGGGAGGGAGCGTAGTGGAGTCGGGTCTGAAGATGAGGCGCGGGCCGCGGCACTAGTCGGAGTCAGTTAAAGGGGGAAGATGATGAATGGGAGAAACCGAAAGACTCCCAAGCGTCAGGGTAGAGTCAGTGGAGGAAGAGCACAGTACGCGTGGAAGAGCAAGTTCTGCGCAGTACCTGTGAAAAAAAAAGGTACATTGGACAGCTAAACGATGCCGTTCAAGTCGCAGTGCGTGTGATTGACGGAGGTTGTCAGCCATGGGCCTTAAGAGTGTTCGTCCGGCTCGTTCGTTCTTCTCTTTCCCAAGTTTGTCGTTAACAGCAAGTAGGCAGAACTGAATCAAGTTCCTTTTTAGCCCTTCACAACAGCGAAGAAATAGAACAGTGTTAGAGGGGAATTGATGCAAGAGTGGCAGAGGGTTGAGGGCAATAATTATAGTACAGAGCGAGGACCTGAGACCCCTGTCAAGATCCCAGCTTTCAGGTTTCAGTTCCGAGGCATGAGCCCTGTGTAATCAATGTCGATATCGCGAATGGTCATCCCCTGGGCCTTGTAAACGGTCGTTGCGAAGGCGAGCACGATAGGGAATTGCTTCCTGTTCATTGCCAATGGTAGCAGCGGATGCTCGACCGTGAAGTTGCAGCGCGGGATGGGCCACAAGCGCGCTTGACGGGGGGCGGGGACATCTTTGAGCTTAACCATCACGTAGTCTTCGGAGATGCTGACAACAATACATTGTGTACCACTGCAAAGACCGTTCTTCACGTCGACATTGGCAAGGAGAAAGATTGGGGCGTTGACCTGGTAAATGGGTGTTAGTTAAGGGTAAAGTAAAGGTGCATAACTATGGAGAATTTACCGCTAATTCCATGTCGTCCGCCGGCACGCCAGGAACGTCGAGGCTGTTCATGAACTCGCGCGTAATACCGAAGACACGGACGAACTCTTCTTCATCCATGTCATTGGGATTGCGGGGAGACATTTGGCAAGTTCCCGGAGGACGATGCAGGAGGGGGTCGCTTCAAGAAGGAGGAATGAGAGAGAAGGGAGAAGTGAGTGGGTAAAGTAAATAGAGAAGCTGAAGGTGTGGAGGGGGAGAAGCGGTGAGGGGAAATGGACGAATGACAGAGGCTGAGAACTGAGTCGAGTTACTGGATACAATGGGGTAGACGGCAGAACTACGCGCAAGCGGTGAAAGAGAGAGGGACGAATGAAGGGAGAGAAAGAAGACAGAGACGGCAGAGGAAAGGACGAATACTGTTACTTGCATCACTACGGTGTCTCAAAACATGGGCGGGGCGGCATGCTCCTGGCCCCGGCTGGCCCCTGGGGACTACCTACTAAGCTAAGCAGGAAGAACAGTAGATGTATTTCGACTGGGCACTAAAGTCGGAATCTACACTGAAGAGAGGTATTGTCATCCAACGAAACCTCATTGGAATCTCTATGAACCGGAACATCGCTGGGTAGTACACATAGACAGACAGTAGTAAAGATTCATGCCAACTGGTCAAATCACACTGGGAGAAAGTCGGGTATCGCCGTATCGGTGAACAAAATGAGGTAGAGAAGTCGTTCTGGGGGGTATCAAATTCAGAGAAGTATTGGAAGAAGATAAAGAATTAGGGATGCAAAAATGGGGAAAACGAAAGGCCGTCAGGGTCACAGAACAGGCGCGCTCATAGAGAAAGCCGAATCCGTAACACGGTCCTCAGGCTTCATAGTACCATTGAGCAACGGACAAAGCTTCTTGTTCGTCTTAATATGACCAACCTGCCCACAGTTGGCACATTTGCGCTGGGTACCAGCAGGTCTGCCATCGGGGTCGCCGGAACGGGGAATACCCTTTTGTTTCTCGCGGGCGAAACGACGCTCTTTGTTTCTGTTTAAACGGCCCAGTTCGGCCTCGATCAGCTTCTTGTTGCGGGCGTCGACTTCCGGGTCGCCAGTCGGCTGGAGAGATTCGAGTTTCGTGTGCATTGCTTCGCTGTGATGGCGGTGTTGAATGTAGTGTCTGATGACGCGGGGATCGAAGACGTGTTGTTCCCTTTCGACGATTTCGCCGGTGTCTAATTTGACCTGGCGGGTGATGCGCAGGACTTTGCCGCGCTGGCTGTTGAAACTCATTTTGCTAAATTGGGAGGTGGTCTCGTCGTCGCGACGGTAGGGACCCGGTGTTGGTGCTTCGGAGCGAGGTGTTGGCTTGTTGAATTGGTCGCGGTATTCGTCTCCTTGGTCGACATCGCTCTCCTGGTCGGAGTGCTCAATGGTGGAAGACAGACTGCTCTTTTGAGCGTCCCAAATTCGGCGGATGGAGGTTTCGTATGACTTTTGTTGACGGGCAACGTTGTAGCTGTGGCCACCTAGTTCCTTGAGTCGCTGTGCGTCCAGCTTGTCCTCAACACTTTCGCCAATGGCCTTGAAGCCACCCTTCATGCTTGTTTTGATGAAGTTGTAACCCTCGCCACGGCCGGTGGGGTCTCCTTCACCATGGAGCTTCAGCATGGCCTTACCTTGGGAGGCCAGCAAAAAGTTGCGAGTCGCCTTCCAGGGAGCCATCTGCTGCTCGAAGCTCTCGTGTTCTTCGTCCTCTTCGTTTTCACCGCCAGTTTCGGCATCGTTGCCATAACCGGTGTCGTGGAGATGTTGCTGTCCAATTTGCATAGATTCCAGAAGACAAACATCTTCCGGCTGGACCCATGAGCGGATTGTATCTTGGTCAGGGAGAACTGGATCTAATGGTTTCCAATATTTTGTATCTTTGTCGTGCTGAAGGAAATCCTTCACCTTCTGCCGATTTTGCATATCGGTAGTGCCTGGAATATGAGCAGTAACGTCACTGATTGCGAGTCGCGCATCGGGACTCTTTTTCAATAGACGATAAACCAGCATCTTCATGCGATTCTTGGCGACTGTGGTCACCTTGCGCGAATGCGGCCCAGGAATGTCGACAGACGGGAATTGTTGTCCGGCAACGTAAAAGTTTTCAATGTTGCGCACAAAGTAGTTACTGCCATTGGCTCCAGTGGTGCTGCGAACGACAAGGAAGTCCGTTGACTTGGGTTGGTGCTGGAAAAGAGGTGCGCGATACATGGAATTTGAGATTGCTGGAGAGATTTCGCCGGGGTCAACATGACCGAAGATCGAGTAAGGACTCTTGTCTTGTGGCAAGAGCACAGCTGTTTCGCCGATGTCGGCCCTCGGGCGAGTGGGATCATCGATATTCTTTCGACGATAATAGTTGATGAATCGGTTACACATTCCAAAGTTGGCGAGTGTCATGGGTTGCTCCTCAGAGTACTCGACCAGCAGAACGTTGGAGTTGTCTCCCATAGACAGTGACTGAGTAGAGTCAAAGACTGTCTTCGCATCCTTCCCACGCAAGTGTTTGCGTTTAAAGTGAGCAGGGTTCTTGAACCAAGACGTTTGGCCAGGTCGGAAGGCCATGGCAGGTCGGTGGAAGGATCTAGCTTCAGCCTTGGCCAACTCAGTTTTGTAGTAGGGCCACTGCAAACGCAAGGCAGGCAAAGCGTGCTCAAGCGTCACGTTGCCAAGAGTACTGCGAATCTTGTTCTGGTGATTCTGCTTCAGCATGTCATATGCTTGATCATTCGAGATGTTATATCGCTGAGTGAGACGGCGTGTCAAATTCAGGTCCACTTCATCCCTGGTGCGAGGAGCAGCGTGCTTCGGCTTATTGGCTACGGCCTCAGCTCTTAATTCATCGACGAGAATGTTAGGATCATTGAGATCAATGATGACCTTCTTTGCAATCTTCGATGTTGCTTGTTGCGGGTCGTCCAATAATGGGATATCGATGTGTGACAGAGCAATAACATCCATCGGAGTTGGGCCTGTCTTCCGTTTCTTGTTAGGGACCTCATTTTCCACAAGCCAATCCTGGTCATCGTCGTCGAACAAAGTATCTTTGTTTCCTGCTACTGGCTTCTCCTCCTCATCAACACTGGAGATATCATCTTTGACATCCCAGTCGACGCAGATCGTTCGAAGATCTTGCATGGTGAAACCACCGGGCAACACTTCACCGTCCACATCCATCATGTCAATCTCATCTCTTGTGTCCTCCTCCTCATCTTCTTCGTCCTCTGGGGAGGATTGTGTGATCACCACCAGGCCATGAGCTTCATGATCGAGGCCACGTTTGAGGGGCTGACCGGTCCGGAATGTACGTTCATGATCAGGCGCCAGCTCAATATTAACCTTAGTGGGCAATACAGGCTTAGGCGGCTTGGTGGGCTGTTTCCCAATAAAAATAGCTTTTTTGTGAGGAATCAACTCCAGCCATCGTGGGAGAGTGTTGCGATCGAAGGAGGGGAACAACGAATGTAGAATCTCTTCGCGGTTCTCAAGCGGAGCAGGCGGGTTTTCAACGCCTGACATGGCGAACAACTGCTGTTGGAGTTTCCAAGCGCGGAGTTCAACTGGGTTCATGTCCTCAGACATGATGCTGTCGTCATCCGCGAATTCATCCTCGTCCATCATGACTTCTTCCGGCTGCGCCTGCGGAGCTGCCGAGAGGGGTGGCAATTCCATGGACGTATCCGCGAGTGGCATTTCTTCGTCTTCGAACAGACCACGGGAAGGGTCCTCCTGTCCAGCATGAGGCGGCGAAAAAGAGCCTTCGCCAAAGAGGTCGTCAAGGTTGTCATCCTGGCCCTGAGCCGCATCTGGCTGATCACCGAAAAGATCATCGCCATTCCCGAAGAGAGCGGCGTCATCTGAGCCTAGGTTCGCGAAAGGGTCTTGACCGTCTTGTGCTGCAGGGAGGGTCGTAGTCGGGGGCCCGACTATTTCTTCATCCGGAAGTTCGTCATCGTCAAAGTCCTCGTAATCGATCGCGTCATCCGCCTTTTCGCCAACTTCCAGATCACGCGATAGAAAATCAAGAGAGGGGCCGCTGTCTCCGTAGTTGTTCAGTTGTCGCATCACATCGTCAAAGTCGGCATCGTCCTCGGCCTCCGGGGCTTTGCGGGTTGCGTGAGGCATGATGGGCGAGTAAACGTGTCAACGGTGCGAGAGGTATTGTAATGTAGAGGTGCTGGTCTCAAAAGAGTGTCGGTGACAAAGAGGACGTCGGGGGCGAAGGCGCGAGCCAAGCAGGCGACGACGCGGTTCATAAAATGCACATCCGAGGATTATGCGAGTCGTTGGTTTCTGACGTGGGTTGGCCCTGTCTCTGGTTGCGCAGTATGGAGGAAAAGAGGAGGGGTCTGCTTGGAGAAGGTAGTTGTAGAGTGAAAACGGGTTCCGAGGATAATGCGCGAGGGACGGGTCACGCTAGACCCGATTAGGCAATCAGCTTAATGGTTGTTGGAGTACGGAGTATTGAATCTGTTCACGAGGATCACAAGACGGTAGATATTACAGAGAGACAAATGAATAATGAGATAAAATACATTGAAGACTAGAATTACATTGACTGGGTAAGGATTGCTCATGACACATTAAAATCCCCATAGAAAATACACAACGCCTTACTCGCACCTTCCATGCAATAATGCATTACCGTAGCATGCTGACCGTTAGGAACGAACTTTGCCAGTTGCGACAAATCAGATGTTCTTGGGATGTAGAGAACCATATGCTTGCTGAAGACCGAGTACTCATCGTACAATTTTTGGAGTGAGTAAGGCTCCATGGTCTTCAGATTGAACACCTTATCTGAACGGTATCCCGGGCCTGTAACCGTTAGTTCATGTTGCAGACGCAAGGTTGAGTGACACTGACCTCCCCACGGCGGACTGGCAAAAACAACACTGTACGGTGCCAGTTCTTTGAGGTGGTTACTTATGATGTCGAAGCAATCGCCTTCGAACCATGTAATCTTGTCCTCGACGCCGTAGATTTTCGCATTGTGCTTTGCACACCTAAGAACCGCGGGATTCTTTTCAATTGCGTAAACTCGTTTCCATCTTCCGGTCAGGGCGAATGCGATGGAGTTTCCGCCTGCGCCAGCGAAAGCATCCACTAGAATGCTGCGTCCAGCAGGCGCTGACTCGGCCATCTGTGTAGCTATTGTGCTGTAGCAGCGTGAGCATAAGTACTCTCACAGAATAAAATATTGGGGTCACTAACTTGGCGACTGGCTCTGGTGTGACACCAAACCACGCATCATCGGTCAACCATATGCCCTCGTCGTACTTGGAGAAGATGCGATAGCGTTGCGCCCAGTAGCTGGTATTGGTGTTAGCGCTGGCCTATATCAATCATCATAGAACTTACTTTTGAATGTCCCAGGGCACTTCTTGCAAGTTGCTGTAATGATGCACCTCGGCAGGCGCATCTTCTTCGTCCGCCATGATGCAGTGCGATAATGCGAGATGATTGGATTCTCGATACGATAACTGATAAAGATGGGGAAGGGTGGTGTTTGCACCGTTTGCACTTGGAATCTGGCCAGCTCGCATGGCCGCAACAACAACACAGCTTCCTTGATGAGCATCACCAGGTCATTTGTCTCTGTTCGTGTCTATATCAGAGCATTATGTTTGGCGCATTAAATCGCTTCATCGGCCGCCTTGACGGGGAGCCCGGACAACCATCTCGAAATGGCCCTAGTGACAGCGCATTCGGTTTCCAGGTCCTCCGCAACAAAGACCCAGAGCTCCCTCTGGAGCCCTGGTTTGACTTTATTGTAGGCATCAACGGCCATACAATTGTGAGTATATCAAACAGATTCAATATCGGCCTCATATCATGACTCACGTCGACAAACAGGAAGATCCAGACCCAAACCTCTTTGCGACCGAGTGCCGTAATTGCGCTGGAGGAAGCTTGACACTAGAAGTGTGGAGTGCGAAGGTCAGGATACAATTGTGATACATCCACTACTTAGCTGACCCATGTCCACAGGGTCAACGTACACACACAGTTTCTCACCCCGTATCGGCAACGAATCCCTCCCTCGGCCTTGCGCTGCAGCTTGCTCCTCTATCCTCTACTCAGCATATCTGGCATGTTATTGCAATTCCATCGCCACTCAGTCCCGCATACCGAGCTGGCTTGCTGCCATACTCAGACTACATCATCGGGACCCCGAGCGGGACGTTAAGAGGGGAGTCAGCACTCGGCGAGTTGGTCGAAGACCATCTGAATCGCACACTGATTCTATGGGTTTACAACAGCGAATTCGATGTGGTTCGTGAGGTGGAGCTTGTTCCTACAAGAGGCTGGGGCGGGGAAGGTGCCCTTGGTGCTGAGCTAGGATACGGTGCTCTACACCGATTACCCGTCGGACTCGGAGAAGAGGTTAATGGGCCCGGGGAGGTCGTCTTCGAGACCCGCGAGGATGGCACGGCTGCCCCAGTTGGCGGCCCTGAAAGCTCTGTGCCGGGCATGCCGGCTCCCTCGAGTAACTACCTTGTGCCAGCAAACATGGCATCGCCGCCGCCCTTGGCCTCTGCGCAAGCAAGAGTTGCCTCTCCGTCAGAGAGTAGATCGCCGGCCGGTCGTCGTGCGGGGAGATCACGGCCAGCTGCCTCGCCCAATAGGGCCTTTGATGATTACTTTGCTGAAGGTGAAGAGAAGAGCCGGGCACAAGATCATGCGCCGTCACGACATGGAACTCCTCTGGCCCCGCCGCCGAAGGTCGGAGTTTCGCCGTCTCATGCGGAGAGTCCTGCAACGATAGGATCACCAGGACCCGCACAGGAAGAATGAACGATAATGGATATTCGATACCAACTTAATCTAGAGAATGACGAACGTGGATTCAATCATTCATCAGAAGCTAGTCCTATATGTGAATATATCCACGTAGATATCCCAAGAACAAGCGTATGATCAAACGTTTTAAACAAAAGGAACATAACTAATCCGGCTTTTCTTCGGATCTAGTGGTTCTAAGCGTACATATGCGACAAATAAAATTCGCTCTGGCCCAATCAAACGAGCTGTATTTAATGACCCTTGCTAATCAACTCCTCAAGCTTCTTCCGAGCATCACCAATCTTCTCCTCCATCATCTGGCGCGCCATTCCGCTGTGCGCAACACCGGTGTAGTAGATGTGCTCCGCACGCTCACGGATGGCCAAGTGCTGCTCAGCAACGGCAGGAACCTTCTGCTCGTACTCCCAAACAAGCTCTCCAACATTGCGCATCGTCACGGGAAGAAGACTGTAGGCAGCAGCAGTGCCGAAGGCGAGGGGCGATGTAGTGCGGAGGAAGATGCCACGGTTACGCGAGACAATGGAGCCGGCCATGGCGGCCACGACGACGTAGACACCGCCAGGCAGGAGACGCTCGCCGGACTCGGGCGAAGGTGCGAGCGAGGCAACGGTGTTGGTGAAGCAGTTTTCGATGTTGAGGGCCCTGGACAGGAAGTTGTTGAAGCCCTGCTCGGCGGCAAGGGAGTGTGAGTAGAGGAAGAGGCGAGCTTGTCGGACCTGAGCGGTCAGGATATCTGTCGGGGTAGGCGAAGAGGAAGCTTGTTGCGCAGCGGGTGCAGAGGTCAACTTGGAAACGACAGGCGCGGCAGGTGCGGCAGGCTGGGTGGGTTTAACAGCTTCGGGGATGTCGGAGGGGATGTCATCGTAGATAGGTTTGCGCTATATTAGTGTGTCAGGAAAACTGTTCGGAGCTGCTTTGGGTTCGAGGTACATCAGTTCGTACATGATCACGGGGCTCTTCTGCGAACGCCGTCTTCTTGGGATACAAGGCGATGCCTCCCGCGAGGAGAGAGGCTGCGATGGGAGCCACAGCCCGCTGGACACATGTCAGTGCGGACCGGGGCATTGGGGATCAATTGCATCCAACTTTCAAGTATGGAGGCTTAAGAAGTCATACCTGTTGCAACATCGGCCGGAATGACATCCTGGTGGTGTGGGGGGAGGGAGGAGAAGTAGGGAGCTGGTAGTGAGAATGAAGCAAAGTCGTGTTGGAGCAAGACGGGAATTCTTCGGCTCGGCGGAACCTCCAGAAAACTCCGTCATTGCCCGTTTCCTTGTGAAGTCGATGCTTCTTCCTTCAATGAACTTGTGAATCGGTGCTATTTATCCCTAATGGTTTTAATCTACTTCTAATACAGTCTCTACAATGCTTCGCCCTTTGCGACGGACATGGACAAGTCGCAAGTGCCTGCATCTGCGGCCCCAACCCCGAGCCTTTGCGAGCGCCGCATCTTCTCCGACAACGTCCTCTGAATACATCCCAGCAGACAACAGTGCAGCAAAAGCGAAGACCGACGACCATACTCTGCGCTGTGTTTTTGATTCTCAGCCATTCTGGAATGAGTTCTCCCAGCAGCGCACCTCCACAGTCTCCAGACAAGCCGGATTGGTACAAAACCAGTACCTGACAACGCCCGAAGGCTTCAGGACATTTGCAAATGTCTCGCTACAAAGATGTCAGGCCATTGTGGCTAAGGTGCTTGCCGCCTCGACGGTGGACGAGTATAGGGCGCTAGCACGAGATCTTGACCGGCTCAGCGACCTCTTGTGTCGTGTCATCGACCTATCCGACTTCATTCGAACTATCCACCCCGATCCACGGATACAAGAAGCAGCCACGCAGGCGTGGGCTCTTATGTTTGAATATATGAACGTTTTGAACACAACCACGGGGCTCCATGAACAGCTCAACAAGGCTTTGAACAACCCCGAGGTGACATCATCATGGACCGAGGGAGAGAAAATCGTTGCCCAAATTCTGAACAAGGATTTCTCGAACTCCGCGATTCATATGCCGCCCAATGTGAGACAACGCTTTGTGGAGCTTTCGAATGATGTGAGCCAGTTGGGCTCGGAGTTCATGAATGGCGCAGAGCCTGCGAGGTCCCAGGTCGTCTTTGGTGCCAACAGCCTCCAAGGATTGGATCCTATGGTCATCTCCAAAATTAAGAGGTGGAACAAGAAAGCCCCGGTACCGACTACGGGGGTCATCCCTCGACTTGCTCTTCGCTCAGTTCACGATGAAGATGTTCGCAAACAAATATATCTGGCGACCAGAACATCGAGTAAGCGCCAGATTCACAGATTGGAGGAGCTTCTCATGAAGAGATCTGAGCTAGCACGACTCACTGGACACAACAGCTTTGCGCACATGACTCTCGGTGACAAGATGGCCAAGACACCCGAAGCTGTGTCCAACTTCTTGACTTCACTTGTTTCGAGCAACCGGGGCCCAGTCCAGGAGGAGCTATCCAAGCTGCAGGCCTCAAAGCCAGGCTCGGCTCTGCAGCCCTGGGATCATGCATATTACGTTCACAAGCGCGTTTTGGAATATTCCCAGGCTCGTCGCTCTCGTCACATGGGCGTCATCAACGAGTTCTTTTCATTGGGGACAGTGATGCAGGGTCTTTCTCGACTCTTTGACCGTCTGTACGGTGTACGCCTGGTTCCAAATGAGGCATCTCCCGGTGAGACCTGGCACCCGGATGTTCGTCGATTGGATGTAGTGGACGAATCCGATAATCACATCGCAGTCATCTACTGCGACTTATTTACCAGGCCAAGCAAGCACCCCAATCCTGCTCACTTTACTCTCCGCTGCTCGCGCGAGATTTCCGCGGAGGAGGTCGCCGAGTGTGCTTCAATGAACGAGACTGCACACCCGAACGATGGCATGGCGACTGGTGTCGACCCGCACACCAGAACTTTACGTCAACTTCCAACCATTGCCCTCGTTTGCGACTTCCAGGAGCCACAGGCCAATGGCAGCGGTCAGCCGACTTTGCTAAATGAACAGAGCGTTCGTACCCTGTTCCACGAGATGGGCCATGCAGTCCACTCTATACTGGGCCAAACACCTCTTCAATCCATCTCGGGTACCCGATGCGCTACGGACTTCGCCGAACTTCCCTCTGTATTGATGGAAAGTTTTGCCACAGCACCAGAGGTCCTCAGCCTCTACGCGCGGCACTGGAAGACCGACGAGCCTCTGTCTGAGGCCATGATGCGAAGCATGGAGCTAGATCGCACTGCGCACGGATCTATCTACGGTGCGGTTGAGAATGAGGCTCAGATCCTCATGGCGCTCGTTGACCAGGCATACCACACGATCCCAGCTGAAGTCAGCTCCGCCGGCATCGACTCTACCGCCATCTACCACCGAGTCTTCGGTGAGCACTCATGTCTACCCGATCCGGCCAACCTACAGCCACCTACCTCGTGGCAGGGCTTCTTCGGCCACCTGTATGGCTACGGTGCCACATATTACAGTTATATCTTTGATCGCGCGATCGCGAATAAACTTTGGCAGGACGTCTTCCAGTCCGGCCGGGCGGCTACTGATCGCGCCGCGGGCGAGCGATACAAGAACGAGGTTCTCCGCTGGGGCGGTGGTCGCAATGGCTGGAAATGCGTAGCTGGCGTGCTGGGAAGCAGCAATCCGTCCAACACAAACGGTCGTCTGGCTGAAGGCGGCGATGAAGCGATGAGTGAGGTTGGTCGCTGGGGCCTCGGGCGCGAAGGCGTATCTGGATAATGTGACCCCGCGAGTATACTGCGTACCCTGATTGCCTTCTGATACATCTCGGCCTCACAAGCTTTGTAAATAAACATATGTTCATCATCATATTGGTCGGGTCATCTTCTGCCAATGAATAAACTCTTGCGGCTTGCAACGGATTGACCTACATCACAAGATTCCACCGGATACGTCCAGCTGCACGAGGACGGCCACATGCTATTCCACCCAGTGTATCCAATAGGAGACTGCTCAGGCTGTCTAGTGATCTCCGACGGCGCATTGGACGCCAGAGTCCGAGGCTAGGCCACTGCTAGGTAGCGCCACCGTTGGTGGGTCAATAACGGGGGTAACGGGGTGTCGGGCATGTCTCACTTCCCCTTTGTCTGTGTCTCAGTGGATATTAGACTTGATCACTTGTTTATGTTCTTGAAGGATCTTGGACTGCGATAACCTCGGCATGGAAGGTGGTGAACACTGAACAATTGGAAGTTCCCCTTCTTTTCAGGTTGTTAGGGCCAAGACTGAACTATGACCTCCCCCCGGGCCCCCACTGGGCCACTCCCGTCTCATAGCAACCTCTCGCGAATTTAAGCCAAATCTGCACTTTTCTCCCTTAAGCTTAGAGAACCTCTGACGTACTGTCCCATTTCCCCTCTGCATGGTGGCTTGCTTTAGCGGTACTCCCCTGGTATCCCCCGAGGGTACCACCGGCGAACTAATGTTGAGCTACACTGCCTAGGCATGGCACATGCTCTTTGTGTAAATTGGCGGAGTATAAGGTGGGATTAACCCCAAACTCCGTGGGAAATTGGTTTTTACTGTTTTACAGACTATCTGTCCTCTATGAAGGTCCAGTATAGACCGGAAGGTACGTTCTGGAAGACGTGAAAAAGCCCTTAAGTATCTCCTTGTTGCAGGTGCGTGCAATGCTACATTCTCAACATAAGCAAGTATTTATATACGTGATAGGAATTCACCGTATTTCGCTCATTCTATTGGAAGATTGCCGAGTCAACTTTCTTTCAACTCCTCAAAGTACGAAGTCCCGTTTGCTGGGAGTAAATTATTTATTCCCGGTCTGGCCTCACATCTTCCTTCATATATCCTTCTATCGCAAGCCGAAAGTCAGACTATTCACACCAACATGCCTGATATTATCATTGTCAATGACAATGCATCCTTTTCTTCGAGTGACACCTTCTCTACCCGAGATTCAATAGAGCAGCCCCGACCTCAACTCCGCCGGAAAAGCACAGTCGTCCAGCTCACAAGAAAAGTGTCTAAGAGGATATCCCAGTCAATCCTTCGAACGGGATATCAAGAGCATGAACTAAGCGAAAGAAACCTCAGAGATCTCAACAACGCAACACATACTGCACCCATCACACACACACCAGAGCGCGAGCGCCAACTCCACGGAGTAAACCTACGCGGCGCTATCCACGAGCACATTGAAGAGGAATGTCCTCCCGTGGATGTAGAGGCGGTACGAGAAATGCGTCTTCACGAGTCATACGCCGCCTTCTGCCATAATTTCACACTATCAGGAAATACCAGAATGAGCAGACGCTTCCACTTGTCCATGGGACTAGAAAGGGCAGATGAAAACGTCCAGCCTGATCCAACACACCAAATACGAGAAAATGAAATCAACGACTCTGAATTTCCGGGATCTCATACCAATCCCGAACCTACGGTCCATTCACGGCCCAGACCAACTGCCGTCGTGTTCCCAATATCAGACACATCTATAGATCGCAACAACACATCCACCTCACAATCAATAGCAACTGAGAAGCGAGCACAAACATGGCCAAATCCAATACCCCCAAAGGCTGAAGAAGACTTTACCAGCATTCGTTCAAGTTTCGAGATAAATCGCAACAATTACCCACACCCACCTCCCCAGGTCATCACACCAACTGTCTGGATGGATCAGCAGCGCGAGGAACAGAATCGCAAAGCAGCCCGACGACAGAGGATGCTCAATCCGTTCCGCTCGTGGTTTCTGGCGAGTCAGCCCTCGTGGGGACGGAGGTATGAAGTTGTCGAATAACAGGTTCGAAGATGCGAGTCAGCTGAAGCAGGTCTGAGACGTTGGATGGGTTTAGAATTCACTGGTTGTATTTTAATGTTCCATCTTTTGTTCATCTTATCCTAATTAAACGTATCTTTACTTTCTTTTTCTGTGCTGCCCTGCTTTGTTTGCTTTTTCTTGTGAAACTTGTCGACTCTAGACTCTAGAGACCTGCTTTCAACGGCACATGCACCAATCCTAGGTTGCAGACTTGGGAGAATATCAGTTGCCGAAGGTCTCGTGGTTGTTGCATATACTGTGGTATGTGGAAATACATATTCGTCAGCTTCAATGCAGGATGTCCAAAAGCAATGAACATATAGTAGTAGGCAACCATGAAGAAACTGCCCGGTATTCCGATGTAGTCACGTAGTCTCGTATTGACGAAGTATAAAGACAAGGCTTATCCAGTCGTTCCAAGGTTGGCACAGTCCTTCAGGATAAGATGCACCACCATAAGCGTCACATTCATGCATGTATGTCGATGCAGTAACTAGTGAAGACAAACCAAGGGTTCCGTGGAAGAGTCGTAAACGCATGTTAACTCGGACTTATTCCGAGCCTTATTCGACAAGCCAAAAAGAATAGAAAAGATCATTGGGCTCAGAGAAAGTGAAGTATACAACGAGAAGTACAAAAAGTAGAAACAAAAAGATGGACTCGCGGGGAATCGAACCCCGGACCACTCCCATGCTAAGGGAGTATTATACCACTAAACCACAAGCCCATTGCATGAAAGAGACTGGGCTTTTGGACTACATGAAAATAAAGCATTAGTACATCATACGCAGTACGAGCAGCATTGTCTCATGGCGACGAAAGACGTCAATCTCAGTTAACCATTGCATCCTCATATATCGTAGGTGCTAATGATAAGAAAATCACGGAGATAAACTAGCAGACAATGCCAATGTACTAACTAGATAAAATGACATTGCGACGTGGGATGAAACCATATATACGAGGCTCAAAGACCAGGCATACCCATGCCCTTCATCGCGTAGGGTAACTCTCACCAAGGGGGTATGGGGGAATGTAGATATCGCCAGAAACAAAGAAAACCATCGACCCTTGCCGAACCGCTAAAAAACAAATCAAGTGTGTTGTCCAACCCGCCGAAAACCAACCTTGGTGAGAAAATAATGAAATGAGTCTCGCTACGTGTCTTTCATATCAACAATACGCCCTTCCTCACGTGCTGTTTCCAAATCGGTTTGAAAACCAGCTGGCGAATCCTCCACCGTTGCCCTCACTCCGGCTAAGCTCTCGAGGGCCAGGTTGTCCACCCTGTCCACGCTCTCGTTCAGGAGAGCGACGAGGGGAAAGTCGTGGCGATAGCCGGCTCTGCAGCGAGGATAAAGAGGATCGGCCGCTGCGCGATGTCCGCGCAGAACTGTGGCGCCGCCGGGATGCTGATTGCTCGGGGCTATCTTGGACTACGACGGGATTCTCACGGGTGCCCTCTCCATTTCTGATATATACTCGTTAGTAAGGTTCTAAACAAGTGTCTAAACTCGGAACCGCCCAACTTACCCCATATTTGAGTCGATACCGCGACGGCAATGTGGGCAAGTGTTGTTTTGGGTCAGCCAGGCTTCGATGCAGCTGAAATGAAACCAGTGCGTGCATGGTAACACTGTGACTTCCGTACCGAGTTCGACATTATCTAGGCAAATGGTGCACTCCGCTTTTGACTCGCCGCCCAGCATCTCTTTGTCAACTTTTTTCCTTGGCAAAGACTGAATGGCAGTCTGTGATGCTGCCGGTGGCGCAGTGCTGGCACCTCCAGTGTGCTCGATCAGCTGCTCGATGACCCGATCAAGCGCCTCCTGCGAATAAACTGCGTCTCCAATTCGATCCATGTTGAGAATGGCGGACAGTATGGAAAGAGGATTCGGAGCTGCTGCGCCACGGCCTCCCCGGCCGCCTCGCATTGATTGTGTTCCAAGGTCAGCACGGATAGCGTCCATGATCCTAGATCCCGGTCAGTTTCCTAGCGAAGAGAAGCAGTAGAAATAGAATCGCACATACTCGGTTATCGTCATCGGGTTGCGATTTGATTGCGGGCCATTTGTATTGCGGGGAGATAGGCCCGGGTGATGGCCGGTGAGGTGGTCGTCCTGAAGCCAGTCGGGAGCCGTGGAGGAGTTAGGATCGAGAGACTCCTCCCCATATCCTCTGTAAACACGAGGATTCGGCTCCATGAAGTCTACGTCTCGTAGCATCGCACCGAAGGTTTCCAACGCCATCGGGACAATAGGACTTGGATCGTTGCGCTGACCGGAGGCTGTTCCGGCTTCAAACGTCGTACTACTGAATGAGAACCGCCCGTCGGGGGACCTGTATGTGCGCAGAGAGGGATATCCAGAGGAGGCGTTCCCAAAAAGACCCAAGCCTTGCGCTGAATATGACTCTTCTTGTTCCCACGGGTTATGGTCTCTCCACGGGTTGCCGCGTGGAGCCGACGATGACCCAGCCTGGGGTTGGGGTGATGGGGAAGCTTCGGAGGGCATCTCTGGAGGAATCTCAATCTTAGAGAAAGTCAAAGCGTTAGAAAACTAGAAGAAACTTCGAGGGAGAAGAAATTCGCCATACGATCTCCGTGAACTCGGATTCACAATGCGGGCACGTCAAACCCCCGTCCTTAAGCCAAACCCCGCCACAGGCATGGCAGAACATGCGATCGCTGTCCATGTCGAGATGTTGTAAATACTAACAACGGGCTAGGGAGCTATGAGATGTTGTACAACACAGATGTTAGGATTGAAGCCGATTGAGTCGATAAGCGCCAGCGCAGTCACAGAGTCATGCCTTATCTGCGGGGGGTGGCGAGGTAACAGTTGGGTGTTGGCTGGCTAGTTAATCATTATTTTATTGGATAGGGGGAAATGAGAGGAGAAGGAGGAGGCAGTGTGTCTAGAGAGTGTATCACAAACGTGGCAAGGCAAATAGTTGGGAGCGAGAGCCCAAAGATGAAGTGATTAGGAGGTCGGCGGCTGGAACGAGGCAATGACGTTCGATCAGTGATCGCCTCCATCGCCTGAATAAGGCAATGAAGCTAGTTATATCATGAAACGAAGAACTTTCCACGTTTCGTTGTTGACAAAAATAGAAAAGTTCATGCATCAGGCAGCCTTATTTCTTTGTATTGATATGTTGGATTCATGTCGGCGAATTTGGGTGTGATGCAAGGGCGAAGAGAGGCGAAGTATACACATCCACCCCCTTCTCTCTAGGGCTTGCTTCAGGTTTACTATAGAACGACCTCTCTTTCTACAATACATAAAAGCAGTGAATATTCAATATGATTCAAGGACTAGTACAAAGTAAATAATAAATAGCAATAAATAGTCACTTTTTCCATGCAGGGATACAAATTCCTCGCGATCATCTCATCGCCAGATACAGTGGGAGAGTGAACTGAAAAAGAAGACAGCAATGGATATCACAGGAAATGCAATTGAACCGGTACCCTCAAACACCCCGGCAAAAAGACGTAGGACAAAGCAGTTTACTTGATCTCAAGGAGCTTGACATCGAAGATGAGCTTGGAGTTGGCGGGAATGCCGGGAAGGGCCTTCTTGCCATATGCGAGAGATGGAGGGATGGAGATACGACGCTCACCACCGACAGCCATGCCGGCAACACCAATGTCCCAACCCTTGATCACCTCACCCTTTCCGAGCTTGAAGGTGAAAGGCTTGCCCTTCTTGTTGGAGTCGAAGACCTTGCCGTTCTCGAGCTTACCGATGTAGCGCATGGCCACGGTGTTGCCACTCTTGGCGGCAACGCCCTTTCCGAGCTTCTTGTCGTCAATCTTCACACCACGGATCTCCTTGACACCGAGGGTGCCGGTGGGCTTGTCGCCGGAGGGAGTAGGGCCCTGCTCGAGGTTCTTGGCGAACTGGACCTTCTTGTCGGTCTTGGCCTCCTTCTTCTCATCCTTCTTGGTCTCCTTAGGCTCAACAGCGGCGGCATCACCGTTGTTCTTCTTGAGCTTCTTCTGCTGGGCCTTGGTCAACGCGGGCTCTTCAGCCTTGGTAGACTTGGCCTTGTCGGCCTTGGCCATCATGTCGTCGAGGCTGGCCTCCTCCTCGGCGGCGCGCTTGTTCTTGCCCTTCTTGGTCTCGACAAGCTTAGGAGCCTCATCCTCGCTCTCAACCTCGGTGATTCGGGGATCCTCCATGTCGTCAAGGTCGTCGCTCTCATCACCACCCTGCATGGCCATGAGCTCATCCATGTCGAGCTCATCCTCATCGGGGGACAGATCGTAGTCATCCTCATCGTCCTCATCATCGTGGTCGTGATCGTGATCGTGACCCTCGTCGAGACCAATGACGTAGTTACCAGTCAGGAAGACGGTGTGGTTTCCGGTGACCTTGAAGAAGACAGGCTCACCCTCGCAGACAGTGATATCCAGAGGCTGTTGGTAGTTCTATAGGAGAATTGAATGTAAGTGGGTGAAAATTTTGCTACTCGCAGAGGCAATTGGCCTTACCTGGCTGGGGCTCAATGTGCAGATAACGTTCTCATCAAGCTCGAGGCCCTCCTCGGACTCAGAGTCCTCGTCGTCAAGGGCAGGGCCCTTACCCTTGATGAGCTTAGAGATGGCAGCCTTCAAGTCGAAGTCCTCATCGTCATCCTCCTCATCATCGTCCTCCTCCATAGCGTCCTCGAGATCCTTGAGGGCAGCAGCTTCACGGAGTTTGCGAGCCTTCTCCTTGTCGCTAGGGCCACCGTTGGACTCTTCCTCATCCTCAGACTCCTCCTCATCCTCATCACTGTAGTCCTCATCATCCTCATCATCCTCATCGAGGTCAAGACCGGGAGGAGCGCGAATAATCTTCAGAGTGGAGCGGGAAGGCTTGCTGGAGTCCTGCTCATCCTCGAACTCTGGGGCCTCATCGGGATCGATAGCGGCCATGCTAACGCGGAACTAATTCAATATCAGCATGAGTTTAGTCAAATGGTCGGTGCAACGGTGCAAAACTGACAGAAGCAGCAGCGTTGGGAACTGCCTGGACCATGGCACCGGGAGGAACCCGGAGCGCATAGACTGCGACAGGCTGAACGGCAGACATTATGTATAAGTGAAATTAAAAGAGATTCGATGTGAGAGAGAATGGGTGAAAAGCGAATGAATCTGGTTGAGGGAAAAAGAAGAGGAAAGAAAAGAAAAGTTGCTACCCAGCAACAGCTACGGCAAAAAATTTGGAGAGAAAAAAAATTCGATCAATGAGATCAGAGGACAGCTCACCGCCCCTATATTGCCTTGTGTGACCGCTGTTTGGAAGTTTGGGTCCACGTGATGATTACCGAGCTTCGCGCGAGAGGGCAACCATCTCTCTGTTGTCTCTACTCATAGCTCGGTCATGATGGTAGTTGTAGCCCAACATGGGCTCCCGTCATGAGACAAACTCAAGTGCAGTGCGAAAGCGCATTGAAAATCGTACGTAGGGTCGGCATATTGGTCTCCACCCTTATCTGACCGCATTTAGATGACTTCAATGACGAAGAAGGCGAGGAGTATGAGGCTTCCAGCTTTGGTGGGTTTGGTGACTATATGCGCCGAAAAAAGTTGAAGCTGCAGAACCTTGATGCAGAAATTCGAGCCTCAGCTGGTGATTGCCCGCTCATATTTCGCGGTGTGGTTGCCCATGTCAATGGGTACACTCAGCCTTCTCTCCAAGACCTACATCGTTTGATCGTCAGCCATGGAGGTGGTTTCCTTCAATACCTTGATGGCAAGACCGTTGCCACTCACATCATTGCTAGCGCTTTGACACCCAAGAAACGTGAAGAGTTCCGTCGGTATCGCATAGTGAGCCCTGCGTGGGTGACGGAAAGTATCAGGGCAGGTCGTCTACTGCCGTGGGATGAATTTAGAATAGTAGATGAAGGCCAGGCACAAAGAGTGCTCAAATTCGATGATGGTCGATTTACCAGTCAGGCGAATAGCCCTCGTACGGGCTACAAAGAGCAATCGAGAACTAGCTGGTACAACTCTCAGCTGCGAAATACCAGCACCGTCGGAGATAATATTGGTTCTTCATCTAAACCTCTGACCCCATCTGCACGATCGGACATCTCACAGATTGCCACGCCGACCCTGCCGACCCAGCCATCCCAGTCAGACTATGGGGATTTTCCTAGCTTTACGATGGAGGCTATGGAAGATACAGGAAAGGAAGTTGCTCGTGAGCCACCAAAAGAGATGCCAGCTAGTGATGCGACGCAGCCTTCAACGCCAGAACCACCGATTGATCCCGAACCATTCCCGGCCCTCAATCAAATCAGCCCTACAAAACCAGAATTGACGTCTGAAGAGTACAACGCACAACTCCTTGCAGATCCACAGATGCAGAAAATCTCTGCTGTCAATCCGGACTTCTTGCAGCAATATTACAGAGAGTCTCGCCTTCATCATCTGTCGACCTGGAAGGCGGAGTTGAAAGCCCAGCTGCAGGCTGCGACGAAGGAGAAAGCACTGTCTCGGAGACCCAAACCAAAGCCTGTACCTGGAGCACGACGGTATATACTCCATGTGGACTTTGACTCGTTCTTTGCGGCCGTCTCGCTTTTAAAGCATCCCGAACTCCAGGACAAGCCGGTTGCCATCGCTCATGGCTCGGGGTCAAGCTCCGAGATTGCTAGTTGCAATTACCCTGCACGTGCCCGGGGTGTTAAAAATGGAATGTGGATGAAAGGTGCTTTGCAATCGTGTCCTGAGCTCAAGGTCTTGCCTTATGATTTCCCTGCCTATGAAGATGCGAGTCGGAAGTTCTACACCGCGATACTTGCCGTTGATGGCGTTGTGCAAAGTGTTAGTATTGACGAGGCTCTGATCGATGTCACCGAACTATGCGTCGAAGCCGGTGGCTCAAACGGAAAGAAGATATCGGAAGGATCTATCGATCGCGAGCAATTCAAAGCGGACGAAATTGCCCAGGCCTTACGGGATTCAATCAAGCAGAAGACGGGATGTGCGGTGTCTGTCGGTATTGGCGGCAACATTCTGCTTGCGAAGGTCTCTCTTCGGAAAGCTAAGCCCGCTGGGCAGTTCCAATTAAAGCCAGATGCCGTGTTAGACTTCATTGGAGATCTCACAGTTAACGCTCTCCCAGGTGTGGGCCATAGCACGGCAATTAAGTTGGAGGAACTGGGCGCCAAATTTGTCAAAGACATCCGAGATATTCCGAAAGACAGGCTGATATCTGGCTTGGGACCCAAAACTGGGATGAGAATGTGGGAATACGCTCGTGGAATTGACCGGACAGAAGTCGGTGACCAAGTAACGAGGAAATCTGTGTCGGCTGAGGTCAATTGGGGCATTCGCTTTGTCAACCAGGAGCAAGCCGATGAATTTGTGCGGTCCCTCTGTGAGGAGCTTAATCGAAGATTGATGGAGAATCTGGTGAAGGGAACCCAGCTCACACTTAAAGTCATGCGACGATCAATGGACGCTCCTTTGGAACCCGTCAAACATCTTGGCCATGGAAAGTGCGATGTGTTCAACAAGAGCGTCGCTCTTGGTGTTGCGACCAATGCACCAGACGTGATTGCCAAAGAAGCAATATCAATGCTGAGAAGCTTCAACTTTTCACCAGGAGATCTGAGAGGTCTGGGCGTACAGATGACCAGGCTGGAGCCAATCAAGACTGGCGGCTCGGGCCCTGGAAGCAGTCAACGGCAGCTCAACTTTCTAAAGTCTCCCCCTCGCAAGAAGGCTGTCCCAGAAGCAGACCCGGACGAGCTGGAAAGTCCGCACAAAGATGGATCTGTCAGGATCCAAGCGGATCCTGTCCTCAGTGACAGTGCTCACAAACCTCTCAATATATCGGGTTCCCAGTTCATTATGCCCACTCAGGCAGATCCCAAAGTGGTTGCGGAGTTACCGACAGATATCAGAGCAAGACTTGTTGCACAAGCAAAGCCGCGGCGGGATTCTCGCATAGGATCCCCATGTCCCCCGCCACGGTCAGCAGGACAACCTGCTCGAGCAGACCTTCCCCCTCAGTCCCAGCTGGACCCAGACACATTGGCCGCATTGCCCGAAGATGTGCGCAATGAAGTACTTGGTTACTATAACGAGCCAGCGAATATCCCTGCACCACCACCTGCACCCGCAGTGTCCGAGCCACGCCCATCAACCTCCGGCTCTCTCAGACCGAAAAGGCCAGTCTCACCCCCCAAAAAGCGGCGTGGCCGCCCGCTCAAGTCGGCAGCCCCTGCGAACAAGCCTAAACAAAAGCCTCTATTTCAATCGAATTTTGGCTTCGTTCCCCGCCCGGTCGCTCCGCCTGCTGGTCTTGATGACGAGGTCTCATCCAGACAAGCGTCACCAAACGTCGAAGAACCGGCAGAACCTCCACTTGAGGTTTCAGCTGATTTTCTTGCCGCTTTACCCGAAGATATCCGACGAGAAGTCCTCGAAGAACAAGAACGCACACGCATGCAACAGCGCTCACGAGCTTCTGCGAGCGCCCAAAGACCCCCTTCTCGAGCACAAGAGGCTCCTCCACCCGCACCGGTTCCCGTAGAGAAACGCCTTCCTCTACCCCCGCTCCCGAAACGTCCAGTCTTCACATCACAGCGTTTGTCCCAATTGCCGGATCTGCGGGATGCCGTTGGCTCCTGGCATGAAGCGTTTGCAGCAGGCGGCCCATATGCCGAAGACGTTGCGTCATTATGTAAATATCTGTCTAGCGTGACTTTGCAAGAGAAGGATCTGGACAAAGCTGTTTCGGTGGTGCGGTGGTTGATGTGGTTGGTCGCTGATTATTCGCAGCAACGAGGTTCCGAGAAGCTACAAGAATCCCGGTCCGACGAAACTATACCCTGGCAAGAGGCTATTAAGGCGATGCAGGACAGTGTCCAGAAGGCTTCGGAACAGAGAGGGCTGCCGCCAGTGGACTTTTTGTAAATCCCCAATAGTATTTCTCAGACCGTTGAATGTGCATGCTATGTATAGGATGAAGAGCGCCAATTCTTGTATCAAGATGACTTATAAAGGCCCACAAGTAACAAACGCCAATAACGGTGAATAACCCAATCAATGTCTCTAACTACTGCTTTCTTAGGAGGTGCTGTAAGACAATAAGAAATGTGATAGATCGAGATGAGAGCCGTCATGAGACGATAGATCAGATTTAAGGGGGAGTGCAGGCGTGGGCGTTTGTAGTCCCGCGGCCCCGCGGCCCGCCTCACCATCCATGGATCTGTTGTGTTGATATCTCGAGTCTCCCCCGTCCGTAGTATTTTTCTTCTCATCTCCTTCGTATCAGCCATCCCAAAATGCAGCCTGTTACGAATGGTCAGTTCTCTTTCAACGTCGACACATTCTATGTCGCCGCGTCGGGTGGACAGGTCCACCGGCGTGCAGCACCCACTGAAATCAAAGCCCTATACGACACCGGGTCTGCAACCAACGCACCAGATCATCCAGGCCACTGGTATGAAGCGCAGCTCCTCCACTATGGCCTGCCGTCGTCAAAGGTCAAATCAACTGCAAAGATGAGACTGTTGAAAGCCTTGCAGGAGCGTAAATTGCGTGTTCCGAAGGAACATGTACAGATCGAGAAGGATTTGAAGAAACAATGGAAGAATCAGGGAGAACAGCTGCCGGCTAACACCAAAAATACGACAACTAAAGCCGTCACCACTAAGACGACTACGGTTTCTAAGACTGTTATGTCTAAGGCTACTGAGATTAAGGCTGCAGCATCAAAAGCTGCCGCTAAAACCGCTGCTACCAAGGCTCCGGCTGCTCCCAAGGCTGCTGCTCCCAAGGCTGCTGCTCCCAAGGCTGCTGCTCCCAAGGCTGCTCCCAAGGGCACCGTACCTAGGGCTACTGCGCCTCAGGCTGCTGAATCTCAGGCTGCTGCACCTCAGGCTGCTGCACCTGAGGCTACCGCGTCTAGGGCTCCTCGTACGAAGCTCACGGCACGCAGGGGGGCGGTCCCCCGCTTGCCACTAGAGTCAGATACGCGACAGCCGAGGCCGCAACGCCCAAGCCTGCCCCAGTGAAGAGAAAGAGGGCTGAAGATGAGGAAGAGACGTTCAGCCGACCACAGACTGCCAGACGCAGCTTGCCTGCAGACAGAACACAGGCGACCACGCATGCAATCTCACAGCCGATGGTATGGCGCGGGCAGGTGTACGCAGACGCGCCTCCATCTTATGAATCTGACTGTGAGACGGTAAGTATTCTGCCCCACGTATGAAGAAATTGACCGTGTCCTTAACTTGCCCAATCAGAGCGGTTCGACTTCCCACGATTTCTACGATGACGACCCTTACGATGATCGAATGGACATCGATGACGCGAGCGAGCCTTATGGTCGACCATCTCCATCTCCACCCAGATTTCCACCCAGAATTAAGAGCACGAGCCTCGGTCTGATCAACGGAACGTACGAAATCCAGTCGCCCGATATCGAAGGCCAATGGCCACATTACATTCCATATGAGGGATTGGAGTTAACTATCCGTCTTAATGGAAAAGAGGTTTGGGGGTCGTATCACTTCGGTATATTCGGAGGCGTATTCTGGATGCTGCACCGACCTATGAAGGCTTCTACTGAGGAAATTCCCTTTGAGTGGCGCGGAAGAGAAATGGGCACTGGGGAGATGAGTTTCGGCTCTTCCAATCAGGGTTATATTATGTTTCTTGGGGATGGGAAGATTGCTGGGTCTATAAATTGCATGGGTAATCTGGGGTTCCAGGGGGAGAAGGTTGGCAGTGAGGTTCAGACTGCTAGTCAGCTGGAGTATGAATGGGGTGGGTACAACCAAGAAGAATATGACCGAGAGAACAGGGCTCGGTGGCGGTGAACTGAGGTGGTACGCTTCGTCCGATGCATGAGCAACTGGTCTACTTGACCCAACTCAGATCTGAGAACCAGTGAGCTACATATCGCACTTCGCTTGATTACTGGGCGAAACAACTATCTGATACCTAGTAATGGAGTTGGTGTTGTCTCAATTCTGCCGAATCAACCGTAAAGTGGAATATATGCATCAGACTTGGTGGCTGTCAAAACCTTGACATTCGGGTATATACGATTCCTTAAAACACAGATACCCAAAGGCAGCTATAATATCTAAGCCCAAGCGCCGACAATGCTCATGCAGAAAGCCCCCAGAAACACCAAGATGCAAGCATAAACTCTCCTCCTTCCACGAAGGATGCGCCAACTCTCGTCACTAAGGAAGTCTTCCGACATCAACTCGACAAGCGAGGCGAAAATCAAAAGTCCAGCCGAGATCGCATTCATGACGCCAACCACGAGCAGCCCAACTTCTGAATCAGGGCTGTAGAGAGTGTGTGTTGCGAGACCAATGGCCTGTCCGATCGGAGTTCTGTTATTTCTGTTAATATCTGTTTGTTTCTGGAGGAGGCAGGGGAAATGAAAACATACGTGCAGCCATACGCAAGTGACATTATCCAAGGCTGGAGTTGCTTTTTTGACCATGGGAGTGAGGCGATGCGGGATCCGAGAGCCAGGCCTTCGAATGTTTCTGTGATTTACTTGGTCAGACTCGTTTCATCTAATCGGTGTGGACGAATGGGAAAACTCACGATGGAAGACAATGGCAATCAATAGAATTACGAATTCGCTGCCGACTGACACGCTGAGTGACATGCCGATGAAAACACTGTGGAACAGAATTCCCATTTCGAGGAGGTAGACCTGCAGTGTTTCTTTTCTTTGCTTCTGCTCCGGAGTCAGGGCGAAGGTATCATCGCTACGCTCCGGGTCTTCCTGGATTGTCCCGCCGTTCTTCTCGTGACAGAATTGAACATCTGGTGCCGAGACAACACGGATTACTTCTTCGTTGCCTTCGCCAAGTCGATTGATAGCCCGACTGATGCTTGCTGACCTTCCGATCAGCGGACCCATATCTCGCAGATGGGACCGGCCATCCATTCCTCCCGCGGAGTACGAGCGCTGTGCCATAGGTCGCACGGGAGTTCTAGGCAGCTCCAGAGCAAGACTCGAAGTAGAAGAAGAAGTTGAAGTTGAAGGCCGTCTTGTATCGACTGGGGAAGAGCACCGTCTTGATCTCGGTGGTTGGGACTGATTTCCTCCGCCACGACACATGCTTTGGGCTGGGCTGAAGACCATTTCGATTACGGTCACGAGAAAGATACCTCCCAGCGCAATGGCGCCTGGCATAGCTGGATAGTCTTTTGTCCAGAAGTTTGATAGACACGGATCTCCCAGTGAAGTGAATGCTGTTGGAAGGAGATGCACGAATGCCGTGGCGATGAGGACACCGGTTCCGAAGTGGGTGACAAAGAAAAGGAATGCAGGCGGAATATGCATTCTAGGGAACCTTGTTGCCAGGATAGGAAATGCACATGCGATACTTGAAGTGCCCAGGATGATGAAGAGGGCTCCAACGTGCAAGGGGAGA
This sequence comes from Penicillium bovifimosum, assembly GCF_028826915.1. Lineage (NCBI taxonomy): Eukaryota > Fungi > Ascomycota > Eurotiomycetes > Eurotiales > Aspergillaceae > Penicillium > Penicillium bovifimosum. The sequence continues at coordinate 1,561,025 of NW_026622714.1, read as the reverse complement.
TCGTATGCGCCCCGGGCGCCTCCTTGGGCACAGCTTGAGAATCTTTTGACTGGCTCTTGATATTGCTGTGTGACAGGTACTTCCAATAGAACAGACTGGTGAGGGGTGAAATATTTCTTCAGACTATCGAATGAAATGGCTGCTGAGACGAGTAGCACCGATAGGAGCCATAGAGCCCAGCTCTTGATAGTCTGGAGAACATTGTTTGGATCTGGGTCTTCATGACCCGGTACATTAGTTTGGGGAGCGAGGCTTCCTGTTCGATTGTTAGAGAACGATATATTCTTTGCTAGTACGGAGTAAGAGATTGATACCTGACATCGTCAGGGAAGCCTCGCGCCCCGCGCCAAGGTCATCCCCCGCAATTTTTTCCTCCAGCGGAAGAATGCCCTTGACCTTCCAATTGGAGCTTCCCCGCAAGACTCCTCCAGTTTCATCTTCTTTGTTCTCGCGGGTGTTTGAGATGCCGTTAAGATCTTGCCGGGTGGTCAGGTCAGGCGCGAGAACCCGTGGGCTCTGATTCCACTCATCGTGGAGCAGAGTATCGTCGGTTCGAGACGGGCAGTTCATGGTGACCACTGCTTGTCTGTGAATTTTATTTTACTATATACGTACAACAGTGTACGTACGGTGACTTTATATTGAGTGGAAAGAAAGAGATCGAATTCTCCCGATCACAAGGCAGCTCCGATTCCCGAGGGCTGGGCATCTCGTGGCCCGACCCGGTTTTTTCTCGGTTCCATATCAGCGTACAGCTAGGTGATCGAGGCCACACCTTTTCCTCTTTATTATGGACCTATTGAAGAAGAAAAAAATCAAAATTACACAATCCTCTGGGATTAGCAATCTGCTTCAGAGGCAGAAAATGATATTTTCAATTCGTTTTATCGGTTTCTATCATTTAGCCCAAGGAGCTTTGGTAGGCACATCGGCATTTCCATCCTGTGAAGGTGGTGGCCGAGTCTGCGTAGACCAGGGTGCTCTGGTGGGTGACATAGGCCCAGGAGGCATCCTTGAGGTATCTGGAAGAATTGGGAGAGCGCCGGGCGCGCCGGGCGCGCCAGGCCTTGAAGTTGGGACTGCTTCTCTTCTGGCCCCCGCCCACGGGGCCGCTGTTGAGCCCATCGGGGGAACGGCCTGAGTGCCTGCGCCATGTTTGGCCCATGGTGCTTGAGTACCAGCTCCGGGCATTGGACGGGCAGCAGCTACATCAGGAGCACCACCATCCGGTGCAACAGGACGCGACTGAGGACCAGATGTGGAATGGGCCGTGGTAGAGGGCGGAACGGCATTTGGATCGTGATCCCAGCTGAATAAACATCCGAAAGGGAAGTGCTGTACTACGGGGAACTTCGACAGCACCTCGGCGTTGTACATCTTGATCATTCCCTGAAATCGGCTGTCAGCGCGAGCATTCCCACCGATCACCGGGATTACGGACCTTATTGATCTTGCCCCAGCCGGCTTGTATGCCGGAGATATCGAACAGCATGGGGCTGTGCTCCCAGAATGGGCCTCTCTTCACATCATAAATGAACCCGATTGCGGAGAAATATAGGTTGGTCAGACGTTCCTTGTCAACGATATTTCGTTGAATGATCGTGCTTGGCTCAGGCACATTAGGCAGTGAGCCTTCTTCGGGGGTCAGGTCGGTTTCGGTGATGGCAGGCGAGAACTGCGCAGACCCAAATATGTACGGAATGAAGGAATGATCATCGAGACCCCAGACGCCGTGAGAGCCAGCGGGCTCAAGGGTATATGTTTTAATGAGTAATCTGACAAGTTCGAGATATCTAGGCGACCAAATGTTAGTGACGGACGAAGCATATGCCTCACGGAGACTTGGCTGACGCACGGCTGGATTACGCCGACCACAATAGCTCGCTCCTCTGCACCTGGCTCGGTCTTGGGGAATCCCTGCAGCTTCCAGATTCCACCCAGAAAGGCGAGGAAGTTCATTTCATGACCGGTGCCATAATCCAATCGCTGCCCACTCCCCCAACTACCCAAGAAATATGCTTTCAACTCCGTCTCCGCCGTTGCCCCTTCATCCGATACTCTCCTCTGCAAGAGCTCAGCCGGTAGGCATTCCCTTAGCAGATCGGATGCACGGCTTTCAACAACCTCACACCATCTCCGAAAGCTTATATTTCCAAAGCGCCGGGGGCCAGTATCGGGTGGAACCTCTTGTATGATATCTTGAAGTTTCGAAAGCAGTTGCTGCAATTGTCGGATTGGAGCGGAATATTGTATCGCATCGCTATTGAGAGTCCATGCTTGTGTAGTATTGTCGGCCTGTTTAAGTGGAAACATGGATCGGTTGAGTTGTAGGATCCAGGTCATGATATCAGTATAGGCTTTTGAGGTCAGGAAAGCAGATACATCTTGCGAATCGTAGATCTTCTTGCGCGGTTCGATAAAAGCGTGAGACGCAGACTCGTCCAAAGTGGACAAGACACGAAAAGCCGGGCTATTAGCCATTGTTAAATACGAACAGAGTGGGCAGAGAGAAGAAAGGTTGGACTAGGAGGTTTGGAGGGGAAGCGGGATGTTATCGTTATCATCTGCTCCACTAGAGCTCCCTTGCCGCGTCTCGCTCCCAAACTTCCCCACGCGTCTTTTCTTTCAAGATGGCGAGGAGAAAACCAAGAAAACCCAATGCCTCTATCGATAAATCCGTGGGCCTTCTGAATAGTATCAACGCCTCTAAGTCCAATGCCGCGAATACAAAGAACCTCAAAAGGCGCCCTGCGACCGGTGCCGATATCTACGACATTCCCCGCTCTCCATCTCCACCGCATTCACAAGTTCCCCAGACCGAGCCAAGAAAGGCAGGCCGATTTGCGCTGAGGAGCCGCGGAGTGCCTAGCTCGGGGTTACCAGATCCCTCTCATAATGCTCCCAACGATGAAGAAGGCCAGAAACCCAACGATGACGAGTCCGGATCAGAAGACAGGGATGAAGAAGGCCAGAAGCGCGATGGCAAGTCCAGATTGGAAGACAGCGTGTCTGAATCAGATGACACTGAGCACGAGCCCGATCGAGAAGCATCTTACGATAGTTCAGACGAAGAAATGGGGGAGGGACTGGAGAAGCTGGAAAGTGAGGCCGAAGAGGATCTATTCGCCATACCAATTGATTTGTTCCCTGAGGATCAAGGTCAACCTGAGAAGGAGATGAGAGCTACAACCGAGAATAGGCACCGAGATGAGCGCAGAGGAAGATCCGAAGATCGAGCTAGACGTCAAGCTGAGGAACAAGCTGGACATGAGCCCAGCAATACATCCGACGGCGGAGACCCGTTTGAAGATGAAGAACCGGTAGACGATGATTCTGGAGCTGAAAGTCGGAACAGTCCAGCACCGCCCCAGCAAACCGCGAGATCATCTAATATCGAGGTGCAAATTATCCAGCATATAGCAAGAGAGCAGAGGCATCGCTCACATGTGAGTCGTGCGTCGTCAGATGCTCAAGCATTTCCAAGTGCTTCGTCGCAGATTCATGAAGTACCAGAGAGTACGATCCAGTCGCCTCGTCAAAACCAGGAGATTCAGGAAGTACCAGAGAGTCCGACGATGCAGTCGCCTCGCCAAAACCAGGATCGAAGAGTTCGCTCGGATCTTTTCTCCTGGCTGACGGATGCCACCAGAGACTCCGTTTTCAAAGACGACTGGGAAGAAATCCGCATAGGCCGGAAAATCATGAAAAATCACCAAGATTCCCGCATGAAAGAGCGCTTCAGGGATATAATCAAGCTAATTGCACGGCTGCGTTTTGTGTTTGAAACGATAACCCTCGACTCCGCCTCAGCTTCCACTTTGAGGCCTCAGTATCGCCTCATTGCCAACAGCATTTTCAAAGAGGTGCAGTGGATAATATCCAGCGAAGCCCCGGAGGATGAGGAGGGCGCGTATCTGGTCAATCAGCTCGAAGCCCACATCGTGCCGCGTCTGATTGACCTGATTATCCACGGGTTCAAGGCCTATAAAACTATAAAAGATCAGGCGTCGCGGCATTTTAGCATCATTCTGGATCTGCTTTGGGGATGCTGTGACAGAATATCTTCCCTTGCTACTATTGATTATGACATTAGTATGGATGTGCGTGCCCTTTCTAAAACGATTATGACACATGTGAAGGCTATCAAGGATGCACTCCACGATGGCCGGCTGCGTGAGAAATCGAAGCGCGTTCCTCGTCGACCTCCACGTTACCAGCAATTTGTCCTAAAGGGAGTCGAAAGCCATATTTCTTGCAGGTCGTGGACGTACGCAGAGCGGGATGCACTTCGCAATGGCCTTGAATTCCATGAAGGTAAGAGATCAGATATCTTATGGAATCTACTCTGCTAACGCGAACAACAGGGGAAGATCGATACGTCGATATCAAATGTGACGAAGCATTTGGCCCTCGACTCTCCGATCGCATTCTGAAAGACATCCGGGCTCAGGCCATCCGCCTTGGGCTCGATGATCCATGAGTTGATCTTTGCAAGGGAAAGGGTGGGACTGTATGGATACTGGGGACTGTACTTTTTGCGGGAATGCATTTTGTAGCGATGTATCATAAGGCAGTTATTCATGAAATGGGGATCTTGTGTCCAGGAAACATCATTACCATCCAAATATCCGTGTTGTATGTGTATTAACATGGATGGGTGATCCCATCCTCCATCTGTCTGTGAAGACCCCGGGCACAACATAAAATCACCACTATTCCGCAGCGGCGCCCCAATCCACTGGCATCAACGAATCTCCAAACAGCTCCTTTTTAGGGCTGAGGGGTAACAGAAGTTGCTCAACCTCACCCTTGGAAGATTGTAGTCGGGATTTGTACGTGGGCCACAAGATGGGTACTACACCGCATATCCGGGTATAACTCGCGAATAGTCGATATCGGTGAGATAGCCGGAGGGGCTGGTGGGAGTATTCGCTTGGTCAGGGGGAAATACCTCCTGAAGGTACTGACTGTGATTCTGATTCTGAGACACCTTGGGTAACGTGAGAAAGTAGTATTAAGAACTGACTGAAAGCTTGAGGGCTCTTAGATATAGAGCATGTAGAGCTGCAAAGCACATAATAGACATAAAAGACTCCCTCGGTTCTAGGCAAAGGCAACTTTGAAGCAAACGGACTTTGGGATGCATCGCGGATGATAAGCTGAAAAACACGCGTGGATGAGCCCATATTTCTACTTATGCGAGATACCCCGGAGGTCTGCATCGACCCATTGTTAGGGTAGTAAAGAGAGAAAGAAGGAGAGAAAAGAACTGGAGACAGAAGATGGAGAGTCTTAGAGTTAGCGGAGAGATGGAGTGTCGATCTTCCCCTCCTAACCCGACACCGCTTTCTCTTTTCCCGCTTTCCCCTTTTCTTCCCCAAAGTACTCCGTACTTCGTTCGATCTCAATTCACATTTGCTTTTTTTTTTTTTTTTCTTTTGTTGGGTTATTTCCTGGTCTGCTGATCAGTTCTATACTCGTGACAACCCTTGGGAACGGTTACGTTGGCGCGTAAGTACATACTCTCTTTTTGGATGTTTGTTTATAGACACATTCGGAGCTCCATTGAAGCTGGGAAATCGCAAACAAAGCTGCTATGGCCATGGTTCATACATTTTGAATGGAGCATTGAAGACTTGGGACTCGTGACCAGGACGTAAAGAGCTCCTGAACAAGTCCATACCGCGCTAATTTGAGCCGAGCTTCAGTTTGCGCTGGAGTACCGACCCGATAATCATGCGGATAGGAGTGGGAGTCGGTTTCAAGCAATACTGACCCGTCCTTTACGCAGACATTGACCATTACGCGCCGACCGAACGTATACCGCTGAAGATTGGCTTTTTAATACATTACTATTGGACAATTTGCCGATATGTCCTCGAACGATGAAACGGTTGCTGCCCCTGCTCCTGTGGAGGCGGCTGCTGTGGTAGAGGCTCCTGCTCTTGAGGAGGTCGACGAAAATGAGCCTCCAGCCACTCCAGTCGAGTCGAGCATGGTCTCTGGAGGCGAGGAGGTTGTCAAATCTAGCCCCGAGGTATCCAAGGGAAATCCCATGGCCTCCCCGAACAAGGCTAGCCCTGGCACACTGGGCACTGCGAAGCGTCCGGTATCCGGGACAGCTACCAAACGACCAACCTCCTCGTCAGCATCGAAGCCAACGACCGGTCTAACCCGCACCGCCAGCACGCTGAACAAGCCTCCGACGCGTCCCACGACCACAACCTCCACCCGGAAGCCGCTGAGCACCTCCACCACTTCGTCCCACCGGTCTCGCATGTCAATCAGCAGCTCCGCAGATGAAAAGCCCCGGTCTGTGGCAAGCTCGGGAGATGAGAAGCGGGGAATCTCTGGCACTGCGAAGCGCATGTCCATGGCCGGCACTTCATCCACACGTGCTCCTCTTAGACCGACCTCGTCTTCCATCGATCGTAGGTCGAGTGTTGCCAGCTCCACCGCTGAAAGGAAGCCTGCTACGACGACTGCCCGTACCGCGACCTCGACAAGCAAGCCCGTGGGCAGATTGACTTCGTCGACGACACCTGCTAGCCGAACTACCGCTACCGTTGGCACTTCCACTTCCGGATCTAGAACCGTCACTGCGCGGCCCGGTTCGACCTCAAGCGCCGTGAAATCTGCCACAGCGACAGACCCTAAGAAGCGATTGAGTACAATTGGTGGCTCAACCACCCGAGCCGGTGACTCTGAGAAGCTGCAGGCTCTCCAGACCAAGCTCACAGAGAGCGAGGAAACAGTAGCTACTCTGAAGACCGAGCTAGAGGCCGTCAATGAGAAGCTAAGCCAGCTTTCTGTCTCCGCTGAAGTGGGCCCAGTCGATGCTGGTGCTGCAGAGGCTACGCGCGCAGCACACACTGCAGAGATCGAAAGGCTGACTACAGCCCACGCCGATGAACTCGTGGTCCTGCGGGCACGATTAGATGAGGCAGAGTCACAGCGCAAAGAGCTAGAAGAGAGCTCCCAACGGGAGCTCGAGGAGGCTCGCCAGTCCGCATCCGCCCAAGGGGATGCCAATACAGTGGCCCTCCTGGACGAGCTGAAGGCAACGCACCATACTCAGCTTGAGGCCATCGAGAAGGAGTTGGCAGAACACAAGTCTGCGGCCAGCCACTTCGAGGAGCAGATCAGCGCTCTGCAGAAAGAGCTCGACTTCCAGAAGACTGCCCTGGAGCAAGAGAAGGCTCAGGATCTCGAACATTTCACTCGAGAGCTCAAGGGCCGCGATCTGGTGATGGACAACCTCAACACAGAAATAGTGAAGCTGAATGCCCTCAAAGAGCAGGAGGTCCGTGCTGCGGAAGAGGCTGCTCAGCAGAGTGTCTCCGCTCTCCAAGAGCAAGTGGCCACCCTCGAGGAGAAGCTTGTCGCGGCCGAGTCTGCCACTCAAGAAGACTCTGAGAAGATGGAGTCGCTTGCCGCGAAAGACCAACAAATTACCGATCTTAAGAAGGCCCTCGAGGAGATTCAGAGCGAGCTTCAGGAAGCGCGCGACTCCGCGACCACTCAGTTGTCATCCAAGGTCGAGGAGCTTGAAGCAGCCCATGAAGCTACTATCGCAAGTCTTAAGGCCGAACACGAGACCGCTCTCAGTGATATCTCGGCTTCTCACGCCGAGAAGCTTGCTGTTGCCGTTGCGGCAGCAGAATCCAGCGGCACAGAACACACGCAGCAACTCCAAGAACTCCGTGATGCACTCGAGGCTTCCAAGGCCACTGCACAGAAGGCACAAGAAGATGCTGTTTCTCAGCTCAAGGTCGCTCACGAGGCAGAACTCAACTCTTTGCAAGAAAAACTTACCGCTTCCGAGAGTGCCCTCGGCGAGTCTCGCCGCGCACTGGAAGAGGGTAACGCCTCGGCCCAAGACGTCGCCGTCCAAGAGATTGACTCTCTCCGACACAAGTGTGAGTCGCTGGAGTCACAGCTGGCCACCGGCACGGGGAAGATTAACGCTCTGCTCGAAGAGATGCAGAGCAAGCAAGCCGAAGCCGAAAACATTCACCGCATCCTTCGTGAGGTTGAAGACCACTCCAAGCAGGAGGGCGCCCAAAAGGACAATAAGTTGAAGGCTCTCGAGCAGAAGGCCGCGGAGGCTGCATCTCTCCTGGAGCAACACGCCGCGCAGGCCGCCAATGTGGCCGAGCAGCACGCCCAGGCTCTCGAAGACTTGAAGGCTCAGCATGCTGCTCATCTCGCTTCCGAATTGGAGCGGGCAAAGGAGGCATCCGGCACCCACGATACTGCTCTGCGCGATCTTCAATCGAAGCACGATGAGCTGCTGGCCGCGAACAAGGAGTTGGAGTCTGTCCACGCCACCCGGGTTCAGTCACTCGAGGCTGAGTTGGAGGCGGTCCTTGTGCGCCACGCCACTGAGATGGCTGCCCACACCGAGAGCCGCGAGAAGGAGACCGCTGAGCTTCGGAAGCAATTCGAAGAGTCCCAGGCCAAGCTGCAAGTCGAGCTTGCCGCTTTGCAGAGTGCTAGCGGGGCTGATGCCGAGCTTCACGAGAAGCAAATTGCTGAACTGCAGCAGGGGTTCGAGGAGACCAAAGCCCAATTGCAGGCTGAAATCGAGGCTGCCAAGACCTCTCAGGCCGCCGATGTGGACGCTGAGCACAGCAGGGCAATTGCCGAGTTGCAACGAGGCTTTGAGGAGACTAAAGCCAAGCTGCAGGCTAAGATCGAGGCTGTCCAGACCTCCAAGGCTGCTGAAATTGACGCCGAGCATGGCAAGGCAATCGAGCAGCTTCTCACTATGAACGAGTCCAAGTTGTCTAGTCTCAAGGAGGAGCTTGAGGCTTCCCACAAGACCAAGATCGCAGAGCTCGAGAATGAGCACCAGAAAGTCCTGGGTGATGCCCTTGACCAGCTGGGTCAAGCTACCTCGGCCCTGGATAGCCTGAAGGCCAACATCGCGAAGCTCGAGGCCAAGCTTGCTGATTCTGAGAAGGCCCATCTCGCGGTCCAGGAATCTGCCGCCTCTGCTTCCCGGGACATCGAGGAACGCTACTCCGCCAAGCTGGCCACGATGGAGGCTAAACATGCCGCAGTTGTAGAGAAATACCAAACGACCGTCACTCGACTCAGCGAACTCGAGAAGACTGTTGTGGACACGGAGAGCCAGATGTCACAACTTGAGTCTATCATGAAGCAGCTCTCTGAATCCCGGGATCAACTACTGAAGATCAAGGCTGACAATGCCGCTCTCTCTGACTCACTTGTCGACTGCCAGAACCAGAACAAGACCCTGTCGGAGAAACTGGAGGCTGGTGAACGCGACCTGAACGATCAAATCACCAAGAACATGGGCCTCCTGAACCAACTTGGCGATGTCGACTCCGACATCTCCGCCAGCCGACGACGGGTCCGCGAACTCGAAACCGAGCTCGCAGTCTTGAAGGCAAACAGTGGCGAGAAGAGTAGTTCTTCTGGCCTAGAGGCTAGCCGATGGGCGACGGCAGATGAAGGAAGCGAGAACGCTGAAGATGGGGGTCCGGCCACAACGGAAGGTGAGGACCTAGGCCCATCCATTGAGGGAACGGTGGGAGATCCCCGATCGAAGACGCCTTCCTACTCATCAGATCTTCCCGCATTCCACCCATTCACATGATTGAGAAGACCATGGACATAGTGTATACAGAGACTAATGCATGTTATAGATGGCAAGCCTTCAGGAACAGCTTAAGCATATCCGAACGGCCGATGACGACTGGCACCACGAGCATCGAAGGTTAGTCCATATCTCCTCTAGACCTTGGTTAAGCAGAGGATCTCCAACTAATCAATCCCAGACTCGTTGGCGAACTCGCTCTTATCTCCAAGCCCGAATCCTCCGAGTCTAGCAGCCTCTCGACCACACCCAATCCAGAGGACGCCACTTCAGCCCCGGAGCCCGAACTCGTCCGCACCCGTGCAGCCACAGTCTCCTTTTTCGGTAAACGGTGATTTGTCTGGATTTGACCCCTTTCTGAGCTGTTGGTTGTGATGCAGCATGACTTTCTTTTGTTTACTGCTTTCAGTCTCTGCTCTTGCAATTGTACTGTATGTAATAACTACGCAGGATACCCCCTGTCTTGCTATGACGGGGTTATCCCCTCATTCTTGTTTCGATATCTTTACCTTACATAAAACTTGTTCGAGTTCAAATTCCTCGCTTTTCGTCCTAGGTTTACACCATGGTCTGCTCATGGTCGCAGTAGCGGGAAGACGTTTGAAGTAGGTAATTTTGATGCTTTGATTGTGGTAATGTTGAAGCACACGCTTGAATTGAATGTCAGGAACATTTGGGTATCTCTGCGTAACACATAAAGTAAAAAATAAGAAGAACGCCCCGGATATCCCAAGGTATGTCGTAAAGGAGGACTGTGAATCACTCCGAATCGGAATAGTCCACCAGCGCTGGTTTTGGCGGGACCTTGGAGGTTTCGGCCTGTGCAGCACTGTGATCATCACTGGGCTTCGAAACAGGTGGAATAGGCGGAACAGGCGTAGAGACCGAAGTCTTCCTTTTCTTGACGAGCTTTGCAATAGATGGAGTTGAAGAGTCCGAAGTCTTTCTCTTCTTGGTGGGACGTTGCCATTCACTTGGACTTTGCTCGGCATCCACCAAGAACGGATCAACAGCAGCCTTCGTATTCGCCAGCAGCTCATTGCGCATCGCAGCCGTCCTTGCCTCAACTATTTCCTCCTTCTTAGTACGGAAACTCCGCTTTGCCGACTGCGGTTTCTTCGAATCCGAAGGCGGCACAAACATAGGTTTCAAGCGAGCCTCGCGCGCAGCACGCACAGCCGGATCCTCCCCAAACACAACCATACCGGCCTTGAGCCGATCACCCTCCGACTCATCAACAAGGTCAATCCCAAGACTCATCTTCTCCCTCAGAGCCTCCCCCTTCAACGCATCCTTCTCAAGACTCTTCCTCTCAGCCCGGAAAGTCTTCCTCAATTTCCTATTCATCTCATAAGGATCCTCCCAATCCCTCATCTGCCGTCCCTGCAACTCCAAAATCCGACTCGCCTCCGCACTAGCCCTCATCTTATCCTCGACCTTCCCCTCAATCTTCGAGAACGGATCCTTTTCCGCAGGATCCTTCTCGAGCCCATGCGTCTTGATCGCAATCTCCCCGGGCTGCAATTCCTTATCATCACCCGTATCTCTTTTCTTCCCGCCTTCCGTAACCACGTACGTCGTGTTCTTCGGATCGGTCTGTATCTCGATCGTGCCGCCGCAGACGCTGTGTGTCATGCGGAAACTGTAGATCGGCGTGGAATAGTAGTTGCCGATTTTCTTCTTCTCGGCGTTGAACCGTACGCCTTGTCCGATTATTGTCGGGTGCGGTTTGCAGGTCGTGCACCACACTGCGAAGGGCATCTCGAAGCGGACGATTAGAGCGCCCGTTGTGTGGAGGTGGCGCGCACGCGCGCCGAGGGGGTGTTTGCCGGCAAGTTTGTTGCCAGTAGTTACCCCTTCTTGGTCGGGTGGGACGTAGCTTTTGGGGTGTTAGTTTTGGAGGAAGGTGCGGGGTGGTGGGTGAAGGGGATTTTTCAACTGACCGTCCCATATCTATTGCGATGGTGGTTAGCGCGCTGTTTACGTGTTTGAATGGGGAAGGAACTTACTGAATCCTTGCATGTTGGGTGGTTGGCGACAGCGTCGCCGTCTTCCCGTTTTGACTCGATGGGGGTGGTCGCGACGATGGCGTGGTTGACAGGTTGTCGACGGAGAGTGTAAAGTTGAAGTTGGGCCCGGCCGCCCGGGGAGGTCGAGCCGGAGATAGCGGATTTTAGGGGCACCCGGGCCGATCCCCGCCGATCCCGTGCTGCATGGCAATCCCGCCCTACACACCGAAGTATATAACGTTATCACTTAGATGGTATAGATAGACTTAAGGACTGTGCTCTTGACTCTGACATAATGGCAAAATTATTGTTAGTTATACTCTTTTGAGTCGAATCAATCGATGGCTATTATAACGATATGGCTAGTTGATGTCTCTGGAGTCTGTTAAATACATAAACTTAGGTGAAATACAACGACCTCATCCTTACACCACGACACTAATATGGTCTGGCATGATAGGGAATGGCTCTCATCGGGCTCGCAGAGAAAAGGATATGTCCATTATAGTATAGTTGACTTCAACGACATTAGATTCTATGAGTTGGAGCATCTAAGAATCCCGAATGAAGCTAGAAGTCCATCATTTGCCCTGGGCTAGATATTCAAAAGACTCTGGTGCCTGTGTTAGATTTGGCAACAATAAAGTTCACATTTCTCCTCGATATGCTGGTCATTTCCCTCGGGATCTTCGTCATACATCTTTAAGACTTTAATCCTCGCCCGAATGACAGACTTTGAAAGCTCTCTAGACGCTTCGTGTTTGCTTGCGCTGCATGGAGGCCTAGTCTTCAAGGCTCTATCGGCATAAATCACATATTTAAAGGTGCATACTACATAGTACTGCATCCTCTTCTTTTAGCTCTTTTCTGGAAGCTCCTAATTTCCCCAGGAGACCATCGACCCAATCTCCAACCAAAGCACGAGCAGCCCATCTTGATCGGATAAGCCACGATACGACTCAGTTACTTAGCCTTTCGCCAGGTAAACCGAGACAGGTAAAGCCAATATGAGCACTGCAAGGAAGAAACAATCTAGGTCCGCACAGCTTAAAAAAGGAGTTAAGCCATCCGTACACGGAATGCAGACCAGATCAACACAGCTTAAAAGAGGAGTTAAGCCATCCGTACACGGAATGAAGACCAGATCAACCAGAGCCCAGCCCTTCACCATACGAAAGCTCGACTACTCACTTAAAACAGCCTTCAAAAAGACAGATGACACGTTATCCGAGTCCATCAATCAGATCAACGAATCGTACTCCGAGGCCCAGCGGCAGTGTGTCAGCTGTCAGGATGATTACCCCCTGAGCGAGATGATCAAGACGAAATGCTCACACTTCTACTGCAAGACGTGCCTGGAGCGCATGTTTACCGCTGCGTTGCGCGATGAATCCTCGTTTCCACCTCGATGCTGTCAAATCCCTATCAGGATCTCACGGAAGATGCTCGGAACCACATTGGCGAAGCAATCTAGGGAGAAGAACGTCGAGTTAAACGATTCGGACCCCACGTATTGTTTTGACCCGAAATGCTCTTCGTATCTGCCTCAGAAGCGCAAGCGGGATAAAAATGGCCAATGCCAGACTTGTGGAAAGCACACGTGCAGGAAGTGTAAGAAGCATGCTCATAGTGGGAAATGTGAGTTTGTGTGTGATGCTCTTCTAGAGGATTTGGCAAAGCAGAAGGGATGGAAACGGTGTCCGAAATGCAGTCGCTTGATTGAGCTCTGGATGGGTTGTTTTCACATCATGTAAGAGCAAATCCTCTGCTTATGTTCTGAGAAAGCCTGGAAGTGTAAAAAGGTCTTGCTAACAATGACTAGGTGTATTTGCAACCACCACTTCTGTTATTGTTGCCTGGCAAAGTGGAAGTCATGCAATTGCCTAACGTGGCAGGAGCAACGTTTGTACGCACAGCCTAATTGAACAGCTGAACTTGCTCCGGACATTGGCCTTGAAGTGGAAGACATCGTTATGAGGAGATAACTGAGAGTTTGACATGGGCTGGGTGTTGAGATTGCGAGTTGAAGACGGAGTAAAGACTGTGATGGCTTTTTTTTCTTCTGAGCTGTATAAGAACCTCGCTTTTCAGGCTATAAATTTCTGGAGTAGCCAGGTGAACTAAGTCATTGTAACTGATCGAATTCCTCATTTGGCAAATAGCCCACGAATCTCCTCCTTAGACAAAGTCTTCAGGCCAAACAAATCGTTGTAGACCTTCCCAGCATCAAAAAGCGAGCCAAAGCCCTCACCGAAAATGGCCCGCAGAATGAACTTCACAGCAAAGTTCGCCGGGTTAGGAGACGGCTTAGCCAGTTCCGCAAAGGCCTCCTGCTCCAGGTCAGTTGTCCGAACAACCTTGGTCTCCATGCTTTTACCAGAGAGCTCCAGCAGCTCCTTCTGCGTCACTCTAGCCTCATTGACATAGATCGTCGAGTTCTTGGTAGCATCAAGGTTCTTAAGAATCCCAACAACGCCCTTACCCACGCCGCTGAGCGTAGTCGTACTGAAGCGGTTATCGCCACCATCATAAAGCGGAACAACAGGACCAGACAGGTTAAGGATAAAGTTCTTCTCAATGCCCCAGTCGAGGAAGGGTCCGGTGATGAGCAGCGAGTAGCTGAGGCCAGAGTCCTGGGACACGTTCTTGAGATATTCCTGGATGCTGACCTTGTCCCCGTAGATGGGTAGTTTGGAGGTCTTGGGGTGCGTGGTGTCGCAGCCGAATTCGGAGGGGATGAACCGCTTCACGCCAGTTGCAATGGCGGCATCAATCAAGCGCAGATGGATAGCTTTTGGAACTGCGCCGACATTAAGAGTGTTGACTACAGCGTCGTGGCCGGACATAGCGGTCTTCAGCGAGTCGAAGGACTCGTAGTCTACCTTTGCGACTTGGGCACGAGAATCAAAGGTCCTATTGCTGTCCTGTCGGGTCAGGACGGTCACTTCAAACCCAGCGGTGAGCAGCTCTTTGAGGACTGCTGGGCCAATGTTGCCACTAGCCTGGGAAATGTTAGTGGATGATAGTATGGGAGTGAGTGGGTTGACGTACTCCGACAAGGGCAACCTTGAGGCTCATGTTGAGTTGGGATATAGGTATGTGTAGAGTTGAGAGATGAGGTGGTATGTTGAGTGATTGTTGACAGTAGAGACCTAAGGCCTATGAAGGTAACTTCGAAGAGGATAGCGATGAGATGTAGACTGCAATTATCTTGTCATTGGATTTGAAGCTCAGGCTTGAAGGGTTCACTGCCTTTATAACCCAATCCATCGCGTATCGCATCCTGGAACCCTGGCTGTTGTCCCACCAGCCAAGGCAAAAGTGCACGCAACACCACTTCGTATTGAGTGATTATATAGCCAATGTGACACGAATGTGCGTATCGAAGAGCGATTTCAAATGCATTTCTCTCGATGGCGGATTATGGTGTGCTACACTAGTCCGGGATGACCGCAATTATGCGAGGGCTTACAAAATTTCGGCTTTAATTCCGCGCTTGCAGGTGACCAATCAATGCAACATGAAGATGAAGAACAGAAGAGGTAAAGGGACGACCAACGAAAAGAAATGGACTTGATAATAAAAAACAAAGAAGAATATAGATAGCCAGGTCTCAGACTCACGAGACCGACATCACCCTAGACCCTGCTGGCAGCTTGAGATTGTTTGGCTGAAAGTCTTAGGTAGTACTTGTGGGACAGCAGAAGTGATGCAATATTATCTATGAGGGCTCTAGCTTTTAGCCTCTAAACAAATTCCATGCTAGTCTGCGTAATGCCTGTCATATAGGCTATGGCCCATAAATGCGAAGCAGCCGGCTGAAAGATTGACTGCTTTTGTTATGCCCTCCCATCTGAGTCCATATCAATACTCAAGGCTCTGTTTGATGGCATCGTAGATCCCTAACGGGAAAATAGGTTAGTGTAAGATCAACAAATGATGGATATGGAATTGATACTCACTTGCAACATCGGGCAGGATGAATTGCTCATAGGTCAGTCCGGTATGCGTACTCCACCCAGCAACCCGCTTCACAGGCGCTTCAAGCCGCAAGAACGCACTCTCTTGTATCGTTGATGCTACTTCCGCACCCACGCCGTAGTTGATCATACTCTCATGTACGACAATTGCTCGCCCCGTCTTCTTCACACTGTCAATAACGGTCTGTCGATCCCAGGGGTATATCGTCCGTAAGTCG
The DNA here is from genome assembly GCF_028826915.1 of Penicillium bovifimosum. NCBI lineage: Eukaryota > Fungi > Ascomycota > Eurotiomycetes > Eurotiales > Aspergillaceae > Penicillium > Penicillium bovifimosum. The sequence continues at coordinate 1,545,193 of NW_026622714.1, read as the reverse complement.
ATCAACTCCACGCTGACACCGGGCATGGTCTTTTCAATAGCGGAGATTGCAGAGGAGCAATTGTAGAGAGGCTGTCCGTAAGAAATGATGGTCAGGTCCTTGCCGGGCTTGAGGACTTCAGCCTTGCTGAGTGGAATTGTGTAGTATTCGTTCGGAACATATTCCACGGCCGCGCGGTAGAGGATCTTGGGCTCCATGAAGATCACTGGGTCGTTGTGTTCGAAGATCGACGACAGCAGGAGTCCCTTTGCCTGAGCAGGCGATCGTGGCATAACTACCCGCAGTCCGGGAATGTGCGCGAAAAGTGACTCGGGTGACTGGGAGTGATACCTATTCAATCAGTCAATTAGTGTATCAGTTGGCTTGGATGCGGATATAACGTACAGTGCACCGTGTCCAACTGCACCACACGGCATCCGGAAAACAAGGCCTCCAACATTGATGCCTGTCCCGCCCTCTCGATACCGGAACTTGGCAGCTTCGTTCACGATCTGATCAAACGCAGGGAAGACGTAGTCGGCAAACTGGATTTCAGCGATAGGCTTCATTCCTTCCGCTGCCGCTCCGATAGCGAAACCAGCGATGCCTTGCTCTGTCAAGGGTGTATTGAAGACTCGGTCCCCACCAAATTCAGACTGAAGATCCATTGTGCATCGGAAGACACCTCCAAACCCAACATCTTCACCAAACACGATGGTTCGATCCGATTTAGACAATGCTGTTCGCAGTGCTGAGTTGATCGCTTGGTAGAGGTTCAGTCGTTTACTCGTGGCATTTGCAGGGTACTGTGAGGTTTGGCTCAATGAAGCCGCGGTGTGATTTAATATGGGAGAGGTCTTGTAATCAATAGGCAAGTTTAGCTTTGCTGAAGGTGTAGGAGCTCCGGAGTAGAATCGCCGAGGAGCTTGAGCGAGATATCGCGTTGTGGTGCGTGAAAGAACCATTTTGGCTAGAATTGTGAGATATGGACAGAGAGTAAATACACAGGGTTCATCTTTCCCAGGGATGATATCTTCTTAAATTTGCTCCTTGTTCATTGTCCGGGGCAGTGCGCGGGGAAACCGCCGCGGATAGCCGCTGCCATGCAAAGTAGGCAAACACAGCAAACTGCTCAAACATGGCAGGAGCTATGGCCTTGGTCATAGCTTGAAAGCAAAAGCATCAGGGAAAATCACGTGCCTTCAAAGAGCAAATACGACGTTATGTGGAGCTAATATTTGGCACTATCTTCGATCTCAAAAATGGTATTTTCTGTCCATTGGAGCTTGTATCGGCTTCAATTGGCCTACAATGGGTGCATCGGACTTGGTTCGGACTAGGAGGGCAAATGATCGCCCTTATCAGGGTTTATCTTCAGACCCGTGACTTTCCCCGACCCGCACCAAAATTGCCTTTTTTCCCCCGATGACTCAATCCCCTTCTTATTTTATACTCCACGTCCAAGTCATTTGAATTTCACATCAATTTCTCACAATGGCACAGGGAAAGGTACGAACAATTGATTCAATCGCGTCCTCCTCTTAGCACACAATCCAATACTATCCCACACCGCTACACTCTCCGCACTTTCTAATAACTTGTCGCACAGGTTTGCCTCGCCTACTCCGGCGGTCTCGACACCAGCTGCATCTGTATGACTCCCTCGACCAAAGAGCTACCAATTGCGGCCGCTGATACCCAGTTACAGTGAAGTACCTTATCGAAGAAGGCTATGAGGTCGTCTGCTTCAGTAAGTCGCGATCCATTGTCATGTCAATCAAGTTCAAACGCTAATATGAATATAGTGGCCGATGTCGGCCAGGAAGGTAACTCGGTCCTGACAACATCCAATCCAACACCAGTCTAACCAATGCTTTACAGAGGACTTCGAGGCTGCCCGCGAGAAGGCCCTGAAGATCGGTGCCCTCAAGTGCGAGATTGTTGACATCCGCCGCGAGTTCATCGAGGAGCTTTGCTTCCCCGCCATTGCTTGCAACGCCGTTTACGAGAACGTCTACCTGCTCGGTACCTCCTTGGCTCGCCCCGTCATTGCCCGCGCCCAGATCGAAGTCGCCAAGGTACGAGTCGCTTTCCCAGCAACAGAAACCAATCGTGCTAACTTTGACCCAGCGCGAGGGCTGCTTCGCTGTCTCCCACGGCTGCACCGGTAAGGGTAACGACCAGGTTCGCTTCGAGCTTGCCTTCTATGCTCTTCAGCCCAACATCAAGGTCATTGCCCCGTGGCGCGACCCCGTCTTCTACGAGCGCTTCAAGGGCCGTCAGGACCTGCTCGACTACGCCGAGCAGAAGGGAATCCCCGTCACTTCCACCAAGTCCAAGCCCTGGTCTATGGATGAGAACCTGGCCCACTGCTCTTACGAGGCCGGTATTTTGGAGGACCCCGATACCACTCCTCCCGCCGACATGTGGAAGCTGACCCAGGATCCCCTCACCGCTCCCGATCAGCCCGAGGACTTCACCGTTCACTTCGAGAAGGGTGTTCCCGTCAAGCTCGAGTACGTTGAGACCGGCAAGCAGAAGGCTGCTACCGACTCTGTCGAGCTCTTCCTCACTGCCAACACTATTGCCCGCCGTCACGGTGTTGGCCGTATCGACATTGTCGAGAACCGTTTCATTGGCATCAAGTCCCGTGGCTGCTACGAGACTCCCGGTCTTACCTGCCTGCGCTCTGCTCACCTGTGAGTTTTCTGCAAGCCTTCTTCTCATAAAAAGTGACTAATGTTTTTCTAGTGACCTCGAGGGTCTTGTCCTGGATCGTGAGGTCCGCCAGCTGCGTGATTCTTTCGTTACCACCAACTACTCCAAGGTAAGCTCCATTTTTCTAGCATCTGTTCATATGATCTAACATGCGCAGCTCCTGTACAACGGCATGTACTTCTCCCCCGAGCGCGAGTTCCTCGAGTCTTCGATCACCGCTTCCCAGAAGACCGTCAACGGCAAGGTCCGCTGCCGCGCCTACAAGGGCACCGTCTCCATTCTCGGTCGCTCCTCCGAGACCGAGAAGCTCTACGACATGAGCGAGTCTTCCATGGACGAGATCGGTGACTTCTCCCCCGCCGAGACCACCGGCTTCATCACCGTCTCTGCCATTCGTCTCAAGAAGTACGGCCAGATGAAGGCCGCCGCTGGTGAGCGCATGTAAATTCTGTCTCTACAGAATGACGTTCGACCTTGAGTTGGAATACCCAAATGTTGACCGTCCCTGGCTTCCTCGGACGAACATGTCAGGGTCGAATGTTCCACCGCTGTGGTGGATTTGAATGACTGTATAATGAATCATAGAAAAATAGTGATATTGTCGGAATTGGAATAAAAGTGCAATATGTTGCCAGGACTGAATGATTCCTTTATTATATCCACATAAATCCATGCTCTCCATGCCGGAGTATTACATTCTCATGATCTGCAAGTCGCTGAACAGCAACGCAATTCATATAAAACAGAGGTATGTCGCATCTACAAATTCGTCTTCACCTTGGCCTGATCTAATTCCGCTGCCATCAGTTAGCCAAAGCCCTTGGAAAGGAGTAAGCACAACATACCATTCCAAGTATCCAACGCCGCCTTCTCAGCATCCCACCCCCAAAGGAACTCCTGCGTCCTCCGATCAGACCATTTATCCGGGTTCTCCCCACTGGCCGAAGCCTTAAACATCGCATCTCGCGCTACCTGCTCCGGCCCATCAGGTAAGTGCAACGCAACACGATTCTCCGACCCAGACTGCTGGACCGTCTCGGCGCGCTGCTTCCGAGATCTCTCATAGATGGCCAATGCATGAGGGATCTCCTCCTTGCACGAAACTTTGGATAGTACGATTCCAATCGCTGCCGCGTCTTCGACGGCTTGCGCGGCGCCTTGAGCAACGTATGGACTACCACTTGTTAGTTTGGACCACACACCACACACAGAATCGTCCATGCAAGGTTCCGACGATATCACTTACAGCATAGGATGGCATGCATCACCGATCAGAGCAACAGAACCCAGTATCCAAGTCCTCAGCGGACGATGCAAACACAATTTCCACTCTAGCACCTCCTCGTCGTCGACTAGATCTATGAGCTTGCGCACCTTGCTATCCCAGCCATCGTAGTTATCGATCATAGCCTGCTTGGACCCTTTCGTAGTCCACGACTCCTCGGAATTATGATCCGGATGCAGCAAAACGACATTATACAGCTCGTGCTTGCGCACCGGGTAGGCGATAATATGCCTCGAAGGACCCAGCCAACGAGTCGCCTGCGGCTCGTCAATTAGTTCCTTCAATTCGGGATCCTGCAACATGATTTCCCTTGGTAGCATGATTCGATACGCTGCGTCGCCGGTAGGGACAGCATTGATAGATGAATCACCGAGGAGACGGCCGCGGATCGTGGACTTGATGCCGTCGGCGCCGATTACAACGTCGGCGTGCAGGATGTCGCCGTTGGAGAGTGTCACGCTTGCAGGGCTGAACTGGACGTCTGTGACGGATGAGTTCTCGCGCAGCTCGACGTTGGGCAGTGCTAGGGCCCTGTCGATTATGGCGTTGTGCAGATCTGCGCGGTGGATGACGACTTGTTGGCCGAAGGTCTTGTTCACGGGCATTGTGCCTAGAAGTTGGCCGTTGTCCCATCTGCGGACGTGGATGTGCTCTAGAGCTACATCTTGGGCGTGGATTAGGTCTGAGACGCCCCAGCCTGTTGGTTTGATATTAGTTTTTGGGCTTTAGCCTTGCGGCTGGATGAAGATGACCTACGGTCGAATAGTCGTAGCATGTTTGGGGATACTTGGATCCCGGCTCCTACTTCCATGATCTATAACTTAGGGTTAGTTTTCTTCTTTTTGAGGCATTGCCTTCGAATATTCATACTTTGGGAGCTGCTTCGAGGACAATGACATGGTGCCCTCGTAGACCCAATGTCAGGGCTGCTGCCATGCCGCCGATGCCTTATTCTCATGTCAATTCAGTCCCTTTGCGATCTGAGCAAGCTCGACATACCAGCACTATACACTGTCAGTATAAGAATTCCCACATCTCAGGCATGAAAGGCTATACGAACCCGACGACAACCACCTCTAAAGGCATAATTGCCTGTGATATCCCCATCCTAACCACTAGACGTATATACGATGCGAGAAAGAATATCTAACGAGCAAGAAATTTCTTCAACAAAAAGCCTCGAAAATGGAGATGCCAGGCCGTTATATATACTCGATCAATGCTCAGATCCTTATTCGCCCGGAGAACTACCGTTCCCACCCGTTCCATAGATTGTCGTCCGCTAGGTATTTCATGAAATGAAAGACAAGCCAAGAGTCGAAGATATCTTTCCCATTCCAGATTTTCCCGGTGGCATTTAGCATACACCTCCGCAAACCCTTTTCTCCACCAAACCCCGGCTGGGAGTGATTAACCAGTAATCCCCATGTAGCTTGCGTGTACCCCGTACGGAGATACATCTCACATCGGGAATCCCAGTCAAGAACGGTTTTTTAGTGGCTTTCTGCGGGGCAGGCGGGTCAGCTCGGTGCCGCATTGCGGCTTATGTTTCCACCATTAATGCCCCCCAAGCTTCACAGTAAAAGTCTTGTATATCGCAGAAGTGCACTAGTCACTAGTGTGTACGAGGACATATCGATGTCATACGTGTTCTTCGAGAATCGAGATCATTGTATGACGCGGGAAAACAGCAGATTGACCAGCACCCACATGGCAGATGACTGCGTGGCTTTGTCCGAAGACTGGAAGTGTACGGAGTACATTGCGACGTTGGGAAAAGAGATAGCGATCAGAGCGCACGATTGGTGACATTTCCTTCCACTGGGAAGTCGCCGGCTATGTGGGGAGATGCGATTTGCCGACGGTCGCGCCACTTGGTCAGTATACTATTGTGGACTGTAGTTATCACAGAGTCATGTCGCATTGCTTAGTGCGGCCTGTAAAATGAGGTCTTGTTAGCTTTGATCTCCGTGTGATTGTGGCTATTTGCGTCAATGCAGCCTGCAGGTTGCTGTTTCAGCAGATGAACGGTAGATGTTTGGGTGGTGATTGCCGATCTGTGGGTATTCTCGATGTCGCGACGTTAAGACTTTGCCCCTGTCTCCACCGGGGTCGATCATCGGCTTTCTTTCGATGGTTCCATTGCCGGGTTGTTGGTTGCCGAATGAAAATGTATCAGCTCAATTGTTGCGGCTCTTACAAATGAGGTAACACCCTCCGATGTAAGAGAATGTTGTGGAAGAATATTTTCGTCTCATTTTCCTGTGAATGCCACCATAGAACGCCAAAATATGCTTGCATAAACATGTTGCCGAAGAGTACGGACATGGAATGAAGGGGAGACAAAGAAGAAAGTAAAAAAATAAAGATAACTCGAATAGAAAAGCAGTCGGAAGATTAGAAGCGAGAAGATGCATGAAACGTATGAAATGCATATCCACCAATGACACCAAGTGGAAGAAGGCGGATATATGTACATAGAAGTCTGTCGTGAAGTCAAGAGGAAGACGTAAACATGAGTCGAAGACGGCTGGGACCCTTCTTTTTCTCTTTGGGACGTTTCTCCTCGGAATGTGTCCCAGCTTTGGAACGGGTGCTCCTATGTCGACTAGGAGTCCCGCTTGGGGCTCTACTTGGGGCTTTGCTCCGTCCTTCGCTGGGAGGTCTGCTAGGCGCTCTGCTGGGGGCTTTCGACGGCGCCTTAGACCTGGAAGAACTCCGCCCGAAGAATCCACTGGCCTCGGACGGGGCCTTTGATCTCCGCTCAGATCGTTCTGATGGCGCGTGCGTTGGGGCTCGGGTGGTGCGTGAGCGACGGGAGCGACGGGACGAAGCGACCGACTCGTCCTCGAATTTGAAACGGGGATCTCGCCGCGCGCGAGCCGTTGTCACATCGATGCCCGACATGGCGGCGGCAGTGGGGGTAATGAACTCGCCATCGACAGAGGTTCCCACGCTGTGGGCCTGCTCGTCAGCGACACCGCGTCTCCACATCTCAACCGAGGTCAAAGCCTCCGTATTGAGCTCCATCATTTCTTCCATCTCCATCTCTATCTCCCGCGGCTGGCCCTCTTCCCCGATGGCGTTGGCTTTGATTCGTTGGATGATCTTGTATCCACCAAACATGACCACCGTCACACCAAGGCCGACTCCAGCAGCGATGAGGAATTGAGGACTGGAAAGAAGGGAGAAGACGACGGGCGCGGCGGACTTGAGTGTGGTCAATGCGGCGGGTGCCATCTTGCGCGCCAACTTGCTGATCTCCGCGAGCGTGAGGGCGACGGCGGCCATGGCGTCTGGGTTCTGCTGCAGATGGGCGATGGTGGCAGTGGCGCCATGATGCACACAGTGTGCTTCTTCGAGGAGCATCTGTGCCCGGGTGACAAGAGTGTCAAGCTGTTTTTGGTCGTCTTGGGGCTCTGGGGGACTGTAGCGCGATAAGGCTGCATGGGAGGCGTCGCCATATGCAAGATCCATGTCGATATGTGCATCCGACCTAGATCGTGCGGTCGATGGGCGAACATCCTCGCCGCGGGCCGTTACATCATGGGTGTGGCGGCGAGCTATTGTCGGCGGTGCCTCATAGTGAGAATGTCGTCGCGATACCACTGTCTGTCCATCGTCATAGTGAGATGAAGCACGCCGACTCCGGCTGCCGTGATGTCTTGACCTGGTGCCATGGCTTCGTCGAGAGGCTACTGTGCGTGAGTCATCGATCTGATAGTTCGCCAGTCCCTCGAGTGCTTGTTGCTCTGCAATCTTTGCATTGCGTTCTGATTCAAATGCGGACTTGCGCTGGCGATAGGCATTCTTGGCCTGGCTGAAAACGCCGAATAGTTGCTTACTCTGATGCTAGTTAGAGCGGGGTCGGATAACCAATGGGGGTCGAACCTTACCGTGCTCACAACTTGGCCGGACTTGTCAATCACAGCGATCGTTTGCCCCAAAGGCATGGCGAATCGCAGTCGTATTGACGACTTTATCGAAGATCAGTCATCAGATGGTCGAGATCGATGGTCGACAAGGACGCGGTGTACTGTGTAGGGTAAAACTTAAAAGAGTGTGAAAGAAATGTCCGGGGTATAGATCACACGTGAAGATTTGGAGGACTCGACAGGGGATAAAAGAAGAAGCAACGCTCTGCGTTCTTCAACGGTTAATAAGGCAGTTAGAATTGTAACGCAGGCCTCAGCGGAAAGGTCCGATCGCAAGCGTCCAACGAGATTTTAAGGCGTAGATGAGATGAAGATGTGGACAGGGTGGCTGGGGATCAAGTCCACGTTGGGCAGAGCAACGAACATGGAGCAAGGCTGCAGGAGATATAAGACCCAGCAGTAGTAGCTATTGGGTGCCACTTGGGAGGCAGCCACGTATCTAAGGCTCGATGAGCTCACCTCTCACATCACAGGAGTTGTTGGGCGCCAAAGTTGATCGGCGGGATAGTTGCATAGACTGGGATCCGGAAGATTTCCAGAACAATGTTCATATTATTTGGAGGCGAAGCTCTCAAGAGAACAGAAATAGATTTGATAAACTAATATGACACAGAATCATCTGCTTCTGACTTCAGATTCAGTTGAACTCCTTGAAAGTCAAGTAAAGAGCGGTGACATTTGATTGTTGATTGGCTGACGGGGTCACCGTCACTGTGGCTGGTGAGAAGCCCGGTCCCCTGTGGCTGTGCTCATGTGTTCCCATGTGACATGTGACGTGTGGCTGAATCAACTGTGAGAGCTTTGGACTCTGATTCTTCGCAGTCTTCGACATATCTATTGGAGGCATCCGCAATGATGAGTTTAGTGATGAGAATGGCGCCATTTACTGCCTCCTGCTGTGCCACTTCATTCCGGCTTTTTGTAAATAACCTCCAGGTCCCTGGACACATTGATCACAGATGGGCACCTGCAGCCTGGCAGGCCAATGTCTCTAGTCCAGAACCCAAGAATGAAAGCCCATCAGGGGGTTCCTTAAAGATATACCCAACGTGTGCCCCGATGGTCACGAGCAAAGTCTTATCTCTCCGAAAGTTCCTGTCCGTTGTCCATTAATAAAGACTGAGCTCCCAGGATTGAAGTGCAGATCAACATCGGTGTACGCAGTACACTTCCATATTCTGTCAACCTCGCTATATCTGGAGCCTTTCGGTACTTAGAAGAGCCTCCTCTACTCAAGAAACGTGGATTACTTCCGATCTTGTAAATCATGGTCATTGTCGGCCGTCGCCCCAGTATCCCTTTAGCACGGCTATTGTGGGAGCCCAGGTGCGTATAATAGCTGCTCAATCCTATCAGTCCGGAACCTGGCAGTCAAAATATAGTGAAAATGCGAAGATGCGACCGTGGCATAAATAAGTTGCAGCAGAATTGGGACTATAATAACTGATTGATCGTATAGACCGACTTGTTGCTGGAATAAAAGGGATGCGAGGGATGGTGAGTCGAATATTTCGTCGATGGTGCAATATGTTTTGTTTGCATGTTGTCCTTTTTTTCTTGTTATTCCGCACCGCCTTTCCTTTTCTTCATGTCATTGTTGAGCTCTTGAACATCGAGATAAGAATGGAGTGAATCCCGAACAAATCCCAGAGTTCTGTTTGGTTGATTTGATTGAGCGGAGACCGGAGAACACCAGCATCACCACTTCACCTTCTCCGACTAATTATGGATTTAGTTGAATCCGAAAGCACCTCGGAAGTCGAGGATCAGAAAACTTGGGATTCTGAATCTCAAATGACTCAGGTCGATACTGCCCATCCCTCCAGTGACTGCGGCATCGGCCACCGCGTGCTCGCAACCCGCTCCGTTCTCGCTCTAGCCATTGATGAACAATGCGTCTTTGCTGGCCTACAGGGGGGAGATATTGTCGTATGTCGAGCTCCTTGAATGTTCCCAATTGCCCGAGTCACGAGGCTGATCATGTCAATAGGCGTGGTCTCTTGAAACCTATGACCTCGTGGCATCTGTCCACGCACACAAAGAAAGTGTGCTAGGCTTATATCTATCTGAAGATGGAAGCCTACTATTTTCAAGCGGCGGCGACTCCGTAGTAAATGTGAGTCATGCACTGGCAAATAGTCCAAAGACCGGAGTTAACGAACAGAAAGGTGTGGTCTACGCGTACATTTGAACGTCTTTACTCCATTTATTCACACCACGATGTGGGCGACATATTCACCGTGGTCTATTCATCCGATAATAGTACTATATACTGTGGTGCGCAGAACACTAGTATACAGGTACCTGTCCCTAAATTCTCTCCTGTGACCTAGCGCCATACTAACTTGGGGCAGTGGTGTGATCTCTCTGAGGAGGGATCAAGCTCGAACCATGTCCAATCATCGTCAGCCCACCCATCGAAGAGGACGCATCGCTTTTTTGATTCCCGTGGGCCAGACGGTACTCGCGCTCCGGGGTCATCCGATGGCATTGTCTCTGATGGTGGTCGCGTGTTGAGCTTCAAGCGGGACCACCACAAGATTTTCGCGCATCATGGCTACGTCTACTCTATGCTCCTGGTCAAAGGTTTAATTGAGTCCGCTCCTTCCGAGGAAGCTCTCTTGACTGGTGCAGGGGATGGTGTGGTGAAGCTGTGGCGCCTGGGTCAGGAGCCCGGCGCATCGCCCTCTCAGATTGCCAAGCTGCAGAACGGAGATCCTGTGTTGACTGTGGCTGTTGAGGGGCCGCTACTTTACTGTGGTTTAGCAGGCGGTGCCCTCAACATCTGGAATTTGGACTCACAACAGCTTGTCAAGCGCATCACTAGACATACCGGGGATCTGTGGGCTGTGCATGTCATCCAGGGTGTTGCAATTTGCGGTGACTCCAGCGGAACGGTCAAGGTGCGCATTCCATCGACCTGACTGCATTTTGAATGGATAGGACTCGGCTGATCTCTGACAGAAATTCAACTCCCGGTTTGAAGAAGTAGGCGGCTGGGTTGCTCACGAGGGCACCATGCTCGCCTCGGCTGCCGGTCGGTCGAAGGATCGCCAGATCTACGCGACTGGTGGAAACGACAACTCAGTAGGCATCTGGGATCTGACTGAATTCTTCACGACCCAGGAAGAGTTGACTCCGATCAGCAACGGTATGTCCCATGCAAGCGGCCTTGAATGGATGGTTTGCTAACACCTGCTCAGACGAAATGGTCAACAGTCTGGCCAAGTTTGTCTCTTTCAAGACCATTTCTGCGAGCCCTAAATTCACCGGGGAATGTAACCAGGGAGCTGCTTTCCTTCGGCGGCACTGCAATTACCTCGGTGCCAAGACGAAGCTTTTGACTACCGGTCCCGACACCAATCCTATTGTCTTTGCCAGATTCAACGCTACTTCACCCGACAAAGTGGATAAGACTATCCTCTTCTACGGCCACTATGACGTTGTGGGAGCAGAGACAAACCGACCCAAGTGGAGGACAGATCCGTACAAACTCACATCCATCAACGGGTTCCTGTATGGTCGTGGTGTCTCCGATAACAAGGGGCCTATTTTGGCATCGCTGTATGCTGCGGCTGATCTCGCCCGAACAAAGACTCTGCGATGCAATGTCATCTTCCTTATCGAGGGTGAAGAAGAGTCTGGATCCCAGGGATTCCACGAAACGGTGCGTGAGCACAAAGCTCAGATCGGGTCTGTGGACTGGGTTCTGCTGGCCAACAGTTACTGGCTCGATGACTACAATCCGTGCTTAACTTACGGACTGCGCGGTGTTGTACATGCCAACTTGGTGGTCACAAGCGATCACCCTGATCTCCACAGTGGTATCGATGGCAGCACATTGCTAGATGAGCCTGTCAAGGACATTGCAATGCTTCTATCCACAATTGTGGGTCCGAAGGGGAAGATCAGATTGCCAGGCTTCCACGACGCTGTCCGGCCCATTACCGACGCTGAGCAAAAGCGTTTCGAGGCTATCGCCGATGCGTTGCTCTTACAACATCCAGAAATCCCTGACAGCCAGGCCCTGATACAATCGCTGATGCATCGCTGGCGTGAACCTGCCTTGACAGTCCACTCGGTCGAAGTCCCTGGAAGCAAGAGCGCAACCACTATCGCCCGTCGAGCAAAAGCAACCCTGTCAATCCGTATCGTACCCGATCAACACGCGGACGAAGTCGCCGCCGACCTGACCGCCTATGCCCAGGAGCAGTTTGCGCTTCTCGACTCGCAAAATGACCTCACAGTCGAGATCACCGGGAAGTCGGACGCTTGGCTCGGAGACCCGGACAACGAAATCTTCGCCACGTTGTCCGAGGCGATCACCGCAGCCTGGACCCCAGCCCAAGGAGCCCCGACTCACCAATACCCACCCATCCCGCAATCCGCAAACACCCGTGCAGTACCCCAGTCCAAACCCACCGCAGGTCCAATCCCGGAACTGCGCCGTAAAGACTCGGAAGATAGTCTTCGTTCGCACGTCGAGCGGATAATCACATCCACAACAAGCTCCTCGGCGGGCAAGCAAGCCGCGCATAAACGGTCTATACAAACGACCGCCACGGTGCCAACGTCTTCCACCCTCACGCAAGCCACACCCACACCAGTTTCGTCTGAGGACCCGGTCGTATTACCAATCCGCGCCAAGTCAGCCCCCGATGGCAATGCATCCGTTGACAGACCGGGATTGGCAGCAGCAGCTAATGTGACCAAAGTGACACCGATGTTCATTCGCGAAGGCGGATCTATCCCCACCATCCGGTTCTTGGAAAAGGAGTTTTCGGCCCCGGCGGCTAATCTGCCTTGTGGGCAGGCTAGCGACAACGCTCACCTGGATAACGAGCGTATGCGGGTGGAGAACTTGTATAAGAGCCGAGAGATCTTCCGGTATGTGTTTGCTCATTTGGTGGATAAATATTGAGGTAGGTGTGTCTCGAGCGTTGGGCTCGCCATTTCTTTCCAATTTCAATTTCTTTCCATGTAAATTATAAAAATCTCTTGGCTTGCCTTTTCAGGGCTTCTACGACTTTCTTTCTCCCCGCATGGATGTTCAATGGTACATCCTCCTAGGAACCTTCCAGATTCGTACATGTAGTTTCATCGTAGCGAGCAGGTATGGCGAACATCTACCACCTATCCCAGATCCGCAATCCCTCAAGCCAATCGGAGCCAAAGCCCTCCAGATTGGTGATACACAGTCGCTGTAATAGGAAACAGCTATACGGGCCACGAATAGAACCACTACGTACAGCTGCTATCCCGACTCGGCTCTTTGCTGCTCCACATGGGACTGCGCATTGCTCCACCGCTCACCTCTCGCTCCAGACCAACCGATTTCCCCGCATAATGATCGTCCAGTCGAAGCGATCTGTGCGTAGAAGCATACGATCCCAATTTCCATGCATATGCTTAGCATCTTGTGTCGATGTTAAATTCTCTGACTCGTGATCTCTGATCAACGCTTGTTGTGTACTGCGTATTGCAGTGGTCCTATATAAGATTCAGGTCTTAGCCTTTAGTTATTCCTACCATGCAGTAAAGTTTAGACTATATCCGACTCAAAACAGGGACGAACTCCCGCTAAACCGTGGCGAACCATTCCCGACCAATCGGGGGATTCCATGCATGAGGTTCTCTTTGTTTGAGCGCCGATCTCAGATCGATCTGGTATCCCAACTCAGCCTCAGACCCAAGTTTTCTTAGCATGGAACTAACTAGATCTCCATGTACTTTCTTTATGCGCTGGCAAATTGGTTTGCGAAGGTTGGGGGACATTTGGAGAGTTGACTAGATTGTCCGAGAGACGAAAAGTCTCAATATAAAAGGACAAAGTAATTGCTACTCATCCCATGTTTCATTCATCTCAAACTTCTAGGTTGTGCTTCCACTGCTCGATCGTTTCCACTGTTGTTCTCAACTGCGAGGGCTTTTCTCCCGCGTCTATTTCATAAGTTGCTAGGGCTTTGGTGAGGATGGGGAGTGTTTCAGATGAAATCTATTTGCTGGGGAGAGACGAGGAGGAGACTGTGCGGTATGTTGAAGCTATTCATTTTGCCTAATTGTTGGGTGTATGTACTTGTGGTCCCTACTTTTGTACTCGGATTCTGTACTTCCTTTTTCTGTGACTATTTTGCTCTTCCTATGTATACACAGTTGGGCTGGGTCTACATCTCATTTCCCTATTCAAAGCTCCTTATATCCCAATGTTCAGAGTATAGGTTTTACGTTGTGATCCCCACTGTCATCTTACCCCCCTTGCTGCTTGCATATACATCGGCCCCTTAGCTCGGTAGGATATCGATTGGACTTGACCTAACGCAATTAACAGCCTCAACACCCAACATCAACTTTTTGTCAATCTCTCCAATCTCATTCATCCATCTATACCAAAAGATATAAGAGCAATCGCCGATCTCGGCACTGGCACGGGGTATGTCGCCAGTCCTTATATCACAAACGATATAAGTCTCACACCGCACAGCATTTGGCTAGAAGACGTCGGCAAAAGCCTTCCAAACAAATCACTCCACCTCCACGGCTCGACATCTCCTCAGCCCAATACCCCTTAGGCCATGAAATTCACCGACCACGCCAGAAACCCATCCTACTAAGCGTCCACAACGTACTACATCCCTTCCCAGAAAAGCACCATGGCAAATACGACCTCGTGCATATCAGGCTCTTAACAGCAGGCCTCAAAAAGGCCGATTATCCTACCGTACTTGCCAATGCACGGGCTTTATTAAGTATGTTCCTCAGTTTACACCTGCACCTCCATCTCCATCTCCACCCCACCTAGAAAAATGAAATAACCCTAATCCAACCCTCCGTGTAACCCCCGCTAACAACCCAGAACCAAACGGCTGGATCCAATGGGAAGAACTCGACCACACAGCCTACTGCACCGACGCCATCCCAGAACCAGCAGCGATAACCTCTCTCCGCCAATCCCTCAGCCAAGCTATGCTCAAGCTTGGAATGTGGCCGTTTGCGCCTCAGCTCGTCTACGATGAGATTTCCGCTGGTGGCTTTGCGGACGTCGTTCGTGAGACTTATACCACGCTGGGCAAGGACCATCTTCGGGCTACGGCGCAGAAATGGGTTGCTGCATTGATGCGTGCGCTTATGCCGGCTTCTATGGTTGTTACTGGGGAGGCGAGAGATGAGGATGAGGCAAGGGGAGTTGTTGAGGGGTTGGCTGGGGAGTTTGAGGCTCATTGTCAGTCTGCGAGGGCTTTGGTTAATCTTGGGGTTACGGTTGGGAGGAGGGTTGATTGATTTACTTTTTTTTTGTCCTTGCATTGGGGGAGGATTTTTGAATATGGATCTATATCGAGGTTGTTATCTAATTTTTCGTTCCTTTATTGTTGGTTGATGTGCTTTGGCGCTTACGCGGTGCTGTTTTGGATTCCTCTGGGGATTGATCTCATCAAAGTACATTTTCTTCCTATCATCCTCCGTACTAGACTATCAGACTACCACGGAATGTATGGAATGTTCCTCGCCCCCGCAAAACGTGGCCGAGCCCCAGAGCCCCACTCCACACGGCCGGTTCCGGACCCGCGAAAAGATTTTCGGGTCTGTTGAGTCTTGACTGTCTTGACTGTCTTGACCTATATTTGAATCTTCAGATCCAGCAGCAATATGGCTGCAACCATGGATATCCAAGAACCCCCGGGCCCGTCGGGCGAAGCAAAGTGCGCCTCGCTGCGATCATGATAGCTCTTTCAGTATGGATCCTCCAACCCTCAGACCATTACCTTAGGTCCCTTGGCTAAATGATAATCCCCGCTAGCTATCCATGTTCATCGCCGCGCTAGATCAAACGATCATGGCTACGGCGATCCCCACAATCGCGGCTTACTTCCATTCTTCAGCGGGCTATACATGGATTGGCGGAGCTTATCTGCTCAGCTCCGCCGCCAGCGCCTGCATCTGGGCTAAGCTGTCTGATATCTGGGGAAGGAAACCTATCCTCCTTCTTGCGGTTGCGTGGTTCTTCATTAGCTCGATTATCTGTGGGGCTGCGACTAGTATGGAGATGTTGATTGCGGGTCGTGCGCTGCAGGGTGTTGCAGGTGGTGGATTACTGCAGCTTGTGACTATCGTTATTTCGGATTTGTTCAGCGTCAGGTGTGATTTCAGAGCCCCATTTCAGAGCCCATTTTGGCTGCGTGTTTGCTAATTGATATTACAGACACCGTAGTCTATATCTCGGCATTATGGAGGTCATGTGGGCCTTCGCTGGCGGCGTTGGTCCACTGCTCGGTGGTGCTTTCAGCCAGTATGTGACCTGGCGATGGACGTTCTGGATCAATCTTCCCATCTCCGGGGTAGCGTCTGTTCTTCTGATCTTTTTTCTGGATGTGCACAACCCGAAGACGAAAATCATGGACGGCGTCCGGGCAATTGACTGGTTCGGCAGTATCTCCGTCCTCGGTCTGACCCTCATGCTTCTATTGGGACTTGACTTTGGCGGCGAGACATTTCCCTGGAAATCCCCGCAGGTAATCTGTCTGATTATCTTCGGAGCTCTGTGTTCGCTGCTGTTCATCTACAGCGAAAAGAAACTTGCCAAGTATCCTCTGATGCCTATGGATATCTTCGCTCAGTTCTCCAATATTGCAACCTCACTAGTAGCGTTTGCGCATGGCTTCGTGAGTATCCTCACTATCTACCTGCATCCACCATCTAACGATATACCCAGGTCTTCATTGCAGGAGAATACTACATCCCCCTCTACCTCCAATCCGTCCACGGCTCCTCCCCAATGGGCTCAGGCGTGCTAATCCTGCCCCTGGTCGTAACAGAAGCCTTCTCCGGCATGTTCACCGGCGCAATCATCCACCGCACAGGCCGCTACCTCGAACTAATCTGGATCGGGCTGGTCCTCCTTACAATCGGCAATGGCCTCTACATAACCCTCGACGTCGACTCCTCCGTCGGCAAGATAGTCGGCTTCCAGCTACTGAGCGGTCTAGGCGCCGGTTTCCTCTTCCAAACGCCCATCATCGCCATCCAAGCCATGGTCTCGCAGGAAGACACCGCAACAGCGACGGCGACTATCGGCTTCATCCGCAACATGGCGACTGCCTCGTCGATTGTAATTGGCGGTGTGGTCTTCCAGAATAGCATGAATCAGAGACAGTCGGACTTGCTGGCTTCGGGCATGTCAGCTGCTATGGCGGCGCAGATGTCCGGGGATTCGGCGGCGGCGAGTATCGAGTCTATTAAGGAGATTACGGATCCGGCGCAACTGCGGGCTGTTAGGGAGGCGTTTGCGTGGAGCTTGAGGAATATGTGGATTTTGTATACTTGTATGTCTGGTGTTGGGGTTTTCTTTTCGGTGTTTATTTTCGGGGCCAAGTTGAATAAGGAGCATGTTGAGACGAGGACTGGGTTGAATGTTGAGAAGACGCCGGTTGTTGTTGAGGCTCCGCGTGATGTGTAGATTCTCGATTATTTATCTCAGTTAGATTCATTCCAAAGGGTTCCCGTCAATGTTACCTATTTCTGTGTGCATGGAACGTCCTTTTCTCGACGGAGTAGAGATCCAAACCTGACGAGGAATGCTGTAAGCTCGCTGGGGGCATTTCATCCACTAGATTGTACTCCGTAGGTATTTATATCGAGACTACCTACCTAATCGACATCACCTCAGTAATTCGAAAGAAAAATATTATTCACATAGATATGTGCAACTTGTAATGATATATCGAAAATCGAACATTGGAATGGAAGCAACCAACATCCACCAGTTGCCCGATAACCACCGAAAGCCCCTACTCAGCCGAACACTCCCCTCCAACCACACAAACAACAGGCAGATCAGCAACACTATTACCAACCCAGAACTTAATGCCCTCCCCATTGACAGGAGCCTTCCAATCCTGCACAACAACATCCCAAACACTCACATCCTTCCGTGTAATCTCCAGCGTAAGCGTCTCATTCTGGCCCGGCGCCAACTCCTTCGTCTTCTCAAACTGACGAAGCTGCAAAGCCGGCGTATCCAGACCGAGACTATCCGGAAGCTCGACATACAGCTGAGCAACAGCCTTGCCCGTCCGTTTACCCGTATTCTTGACCTGCACCTTGACCGAGAAGACAGTCTCGAAGAGAGCGGGGTTTCCGCCCTCGCCGCCTCCAGCACGAGGAACGGCGTGTGGCTCGGTGCTGTAGCCATCGGGGTAGGGGTATGCCTTTGCCGATTTGATCCACTGCGGCTTGAGCAGGTAGGGGTAGAGGTAGCGCCAGATGCGGTGGAGCTTGGTGGAGGACCAGGCGACTTCCTCTGCGGCGGGGATTGTGGTGTTGTATGTTGGGGTGGGGGGCTTCGTGGGTCTTGCGCGTGGGTACGCTGTGTCCAGGGGGTGTTCGGCTGACAGGGACGGCTCGGAGAAGTTGAAGGTGGTGTATGACAGACCGTGGCCGAATGGATAGCGGGGGGGTGATGTTGGCTTTGAGGAAGTGGCGGTAGTCAATGTACAGTCCTTCGGTGAAGGTATCCTGGATTTGGCCAAATAGTTGGCTGTCGAGGCCAACGCTTTCTGGATAGTCGTCCTCGCTACGGGGAATGGTGTATGGCATGTGGCCGCTGGGACTGTAGTCGCCAAAAAGGACGTCGGTGAGAGAGGTGCCAGCTTCTTGTCCGGGGAGGTGTGCCACGACTACGGCCTTGACAGACTTGAGTTCTATCCACTTTTCCATCAGGATGGGCCCGACGGTGTGAATGATGACCACCACGTTGGAGAACTTCTCTGCTGCGGATTTGACGAGATCATCGCCATTGTGCCAGGCATTGAGACCGGCTTTGGTTCTATCACCCGGGTTTCCTTCAACAGTGATGAAGTTCTCACCCGAGTCGGCGTTTATAAACACAAGAGCAATATCATCGGCATTCGAGGTGACGCTCTTCGGGAATTTATCCTGGATATAGAACTCCACATTGTCGGTGATATTGGCGATTGCCTCCTGAGGTGTGACGAGATAGGGCAAATTGGCGGTGCCGCTGCCCCATCCCATGGTCAGAACGCCCTTGTTGCAACCTGCATTACCACATGAGTTGAGACCCTTCGGGTTTCCACCTGCATCTGTACCGAATACCTTTAGCGAATCGTTGCGGCGAAGAGGGAGAATATCCATGTCATTCTTCAGCAAAGTGATTGCCTCCCGTGCAACAGCTCTTGCGGTAATATTGTGATCCGCCGTCACATCGACGAACTGGTTCACGACACCAATTGGGGAGATGACAGCTCCCGGGTAAATCAAACCCTTCTCATTCTTGGTGTTGGATGAGAAGTTTGGCAAAGGATAGTCCTTGTCCTGCCCAAGTTTATACCAAGCGGCGACAATGCGTGTAACCTGAATGTCTAATTAGTTTTTGAAGACACCTCTACTCAAAAGATACCATACCATATCGTTAAGGCGGTCCACAGGGACACTTCCATTCAGGACCGAGCGCGACAGCGCTGAGCCCCAGTACGAAGTCTCAAACAACGGAATTGCTCCATCACCAGGCATAGACATATCCAGACCGGCGAGGGCAGATGCAACTCCAGAGTAATGGCCCAGCCAATCTGTCATCACGAAGCCCTGGAAG
Organism: Penicillium bovifimosum; assembly: GCF_028826915.1. NCBI lineage: Eukaryota > Fungi > Ascomycota > Eurotiomycetes > Eurotiales > Aspergillaceae > Penicillium > Penicillium bovifimosum. The sequence goes on along the minus strand of NW_026622714.1, from coordinate 1,525,674 downwards.
CCAAGCTCATCCTTGAGAATACCGTTGAGCATCTTGCTATTCTGAGAACACGCAGAGCTATTAACCTATGGGATGTTAGCAACGGACACAATTGAGGAAAAGAAAAACACAGGATGAGCCTCACATCATTGTACGCTGTCATCAAGGAGCCTACACCCGCACGAACCCCCTCGGCAAAGGGCCACAGATACAATTCGTGCAATGTACGATCGTCGATATTAGATGAGTACCCCTTGGTAACGATACTGCTCATACGGTTCTGTTCCTGCTCATTACCAATGTAATGCTTCAGGGCAGCCATTGCACCGGTGCTCTGTATGCCCTTGATCGTTTGCGCACCACCAATGGCCTGCAGAGTGGGATCAGAGCCGAAGCCTTCCCAATTACGTCCACCGCGTGGCTTGCGTCCGAGTGCTCCCACGGATGGTCCCAGAAGTACATTGACACCCTTTCCACGAGCCTCTTCGCCGAGTCCAACACCTCGCTCGTACATGAGATCCTTGTTGAAGGTCGCGCCAACTGAGATCCCAGGCGGGAAAGCAGTGTTGTGATCCGTACTGCGAACGCCCAACGGACCATCTTGGAGGCACAGGTTGGGTATACCGAAACGAGAAACACTGCCAGTCTGTCCCACGCAAGGTCCCATGAAAAATCCAGTGCCGGTCGTCAAGTTGACCTTCTCGGCCAGCGTCATGTTGCTGACTATGCGGTGCGCCTTGGAGTAGGCTTCGGTCCAATCGGGGACCCAGCCTCCCGGAGGAGTGGGATAATACGGCGGCGATTCATAGCCTTCTGCCGCTCTGACATGCAAGTGTGTAGTCGAATCCGATTCTTCTGGCACTGGAGAAGCCAAAATCTGCGGTATCAAAAGAGTGACTAGAGCTAGTTGTGCCCACGGCGCCATGGTGGCGGGTTCGCAGTGGAAAAGAAAGAAAAAGTATAGAAAAGATCGTACTTAGGCCAGTCAAAAGAACGAGTGCATTATTTTCTCCAGATTTGTATCTGTCGGAACTATCTCAGATTGACAGGCTCCCCGATTATAAGAAATCGGTAGACTTGGCACAGGGAAGGAAAGACGCCCGCGTGCACAAGTCGGCATGAATTTATTCACTGCATTGCGGATGATCCTTGCTAGATTTGAGCAGATCGTCATGAGATTCGGTTGGCATCACTTGGCAGTGAAGACTGGAGACTGGCACAAATATTGAGAGATCAACTCATGGCTGATGTTAGTGATGTATGCATCCTAGTAAATGCGCTTCAAATTGTGTGGGAATAGGGAACAGATAGCCATACTGCGTACATACTGATGGTAGTCTGGGCATCTCAATCAAATCCCAGTTGGACATTCGCTGCGGAGGAGGCCGAATGTACTTTAGCCCCGGTACGGCAGCCCCCGGATTATCCTTGCCCCAAACAGATACCTGTCAGGGGTCGGGCTGATTGGATTCAGCACGCCCCCTATTTCCAGCCCACCAAATAGTACATTCAACACTGCAAAACGAAAGGAGATATTACTGTAAATAGAACACGCGACAAGGGACGATCAATCTGATTGGCACTAAATGTCGATTTGTTCAATATCAACCGACGTTTCTCCGTACATGCGGGCCGCGGCAGGTGACAGTTCCACCCAACCCCGGAGTTCAGTGTGTGCTTCGTTGCTCCGTACATGTGACTTTTCTCTTAAATCTTGGTGTAACGCAAGTAAGGCTTGACCTCACGAACCTCACCGAACTTCTTCTGGGCATCCGCGGTACTGACAGAGGGCGGCACAATGACATCATCACCAACCTGCCAGTCGATAGGGGTAGTTACGCCTTTCTTATCGCCGGTCTGCAGGGAGTCGATGACCCGCAGAACCTCAGCGGAGTTTCGGCCCGTCGAGGCGGGGTACATCATTGTCAGGCGGATCTTCTTGTTGGGATCGATAATAAACACGGAGCGAATGGTGAACGCGATACCCTTCTTATCAATGTTATCCAGATCCTGTTGATCCACCATATCGTAGAGGAAAGCGACTTTGCGGTCGGCATCGGCGATGATAGGAAACTGGACTTTTGTCGAGCCGACTTCGTTGATGTCCTTGATCCACTCGTCATGGGAACCGAGGTCGTTGGCACTCTAATGGAAATTGTATATCAGCTGAAGCCTGGAAAACATTCGTGGATGACAGCACTCACCAGTCCAATCAGCTGGACACCGCGTTTGTCGAACTCATTCTTAAGCCGGGAAAACGCGCCCAACTCAGTTGTACACACAGGGGTAAAATCGGCTGGGTGGGAGAACAGGATGGTCCACTTGTCGCCAATGAACTTGTGGAAGTCAATCTCGCCCTTGGTGGTCAAGGCGGTGAAATTCGGAGCTATTCTAAGTCAGTAAAAAAGCTTGGGAACTGCAGTTGACCTCGAGACAATACCGGTTGAGCCCAGACGCAGACGGGGCTGTTCCGATTGGGCCGAGAACGGGCGCAGAAAAGCAGGCGCACGAGGCACCTGTGCAGACCACGCGGCGCGCGGCGCAGCTCCAAGTGCACGAAACATCTGAGGGATAATTCTGGGAGTCATGGTGGTTATGGAGTGAAAATAGTTGTCGGAGTAAAATTGGGACTTGGGGACGGAGCGGTACACATCGGCCTGACGTCACACTTGGACTCTCCCGTCTGTCCACACCTAAGCTTTGACCGTTCTTGCTTCATCCGGAAACAGGTGCCTGAATAGCCTTTATGATACTACAGATTACCTAGGATCCAACAGGTCAATAGAACTTCAGCAAAGATACACTGCTATTTCGATAGAAGATAATGCTAGGTTATGACCGCTCTATCTGCGAGAAGCCTTCTTACTCGCAGCCATCACGTCGATGCGGTCTTGAATGGCTTCCCAAGACCCCGATGCCCCTCCCAACGCCAGCATGAGGTATTGGATAGGTTTCCCCCACTGCAGCTGGATACCAACTGGGGTGATACAGATATTCTTAGCGAGTAGCAAGGCCCACGTCTGCCTCCTTAGTACTTGGTCATTCGATCCTTTGCGTGCCACAACCAGGTTCATATTCATCTCGAATATTGATGGATAGTTTATTTTCGCCTTCTGCTGCAGGTACTCAGCTTCGTACATTGCACCAAGTCGATATGCGGTAATTTCTGTCAGCTCAAGTAACTCTGCCTTGGTGAGGCTTTCACCTTTTAGAGCTCTGCGGAGACCAGAATGTAAAGCAACATTGTGGCCAGAGTTGTCGGGACCCGGTTGCGATGCTAAGTACTCTTCAGCAAGGTACTGCAAGCGTTCAAGAGAGCGTCCGTCTGCGCCGGGTACTATGAGGAAAGTTCAGTGACAGGGAAGGCTGAGCCCGTGACTCCGTGAGGGTACCGTTCCGAGAGGGCAAAGAAAAGCTAAGTAGGTGACCCGATAACTCGTAAGAAAGTCGAAGGCGAGCACGACGCTCTCGTATTTGAATCTATCGATGTCAACAGGATCTACGCTTTGTGCCACATGAGGCTCGAGCGTACATGACGTCAGACCGATCGTTCCCGCTTTGTCCACCATTCGGAACCTTGGAAGACTCATGTACCCCACACGGGCCGCAAAAGCTTACCTTATTGATCCATACACAGCATAGTCATACATACAATAGACCCACAATATGGAGGTGAAACCGAGAGGACGGATTCAATTTTTCGGCTTGCGAGTGGACAGAGTGGACAGAGTGGACAGAGGTGACAGACGGGGACAGATACAAAATGGTCGCGGTATTGGAAGACGATTCATTCCATGTATTATTTATTGTTGCTGACGAGGAAGGCGCTGGCTGGATATACTAGTTTGGATGAGTAGGCAGTCACTGAGTTCAGAAGGAACGCGTACAGAACTGCTATAACTCCTACCTCTCGATTCTTGTTTATCTTCTCTGTTCTTCTCTCTTGTCTAGTTTTGGTTCTCTTCTATCTCATTCTCTCTTCGCTAGTTTTCTTCCTCTTCACTCTTCTTCTCTTTTCTCTTTCCAAACTTTTGTCTTGAAACTTGTACCCTCAACGCAACGATTATCGATAAGATTATCGACAAAAGTTCAAAATGCTTTCCTTCAATGAAGTACTTTGCCTGTTCGCCATGGCCATGGGCCTGGCTATGTATTTGAAGTACGTTTGCCCGAGTCTCATCCCAAGTCCCCAACCAGTGCCCGTCTCATTCAAATATTCTTCTGAATCCCCTCCTCCACTCGAAAGACCGCTCCAAAGACTTCTCCAAACCTCCCACCAAAAGCAATTGAAGGATACGAAGCCGTTACTAACCTGGACAGCCCCCCCCAGCCCCACTCCTAGCCCCGAGGTCCCCGAGCCTCGACCAGACCCCAGTGCCGCAGCCTTGGCGACTGAAGCGAAGAAAGCAAAGGCACTGGCAGTCCGCATCCAGGAGTTGGAAGAGCAGCTCCGGAGGGAGGCCGAGCGGGCGTCTCGGAGGGAGGATGCCTGGATGAGAGCCCAGGCACGCCAGCAAGCCGACTACCAGGCCAAGCTCGCTGCTGCCAGACCGAAAGCCAACGAGCGTGGTGCTGGCCAGTACTTTGCCACGGCCCTTGAGTGGCAGCGCAAGTACGAGGACCCGAGCAAAGAGTACCAGTTGACCAAAGAGTGCCAGTTGGCCCAAGAGAACCCGGCCGATGAGAAGAAGGGGCGACCCCGCTGGGCCCCAGCTAAGTCGGACCGAGTTGGGAAGCACGGCCAGGTTCGGCCTGGTAAAAGACCAACCGCCAGTGCGCAGGCGGCCGTTGTGAATGTTTGGTGGCGGAATCAATTCGCCGGTCTCGAGGCCCAGGCGCGTCAGGCCATTGAAGCCAAGGACGCCAGGATCAACCAGATCATGGCCGAGGCGTGGCAGGCGATCAACGCCAGAGACGCCAGGATCGAACAGCTCACGGCCGAGTCGCACCAGGCCATTCAAGCCAAGAACGCGGAGATCAGCCGCTCCAATGGCCAGGTCAGCCAGGTCAGCCAAGCCACCACCGCGATCGACCACGAAAACCAGACACTCCGCAGGCAACTTGACAGCACCCAGGCTCAATTGAACATGCTGGCCCAGCAGCATGGGAAGGTTGAGTCTGGGAAGATGGTGCCTGCGGAGAAGGTCGCGGAAGAGATCTGCAGGCTCAAGCAGACTCACAGTGAGGAGCTGCTGGCGGCCAGGAGGGAATGGGAAGGGAAAGTTCAGACCCAGAAAGCACAGTTGGCTGAGCAACGGGAGGAGCTGGACGACAAGAGCGGGCAGTTGAACAAGCTGCGCTCACTCACCGTCAAGATCGGCATGGACGGTGAAGCCAAGAAGAGGGAGGTGGCGGTCCTAGAGGCGCAAATCGCGCAGCTCGGCGAGCAGCTGCTCAACAAGCAGGCCATCCAGGGGCAAGTTGAGGATCTCATTCAGGAGGTCATGGCAAACTCGATGCCCCTGGATGACTTGCAGGACTACGTCGAGGAAGAGCCTCAGTCCACGGCGGACGACGGGGCTGAAGGCAATGAGCCAGATGAGGCCGAGGAGACTGAGGAGCAGAAGGCTATCAGGGCAGCTACGGAGAGCATCACCGCCGGCATGAGTGGTGTTGGAGTCAAGGACTCGGGTTCGACGACATAGGTCCCTACTGGAAGCGGATATGCTGACAAAGCATGTGTCCTCCACCTGACGTGACCGGTACCCACCGTCTTTGAACAATCTCCTCCACCTTGGTCCGAACAAGTTACGCGCTCCATACTGATCCCACCCTTCTATTGTTCCCCTCCTTTGTTCATCTGTTGCTTCTCTCTTCCCTTTCGTGTTTTCCATAATTCCCTTCCCTTCCCTTCCCCTCTCTCACCACTTGGTCGAACGGCCGTTACATCACAGCATGTCACGTTGGTCACTCACTCTCTTATGAATTCCTCGCCTTACCGTTCGTTTGCCGCTCGGCCCCTGGTGCTGAGTCTGGCCAAGCTTATTGTCATCGCCATCTCACAAATACCGTTCACCTATGCTTCGCCCATATTCTCCCCTCTTTCCCTCTCATCGCGCGACACAGAACCACCAAAAGAACCGAGCGACCCAAGCTTATGGCTTAATTTGGGAATTTCACTTGCTCTTGTGCTGAGCGGTGGAGCGTTTGCGGGCCTTACGATTGCCCTGATGGGACAGGTCAGTACTTTCCAACTCAGTTCTGTAGAATCACATGGTGAACCAGGCTAATATTAGGATTGCTTTTTTTACAGGATGAGGTTTATCTTCAAGTCATCAAGACCTCCGGCGAAGGCCCCGAACGGAAGAACGCCGCCAGTGTGCTCAAACTCTTGAAACACGGAAAGCACTGGGTTCTTGTCACGCTCCTCCTCAGCAATGTGATCACGAATGAGACTCTACCGATCGTTCTTGACCGGACACTGGGTGGTGGTTGGCCGGCGGTGTTAGGAAGTACGGCTTTGATTGTCATCTTCGGCGAAATCGTCCCACAGTCGATTTGCGTTCGTTATGGTCTGCCTATTGGTGCTTGGATGGCACCTTGCGTCTTGGTCCTGATGTACATCATGTCTCCCGTAGCCTGGCCAATCGCCAAGTTGCTAGACAGACTACTCGGGGAAGACCATGGAACCATTTACAAAAAGGCAGGCCTGAAGACGCTTGTGACACTTCACAAAACTTTGGGTGAAGCTGGGGAGCAACTCAACTCGGACGAAGTGACCATCATTAGTGCCGTTCTCGATCTCAAGGAGAAATCAGTGGGCACCATCATGACACCGATGGAAGACGTCTTCACTATGTCTGCCGATACTGTACTGGATGAACGCACGATGGACCTCATTCTTTCTCAGGGTTACTCCCGCATCCCTATCCATGCTCCTGACAACCCGATGAACTTTGTTGGCATGCTCCTTGTCAAAATGCTCATTACGTACGACCCTGAAGACTGCAAAAGGGTTCGCGACTTTGCTTTGGCGACACTCCCCGAAACACGCCCTGAGACCAGCTGTCTGGATATTGTCAACTTCTTCCAAGAGGGTAAATCCCACATGGTTCTTGTCTCCGAATTCCCTAGCGAGGATCGAGGCGCCCTTGGCGTTGTCACCTTGGAAGACGTTATTGAAGAGTTGATCGGTGAAGAAATTATTGATGAATCCGATGTTTTCATTGATGTCCACAAAGCAATTCGACGAATGGCACCGGCACCAAAATCGCGGGTCCCCAAAGGCAAGATTGTCGAAGAGCCTCCTTTGAATGCCTCTATCATCACCGACGGTGATTTAGTTGACGCCAATACCTCAAACCCCTCATCTCTCCCTAAGACTTCCGACTTAATCCGGCGCCGGAGTTCTGTGGAAGCGCCACTCCCCCGCTTTCAACTTCGAAAACCCAATGGCGATGCCACTCCTAACTCGGCAAACGAATGGGTCACGCAAGTAGGCACCACTGATGAAATCCGGGAACATCTGAAACATCTTGGTCCCTCCAACCTGGCCAGTCGTCCGCGACAAACCCGTTACCACACTGTCAAGATCAAACGCAGCAGCGCCTCTCCATCCCGTTCTGCACAAACCGATCATGAGTCTGCGCGAAGCACGACCGAATCTCAGAAGCTTATCCCATCTTCCACTGGCTATCAAGGGGGCATTGGCGCTGGTTTACTGAACTCGGCGGGACAAGATGCCAAAGATGGCGCGCATGCTCTGAAAATCGGCTACGGCACCATGCCTTCGCATGACACTATGAGCAAGAGTACCAGTGCTCAGCAATACAAAGATCTTCCCCAAGTTTCTATTCCCGAGCCTGTCCATGAGGAACATGAAGACCAACCGCGTTCTGGGTCGACGCGGGAGGCTAATAGTGATTCTCATGGGGAGTACGAAGACCAGACGCGTTCTCGGTCGACGCAGAAGGCTAGTAGTACCGAAGGCAGTGTTCAATCGTCCGATTCACCTCCGTCGTTTCCTTATCGGCATCGCGGTCCAGCCCGCAGTGGTAGTATCACCGAACAGGTCGTGGATGTGAATGGTATTCGCAAGGTCGTCCTCCATGCCAACCGCACGAGTTCTTCAGACGGCGAACCCAATTCCCCCGGCCAACATCGCGATCATAAGCCTTCCGAGGGAGCAGTTCTTGATACCGATGATGCAAAACCAGAGACAGGCGACAATGGTCCCGCAAAATCCAGAAAGAAGCGTCGCCGAAAGAAGCATGGCAAGGCTTCAACTACGGACGGTGATACATCGGAGAATCAGCCACTACTTCGATAACGGACGAATCCAAAGCGATAAGCACAAACCAATATTTTTTTTAAAAAAGCAAGTGGCGTCACCAGAACATATCATGCATGGCCCCAAAAGCTCGCCTCTGCGCTTGAGCATCTGTGCGGCCAACATTTATCTGCTTGTATCTTGTTACATACTCTCATGGTCATAGGCCTTTTGTGCAATATGGCATGTACTATTCTATCATTGTTTTATTTGGGGATGTCAGAATCCATGTTGGCTCGGGATCGCGGTCTTTGTTTAAGACAGAATAGCTGCATTGTCACTCACCATTGTGAAGCTAGCTAGGTCTCGAAAATGCCAATCTTGTCTTCCCTCAAAATCTTATAGTTCCTTGTATTTCTTAGGTGTATATGATCTTTAAACATCGTTTCCCGGCTCTCTGTCTCGGATAATCAGAGATGAAACACATGTACACTGGCATGCAGGTTGAACCTCACTCTACTTTACCGAGTCTAATCCTTCCAGAGAAGGAAGTGTATGAAGATAGTACTACAATTGAAACCAAGATCCTTTAGGGCAATAAGTCCACATTGCAAGATACAGCAAAAACGCCAGGGTATAAACAATCAAAACATAGAACTCCTCTTTTTCTCCAGCTTAGTGGAATGACTCTCCTCTTTACTCCGCCGGAACCCAAAGAAACTACTCTTCTTCGGCTGCACCTGCTGCGCCGGCCTCGACTCAAGTAGCGCCCCACTACTAGCAGGTTGCGGGTAGAACCCGACCGTCGACTGCGGTCTGGCCTGCGGGTGTTGCGGTCGTGACTGCATCAGATGCGTGGAAGACTGCGCTCTGGGATCCACGGCATGGAGGTAAGGGCTATTGGCGAAGGTGGGGATCGGTGCGCCGTGGGAGGATTGGCGCGGATGAGGATGCGGACGGGGGTGTGAGGGGAGCTGGACGGAGGATTGAGAATATTGATGGGAGTAGGGGTGAGGTTGAGGGCGGGTGTGTCGGGGTGGAAGATGCGGTCTGGGAGAAGTCTGCTGTTGTAATCGGGCTTGATGCTCTTCTTGACCGTATAGTTGTTGTAGACGTCTAGTTTCTTTCTCGATTTCTGCCTCACGGCGACGTCGGGCTTTTTCTTCCGCTGCGAGGACTTCTTGTGTTCGACGTTCTCCTTCCTGGGCACGTTTGTCTTTGCGGCTTTTTTCCTGTGGTGCTGCAGATGAGGAGTTTGGGATGCTGAGACGGGGCGGCGAGGGCTTGGGACGCGCCGCGGATTCGCTCTTCCCGGGTTTGGCGCTGCCGGCTGGTGTGACTGCCGCAGTTGCGGTTGGGCCTGTTGCTGGCTTGCGGGTTACTTGGGTTGGTCCGCCGGGGGTGATGTGGAATGCTTCCTTGGCTGGACCGAAGAAGATATCTCTGATTGCGACGGCAGCCAAAATGAGCACGACCTCCAACCCCTTGAAATCCTCCATCTCGACGCGGTAGAGATTCGGCTCGTAGAGGGTAAGTTCCTTGAGACCCTGGAACAAGGCGACTGTGATATCCGGTTCACGGCTCTTGGTGCGCGTGTCGGGGATTGTTGACGTTTTCCCATGCAGTAGACATGTCAGGTCCTTTGACAGTTTCCCATCCTTGCGCCAGCTGAAGCGCAGCTTCGGGGTAACGTCTGCAAGAGAGGGGTCGATCTGCGTCTGGTCTAGCGTTGAGCCGGATGGGACCCGGAATGTATTTTGAGGCATTTCGAATTCCCATTGTGCTGGTTTGTTCCATGACTTGGTGTGGTATTTCACTGTGATCGTTTGGTCCGGGTTGTAGAGCTGGATCACGAATTCGGTGGGGAGTATGGGCTCGGGTGGTGGTGCTACGCCTCCATTGGCTCGTATCGTGTCTGCTGAGAGACTCGGTTGTGTCCAGTCTGGGGTCACGGCGACCTCGCCGTAGACTACGTCTGTTACGTAGGGATCGTACAGCGCGACTCCGTAGCGGTTTTGGGAGGTTGGGGCGGCTGGATCGAGCGCGCGCAGGGAATATGCAGGTTCGGGGTCGTTGCCACGTTGACGGTAGTATATTGTACTAATCGGGGGCTGTTTGGAGTTGTTTTTGAGGAAGAACGCTGGGGCTGGCTGTCAGTACACAGTATTGTTGGGGGGGAGGCTGGCGATGAGGTAGGAGTGGAAATGAAGTCAATGCTTACTGGGCAGGTTTTCATCAATCATTTTGTGTACAGTCTATGAATGACTGGACTCACAACTAATCATGCAGAAGAGCTGAAGTTGTATTAAGACAAGAGCTCGGGGAAGTCTAGTCTGCGCCACGGGATTGGGGATCGGCGCCTAAAAATAGACGCCTATTCCCCCACTAACCCCCGCCATGGCGTACGAAGGCTCCAGCGTTTAACGAAGCTATCTACGATCAACTGTGTACTAGTGTACTGGGATATAACTTCGAAATTAGGCATCGCCATTATACACACATTCCAAACCTAACTGCCTATTACGGTGGATCACTGCGCCTACTCATCCTGCAGCAACGGTCAACCAGTTCTATACTGTGTAAACATTCCATCTATGACAGATATCTAAGCCGATTTCCCTTGAGAAGGGATGTCAATCAAATATCTGAAGGATCTTGTCAGCTTCCAGGTGTATGGTTGTCTACTCATCGTCTAGCCTGGCTCTTACGTACCTCGAGTTGAGCATGCTGCATGAATACCGAGTTATTCACCATAGCTTCGAACGAGAAAGGGCACACCATGACTGCATGACCCAAAGATGCATCATATATGAAGTAACGCCATATATCCAAGATGCTTGTCCACTGAGTCCATCCTGTGTGTGGATCCAGGATCTATCTCGTTAGCTAACTTAGCCGGCTTCAAGTCAAACGGGAGAGCGGTGGTGAGAAATCGATCTCGGATACCTATACGACCTCGAGTTAGCCATAACGGGGAGCGAGATATCACTTAGCTGATTGAGAACTAAACCATGTGGTATCCGCACAAGGAACTTAGCCGTATATTGAACGTAGTCGCTTCTCTCCGAAGGTCATAGGTAGGTCGTCGCGTACGTGTGGTCTAATATCCGGGCATGATATGTTAGTATACTCCTGCATAGCACAAATGACCTACCGGATCTCGTGTGATAGGTATAAAGTCGACATATTGAACTCAGTCGTCTGGACATATATGAAGTTACCTGGACATGGTCAGCAAAGGAGGCAAATCGGTATAGTTCAAAGAAATCAAGAGACTTAGCCGTGGATCAATCTAGAAGTTAATCGGTCGGTACTCGAAGTTGAACGCTATCGGGTCCTAGTATGTATCAACGTTAGTTAATGTCAACTTGTGGGAGGCCTCCCACCTGCATAATGCATATAAAGTATCCATGATGATGGAGTATGTAAGTATCTGTATATAGTGGTGTTAGTGTTCATCCCAAGCGAAGGGGAAATGTACTTAGCCAATGTTGACAGTGCACTCGTACGTAGAGAAAGGTGTTGAACCTGTCTATCCTTGGAAGCTTCCTGGTGATGTGAATGGAATTATAAGGAGGGAGCCGAGGGTCATTATATAGACGATAGACGATAATACTCAAAGGTTGCACAGCCCATGGTCTGTCTATACAAGCGCTTTGTTGGACTCTTTGTCGAGTCCGTGGACAATCGTTTCAACTTGTTTCTGAGGCTATGGCTTCATTGTGCAGCTTGAAAACAAGGCTGGAGGAGGAACTCGACAAGCCAGTGTCTCTTTATAACCTTACATGCATCTTTGTTCGGTTTGTTCTATTGTCTGATGAAACGGCCCGGCATTGGACTTCGGTCTCAGATGAGCTGATATACTTAGATCCAACAAAGAACCATGCCCGAAAATACAAGGAATCCATTTTGGTGTATCTACATCAAGCAGATCTATCTATGTTACTCTATGGATCTTTGTAACCCGTCGTCTAGACAGTGAAGTATATCCACAGTGTCCATCGGACAAAGATTCTCCACCATTTATACACGAACACCGTTGACTTCCTTACCGTCGCTAACTTTGGCTGCCTCACGCTCGGCAGTGCTCATCTGCAAGCCCTGGTCATCCCAACCCTGGGTGCCCTTCTTGTACAGCGTCTTCTGTTCCTCCCGACTGTACGTAGGTCCAGTCTTACCCCGACGCTGCCGCGACTCAACGGTCTCCTCGAGCGAGGCATTATCACCATCCAGCTGGTATCCCTCCAAATCCTCGGTGTGTGTTTCTTCGGTGAATGTGAAAGTGCGGTATTCAGTGTTTGACCAGCCGGTTCCTGGAAACCAACATCGTTAATGATACAACCCCTCACAATCATGGTGCTCGAGACCTGTCAGAATAACATACCCTGGAACTGGCTGCTGTCTTCCCAATCTTCAGTGAAATAGTGTAAGAATCCACCATGCGTAACCAAAACAATTTCCTTCTCGGGGCGGGCCTTCAACCAACGACGTGCTGCCCTAGCGCGCTGCTTGATGGCTTGGTTGGTTGGTGCGTATCGACCGGTTTGCTTTTCGGAGACAGATGTCAGTCCATGCGTGCTGATAATTCTGAGACAATTCTCGAGTAACATACCTTGTTGTTCCATCCCTCTTGCACAAGACTTAGATCCACTCCCGTCTTGAACTCCTCCTTCAGCACGGAAGGGTCGCTGCCAGTATCACATGCAACATCCGATGTCTCCTGGATATCCGGAAGCGCAATGACCTGCAGATGCGGCTTTGACTCTAAAACGGGCGCGAAACTCTCCAGTGCGGTGTAGAGAGTGCGACGGAGCGGGGAGGCGGTTACTAGGTCGATGTTGGCGTGGCGGGGGAAGTTCTCGCGGAGTTGGAGGCATTGCTCGTGACCAAGATCGGTAAGGAGAGGGTCTTGGATGACATGGTTTGCAGTACAAAGATTGTGAAGGCCCTGGATTGTCCATATCAGCTTGATCGAAACGTCGGGCGCATTGAGCCAATTGCTAGTTGAGCCTCCGCTACTCCGTAATTGAGCCGCCGCTAGTTGGGTTGGAAGATATGGTGATTATCGACATATGCGTAGACGTACCTGGGCGTGGCGGACGCAATGAATAATTGGAGGCATTTTGGAGGAGGAATTGAGGGTATCGGAGATGAGCTGGTATGTTGAAGTTCACAAGAATTTGCAGATATTGAAGACCCTGGGATGACTCTTATCGGACGTGGGGTTAGCGGGGCGTTAGCAGGACCCTTGCTTTCTAGCCAAGAGTCACATTCCTTACATTTTCATTACTTTCTTTAAGTCTATATGAGCATTGAGCCTAGCATTTCCGATTCCGTCTACTTTGCCCGAGTCTTACTATCAGAAAAATCACGAGAATGTCATGAATGACAGGGTTTGCCATATCATGTGCCAAGGAACTTTCTTGATCACATGACAGCAAAAGGAAGTTGTTTGGTCACATGACGTTCTAGAAATTAGATAGAAGACAGATCGAGGCCCCTTCATTCATCATTCTCACGAAAGAGCAACGTGCTTATGGATGCACTAACTACCTATCTGTGGAAGGCTTATAACTGTCACATTCTCGAATTCGAATGCTAGCAAATATTGGAATACGATCTTCAATTTGTATTGCACAATTAGAGATGTATGGTTGAGCCGAATGGACGATGGTTATAGAGGACATGACTGATCAATGAAAGGAGCCATGGTATTGATCTCATCTAACAGGTTCAAAATGCGCAAATCAGTAACAAGTGCCATTCTTCATCCTCGTATCTTATTGATGGCGTGTACAACAAGTGATGTGAGAGAGTAATGCAGTATCTCCAAGGAGAATGGACTGCGTGATGAGAAACGATGCAGGCCGCTAGGTGGTAGAGACATTGGGTAACAACGCTGTCCGGGGTCAAGGCCACCCCTGCACAAGCGTCGGAAGAGGGTTTGTGATGATAGCGGAGCCACTATGGCACATTGATATCCTGCCCATAGGACCTAGATGTCGGACGCCACGTTCATCAAATAATCAGCGCACTCGATATCGGGGATACCGGGAGGGTAATCTGACTGACAATGGCAGTCATGGAATAGGAGGATGAGAAATAAGGGGGTTGGGAAGTGGAAATTCCACTTTCTATCCGAAGCCGAATCCTTCGGCATTTTCGAGAGCTTTGTCGAGCTTCTCTGCCAGAACCTCCTTTGACGAGTACTCGGGCAGAAGCAAACGTCCGAAGCACGTCAGGCTAGTAGGAAGACGCTAGAGAAACAGTTAGTATGACAGTACATAAGTAGTGTGTAGGAGAAATAAACCTACCAAATCTCCAACGCCGTTCTTCTGTATGAAAAACATGATACTCGAGACCCCGTTAACAGGAACTCGGTCACTAGAAGTGACGAACTTGAGTAACTGGGCTTTTTTCTCCTCGGGATATTCTTGGACAATACTCCAGAAGTCTCTGATGAGACGGTGACGAGGACTATATCCACCCTCATACTGAGCATAAATTTCGAGCTCCTTCATGTCAATGGACTGAATACCCTCCACCACAGTTTTGAGTGCCTCCGGCGAGAAGATAGAGAGGGCCGACCGGTCCAGGCAAGCATTGAATCCCCTCTGGAAGGCTTCAAACTGCGGTCGGATGGATTTGTCGGTGAGCCAGAAGATGTAGTCTTTGACAAATTGGTTCCGATTTTGGTTGGTCACAAGAGCAGCTTCTTCGGTTGGTGTCGGTTGATGGGTCGTGGTGGCTTCTTTGTTAGGGGAAGGAAGGGACTGGGGTGGCATAACTTTAGACTCCGCGGCCTTGTAGAGAGTGGAATCGGGAATTGCGATGTCGCTGGTCTCAGCCTCTTGGCCTGTCACAGGATTGCAGTAGCTTGGCACATCCATCCAGGCACTGGACCCAGCCATAGGAGGCGGAGTAGCGACCTTGCCAGAACGAGGCCATGCCGTATTACGACCAACCTTTTGCATATCGACTGTCTCAACAAAGCCATATGACTCAAAGCTGAATTCATAGGTTCGGGTGAATATATCACCAACATCACCATCGGTCCATGTCAAAAGTGAGTCAAGACCTTGGCTAAGCTCCGGCCACCCATCTCGAATATGTTTCAAATGCTTCACCTTCAGCCCCAGTAGCTTGCGGTAGAAAGCAATAGGAAAGCTCACGGGTAGTGTCACACCGTTGTAGATCGCGATAGACATCAGCAGACCAATAAGTTCGAACTTGTAAAGAGGTTCCAACGAGCAAGGTCTAAACCAGGACATGCGATGTCGCTGATCAACCGTGAACATACCATACGAGGGATCCAAAGCTTGACCCATGAGTATGCGAAAGAATTCCTGTTGAACACCCCCATGATCAATCCCTTCTTCGCCTTCGTCCATGCCCATCTGGACCTTTAACGGGCGCATCAATTCTCTTTTCTCACGTCGCCATAATTGGCTCAAAGCATCCTCGAGGATATTGTCTCTACGGACGACGATAACAAGATAAGTTCTCATGGATGTGCTCATTCGACTAAGGAGCCGAGGGCCATCGAAGATCGGAATATGGCCAATGGCAGTCTGGTTGACATGTCGGGCGGTGGTCGAGGCAGCGTCAAAATATTTGGCCATAGCAGAATGGTTCAGAGCGCGGAAGTAGGCGACGAGAGCGGATGGAGGGAAGAGGAAGGGGTATGATAGCAGATGTATTGTTCGGTTGTTCGGTAAGGCTCCAGCCCAGGCGACAGGCATATCCATAGGGTCCAGCCGAAATGAGAGAAGAGGAGTATGAAAGTCTTCCGGTGAAATACCCAACCGGCTTCGTTCCTTGTACAGTGACGCTAGAATTTGGACGGCGCCAGCGGCTGGACTGCTGCGAGCTATTTCCGGGTCGCCATTCCATTCACGCAAGAAAAGGGTCCGAAGCCACTCAACAATGAGAGAGGCTGTGTTGATTGACCTGGCGGACTCATCGCGAGAATCAAGAGAGACGTGATGCTCACTTAGATAGTCCACAACGCGGTCTAGTACGTTGAGACTGTTTTGCTTTGGTAGATCGGGGCTGTACACATGGCACGCCTTGGAAATTTCATGGTATGCCAGTCGTGCAGTGAGAGCCTGTACGAGTCGGTTGATGAGGCGAAGACCTAACTCATGCTCAAATCGGTCCGTCACTTCGGTGGCTTGCTGGGCATTCTGCGGAGATAGCTTGCGCATGTCCGACAGTGAAGCGACAGACCCGGCGGCCCGCATCTGAACCACCGTTCGCCACGTCTCCGAGTCAATGTTAGGCACATAGCTGATCAGAGTGAACAGCGCTATAGTAGCAATGTAGGCCACTTCTGAATCAGACAGCGGGTGGTCACTGGCAGACTCGGATGTTCGCTGGGGAATAATCGGCGGGGTCACATGGCTCGTGAGTGTCGAACTTCGAGAGGATCGACGGGAGGGTCTGCCGGTGGAGGTGAATCCTTGTGGAGGAATAAAAAGCCTATCCAGAGCGCTCCACAAGCTATGAAGCGCAATGTCCCACGGGCAAATAGCGAACAGGCGATGCAGTGACTCGCGCAAACAAGAAACATCGAGACGGCTGAAGGTGGCTCCAATTTTATCGCTTGATTCACGACTAAAGGAGCGTAGTATCTGACTGGGGCTGCTGAATACGTAAAATGCACTTTGAGCAACGAATGGGAATGCTTCGCGCTGACGTATAGTTGCAATACTCCAATCCGGCTGTTCAAAGCTGCCAGCGGATTGAATACGATCGAGCTCTTCCTTCCAGCTCTCGGCACCGTCAGAAGATCCGATCATAACTTGTGAGAGACCATCAATGATCTCAGGAGTGAGGTGGGTGACTGTTTGGGCTAGGGAAACGGTGTCTGGAGCGTCCTCGACAAACGGCTGCTCTGTGTTAAGTTGCCTTGGGAGTGGAGCGTCGAGAGAGGGAGGGGACGGCAGTCCCGTGCTTATCGAGCCCTTGACAGGGTATATTTCCTCAAGCAGCTTCTGGCTGTCCCAGGAGACACGTCGTTGACTCTTCCGTCGCTCTTTCGGGGTTAAATCGGGGTCCGCATTTCTCCCACGGTGTTTTTGGGGGCGATGTTTTAATGCCGGAGGTGAGGTCAAGCTGGCAAACTCTTCGGTAGGAGGCAGCCTTTTGTTGAATTCTGGCTTTCTTTTATCATCAAGGAACGATGGTGGACTTTGACGCCAGTGATCAGCGTCAGAAATTGATAGTCGTTTAACGTGCTTGTTCTGGGAGTTCAGCTCAACCGCAGATGGCTGAGACCCCGATGTGCGCGATGAAGGGGTATGCGGTTGAGAGCGGGGCTGGCCTTCAACTGTAGGAACCTCTGGGGCTTCGTAATGCTTGCGCGGTGGGCGGTTGTCATGAGGTTGAAGGTCTTGAGCAGTAGACTCATCTCCAACTTCCACCGGCAGCGGATTGCGCTGCGGTTCCGAGGTATCTGGCACGCGACGTAGGGGAAGCCATTCGATCATACGTAGGGATATTGTATCAAAGAGATTCTGTGTGAAAGACTTCGGGTCTTTTAATTGCTGCTCGGCGGCCTCATCAAGGTCTCGAATATAGCTAGTGCCGATAGGAACTTTGGAAAGGGAGCTCCTTTCTTTCGCGTTTGACGTGTTCGTTTCGGTCTGCACACGATTGGATCCGTCACCGGACAGTCCTTGGGCTTTGTGCTTTGATTGTAATGCCCTCCTAGCCGCTGCCGTTTGCGCTTCGAGTGTACGAGTTCGCCTGAGAGAAATCCGATGGTAGTCTTCCGCAGTCAACTGGGGCGCTGCCTTGGGCGCATTCAGACATAAACCGGTCTCCGCATTGTCCAAGCTGGCGAGATAACAGGCCAGAGTCCTTGCGCTTAATTCCGTGTATCTACGATAGGGGCCTTCACTGACTCTTCGGCGATGACTGGCGCATGTAGAGGTTTGGCATCCGGGGTCGTTGCAGCCGTGGAGTAGTTGAGCTTTGTATCTGTTGTGTTGAAGTAATTAGTACCATGCCAGCCTGCGATATCGAAGCTAACGGAGTGGAATTCCGCTCACCTGCGCACTAAGCCGTTGAAATTCCGTCTTCGATCATCGCGATACCGCGCTAGTACTTTTGACGGATCAGATACATCTATGGTGTTCTGGACGAGGACTTCCGGTGCGTTCGGGGGAAGCTTTGACCGATAATTGTGAGTTCGCTCGTGGCCGGGGGATCGCGCGATGCCTGTATCGTTGATAGGACCTCCGTGGAGCCTTGCCATTTTTCAAGTGCAAGTAAGCCGCATATCTAAGTAATGAGGTATGCAGGTAAGATGTTTGGAGACGTTGATCTCCCAGACGTTGGGTCACAGGATAATGCAACACCTGGGCACCGCGGAGGCTCCAGCTTACCTGGAGACACGCCTTAGGCATGAGTATAGACCCACTTCGATATCGGATTAATCGGCGAAGATTCTCCGACACACTTTGTCAGCAAAGTATGAGCCTTGGCGTCCGTTCTAAGATAGGACTAGCGCGTTAGAGGGGCTTAGGCGATAAGAAACAATTTCTAAAGCCGATCACCTTTTGGGCGACGGAACTCTTCAAAGACTGACTCATAAGGGCCTGTCTTCCAGAAAATTTCCTTCTCTCTTACATCTATCTCCATCCCACTTGGTTCATCTGATTTCATCATCAAACTACCCTCACGACATCAAAAGATCCTTCAAATCGAGGCCGGGCAGAGCCTTCACATGTACCCCGCCTGCAACCAATATTCATCCCACAACCCGCAGGAACTTCCTGCCCTTTCAACTACCCTCAACACCCAAAGAACCACAGATATGTCGTCTACCAACCAAGACGCAGCCTCGCTGCAATATACTTGCAACACTTGTCTTGTTGCCTTCCACCGCAGCGATGCGCAAAGAGATCATATGCGCAAAGACTGGCAGTAAGTCACTTTTCTTCAAAACGAAGATAAAAAGTAGAAACCACTATCCTTTCCCAGTATCTAACTATCTTTCTAGTCTCTACAACATGAAGCGTCGTATCGCTTCCCTACCACCTGTCACTCTCGAAACCTTCAACGAAAAAGTTCTCGCCGCCAAAGCTACATCCAACGAGGCTGCCGCCAAGGCCTCATACGAAAAGACTTGCCACACATGCAGCAAGGCATTCTATAGCGAAAACTCCTACCAAAACCATCTCAACAGCTCAAAGCACAAGCAACGTGCGGCCCGCCTGCGCAAGGATGGCGATGCTGCGTCAGTCCAGAGCTCCGCCTTTTCTCTCGGAGAACCCGTCACCAAGTCCGACAATGACGTTTTGAAGGTCGCCGACGACCTCAAGTCCGCTACCATCGAAGAGCAAGATGAAACCATGGAGGATGAAGCGGATGAGGACGAGTTCCCATCCACCCGTTGTCTTTTCTGCAAGACCGAATCGAGCGATATCACCGCCAACGTGGACCACATGCGCAAAGAGCACGGGATGTTCATCCCTGAGCAAAAATACTTGGTAGACATCGATGGCCTTCTGAACTACCTATACCGCAAGATCACGGAAAACTTTGAATGTCTCTACTGTCACACTCTCAAGAACAACGCACAAGCCATCCAGACTCACATGCGCGATAAGAGCCACTGCATGATTGCCTTTGAAACCGAAGACGAGCAAGTTGAGATCGGCCAATACTACGACTTCCGGAGCACATACTCCGACGACGAGGATGATTCCACTGGCGAGAGCGGTGGCGTCAAGGTGAACACCGATGGAGACGACCAAGGATGGGAAACCGAAAGTTCCGCTTCTTCCGTTGATGAGGACGATCTTGAAGACACCTTCCAAAGGGTACCGGGCGCCTACGAGACAGATTTCGAGCTCCACCTTCCGTCTGGAAGGAGTGTCGGCCATCGTTCCCTGGCCAAATATTACAGACAGAACCTGAACAAATACCCTACCGCATTGGAACGAGCCGCCCGCCAGCTTGCCATTGAGAACGGTGAAATCGAAGAAGAGGAGCCCCGTGGCCGCACCAACCATCACCGCGCCCTCGTCACTCGTGCCAATGGTGGCATGGGCATGATTGGCGTCACCGAAGAACAAAAGAAGGCCGCCCTCACCTCTGAGCGTCGTGAAAGGACTCTTGCCCTTCGCCAGGAGAACCGCATCATGGCCCGCGTCCAAAAAGCCAACAACCACCAGAAGCACTTCCGCGATCCGCTCCTGCAATGATCGCTTCAACCCCACATCGACGAGAAATCACATCATTTCATGGGGTCTCAACCACGGCATCCTACCTGCGGTGGCATGAACGAAATATTCGCCCGTACTTTGAACGCCTCGACAATCTATCACCGCCGTTCAACCCACATGCTCGTTACCCGCGTGGTTCGAGTGTGCCCGGCCTTTCGCACTACGGGATTTATGTTAGAAATTCGGTACAAACCGATTCTGTGAGGTACTCTTTCCGAACTGGGGGCATTTTTCTCGATTGAGTTTTTCACCCTGGTCGGTTTTAACGAGGCCTCGCACGACCCCTCGGACGATCTTGTTACGGACATCTTTACGATAGCGATCACTTGTTGCATATAGCTTTTGTACAGATGTGACTGCGTCGACTTCTCTTTCCATCATCAGGTGGAGTCTGGGACAGAACATTCATGTATTTAGTCTGAAAAAATCAAGTTTGCGTCAAAGTCCTTGTCTGTAGAAGTAGAAGTAGATGTAGACGTACCAAGTAACTCTAGTCATGCGTAGCAGAGCTATGCATGTCTCTGATTCTTCACGAAAAATGGATTGGATTAGGTTCCATGTCAAAAATTCCGCCCTTGGCATACCTACGGTCTACCTTCAGTCAGCTGGTTCGCCGATTGCCCCTTCCCAATGAAATGGATGATGCTGGTGCACACAGCCCGAGTATGTACACAGTAGGATAAACACCCGTGACGATGTGGAATCTTGGTGTGCGCCTTGGAAGCTAGAATGGCGTTGCGTCCCCAAGGGGATACTGACATAGACCCCACAGATTCAAGTTACGGGTTACAGATCAGAAAGAAAAAGAACTTGGATTCTTGTGCCACAGTGAAAGTATCAAGTCTGGTGAGAAAGGATAAAAAGACAGTAGCAGCGAGAACTCTTTTATGTTCCTCTCAACGTCCCGGTTCATTGGGTAGTCCTTGGAAGATCACAAGGCGGACGTCTCGAATCTGGCTATACCGCGCGTGGTACGCCTCCTGGCCCTGCATAGAAGGGCTGTTGAACATCATGTGCCGTGCCGATGGTTGGCGGAAGGTCGTAGTATCCCAGTTGACCTTGTCCAAGAACCAGGCGTATCCGAATTCTTCCATGGTACGCTTGAACCCCAGACCTTCACACCGGCGCAGACCGTCGGGCCGCTGAGCATCAGGCCGAGACCAGACATCTCGCCAGCAACCAGACACACGTTCTATCAGGCCACCCCCGTACGAGAATTGCAGGCAGCGCAAAAACATCATCATCACGCGTGTATGTTCCCACGTGACAAAATGACGGTCGTCGATGCTGTAGACACTCTCGAAGCCCACACAGAACTTGTTGATGTTCCAGTGGAACCAGTAGAGGAGGGTGGGGATCGGCAGGGAGTACAAACCATCTGTCTAGTGATACGTCAAAAGTGGCAAGTCTGCAAAGAAAGCAGAGTCCATTTGACGAAAAACAAAGCCAAAGAGGAAAAAGACAATAATCGCGTCTCTGCATCATTCAATCGAAAAAGATAGTCACAACAGCAATCCTCAGCCTCAGCCTCAGGACGAACTCCTGAGTATCATATGTAGAATCGTCCCATTGCGGTGGCCTTGACAGTTGTTGGTTGCGCGAATTCGACCTGCGGATAACGCTCCATGGGTCCATTCCATTGTAACCTAACTGTATCTTGAGGGAACACGGTTATCCGGCTCTTTTCTGGACGATGGCCACAGGCCCCTTGTGATCGGCATTCAGGGCCAGTAGTTGGCCTTTCTCAGTGCTATTTTCCCCAGCTTTGAGCAACTCGAGCTGTTCGACCACGTGGTTCACCTCGAATCCTGCCTGGCGTCCTGCAGCCCCATGCTGCGCAGTCCCACCCCATGCGATTGTGTTTCTGACTAGAATGTTCTTCCAGCGTAGACTATTGCTGAAAAGCAAGAGAGCAGTCATCATGCCATGGGGTATCGGAGACTCGTCTGTCACCACCGGAATTTCAGAGAGCGGTGGGGTTGGAGGATCAGGAGCTTATGGCGGAGCTTGTGGAGTTTGGCGGTTTGCAGCGTTGCATGAAGCCATGCCCGCCCGGGAGTCGATGATCTCGCAACTCTAAGAAATCAGTTAGCAAAGAAATTTCCGAATCTGCAGTGTCGTCACACATTCAATATTCATGAAAGGGTTGAAAGGAGGATAAATCAGAACAACAACATGTGTAAGGTGGAGTGGAACAGTAAGAAAAAGTCCACAATATCTTGATGCGTGGCACATGTACACATGAACATACGAACAAGGAGAAAGACATGTAAGAGAATGGCTGGAACATGGCGGGGTGGTTCGTACCTCGGTCATTTGAAGTCTTGAAGCCTTCGCATTGGCAGCACAGATGAAGGGAGCCACGAGACTTCCAGAGCTCATGTGAGTCTGCTTCAGGCTGCAGGCCTTCTCCGCACTGCTCGCCCCGAATGGAGGCGACACGGATGGGCATTGATCCCACCGACTTCAAACCACTCGGTGTCAGCATCCTTCAAACCACTCGGTGACAGTGTTCTGTCATAGCCTTCATGACAGTATACATTCGGTATTCCGGCCACAGGAAAAGTCCTGTTCGTATGCGGCTTGCCTGTTCATCGTATCTGTACGCCCGTCTCGATGAGGCGCATTGAATGAAGAGAAGGGAAGTGGACAGAGCAAGATGCCACATGCGTGCAAACTAACCATGAAGCGGACTGAACGAGAAGCATCCATGTATAGGTAGGTAATGACTTGGTTCAGGGGCCTGGACGATCATGTATATGAATATATAAAGGAAAAAGACAAGTAGGATGTTGGAGAACTGGCTGGGACAATGGAACCATGGACCATATCTCGTAGGCCCAACCGTCCATTTAGGTAGGTTCCGCCAGAATCACGGGATGGGAGGAAGTGAAGAAAGACGGAGACAGAAGGAAGAAAGACAAAGGAGGGGAAGAGAAGGGAAAGGTATTTATACCATGGCAGGTGGGAGGTACGGTCTCAGGCACCTTCCTGATCAAGTGAGCAAAGACACCCAAGCAAACATGCAAACATGCATAGAGGGAAAGAACAGCCCACACTCGGCTTGTCAGGAAGTTCAACTCGCAGTTCCCAGTATACCAAGACATAAACGTCCAAGACTCATGACTTCGTTGACTAGGTATGAGCGATCTATCCAAGAAGGGCATGAGGATCGCAGATTCGCACTATGTACTCAGATTATATTACACCTCCTATAATAACTCAACTTGGGCCTCAATAGAACATTATCATACCCAATCACTGATTCTATGGTTCCTACTATTTCCTCCTCCGGGCAGCCTTACCTTCTCATGATGAGCTTAAACCTCCCGTATCTGTCACATATTGATGGAGAACTAAAGCATAACGATGAACATAGGTAACTAATCATTTCCTAGTTACTAATACTGTGCTTATACCTAGACTGGGAAGTCATTCTCATGAAACAAAAAGCATTTGCCGTGGTTGAAATACGGGTTCAAGGGCGTTGAGTAACTGTAACCGCAAGTAATCTCCCTTCCCCGGGAATAATACGACCTCAGGAGAGTCATTAGGACCCAAATCTGTAGCATCAAAGGGTAACAGCACAAGCGCTCAAGATACCCTTTTCCTTAGCCAAGGCAGCTGTAACATGAGCAGGGACTCCCCGGTCAATGCCTAGAATCATAAGAGCTTCCTTCAAATGTTCGCCCTTTGCGGCAGGCCCCTGAGTGCCGTCATCTGTAGGGAGAGACATCATTGGGTTTTCACTGATGGTCAGTTTGGTTGAAACAGGAGCAACTGTCATGAAGTTGATGTTCACGCCTTCCTGGCCAAGAATGTTACCCACGACACCAATCTTGCCCGGGGAATCATAGTTCTCGCAAATCAACAATGTCCCCTCCGGCTCAAAGGAGGCCTCAAATCGGCCCAAGCGAGTGATCAAGGGCTGATCACCGGAGCAGGTACCAGAAATTATTCGATGGTGTTGATCCGGTGCTGAGACCGTTGAGGCGTCACCTGAAGCTGGCGCGCGGGATGATGCCCTAGAAGGCGGACGCGCAACGAGTGTGACCAACGATGAGAAGGAAGAGTGATCTGATGGGTCGCGGGAATGTTGCTCTGAGACGAAGATGCCACGCTCGCGAGCAACCATTTCAGCGTTAACGATATTGATGTTGAGTCCCTCTACACTGCTGATAGGCGCAAGCAGGCCTTTGATCAAAGCTGCGAAAAGCGGCTTTGTGTTGCTGATACTCGCCAACTCGCCTTGATATATCAGATCAAAGGTATTTCTGCCCATGGCTCCACCAGGGGAAGCAGCATAGTGTTGAGTATAGAGGCTGCCAAGCTTCTCAACGAGACGCACAAATGGTTGAAGCTTTTTGTACTCCTCGGGTAGTATCAGTGGGGCATTTACAGCGCTGCGTGGCAACGATCCCTGCAAGATTTCAAGGACCTGCTCGCACACGTCGACTGATACGTTCTCTTGTGCTTCTACTGTGGACGCGCCCAGGTGCGGTGTGACGATCGCTCGCGGATGGGCGATTAATCGTGCAGCAGATGAGCCAGGAGCAGGCGGCTCTGAAGTGAATACATCGATAGCAGCACCAGCCAGGTGGCCAGATTCTAGTGCCGCACGCAATGCCTCTTCATCAAATGTTCCTCCTCGAGCCACATTTAGTACACGAGCACCTGGCTTGAGTTGTGCGAGCTCAGCTTCCGCAATCATTCCTCGAGTCGAGGCAATGAGCGGGGTATGGATGGTCAGAAAGTCGGCAGATGCAAGCAGCTCTGGGAGTGACGATACAAGGGTAACCGAGGCTGAAGCTGCCACTGCCGGGGACGCATATGGGTCAAGAGCATTCACATTCATGCCCAAACCCTTGGCCAATCGTGCTACCGTCAGCCCCACTATCGCAGTGCATCGTTAGCCCTTTCGCTATTCAACGCATAGATTTGGATCGCTAGACTTAGTTACCTTTCCCAAGACCAATTATCGACAATGTTTTGCCCTTGACTTCCACACCGACGAACTTGCTTCGCTCCCATTTGCCATCCTTGAGACTTGCACAGCTCTCGGGGATTTTTCTCGCCATGGACATCATCAACGCAATTGTATGCTCGGCCGCTGCACCAATGTTTCCCGAGGGAGAATTGACCACAACGATTCCAAGCTTTGTCGCTTCACCAACATCTGTTTACCGGTAAATAGCCAATTCGCCGTACGACCACATCAGAACATACCGACGTTGTCAACTCCAACACCTGCACGCGCTACAACCTTCAAGTTCTTTGCAGCCCGCAGCACAGTGGCGGTGACTTGAGTTTCGGAGCGAACGAGCAGGGCATCGTAATCTGGGATGATTTCAAGCAATTCGTCGGCACTGAGGTCCTTTCGCTCGTGTACGTCCAGCGAATCGCGCAGGAGACTTAGTCCATCTTGTGACAACTTTTCAGGCACAAGGACTTTAGGGCGGGCATTGGTGAGGAGTGTCATAGTGAATTGTTTTACGGGATAGAATGATGACAGATGACAAGAGGTGACTTTTCTCAGGAAGC
Organism: Penicillium bovifimosum; assembly: GCF_028826915.1. Taxonomy (NCBI): domain Eukaryota; kingdom Fungi; phylum Ascomycota; class Eurotiomycetes; order Eurotiales; family Aspergillaceae; genus Penicillium; species Penicillium bovifimosum. The sequence continues at coordinate 1,499,709 of NW_026622714.1, read as the reverse complement.
ACAGAAACCCCTCAATCCCTCGAGGCAAGCTTACAAGTTGTACTTTCCCCCTCTACCCCCTCTACCGCGGCAGGCGCGCACTCAGATTGGATCTCAAACTTTCTTTTCTTTTTCTTCATCACATTGTCCTATCATCTATTCATCTCCTGCCTTACAACCAATTATAAGCAGGCTCAAAGAGATGTCACTCATTAGCAACACAGAAAGCATCGAGATATGCCAGCGAACCATCCAGCTGGCCCATCCGCACACTTTGCACCACGCCTTTTAAGTCAAAATTAAAGCCATAATGGTAGAAAAGTCCAGCCATCCTCGCAGTGTGGATCAGATATAAATTAGCATCACTGAAATCATAAGCCTCCCCACGAAAGGTTTGCCAGAAGAGGCTCTCGAGTTCACGGTAGCAATCGTAGTAGTGCCACCCTTCTGAATCCATCCAGCCTAAAAGATTCTCAAGCCCATAAAGTGCGAAGCCAAAGGGTAGAATCCTTGATTCAGCCCAGTCAACAATCCCTGTGATATGCCCGGTTTTAGGATCGACGAGAACATTCATCATGTTAAGGTCACCGTGGCTAAGAACAAAGGGGAGGGCCGAGAAGATAGATGGGAGCTCCTTTCGGACTCTTTCTAGGTTTGGTGTAAAGCGAGATGGTAGGTCTCGAGCAAGAAGGTCGAAATTTGATTGGAACTCTCTAAGCAAGGTCGCGGTTATGTCTGAGCATGGCTGTTGACCGTTGTTCCATGACTGTGCAAAGAACCTGTTTCACAATGTTAGTCCTTACAATGGAGCAAAAACCGTACTTAGCGCACCTTGCAAAGTCCTTAATAGTGTTATACTGTCGGGACATATCGTCTGGAGGGATACCCGCCGTTATATGGGCAGTCCCAGGAAGACATTCCATCTCATAGATATGGACTGACGAATCACCCAAGGTACCGTGATACTTGCAGCTAGACACAAATTCGGGATGAGTTGCTTTGGCAAGGGCAATGTTACCCATATCAATGGGAGAGTTCTCATCTCGGAACTGGAAGAGCTTGGAGTTATCAGGTCCTGCTGTCACGGTATAGCTGCACACTCCCTGCATCTGTAAGGCAGTGGGCACACCACCGGCGCGAGAAATAGCAACTTCATCGCATTGCTGTCTTGTGGCAGTGGTCGAGTTGAAGAATGCACCAATTGCGTTGTCAGTATTGTAAATAACATAAGTCGTCATTGCGAACTGGAGCGGAGAGGAGCTGGAGAATGTACGGAGTAAAGAAAAGTGAGAACTAGGACTGCTAACTATAGCTTCGTTTAAGGCTCACCGCTATTTAATACTGTCAGGGGGCCAATGACTTTTATCATCGAAGTGAACTAGACCAACCTCACACTGCCGTAAAGTATCGACGAGGTTCAAAAGAGCACCAGCGTTTGTTCGGGGTATTAGATTTAGGGTAAGTATTAGTCCTTACTGACTTGATTCAGCGAATCATTCCGTCATTGTAAGTCCACCGGGAGGCGAAGAAGTTCCGACGGTCCGACGATTGGCAAGGACTCTGACAGACACCGACTCTGTATAGCGGTTAGTAGATATTGCTCCGACGCAAAGAGGGAATAACCCTTCTTCCTATGCGAGCTCCACTAATTAGTCTAAATCTAAAATTAGAGGTGGGACCTTGTTGATCCTGGGGCCAAATCTCTCCTAGTCCCTACACGAGTGCTCAGCTAGTTCAGCTCCAGAAGCCTCGGAGTCTCGCTGAACAATTCTTGCAGCTCTTTTAATACACCGTTGGTGTTCTCATGTTCATTGAGTATCTCGTACATCACGGAGCCAGTCCATCGTGTTTGAATCGAGTCGGCAAGAGCCAACGTCAAACCTGCCAGTTGGCGTCAAACTTGCCTGTTGGCCCATCGCTGGAAATTGTAAACGACACTCGTATCCACCAGAATAAACCGACCTTCACACATCTACCACATCGTATAAATCATGATTCGAGATTAAAAATAAATTCGCGCTGAAACGACTACCACTCCCGGCCCCATTCCGACATTCGCTTGGAAGATTCCTCCACGCCTATCTCGTAAATCTCACAGAATCATACCCAAGGGCCAAGTCCTTTTTTTAACGTCTTCAGTATCACAGAGTCCTCAGCCGGCAATCGGTAAACGTGTTCGAACCCGGGGAAATGGGTACATTAATATAAAACACTCGCCCGAATTCCGAGACCATTTCCTCCCCCGCAATGATATCTCGGGGCTGAACACCATGGTGGGAGTTCCACATAGTACAGGCTGCGCCCTGTGTCGCGAGCGACGTATCAAGGTTAGAATTATTCCCCATTAGCCAATTGAGACATGGCTAATAAGCTCCCTAGTGCGATGAGGCAGTGCCAGAGTGTAGCCAATGCCGAAGATATGGTCGTGCCTGTCCGGGGTACAGACGGACCTTCCGCTTCCAAGATGAAGGTCCTAATCTCGCGCGTCGACATCGTTCTGCGCGGCAGAAGGGGAGAGACGTCTCAGCTGGACCATCTGCATCGGCATTGCCCACCGCCCCGTCTACGGCTGTTGCTACAGACTCGACTACAGGTTCAAGCCAAAGTGAGCCGCCTGCCGCACGCGATGACTCCACCGCCGCTGCGGCTGTAGTACGCAGCAATGCCATTGCCCTAATGCACCAACACTCTGCATCAGGCGTCTGGGATGAAAAACTGTCCCCGTCTTTGGTTCGCAAATCCCTGCGCGCAGCTCAGCCGCAACTATTTCTCAACTTCATCAGCACCTCATTTCCAACACTATACTACCATAACCGGTTCCGATCTGGCGGTGCACCTGGGTTTGCAGAGCATATCGTCATGAGCTTCGGGCAGGATACCTATCTCGATTCCGCAGTTTGCTGTCTGGGGTCTTTTTATCTAGCATATCTAACCAACGACCAAGCACTCTACAAAGCCAGTCGACAGATGTACTCGCAATCACTGAGAGAGGTCATCCGCGCCATATCCAAAGTCGAACATGCGAAGTCCGACAGCATGCTTTGCACGGCTATCATCCTCAGCGTCTTTGAGATGTACGCACAGACTACACCGGACGCCTGGGTCGCGCATTCTGACGGCGCGAAGCGGCTGATGATAAGCCGGGGTCCGGAGGCACACGAGTCTGGGTTCGGGAGGTATTGTTGGATTGCTTTTCGTGGCTTTCTGATTGCTACAGCCGTCTACACGGGTCAACCCTGTTTTCTGGATGAGGAAGGGTGGCAAGCCCTGGCGACGAAAGTGAGGACTGAGGATTGTCAGAAGTCTGGCGAGTGGTCTGCTTACGGGGAAATATCGGACCTTGTCTTCATGGAGATTGTCAAATGTCCGCGGTACATCAGCGAGACCCGTGACCTCCTTTCTGTGGCAGAACCAGACTCTCAGGCTGTGATAGCCCTTCTCGGACGTATACAGGACACTTTCAGTCGGCTGCGCTCGCTCGTCGTCGAGCTTCGGTCTTGTATCACCGCCCACAGTGAGCGTCAGCAGGGTATTGTCCAGCGTCCCGGGTCCTTCGTTGGCCCTGAGCCAGAGTCCTTCCCCGACACCGGCCCATCTTTGCTTCTCAGCGGTGCCGAAAGCATGCTGCAAACATTAGAGCAGTTGTCCAGCCGTCTCCAGGGTCTATTTCAAGTCACCGAACCCTCTTCTGAATCACATATCGACATCCCACCAAGCACTGGTGGTGGAATCGGAGAGATTTCCAGTTCATCTTCAACTGCTGTTACCGAAAGCTTATCCCTCCCATTCCGCATTCACTCAGAGCTTGGACAGGGCCCGAAACGGACTTCTGATCCGCATGATCCTCGTGCGGTTATCTGGCTGGATCGAATCGCGTCGTCGATGGGTGTCATCGGCGCAAAGGTCCTCCCAGCCGATAATTCTGCTTCCGTATGAGGTGCACCGTGCACACAACCACCGCGGCCACGATAACTAGCAACTACTTGCATTAGCATCAAACGGTCTTGCTTCTAGCTGGCCTAGACATGACTGTTTTTGATAGCCCATTATTCTACGCATCCATGCATCTGTGGCAGTAAATACATCGCATATACCTGTTTAGTCTATGATTTTCCATTTTCTGGTCTATAAGTTCCCACCTGCAGTATAAACGAATGAAGACGTCACAGCATGTATCCAATTTTGTACCAGCTGTCCTCCATTGCACTATGAATGTATACAAATATAGGGATATGAGAGGGGCATCCATTCTCCAATTCCAGTCGCCCTGGGAGTTGATCCAACAGCCTAGTAATCCATAGATTGCTCGAGCAAATTCCTCAACTCCCCCTCTCAGCCTCCAACTCCTTACTCAAGTTCGGCGCCAGCATCAACACGCGCTGCTGCGGGATAGTCCCCTCAACCAAGCCCTCCACATCCGCCGGCTTGAAACCAAGATCCTTCAAGCCCCGCGGCTGGTCACCCAGCTTAGCCAAGAACTCAGCAATAGCCGCACCAAGCACCTCACCCGCACTCTCGCGCTTAACACTCGAAATATCCACCCCAAACGCCTCCGCAGCCGCAAGATGGCGGTCCGGGTTCGACGCCGCGGTGAAGCGGAAGACAGCCGGCGCAGTGACAGCCACTGAGACACCGTGCGGAATGATCGGGTGATCAACCTGATACCCGGCATGCTTATAGCCCGGGTTCTGGCTGGAGATCGGGTAACTCATACCGTGGCAGAGGTGAACACCGGCATTACCGAAGCCGACACCGGCAAGCGTAGCGGCGAGGAGCATCTCCGACTGCGCTTCGTGGTCGTCGGGGTCGCGGACGGCGCGGGGCAGGTACTTGACCGTTGCGCGCAGAGCGGCGAGGGAGAAGATGTCGGAGATGGGGTTTGCGCCCTGGTAGGCGGGGCGGTTGATGGGGTTTGTTGGGCGGGGAGTGCGCTCGTTGTACGGGATGGCGGTCCAGGATTCGAGGGAGTGGCAGAGGACGTCCAGGCCGGAAGCGGCGTGCACGGCTGAGGGCATGGTGCGCGTGTTGAGGGGGTCGCAGATGCCGAGGGTGGGTTTCAGGTTGCGGTGGGCGATGCCGGTTTTGGCTTTCTTGGAGACGAGGTCGAAAATGGCGGTGCCGGTTGTCTCGGAGCCCGTCCCTGCTGTTGTGGGGACGGCGACGAGGGGGCGCAATGGCCGGTCTACTGGGAGGCCTTTGCCCAGGGGGGCGTTGACGAAGTCTAGGAAGCCTGCCTCTGGGAAGACGGTGTATAGGTTCATCAATTTGGCAGTGTCAATTACGGAGCCGCCGCCTGTTTGGATGTTAGTTTCGGGTGGGATAGCGGAGGTACCAGGGAGACATGAAACGTACCGACAGCTAGGAAGGCATCGGGGTTGTAGGGCTTGGCGAAAGCAATAGCCTCCTTAATACTTCATTTGGAGACATGGGTTAGCAATTATACAAGCCGAACCGCCATCTGGGTTTGGTTGGAGAAAGCATTACGTACGAGCTATCCTTCGGCTCAGTGCGGACTTTATCGAAAATAGTGAACTCAATACCCTCACGAGTAAGGCCTTCGACAGCCTGCTTCATAGCATCAAGCTTGGCAACATTGGAGTCGGTGACGATGCACACACGCTTGGCGCCGAGGTTAGTGAAGTCCATTCCGACCTCCCGGGTTGCGCCAGGGCCGAAGCGAATGCTGGACGCCGCCATTTCAAAGGCATACTCCTTCTCGCGGGAGCGGTCAATGGGCGTAGACATGCGACGCTTGACATGGTTCAGCAGAGAGGGCGTCTGCTGGTGGTTGTGGTGGTGGTTGGGGTTTTTGTGGCATGGGCAGTTAGGTGGGTGGGTGTATTGTACTGTGCGTAGCAAGTTCATGGCGCGATTGGCCGCGGAAGGAGCGACCCTGATAGCTGGAGAAACCATTGCGGTCTGTGTTTGTGGCTCTCTAGAGTGATTGAGAGGAGAGTGTCTGGCTAGGGGAGGATAGAGAGGTAAAGAAGGTCAGGTCAGGTCGGGTCGGAGAGAAATTGTGGGACAAAGTTGGAGAAATGCGGGGAATCCGACTCGGACTTCTCGCCGAGGTCTGCACTCGGCGCTCTGCAATCTCATACTCGGCGGTTTATTCTCTTGCAGCAGCTGGCTTATGTAGGGTAATTGATCAATGATCAGTTGCCATGGTTTATCTTACTACTCTCTCCATTTTGGAGAAATCAACAGTTAGTAGGTTGGTTGTCAATTTCGTGGCGATCCCTACAGACCCTACTCTGTACAACCGAGGTCTAAACTCGTCCAAACTGCCCGACATCAAACATATGTTGTTTTGTATCCATTCATGATTCTGGACAAAGGATGAAATGTTGTTAAAGCTACTATGTATAAGAAGTTTCAACAAGCGATCTGAATACACGTAATAAGGTAGAACTATCCAGGTAAGAAAGGTCCGAAAGGCCAGTGCTAGCTAACACCTGAAGATCATCGGGCCAATCAGGATCCAGAGAGGATACCTCCACAAATTCCTCGTAGATCCCATGCCCAACAACTACATACTTGCAACCTAGGCTCAGTCCGCAAGCACAGAGGTCGATGAGATCAAGCAGTTTGTGAATCGACCATTCACTTTGAAAATTAATAGAATTTAATACTTTCTGTCATTAGTTAAACACCATATCGGACACGCCACGTGTAGCAGTGTGATTATTGGGGCAATTGGTGGGGATATGGGCTCGCCAGTTGGTGGAATACTTGCCAGTTGACGCTCGGGAAGCTTGCCAGTTGACGGAAAGCTCACCAACTGGACAGAATATATTTGTTGATGTTTTAAAAGTACTGCACATTGTACATATGTCCTTTTCATTTTTGCATATAGTTAACACTTACAGGTATACGCTTATAGTGTTACTTGGGTGATTGATCTCTCGCCGAGGCTGGGTTGGGTCTTAGGTTGTCCCGGGCATGCATGTCATCAACAGAGAGCTGAGTATCATCGCCAGTAACTATTAATGCCTCCACTGAAGAATGTCCCTGTCAAACAGGATGTCTACCTATTCTTGGGCCCAGTTACCTTACGATGAAATCCCGAGCCCTAACACTCAATTGATCGCAATGCCAAGGTTTCGTATTCGAGCTCGCAACCCCATTTGCAAGGCCATTGAGGGCCTTAGCGGCGGGAAACAAGGGCTCACGAGCACAGATAAAGCACGTACATTCAATTGCGCGGCACTACATATATAAACTCACACGGTACCTATCACTATCCGTAAATCATGTCGTACCCAACATCAAACACTGTAAACTAGGTTTTAGCCCACATCTCCATCACAGGCCAACCCACAGTTAACAGAGCGACAAAACCAAATCCGTTGAAGAATCAACAACCCGAATCTGACTCCCAGCCGGCTGCACCCCATCCTCCCAAGAAATCGCCGGCTCCGACGGCGTCAAACTAACAGGATATCCCTCAAATGGATCACCAAACACATCATTGAGGTCATACCACACCTTCTCCTGACTCCGATCCCCAACTCGGTCATAGGAAAGATTGTACGCAAAGATCATCTGCGGAGCACTGGTGTACAGTCCGTCGGACTCGGTACTGATCTTGATGGCGATGCCACCGGTATCAGTATCCGCGTGGAAGCGCTCGTTGTAGACGTCGTTGGGGTTGATGGTTCGCATTGGCTGCACGGTTGAGCTGACGGACCAGATATAGACTGGGAACGGGCAGTGGTTTTGCACGATGGCGTGCCCTACTCTGTACGGTGTGGGCCGCGGGGAGGGGGTGTAGGCTGGGGTTCCGTAGGCACCGTAGGGAATCTCCTGTCTTGCAGCTAGGTGGGCGTCGTGGATTGTTGGGGTTGAGAGGGCGAGGGTGGTGAGGGAGAGGAGGATTGTTGAGAGATACATTTTGGGTGATGTGGCTGTTGTTTTGTTCAGGTAGTCTTGGTTCGGATATGACTGTGCTTGGGTTTGGAGACGGGGACGAAGATGGCTTTATATAGATTTCATCGTTCCTGCATCTGGCCTGTCATTCCACTGTTGTTGTGATGCGATATGAGTCTGGATAATTCTTCTACTGCGTAGATTCATCTGGCCAGTTGCTATGATCCCGGCTCCAGGGGAACTGCGTGACAAGCTATGCTTCGCAAGGTACACATGGTGTGAATTGAAGGAATGTAAAAGTACCACGGTGTACAAGGGCCCAGGGAATCCCATCCATTTATCTAACCGAAACATCTGAAGAATGCTACCACTTTCCTATTTTGACGCAAATGGTGGCTTTGTATCCCCATGGCCCATGGGACAAACCGGATTGTCGGTGGGATAGAACGATTCCTTGGATTCCTAAGCTGCCGCAGCAAGGAATGCACGGCCCTGCAATTCCATACAATTCCATCTTGAAGGCCAGCAACAGGATTAGAAGAGCCGAGCTGTCTGAATTTGTCGGTATTCAGGTTTAACGGTAAACTCTGACTAGCCCGCTGTGTCAATAGGAGTGGCACTTGTAGCGAATCGGCTAGATATCCAGCTGTGCATCAGTGCATGTGCACGCAAGTAGCAACACTGTGCCGAAGGTTCATGCTCTCCAACAGCATTTGTACCTTGTCACACACCGGATGTAGTCAAGCATGGACAGGCCTGCAATGCAGGCCCGCCATTGATGAGAAATCGTCAATAAATGGTGAATACGCATCAAAATAACACCGTGGCTAGGGCAACTGTGGCGTTCTGAACATTCATCTCGCCTCAGGAATGTGAGATTTGACAGACGAGATCGCACGGAGAATTCTTTAGGTTCACCTCGCTGGAATGAGAGATTAGCTTCAACATAATTAGCATCAATCTTCATCAAGGAGTACTACGCCATATAATCGGCAATGTCACCATGTCACTCGGGGGTTCAATCCTCGAAGTCCATCGAGATGTGACCTGGCGAGTAGAAGATTCCAAGGGAATGAGTGTAACACGATGGCAAGGGGAAACCCGTTGCTCGATCGCGAGATGCAAAGACATGCCGAACGGTCCCCGTGGTTATTTGGTAGGACAGACTCAATGGCCCTGCGACACTCGAAAGTTTGATCCATGTGCAACGTGACATGATGTGTAGTATGATCGACGCGGAAGGGCATGGAAAGATCGCCATCGCATCGTTTCGACAGTCCAAGGAACCAGCTGGAAGGAGTAAAGATCGTTATTGCTGAGCGTTAGCGAAGCAATTATGAAACAGCCTCCTCGCCCGTGGTCACGTGACCTTCGTCCTTGCCATGGGGGATTGGCTGCAGTACACATTATCATTGGCGGTCCTAGACGGTCTCTTTTCTTTGTGCGACCGAGGCGGTGCGAGTCGTTTTACGTTTAAAAGGCATCGCTGACAGTGACCGATATACCTTTACATGATTCTAGAAAAAATTGACACTTCCCGGATCAAGAAATACAGACAGCTGTCATGGAATTCCCTGCACCTCACATCCACCATCCTCAAACCTCTCACACCCATACGATTATTCTGCTTCATGGTCGCGGCAGTAATGGCCTCGAGTTCGCCGAAGAGTTTTTCTCATCCGCAACTTCCAAGGGCAAAAGTCTCTCCTCCTGCCTACCTACCTATCGTTGGGTCTTCCCAACCTCACGCAACCGATGGAGCACTACGTTCCAAGAAGAGATGTGCTCCTGGTTTGATGCCTACTCCCTGACAGATATCCAGAAAAGACAGGAATTGCAGAAAGACGGATTAAGAGAGTCAGTTTTGCACATTCTTGATATTCTCGAGGGGGAAGCTAGGCTACTAGATGGGCGGCTTTCCCACATCTATCTTGGAGGTATTAGCCAGGGGATGGCAACCGCCTTATGGGCGTTCTTCGCTGCAATTGGGATGGGGCGAATTCAGGAACCACTAGGTGGTCTGCTAGGCTTTTGTGGCTGGTTACCATTCGCACAGCAGCTAGAGGGTTTGCTATGCGAACCAACCCCCAATAGTCCTTATATCCACCAGCCACAGCACCTAATATCTGCATTCTTCTTTGATGAAATTGCCGGTCATGAGATATCGCAGGCTAACCAACCCATAGACAGCTCTGTCTTATCTACTCCGGTGTTCTTAAGCCATGGAGCAGACGATGCGTGGATATCTGTGGAACTCGGACGGCAGGCATCTCGAATTCTACGGAGGATCATGGTACGCGTCGAATGGCACGAGTTCACTGGGGCGGAGGGTGACGGCCACTGGATCAAGGAGCCTAACGGCTTCGACCAGATCCTTCAGTTCCTTGTTAACTGATTCGCCCAAACTCGAGAAGAGGCTGCCAGTGGAGCGTTCGTTTTCAGGAAGTGGCACGCTGTATCTAGTTATGAAAGGATAATTTTAGCGGTCAATCGCGAGGGCCCCGAGAAACCGAATTTACACGCACAGTTCCCCGAACTATTGTATTTTGGAAATGGGGATCAATGGGTTAAGAGCAAGGAAAATCTATTGACATTGAACTATTGCGGGCTGTTGTAGTGAATGACGGAGAGTACTGTGTACGGGCCATGAGGGGTGGTTGTCGGATAAACTATACTCCAGGTTGAATTTCACAACGGAACCCTCATTCGGTCATTCCTGCAACATGCAACCTGGGGTCTTGACTCGACTCACTCGTGACTCTTGACTCTTGGGCTATCCGATGAGAGACAGGAACATGCGGAACATTGATGCTAACTGTTCTAATTTGCCTCAAAGATTCATCGTCACTGAGAAGTTCTCAGTCAATCCTGCCAGAGAATACTTGACTCGATCTCGAGTCCATTCATAATACAAAGGGGGGTGTAAATTGAACACGAATCCGTGGACCGTGCTTGATATCCCCGGGGCTCAAAGCACAAGCCGAGTACTACTACTGGACCTGCATAGCCAAGAGTGGAGAAGATGGAGACGGAGAAATAACGGACAAAACACTCATTCGAGGGCCAAGGCCCGCGTTTAGAGGGCTTCAGCCTTCGTGGCCCTGGGGCCTGGAGATTCTGAAACGTTGGGTGGGGGATAGCAACGAAGTAGTTACCTTTTTGTTACCTTTGTTTTCAATTTCTCCTTTGATTGGACTCGAGATTCGAACAAACGCAATGACAAACAAAAGAAGCCGTTTGTTGACTGAAAACGCCACCCCCGTAACCCCGTTTCTCCGTGGGCACGGACATCCAACTCGTGGGAATGCTTTGCAGAGCTGTGACACACTGACAAGATGCGAGGGGGAATTCAGAACCTAGGGATATATTGAACTTTTGCTTTATTGAATTCGATTGTATGTCGCAAAGTTTTGCATTGCGCTTCGAGTCCATAGCTTTACATTCGAGTGTCACAGTGTGACGATGTGAGGAGTAAGCGATAGCTAAGAGAAAGAGCAAACGAAAGGTCAGAGAAGGAGCAATGGCAGAAAAATATGAAAAGGATGCGCAGCCCTTCTTCTTTCAGTTTCCTCTCAGTTCGCAGCACAGGAACAAGTTATCTCTTCTGCTCTTTTTCCTTCTGGCTTGTAACCTCGAGTCTCTCCCATGGGCCATATTGCACCCCGCCCTGACCCCTGTAAACGACGTTAGTCTAGCAGTTGGTGGCGTCGCAGGTAATTTTCTCTGTACGGCCGGAGTTTCCAAATAGGACAAGGGAAAGGCGCTAAAGGCTAAAGCTTTGTCGGCTGGGGACACTTCAAAGCGAGATCGAAATCACTTAAGTCCCGTCGTTCCCTTTTGACGACAAACCCTAATAGGCTCATAATGTCGCGGATGTACGAGATTGGGACCACGGCTCTTTTTCTCGATTCCATGCCTTCATGACTCAACTTGGATTTAAATCTGTCTATTCTCCATCCCAATAAAGACCCGTTGTTTGATCCCCTCGATCACTATCTATCTTCGATTCTCCCCCCTAGCAACCCACGCATGAGTGATATAAATACGGCCCACGATGTCCACCGATCACATTTCCAAGCCTACGGAGGCTGACGCCTTAATTCTCGAAGCATGGGGTCAAGGGCTGTTAGTCGGGAGTCTGCTCGTCATGGCTGCTATCACCGTGGCCAACATGAAGTCACATATTCTACTGCACAAGCTGATCTTCGCCGAGGTGAGTTGCGAACGGCAAATTGCCCGAATAATCTTCAAATTAGTAGGGTCCTTGCTCATTCTCTCACTTGTTGCAGCTTCTTCTAGGCATGGCTCACGGTACTTTCATCTTCCCCCACGAGCCTGTCTACGGCTGGTACCTCTCCGTCACCGCGATCGGCCTCAACATATCCTGGGCTCTACACAATGTCATCGCATGGATGAAGAACCGGCCATTTCTCTCCCGCAAGGTTTCGATCATCTACATTACCACGGTGGTTTTTTGTTGGCCGTATTGGGGACTGGAGATCTATGCGAACTTCACTTATTTCAACAATATCAATAAGATCTTCCTGAAAACCAGACCACTGGAGGCTTTGTTCCGGTTAGTGATTCCGTTCCATCCATCAAATCTGTCCCAGCCCCTAACATAACCTGTCCACAGCGATCCGTGGTGGATCTTCACAACCGCCAGTCTATTCTGGACAATCAAGCGCGAATACAACTTCGGACTATGGGAATTAGTAGTCGTCAGTCCGCGGTTCGGAATCATGCTGGTCTCGATGTGCGCCTCGATTATATTCATGATCGTCGATATCTGCAGCGTGCTGAATGCCTTTACCATCCCGCTCCCAACAGGTGTCCAGCCGTTCTGGAAAGTGAGTCTATTCACACAAAGACAGCTAAGAACTTCCCGGTCTCTGCTTCTTACTAACTCAATCCCTAGCTGTCCTTTATTTTCAAATGCCTCTGCGATACCGTGATCTTGGATGACTTCAAGACCGCCCTCGACAGCTTGCGCATGCACTGGATGCGCAAGAAGAACGGCCAGCTGTTTGTTTCCCCCGCCACTAGCCCACATAATAGCCCACAACGCTACCGTGTCCGTGGCGACCTTGAAGCATTTGATTCCCTCGTCACTCCTACAAAGAGTGCGAGTGCCCACACGCTACACCTGGACCGAGTGCGAAGTCGAGACGATATACCTGATATCCCATTGCATCTACGATGACCAGTTACGGTTCGATTGATGTGTAACATGATTGGTTCTTTCGGTGGCTGTCTGTGACTTTATTCGGCGTTGATTTATGGCGTATTCGGAGGATGGGCTGGGATACCCGGTTTGCTTTAAGGATGGCGAGTTAGGCGTAAGACCAAATAGAAGATGTTTCTTCAAGACGTATACTGCGCATGTAAAGATGGTAGAAGTCGAATACCTATGAAGAGACAGATGGAAAGACTTGACATTTCTCCGTTTGTGCTTGTTTCATCGTCCCTGCCCTGCTACTTTATGCAGGCTCCGGATTCATTCAGAGGTTGTTAGCTGAATAAAATGCCGTCAGTCTGAGGCTGTCTCGAGCTTTATCTCCTAATCTCCTCGCGAATTCAATGATTGAGAGGGTTCTGGAGACGGAATGTACGATACGCTGCATACTCCGTACAATGCAAAGAGATCGGACCGGCATCGGAAGGGCGGCAGGGCCTCGGTTTGCCGATCTCTGCATCTCGAAGTTTTGGACTACGTACGCAGTACACAGTACACAGTATATAGTGATGATTGATTCAACAATTGCAGGTATGATATACCTACCTAGGTAGCTTCTGATACAATGTACGAGCTTTTACTTGGAATACAGAAATATTGGAGCAGAATTTACTTGAGAACATGCTCGCCACACTCCAGATGTCCGACGTCACCGACAAGCCGAGAGGAAGGTCCAACCCCTACAAGTACCCCACACCCCACCTGAGCTCGGATAAGTACAAAAAGCACTGGAATCCTCCCAAACAGCCCCCAATTGCTCTACTGTGTAAAATCCCTGTACAAACCTTCCCAATTCTACGAACAGAAACCCCCAAACACATATTTCACCATGGCCCTTTCCGCCCCCAGCACCGACGTACGTCCCCCAATATCCCAACCATCCAACCCCCCAAAACCAAAACTAACTTTCTACAGCCCCAAGCCCTAATGACCCAAGAAACAAGCCCAGAACAAACCTTCACCGAATTCACCTCGGAAACAGCCTGGTCTCTCGGCAACGCCCTGCGCACCCGCATCCTCTCCCTGCCATCCAACCAGCGCAAACCCGCCCTAATCTCCATCGCGCTAACCGGTGGCGCACCCTTGCACATCGTCTTCCAAGCCGCCACAGAACGCGGCACAATCCCCGACAACGAGAACTGGGTGCGGCGCAAACGGAATACTGTTTTGCGCTGGGGCTTGTCTAGCTGGGCGATGCGCCAGAAGATGGTTAGCGGACTAGGCGCTGGTGCGTCGGCGGACCAGATTGAGGCGGCGTTTGTGAAGAAGTATGCTGTTGCTAGTGCGAATGGGGGCGCTGTGGCGGATGAGTATGCTATTCATGGGGGTGGGTATCCGGTTAGAGTTAGGGGGGTTGACGGGGTTGTTGGGGTTGTTGTTGTTAGTGGGTTGAAGCAGGAGGATGATCATCAGGTTGTTGCGGAGACTATTAGGGAGTTTGTTGCGGGGCAGAAGAATTAGATGGTGTACTATGTATGATTACGGTGAATACGGAATACCAACAGGAGAATTGAATGAATGAAATGCAGAGAAGGTATCATAGTATTGTATTCTTAGCCGGCTTTAATAGCTCGGCTTACAAGTCGGCTGTATGGGACACGAACAGTGTCGCGTGTAGTCTCGAACTTCAAACAAGCGACAGAAAAAAAAAAAGAAAAGAAAAAACTCCATGAATGATGCCGAAAAGATAAATTTTACAGTTCGTCGTGGTCGAGGGGCTCGTCATCCTCGGGGGGAGAGGCAGAGCCGTACAGTTTGCTGGTGATGGGGTAGGCAACGCTGGAGAGCTGCTCCTTCTGCTCCTCGAAATCCTCCATGGTAGCAGTGGCAGCGTTGTCCTCGAGCCAGTCGTTGACCTCCTTGACGGCATCGAGGATAGCCTGCTTGTCGTCCTCGTCGATCTGGCCACCGAGACCGTTCTCGTCGTTGACCTGGTTCTTCAGGCTGAAAGCGTAGTTCTCAAGGCCGTTACGGGCCTCAATCTTGCCCTTGATGGCCTTGTCCTCCTCGGCGTACTGCTCGGCCTCCTGGACCATGCGGTCGATCTCCTCCTGGGACAGACGACCCTTGTCGTTGGTGATAGTGATGGACTCGGCCTTACCAGTGCCCTTGTCGGAGGCGCTGACCTTGAGGATTCCATTGGCATCAAGGTCGAAGGCGACCTCGATCTGGGGGACACCGCGGGGGGCGGCAGGGATGTTGGTCAGCTCGAACTTGCCGAGCATGTTGTTATCCTTCGTCATCGAGCGCTCACCCTCGAACACCTGGATCAGGACGGTGGGCTGGTTGTCGGCTGCAGTCGAGAAGATCTGCGACTTGCGAGTAGGGATGACAGTGTTGCGGGGAATGAGCTTGGTCATAACACCGCCAGTGGTCTCGATACCGAGAGTGAGGGGGTTGACATCCATGAGAACCATGTCGACCATGGAGTCATCTCCGGAGAGAATACCACCCTGGACGGCGGCACCGAAAGCGACAGCCTCATCGGGGTTGATGCCCTTGCTGGCCTTCTTGCCAGCGAAGAACTCCTCGAGAAGGGCCTGGACCTTGGGAATACGGGTAGAGCCACCAACGAGAACGATATCATCGACCTCGGACTTCTTGACCTTAGCATCCTTCAGAACCTGCTCAACAGGCTTAAGGGTCTTCTTGAACAGATCGACGTTGAGTTCCTCGAACTTAGCGCGGGTGAGAGTCTCGGAGAAATCTTCACCGTTGTGGAAGGCCTCGATTTCGATGCGAGTGGACATCTGGGAAGACAGAGTGCGCTTGGCCTTCTCGACCTCGCGCTTGAGCTTACCCATAGCCTTGAGGTCCTTCTTGATGTCGGTGTTGTGCTTCTTGTTGTACTGCTTGACGAAGTACTCCATGACACGGTGGTCGAAGTCCTCACCACCAAGGTGGGTGTCACCAGCGGTAGCCAGAACCTCGAAAACGCCGTTGTCGATGGACAGAAGGGACACATCGAAGGTACCACCACCGAGATCGTAGACAATGACCTGGCGCTCGTCACCGGTCTTATCAAGACCGTAGGCGATAGCGGCGGCGGTGGGCTCGTTGACAACACGGAGGACGTTGAGACCGGCGATAGTACCGGCATCCTTGGTGGCCTGGCGCTGAGCGTCGTTGAAGTAGGCGGGGACGGTAACAACGGCGTGGGTGACGGTCTTGCCCAAGAAGCTCTCGGCGATCTCCTTCATCTTACCAAGAATCATGGCGGAGATCTCCTCAGGGGTGAAGGTCTTAGCGGACTGGTTGACGTCGACCTTAACCTGGGGCTTGCCATCCTTCTTGACGACCTTGAAGGGGTAGTTCTTGGCGTCCTTCTGGACATCCTTATCATCGAACTTGCGACCGATCATACGCCTGCAGTGTGTTAGTGCTGATCCTGAACTGGAGAATGTGGCGGTAGCTTACTTGATATCGAAGATGGTGCGCTCGGGGTTGGCGGCATATTGGTTCTTGGCGGCGTCACCGACAAGGCGCTCCTCATCGGTGAAAGCAACGTAGGACGGGGTGATACGGTTTCCTTGGTCGTTGACGAGAATCTCGACCTTGCCATTCTGCATCACACCAACACAACTGCGTTCAAGTCAGTACAAAGGGCTCTAGACGGATCACGGATAGAAGACAGCAACTTACGAGTAGGTAGTACCCAAATCAATACCAATAACATTGCCGTAGCTCTCGGGGGAGTTCTCCTCCTGGGCGTGAGCAGTGTTTCCAAAGAATGCCAGGGGCGCGACGAGAACGAAGAGGAGGTAGAAGATGGTCGTCCAGGCAAAGGGCTTGGACGCGCGATCGCGTGCGGATAGGCGAGCCATTGTGATGGAGTGTATGTATAGGTGAAATCAAGTCTTTTGAACACGAAGGCGAAACAAGCTATCAAAATAGAAGCTTCGCGCAAGCCAATCTAAACAGCTGCGCAGAGGGAGTAAAACACAAGGGTGTGTTTGACTCTATGAACCCTTCTTTTGGTCGATGATATGCGGGGAGAGGGACCCGAGGCGATGAGTGAATGGAAGAATGATCGTGAGAAGAAGCGAAGAGAGAGGGACTTCTTGTACGCGGATCCCGGTCCAGCGGCCATGCTGGCCTTTTCCCAGTTAAGGTCACTTCTCGTGCGCTGATTGGCTGACCTGGGTCCGGCAGTGGCTTACTCAGAAGCTGCCCTGCAGCCACACCGCCTTCTTCAATTGGTTAATTTGGCCCCCAAGTAGTTTAGTGCAGGAGTTTATCCACGGACTATTCAGGGCTTCCACCAATCAACAAGTGCCAAATGATCGAAGATGCTAGAAGGGGCCAAGTGTTTAACTCTTCAGGGAACACGCGCGAGGCTGCAGATTGTCTTTACCCGGTTGATCCTTGATCTTTGAGAGTACTGAACACGTAGTCTTATTCAAAGTGCTTTCTGTGTATTGCAGCAATCCTAATTTGTTCGGCGTGGCAACTGACCTACAGTCTATTCCTAGTGTACAGTATTAGCCGAGCATACTCCGGAGGTAGCGAGGGACATGTCCTACGGGCCTCCAATTGGGGATCTGCCAATGGGGGGCGTCTCACAACAAGCATCCACTGGGAAAACGCCAACGAATCGATGGCAAACCGATACAATGCATGATTGCATCCCACACAGCGAAGACTTTCCGTCGGAACCAGCTTGTAGCCCTTTCTACCAGAAACCTACGGATCAGGACTACCCGAAAACTGGCTCCAATTAAGGGCGAAGGTGTGGGATGCGTCGTATCGTTTTGCCATCGAGTCGTTGGCGATTCCCAGTGCATCGTGAGTTTCTCAGTTCGACGAGTTATCTAACTCGTGCTTCCACTTCTGCACGTTCACTTTCCAAATCGTGGAGTAATAACTATGCCTAATGTTGTACTCCGAAGTGGAAGTATGTTTTGAATCTATCTACGATAGACTCGTACAGCATGATCCTGTAATCACATTAGTGGTTTAGAATACTTTTGATTGAATCAGCCCTGGAGGCTGGTCGTCGGTAACCTGACCTCGTCTTACTAGGTACCTATGTATAGTGTGCCTGGTCTGCTGGAAGTGCCCTAGTGAAGGAAAGTTGCAGTCAGAACTTAGTTAAACCGTGCTTTGGATAGGCTCAATTGGATAGAGCTATTATTCTAGTAAACCAGCAGCCACTGTAGAGCCTCCTGCACGCAGAACAATCCTTGTTGGTGCTTCCAGAGGAACAGCCTGATCCATCTCAACCACAACACGCACCACCACGCCCGGGCCCACGATCTTCGGGCGTTTCTTAATCACTGCGCCTGACGATTTATCCAAGGAGGCGACAAGCTTACTAATGCGACCAGGTACGTGTAGACGACCCCGGTGCACGTCCACTTGCATAGGCATCAAGTGTTCAAAGGCCAGAACCTTGGCAGTGAAAGAGCTGATGGTGGAAATGGGAGAGGAAGGACGGCAGACAACGTCACCGGAGCGAAGATGGATAGGGTCGATATTGGCGATATTGAGGACGACATTCTGGCCTGCAACGGCCCAGTCACTTGGTTCCCCATCCACTTCCAAACTGCGCACCGTTGCTGTCTCACCGCTGGGCAGGGTCAGAATCTGGTCACCCATTTGCAAGCTGCCGGCGTCGATACGGCCTGAGATTGAGAGCGGATTTTGCACGCCGCCTCGGAAGACGTCACCAATCGTCATACGCAAAGGCTTCTCGAGAGCATGTGTGTATGGTTCCGATGTTTCCAGCTCTTCAATCAATGTACGTCCTGTGTACCAAGATGCATGAGGGTTCTCAGTCCGTCGAGAGATGTTGTCTCCTAGCACACCTGAGCACGGCACAAACGAGATATTGTTTTGTTGGAAGCCGGCAGCGGTCAAAAACGCGGAGATCTGCTGTTCAATTTCCTCGAAGCGCCCATGATCCCATTGCACAGTATCCATCTTGTTCACGGCCACCACGATTTTTTGAACGCCCATGCTTCGCACCAACAGAGCATGCTCCTTAGTCTGCCCCTTCAACCCAGACTCAAACTTGCCGACACTGGAGTCAATGACCAGGACAGCGAAGTCCGCCTGGCTGGCGCCAGCGATCATGTTCGGAACGAAATCGCGATGACCTGGTGCATCAACAATGGTAAAGGCTGTCTTTTCAGTCTCAAATTGATTGGTGGCGATATCTATCGTCACGCCTCGTGCCCTCTCCTCCGACCCCTGATCCAAGACCCAAGCTAGCGCGAATGAGCCTTTGCCAATTTTCTCGGCTTCCCGCCGATACCTATCTAATGTCCGTTGGTCGATGGCCCCTTGATCGGCCAACAATCGTCCCATGAGAGTGCTTTTGCCGGCATCAACATGACCTTCAAGCGATATGAGTCAGTTCAAGCCTGAATACACTCGCCAGGGAATATTGACTTACCAATAACCACAAAGTTTGCAGATCGCTTGCGGGTAGACTTTTTGTACTCTGATAGAACATCGAGATGCTTGCTCTTGACTGTCACTTTGTCCTCCACAGAAAGGTCCTTCATTTCAGCTGCCACATCAGCCTGGCCTTTCTTCCCCCCAGCCGATTTTGCTGCAGCTGATTTCTTTAATCCTACATATCATTAGGCCGGCGCCTTTAATGCTTCCTGCGGATCGCCAAACCTTTTGATGTGCTCTGTGCGTTGAGAACGATATCGTCGGGGCTGGGCTCTGAAAAGTCAAAAGGTTCAGCATCATATCCATAGATCTTCATCAGATCTAAGTTGCCGGGGGCCAACGGGCTTGGGTAGGCTGTTGTCGGGCTTGCGGCTAGGCCAGTAAGAACTTTGGCAAACTCCGAGGGTTCGGCATGAAGGTCGGGCACTGGGTGCCGGTCTAGAACTTCTGTCGGCTCAAGCTTCCTTTGCGGTAATTCTGACCTTTCACGCACTGATTGCGGTGTAGTCTCAGAGACAGGCGCATGATGTATTGCAGAGGAGGGGGATGGTCTCGACTCTGCCAGGCGCTGTAGAGACCCCGAATGACCCTCGGAAGACTTCCCTGTTGCCCTCCCAAGAGCAAGTCGTTCACGAACAGAGAGCGGCGCACTCTGCTGATCAGAAGAATATTTTGATGTGGTCGAGGTCTGCGGCGTGGATTGTCCCTTCTCGGCCTCTTTCTTCTTGCGGGCTGCAGCTAGTGCAGCCAATTTGGAAGGCTTTGCACCTTGTTCTGGGGCACCGCCCAATAGACCCAGACGTGGATAGAGTGGTTCGACCAGGATATCCGCTTTCCGATGAGAGGGGATGTTGAGCCATGGACAATCGCGAAAGAAATCGGCAGCCGAGAAGTGTGCCGTAGGAGGAGGGGCAGGATAAGCTGATACTGCAAGGCCTGTTAGAACATTGTTCAAACTTTGTCACGGCATCAGTTTGGGGTCTCTAGACATAAAATGGAAGGGGCTTGTACCCGGTGTACACACATTTCTCGTTTGTAGGGACAACAACATTCATATTCGGCATGCGCCGAATGTCTTGTGGCCCAGACCCCAAGCCCATTGACGAGACTTATATTTGCAAGGCTATTGAAGACACTGCTTACCTGGTTGAATCTCCGGTTTCTTCAGCTTGGAAGCCTCCTTAAGCCTCTTGCCTGCACATAGAGCTTCGATTAGCTAGAGCTAATAAACAGGCACAGACAGTATGACGTCAAAGGGCACGACGTGAGTAATTGCACGCACTAAACGCATGAAACATACCTTTCAAGTAATTGACCGATTTCTCGATATCATTGTAGTAATGCCACAATGCATCGTGAACCTCTTCCTTGGTGGCGGTTACTGGAGGCTGCCCCGCACCTAGCTGTTGCAGTACGGCAGCGGTGCATTGCTGTAGCAATTCCTGCTCCTCAGGATCGGGTGTGTAGTCATCTTCATCGTCATAATAGTCGTCATCATCATAGTCGACGTCCTTGATGCGGTGTCGCGACATGCCGCAGGTCGGTTAACAAAAGATTCGGTGATGATGTACTGTGTAGGAGAGACCACCGTGATAAACAAGATGAGCCTTAGCGATCATAATGCCACCGCCCTTATGACCGCCTTCCCATACAAACGGTTCAAAGGTGGGGGGTGTGTGGGGCGGACTATGGTTAGTCCAGAACAAGAGATAATCCGGGATACCGGACACCTACAGTCTTACAGACTCAGTAACCTAGCCTGTAGCAATCGTCCTCCGTAGAACGGTAGAATATATCGCATTGAGTATGGTGTTTATGGGAGCCGCTGGTTTCCATGGGCAGCTCGCAGCTGGCTTGCCTACCGAATACGTTAAGAATAATGTATTTAAGTTTAATTTCTATCTCAATCATCTATCTTAAAGGACTACCTCCAAAAAAGTCACCGGTACCAGGACCAGAGAAAGTTCCGTTACTCGGTGTCAAGGCCATGGACCGTCGGAAAGCCTGGCGAGGTGTGGCAGGGGCACTGGGAGGCGCAGCGTTGGGACCTGACGTCGGAGCAATGGTATTGATGGAGCGGGGATCCGGGGTACTAGGGGTGTTGCGGCCGCTATCGTTCTGCATGGTGACTGCAGTACCGGGCCGGGAGAGGACAGTGGCAGTGCCTCCATTCTTGGGAGGCGGGCGGAAACCAAGCTTCGAACCTTCGCGGAAGATTTCTTCCAGCATCTGCGCGACAATGCCTGCATCTTCGTATTCCTGGAACTTCTTCCAAAGACGCAGGGCCATGCGAGCATCCTCAATGGAGTCGTGACCCTGCAAAGTTTCAGGGAGAGGTTCTTCTTGGATGTATTCTTTGAATACAGCCCAGGCTAGGTACCGGAGACTCAGACGACGGTTCTTGCTTGGGTGGAAGAAGAGATACTGTGTGTCCACAGTTTGTGCCTTGGGCACTTGGATGTTGATCTTGCGGAAGTCGGAGGCTAGGCCGTGGCCGACAAACACGCAGCCAAGATTGAGAAGCAGCCAAAGCTTTTTGTAGGCCGCCTTCAGTGGGACCAAATTGTGTTCACTCGTTCGCGGATCCAAATCCCCGGGCTTGATGCCGGAGTATTGAGTGACGTAGTCCACAACCGGCTCGCGAATTGTGATATAGTCATCAATAAATGGCACTCCTTCTTGGACGCCATGTCCGCGCAAAACAGACACACGAGCCAGGCCACTCTTATTAGGGCGGACCATCTCTTGTGATCCATCCGCCTTGACATCAATCTCGGCCTTCTCAAGATCGACGAATTCGGTATCCAGTGCAACCGGGGTCCCGGGCTGCGGATTCTCCTCCTCAGTCAGTGTCTTACAAGTCTCAACCGGACGCCCGCCGCTGTAAGTAGACAGTTGTTAGCATTTATGCTTGAATGCAACCAAGATCGGGGGATATTCAAAAACTTACTTGATAGACCACTCTCGGAATAACAGAGTCTTATCAACGTGGTTCTTCCACGAGTCGTCGATGACATGGCGTGGGTCTCTCACTTGGTAAGCAAGCACACAAGGTTGCTTCCAAGGTTGCGTAAATCGGAGTGCTTCGTCTCTGTCGACCTCCGTGACCAAGAAGTCATTGAACATGTGCCAATTGCTTGCCTCTCCAAACTCAGCCTTCGAGATGCCGACATTAATGAAAGACACCAAATGCGGCTTCTGATGTTCTTGTATGTCAATTTCGGCAACTAAGCCGACCAAATCATAAACCACGAGGCCAGGAGTCTGGTTATGAATGCGTAATTGAAGATCATCGCCCTCAAAGCACATCACCTGTCCGTTAGAATCAACGACAATGCCAACGGCATCTGGAAGCCACCCAGGTATCATCCAGAGACGACGGCAGAGGGGATTGGTAAGAGCAGCATTCAGCACCAGAATCAAAGGCATGCGGTGGATGGTCTTTCGAATGGTCACTTGCTGGTAGCGACGGCAATAATTACACCAACCACGATTTTGTGTCTCTCGCTCGATACTTGCACGGAGAATGCTGGAGAATCGGAATAACGGGTTGCGTCGTGCATTTTTAATGTCAATATTCGGGTAAATCAGCTCATTGGCCAATGAATTCCCAGGGCGTACGATCTCATTCTGACAAAACATGCACCGAATTGACTCGGATGCAATAGTGGCCAGGCGTTGGTCAAGATCTTCTGAATTTGGCTGAATCTTCCGGAAGTCTTGAGCTATTTGAGTCAGGAAGAAGCGGTTAACCGCCTGGATCGCAGTCGAAAGAGACTTGTTGGTGAGATTTTCTTCCAAGAGGCCTAGATTCGAGGCCTCTCGGAAGCTGCTAAATGTCCTGAGCAGGTTGGTGGCCTGGCAATTTTGACCGTTTGCCTTTTCGAGCATATCAAACAGATATCCGAGCTCACACAGAAGACAGTGCTCGAAAATGCATGATCCCGCGGCGTGATTCAGGGCAAGGTTGCGGAAGAGTGGGATGAACTTGAGGAGTTGAAGGAGGGAGTTGGTGAATGAGTTGGCGATGTGTGTTTCTAGGCCAGAGAATGAGGTATTGTTGTAGAAGCTATGACAGCGTCAGTGAGGGACAGAAGCTTGAATGGAACCAAAGCACTTACCGGAAATCAAAGTCATCTACACCGAATCGGCTGTACTTGATCTCAACGTTGCTGTACTTGAGCAATGGGTCATCGTCGCTTTCCCCATTGATCTTTGCCCCTGCCAGGGCTTCGGTTGCGTCACCAACCAGCCCGTCTGATTTGCTGAGTTCTCGAGCCTTCTCACTCAAGAATTTTGGTGCAATAAGAGCGGGCTCGGCTGAAGTGAGTGCACGAGTATTCTCTACTTGGTTGCGGCGAGTTTTTCTTGGATTTGGAGCATGATGGCCCATCTCCGCAGGACGTAGGTATGGCAACATGGCTGGATCCAACTGAGCCGGGGGCTGCCAATCTCGAAGACCAATTGGCTTGGCCACGCCGAATGGAGACGTTCGTGGTAATAGGGCATCCCCACCAAATTCAGTGGAGAGTCCGAAGACCAATCTACTGGAGGAGGGCGTGTGGGAACATCGGCAAATTCTGTCTCTTTGCTCATTTCATTGAAGTGAACCTTGGTGGGTGAGCCCCATAGATGGATGAAGCATTCAGCATCATTGATAGCCAGGGCTTCACCTGAAGGTGAGAGCTCAATTCCGAGCATAAGCGAGACATTGGCTTGTCGCAAGTTCACCGAGTTAGGGTTCATAAGATCAATGACCTGGAGTTGCCCTGTTTGTGAAGCAACGAAGCTGGTGGTGTGGAGTCTAGGATGCATGCGGACGTATGCTGCGCCAGCATGGAATGGAATCGGAGGTAATGGTGTCAAAGTTTTGAGGTCATAGACGTTGGCAAGCGGGTCTACGATAGGGGACCCAAGGTGGCGGACCGAGAAACCACAGGTGACTAGCAGGTCGTTCCGCGCATCCATGTCGTTGACTGCCGTTCCGTGCGCTTTCCAGGATTTGACGACGCTGAAGTCTACGAGACTGAGAGCATTGACTGACCCCGTATCTGTGGCAGCGCAAAGATATCGACTCTTTCTCATGATTGTGTAGCCGTGCTCAGTGGGTAGTTTCTCGATAATTGTGCCTTTATCAATGTCCACTGTGAACATGACCCGTTGACACCCTGCGACGATAATTCGATTGGTCTGGGCTGTGAAGCTCATGCAACGAAGCTCGACCATATCTTCATGCGCAAGATGCCACTGTGTCACGCCTCGTCGGGTGACCATGTGCACGCTCTTCGCAGATAGCGAGATCACACCTCGCTCATGGAAAATAATCTGTCGTACTGCACCCTCAGATACTGGGTGAGCTCGAACTGAAGTGTATCGTTGCAGCTCCGGTCCGTAAAATGAAGAGACCCTCCCTGGCAAAACGAACATGTTCGTCAGCGAATACTCGCAGATGTCGAGAGGACAGTCGCCCAACACTCACATATTCATTCCCCGTCCATAAAAGTTCGTTCATATCGTCAAAGGCCACTGCTGTGGCCACAGTGGGCATCCCATGCGCACTCGGCGGCGGCATTGGGATACGCGACAGCTCATCCCAGTCGGCCTCCATGTTGCAGTAGCCTTGGCGACCGCGCTCGATACTTGTATTATCCTCGTATGTGTCCTTATTAAATATGTCGGCCTAAGAGGGCCTGTCGAAAACTTGCTGGCTTCACCCGCGTGGTAACACCGCAAGTCTGGGCATTGTCTGGCACGAGGGACGCGATTGCGGGGAAGCTAGAAGTTCGTAATTATATGAGGGCGAAGTGAGGGTTAGGGGCCAGGGATCTGATTCTGATTCTGATATAGAGTCGTGAGCGAACGACACCGTCGTTAAGGGTCACAGCCGGCTGGGTATGCCTCGCGCAACTAATGGAGGAGCGGACGGGCTCCGACTGTGATGCTTCTGGCTCGGGCAAACACAACGGTCGGATCACGTGATCGGTGATAAGATCAAATAGGTGATTCCAGCCATCTAGAACACTCAGAACGACTAGCCTTTTCACCTTTTCAAGTTCGACATTCAGGATTTCTTCCCTTTGGATGGCTTTAGATAGTGCTTCGGCTAGCAGGCGTTCCCTCTCTTCTCATACCCTCACCACCAGATCAATCGGACGTTATCAGCTGTGAAAGCCCCCGGGGGATTATGCCAGCCATCAAGGAAGGTGAAAACCGCCGCCGTCAGTCACCTAGACTGACGGAAAGGCCGGAAAGCTCGCAACCAGACCCTCATGAGGCAACCAGCAGCGACGCGACCTCCGACACGACAATCCCGTCAACACAAGCCTTTGCCACGAAATCAACAAATTGCGGCAAATCTTAAAATCCGTTTATTCGGACCTACGAGAGCGTGAGGACAAACTCCAAAATGCCCTCCTGTGAAGAGAAGAGAGGGAACGCCTGCTAGCCGAAGAACTATCTAAAGCCATCCAAAGGGAGGAAATCCTGAATGTCGAACTTGAAAAGGCCCGCTCTCTCCAAGTCGCCCAAGAGACAGAGAGAAATACCATCAGGAAGGAAGCGAACGAACGCGATGAGTCCCTCAAAGCGGAAATGGCTAAGATGGCCTTCCACCTAACACCCGTTACAACAACACCCAAACCATGGAACGTAGTCGCTCGACAGAACAAGCCTGCGAAGGACACGAGACCATACCAACAAAGCCCCCAGCTAAACCAGGGAACAATGCATCATCTACACAAATCAACAATAATGCCCTCACCAGTGCAGATTGAGTTCACCAACCTTGAATCACCACTGGATAACTCGGCCGAGTTGATTCAGAGAATCCGCGCTTCCCTCAGCAGGGAAGCGACCACCGAGAACGTCAAGGTGAAAGGCTTAAAAATGCTGCCAAACAACAGAGTTCTGGTCTTCGTCGAAACGAGGAGACAAGCGGAAACCATGATAGAACATAACGAGTGGAGCCACGCCATTGAAGGGTGCAGAATGGCTGACAAAATCCTCTTCCCTATCAAGGTTGACAGCATCAACCGGAACCACGTTTTCGATGCTGCCGGCAACATCAGCGATGAGTTTTACTCCTCCATAGGAGAAGAAAACGCTTGCACGATCCCCAAAGCCATCTGGCTGAGCGGGAAAAAGGCATATGGATCTCTGATCGCATATGTCAAGCAAAAGAGAGGCAACCGAGGACCGAGTCCTGGGCAAGTGAGATGCCGACAACCGAACAAGCGGACCTTGGAGATGCTTCGGTGGAGGAAGATGAGTCCCAATTTATTAAGGAGGAGCCTGTTAGTAATGCTGCTCATGATGGAGAGCTCGAACCTCCTGAGTCGGATGCTACCTACGGTGGAAAGCCTGAGGACCCCGAGCCCTCTAAGGTGAAGAAGGAATCTGGCGATGATGCTACTCCTGTCGTCGATTCCGACGATGACCAGGCTCCAGAGGTCAGGGAGGAGCCTCAGGAGGGTCAAGATGTTTAGTTGATTCGAAGTAAAGCTCGGATACTCAGGTTGCTGGACTGAGCCGATGTCTATTGAGTCAACTAACCTACCACTCGCTGGCGTTCTTTCTTTTTTTACGTCGCTTTTCTCTTTCGCGAACTTCATTCGCTTTTACTTTGCGGGAACCAGGAAGCCTCTGATGAAAGGCCCGATGAGTATCCCTCCATAGCATCGGTTTTGCTCGCAATGGAAAACATTCATATGTCAATATTCAATCTCCCGGTACCCAAACTCCAAATTAGGGATAGCCCAAAGCTACTGGATGCCATGACAAGGGCGAATAAGTACATAATGCTCAGTCCTCTTTTCTCCGCTCTGGCTCTTTTGGAGATCCGCCCTTGCTCAATTGGGCGCTTCTCATTGGTTCATATTCAGATAAAGTCCAATGGCGTAAATGGCTGGTCCCGCTCGGGTACAACCTTATGTCCTTAACCTTCATTCCATGGTGTCCGCTTCCTCTGGGCCGATGCTAGTACTACTATGCATGTAGCATTGTGGCTTCATCCATGAAGATCAAATTCTATGGGTATCCTCACCAAGTATCACTATACCGCAAGGTCTTGCACGTAGGTATCTAATGCATCGCGAGTTGATGACCTGGAATTAGTCCTGAGTAGATCTACAAACAGAATGTCTAAAACACTAATGCCAAATAAGAGGACGCAAAAGACACATATGTACTGACATACAATTGACGATACATATACTCGTTGGCTAGATACACAGCAGAAACAAAAAGCGAGCAACGTTGATGGGGAATGAACGGAGAATACTGATTTGAGTATCAAAGCGCAAGGCCATCATTAAGCATAACCAAGGTATTGACCACGACTAACCGAATAGCAATGCTTTAGGCGAACTGTAGATTACCGATAGAAAGAAGCCGGATTCGAGCTAGCCGCTCCTCCCTGCGGAGGCTGATAGGCCTGGTATTCGCCCCCACTCGGAGTCGGAGGAGCCGGGTTATAGGACGAGTATTGCGATTGCGGCGTTGCCCCAGGTACCGGCGGAGGTTGATGCGATGGAGGGGATTGGTGGAGACCCGGAGAGCTGGGGTACGGAGCCTGCTGCTGTTGTTGGAATTGATGCGGTACTGGTGGCATGCTGGCAGCAGCTGGGATCTGAGGTGTTTCATCAGACGAGTAGACGGAAGGAGAATACTCTTGTTGCTGTTGTTGCTGCTGCTGGAATTGCTGGTGGCCTGTAGGCTGGGCTTGGCCACTCGGTGGGTACTGCATGCGCTGAGCAGGAGCGGCAGCAGGATGGTCTACAGGCGAATCGTAGGCAGATGTCCCCAACTCTTGGGGGTGGTCAAATGTAGACTGTGGGCGGTGATGTTGGTAGGCGTCGGCCTGGGGTGGCTGCTGCTGCACTGGCGGCGCTGCGCCGGCTTGGGCATGTTTTCGGGGATCAGGTGAGTTAGAAGCTGGGCGATAAGGCATAGCCTGTTCATTGACTGGGTAAGGGGCGTATGCATTCTGCTGAGTTGGTGTGGTATCTGGAAGAGCAAAATTAGAAGTTGGACGCAGTAGGTGATTCCAAGGGACTAACCTTGAGGTCGGGGAGTGAAGTACCGAGGATCCGCCTGAGGAGCCACGGGGTATCCAGCAGCCGCAGCATTAGGATAACCATATTGCGACTGGGGAGGTCGTCCGTATTGCGGCTGTGCTGGGTGGGCCAGGGATGCCTCTAGAAGGGACTCATAGTCACGACGAGCTTTAATGAACTTCTCATTGAGCTGGGTGAATTCATCTGGTCATGTGTTAGCGGCGCATCCTAGAAAATCGGTCGCGTGGCAAATCAACCTTTCTTCTGTGAATATTTGCCAATCAATTCGATGAGCTTGGGACGAATTGCAAGCGTTGCCTGGTAGAGAGTAGTAATCTCTTCATTTTCTTGTACATTGAGGTCCGAGTTGCGCGTGCTCAGCAGAGTCAGTAGCTTTTCGACACTCTTAATCTGACCAAAGACGTCTGCCTCCATCTGAGCTTCTCGTTGCAGCTCCTCCACAGTTGGATCTGGAAGCTTCTCCACATAGTTGAGAGGGAAGATGCCGGTTTGGCCTCTGAGGGATCCTTTCCACCAATCTTTGTAGACTGACTCTAAGACGGCAATGGTATCACCTTTGCGGAATTGGAGCTCTCCAGGCTCAGACGGTTGGAAGTCGAACAGCGCTCGCACACGCGACACAGTGGCCACCGATGTACCGGAGAGTACAGGTTGAGACTCCGCTGCTTCTTCTTGGGTTGCTGGAGTCGATGCCGATGGAGCAGCAACGGACGAGGAAGGCTCAGTGCGAGGTGCTGACGTAACAGATGCCGATGGGGCTGCTTTGTCCTTGATTGAAAGAGCCAGCGCCATCTGCAGTTCTTCTTCCTCCTTCTGGCGATCAACATCGGTAATCTCACGCTTGCCTGGTTTTGATGGTGGCTGAAGATTCGGGTCTGTATACAATCAGCCAAGTCCAACGATCATAAAGTGAAGGGTTCTCACTCGTTGTTTTCAATTTCATGTAAGCTTGTTCCATGATACCGAAATCTGGATTGGAGGAGAACATCTCAGTCCATTCTTCCATTCTCTCCAAGATCTTAGATTTGACTTGCTGATGCGTATTCTGGACAGTGGATCATGAATAAAGGTCACTTTGGCAAATGTTTAGGGTTGGGCACTGCTTACGCGATCATTCGCCAGGCGCAGAAGCGCATCCGTAAAGCTTCTCGAAGCCAACTCGCGATGGATCTTCAATCCACAGTTTTGCGACAACGCGTTGCCAAGCTATAAACCACTCAGTTGATGTCACCAGGTACGAGAGTTTTCTTGCGCCCATGCGCACTGATATCGGTCACGAACCTCCAATGTATAAAGCTGAACGTTGGCATTCCGGTGAGCCAGTCTTTTGATCATTGCAGCAACGGCCTCTTTCGCCCTAAATCATGACCATCGCAATCAGCAACGAACCTTGCCGTGGACAGTTACAGAACTCTGTTTAAGAGCAGCCCACATACCCTGATTCCTCCGAACCAACTTTGTCACAGACATCCTATACCACAAAACCCATCAGTCCTCGTGTCTCATGCGTCAAATCGGTGTGGAACGAGGTAAGACAATATGGTGTCAGATAGATGGACGCACCAGAATATATTCCCAGTTCTCGGAGGTCAGGTTTTCGTCCGTCGCCTTAGCTATATAGAGACAAATAGCGTCAGTGATCATCTCTCATGTGCAGGCCCAGTCCGCCCGCTATATTAAAGGTTAAAGTAAAGCAAGGAACATAGCTTACCGACGGCGTCGTCGAATTGATTCTGCTGTGCACGAAACATCGCGAACGTATGTTCTCTAATAGTTGCGGGTAAACACCAAGTGGTATGAAGATTGGCGGAGAAGTCGCACAGCGTTCTTCAGCTTATGAAAAGGGGATTCCCTTTATTTTCGCTTGTGGGAGCTCCGACCAAGAGTTCCAATAAAATCGAAGACAAGACTTTCTTTGTGACGCCGGTTGTGTGGCTCGTAGCAATAGTTCTCCAGAGCGAATGCGGGGAGTCGATGACAGCGAACGGTGCGGCTGGGTAGGCTGCGGGTTGATGCGGGCGGTGTAAGAATCCAGTGACGCGACTTTGACAGTGAATGGTAGCAAGCGACTGATATTGCAGTGCTGGATCTCTGTTGATCTGGTCCTTGGAAGTTATTCAGGGACAGTGTTGGGGTAAAGTGTAGGGGATTTCGTCACCTGAGTCAGCATACTATGACGACGATGCCCTGCCCACTTTGGAGATCTGTGGACTACTCCGTACAAGTTTATTGTTAGCTGGCTAGCTGGGGTTTGTAGTAGAAAATGAAGAGATTTTCCTTTTTTATGGCTGCCTTGGCTTGATTCTTTTTCTTTTCCTTCTGTCATAATCTGCTTTTTTTTCTGTTCTATTGTTCTATCATAGGGCATGATCCTAGGCTACTGCGTTTCTTCCCCATTTGCTTATCCGGCTGTGTGGCTGAACATGCCTATGACAATGTGGATAAAGTGCAATGACAAGGCAAGATCAGAAGTGCAGTAGCTGCTGATATTGAACCTAAGCTCAGGCAATAGTAAATGCAAGTAGATCTACAAGAGATCACTGTCACCAGGATCAATAAAAGATAATAGATGACAGAGTTGATGTCAGGGGCAAATCTCCATAACATAAGAGCCATTTTCATCGACTAGTCGATGCAGGAAAGGAATGAATTGCGCATGTAAATGGGATTCCGCGACGGACGGTAGTTGCACGTCGGGTAAAACGAAACATTTGAGGTGACGGGGTATCTGAGCAGGACGTCAAGAGATATCAAGTGCGATGTATAAAACCGAAACATAAAAAAAACGTGGTCGTCCATCTCGCTTCTTAGGCGCCTCCTTTTTGGGCTTTCTCTTGGGCGCGGCTTATACGAGCAGCCTTGACCAAGGGGGCGAGATGCGACAGAGGTGCACAATAACTCATGAATGGGTGCTACAGAATGAAAGGTCAGTGATCGTTGCAAAATCAATGGTGAGCGGAGAGCGAAAGTACCTTCAATAGGTCATGTGCCGATGCCCGCTTCTCCGGGTCGACCTTCAGGGCGAAGTAAAGGAAGTCACGGAAGACTGCGGATAAGTTGTGCTCATCTTTGATGACGGGCGTTCCATTCGTGGCAATCAAATAGAGTGCCCGCAACGGGGACTCGGTCAGGTATGGCGGCTCGCCCTCGATCATCTCAATGGCCATGATACCTAAACTCCAGATGTCGACCTTGCGGCCATACTCTTTGCGAGTGACAACCTCGGGAGCCATCCAGTACGGGGTACCAACCATGGTGTTCCGCTTGGCGTGCGAGTCATTGATCTGAGCACAGAAACCGAAATCGGCTAGAAGATATTAGCATGGTTCGAATTCCACATGGAAAAAGACTCAAACTCACTCAGCTTGATGTTGCCATCCAATGCAAGCAGGATGTTGTCGGATTTGATGTCTCGATGAATGACACCTTTGGAATGTAAGTGCTGGAGGCCGTTGAGAGTCTAGTTGGAAGGGTTAGCACCTCATGGTATGCCCTGGCACAAGTCACAAAGTGGGCACTTACCTCTCGGCAGACAGCCGCGATCTGTCCCTCACTCATGATGTTGAAAGTAACCACGTCTGTCAAACTACCGCCTTCCATGTATTCCATCACAACCCAAAGATCCAGTCCATGCAAGAAGCTCTCCAAAAAGTTGACGATATTCTTGTGCTTGCTATCCTTCATGACCAAGATCTCGTTGATAATCAGATCCTTCTTAGGCTGCAAGTCCAGATTCATCTGCTTAATGGCGACACAGTTGTTGTTGGGGTGCTCATATGCAGTGAACACACCACCAGAAGCTCCTTGGCCAATCTTGTTGAGATTGTAGTATATTTTCGTAGGGTCACCGGGGTTACAAATCTGCATCAAGCGCGCCCGAATGTCGAAAGCTTCGCTTTGCCGTTGCTGGCGTTGTCTAGGCCTGGCAGCAGGTGGAGCTCGCGCGGTAGGCGACACTCCGGAGGAGAGATCGGGTGCTGGAGCAGTTGTTGCAGTGGAAAGGGCTGGAGGCTGCTGTGCTTGCTGGCGTTGGGTACGATTCCGATCCAAAGCCTGCTGAGCCGCAGCCATGACTTGCTCCTGCTGCCGTTGGTACTGTGTTGGAGACGCGATAACATCGGCGCTGGGTGGAGTGCCATTCCGAGAGCCGGAAGGACTGCGGTGGGGAGATACTGGCAATGGCTCGGATTCCGGAATCGTTGGAGTGCCGAATGTAGGGCCGTAAGTGTCCTGTGGAGATCGTTGCGGAGCTCCATACGCGTTCGCGACCGGGGGTTGGGGAGGAGGGCGGGAGGGTATCATGCCGGTCGGCGGCTTTGGGGGCGCACGGTGAGGGACCATACCGCCCAGCGGAGGAGACATGACCGGGGTCCCTGCTGGGGGACCACGGGGGACTGGCGGAGGCGACCGCGGATTCTCAAAGCTAGCCTCGTGATGTTGCGGGAATCGTGGGCTGCCCGGTGGCGATGTCTGTTCTTTGGGGCTTGTGGCCTGCCCTGTGATTTGCGCATTGTCGAACTTGTGCCAGACTTCATCGTCACTATCACCGCGCGTGTTCTTCTCGTAAAACCGCATGATATCCACCATGGTCTGTGGGTGCTCTTCCTGCTCCTTCTTCGAAATACCGTTTTCCTGTAGTAGTCGCTGCCATTCTTTCGGCAGGCCGGTGAATTGACCGGTCTGGTTGTCGTAGCCGACGTGAGTAACATGAACCGGATTCTCGGGGGCTGAAATTTTCATATTGCGACCGGGTGTTCCGAGCACACTGTCCACGAATCTGGAGAAGCTGGCCTTCTTGCTCTGTCTCGTACGGTGTGGGTTCGGGTTATTGCCATCATCGGAATGCCGTTTTGTGCCATTTGGAGGCATTTCGGTCTCACGATGCGCGAAGGGATCCATCCGCTGCGTTAAGGTGGTGAAGCTGGCGGACTGGCGGAGTGAGTGGCGTCCGCGGTTGTCGGGGCTGGTATGATGAGAGCGGAGCTCGGGTCTTTGGTGGGAGTGAGGATCGGTCTCGGCAGTGTTCTCATCCAACGCACTGAGCATGCCCCGGGTTTCGTAAGGGGCATTCAGTTCATCCGAACTCTGCTCGTTGTAGGAGAAGCGGTTGGAACTTCGGGTCCGAGATCGGGAGGAGAAGTTGGAGAAAAAGCCGCTTGATTCGTCGTTGGAAGGCGATGGACCGCCACTGGTCTGTTCCAGCGAAGACGACGAAGAACCTGGAAATTGTGCGTTGGATCGCGATCGATTATGCTCGCGACTGCTACTAGGAGAAGAACGGGGATAAACAGGAGCGGAGGGGGTGCGTTTCAATGATGTGGTGCTTTGGTGACTCCGAAGAATGCGCGAACCGAAGCTAGGGGGGTCCTTGTGAAGTTTGCTGGATGCTCGGCGGAATTTCAATGGGAAATTATCCTGATTCATGATGGGTAGAATTCTGTCTCTACACGAGACAGATTCAAATTGGGCCGAGGAGGGGTCAGACGCAGGAGGCTTTTTTTTTCCGTGGACCAACCAGGTCGACAAGGTGATGTGTTTCTGCGGTCGCGGAGAATAACTGGGTCCCCGAATGTTTTTTTCGGTCGACGGAATGGAAGATAAGAAGAATATGGAGAGGAGAGGAGGTTGATTGTTAGCACGTGGAGTTGTGGAAAAGGAGTTGGGGTGGCTGGGTTTTGACAGGTTAACTACTAGGGGGAGGACATGGCAAATCTATCAACGCTCCCAATTAACATGAATCATGTACTATCATGTGTCAAGAATAATTTGAATATATTACTTCAATTAATACCACGGGGGTTTACGAAGCATACAATAGAAACTATACAAATAGCAGACGAGTCAGAGACATTCCAAGCTATAAAAGAGTCTTCCCCATCTTGGCTAAGAATAGAAACGCCTCCGATATCACACTTGACGAGATACAAAATGATCCTTAAATTATATGGACATGAGAGATCTACACTTTTTCTCGGTGATTCGTATGTTGTTCTCTCTTAATGACAAATACATGTACACTGGGTAACTACCTTAAGAAAGGCTACGACAGAGAGGCGGTAGATACTGGAATATTCTCTGCACAAACGCAGCCAAAGTGGCTTAAGTATCTGTAACTCAGGCCCTTTTGTCCCTGGCAGCTATCCCAAAAAGGTTAATCCGCTGTTGGTCAAGTGTGACGGATCCAACATCTTGGGGATTCGACCTCGCGTTGAATATGGCAGTCCTACACAGGACAAATGTGATATTGCACAGATCCCTCCGGTACCTCTGGACTATTTGCGGGTAACCGATGCTGAGCGGGGTTTCTTTCTTCCGGCGCCACCGTTAACTGTCGCCTTCTACTGAGTACCGGAGTACGTATCCACTTTCCTGAGGATGAACTTGCTGTGTACTACAGTACGTACGAGTCTACGAAGTACACAGTAGTAACTACCATGTGCATAGTTGGCCCAACTCTGGCAAATCGGTGGCAATCTATCTTAGCCTTCTGCTTTCACTCGTCGCTTCATCAACTCGAATTGCCATCACCCTTGTCAGACGAAGGATTTAGGCGTTTACCCTAACCCATGTCAATACTAGACTCAAATATCGCCAACCGAGTAATAAGAGCAAAGAAGACGCGGTCCGGACCCCGAGGCTCTTTCTCGACTGGTCGATCCTTACAAGATCGCGTTGGGATCTCCATACTTTCTTGTCTTCGCTGTCATTGGTTTGTAATTCAACTTATGCATATGGGGAAGACTACCTAAAAATAATACGTTAGTCCATGTTACAATGTTGGATCATGACATATGCTCCTTCATCCGCACCTGTGAAATATCTGCCTCTCGTGAATGTCTATAGTAAAATTCCTAAACCTAATGACCATTGCCAGTTATAACTTCACCGTGAACGCCTCTGTCAAGAAAATATATACAAGTCTCGCTGATTTAGATAAAGTGCAATCCATCTCCATAACCTCTTATCCGCAACGAATTGATTATTCAGTTGTTGGATCATGGTAAGATGGCGTGAGAGCGCATGCCGCTGGGAACCAACGCATGAAAAGTATTGTTCTTCATCCCGTCTCAGCCTTTCTTGGTCACCATCATCTTCCAGCACGTATTCTGCTGCTTCAAGGAAGTCTGCTTTCCCCATAATACGGCGAAGGTAAGGGTACACTTCCTGTCCGATAATTGCATGGATGAGTTGAGAGAAATAGTGGAAGTCTTGCAGAGAATCGAGGTTAATCAGACGAAAAAATGCCCAGAAAATGTCGTTAAGTGAGAAGTCAAGCGCAGTCTCACCACTAAACCCCTCTCCAGCTATAAAGCCGTCAACAAAGGCTCCTAAAAGAGAGCAATGTATGCCATCACGAGGGTGAGGGAGGGCGGGGCAGACAAGAAGCATTGCAGGAGGCACAGAAGACGCAAAAGCCCAGTCGATAATACACATTATATTCAGATCTTCGTCCACAAAGATATTTTGCGTGCTTATATCAGGGTGGTATAGCGGAAAACCGTCACAACTAGTCTGTGTATCTTTCCCAGAAAAGAAACCCACAGTATCCCTAAGTGAGATACCGACTAAAGTGTAATCAAGTCGGTTCTTCCTGCTCTCAATTTTGGATCCCACAGTGGCGTAATCGTTCCATCGATCGGTAGCCAGCCGATATTCTTCAAAGCCATCGTACTCTTGGACGATAGGCACCGGTGCGTGGAAGAGGTGGTGCTCCATCGGTAGTTCCGCTGAATGAGCAAGAAACGCATCTATGGAGGCCATGTAGAATGCTTTCGCTTCTGAGAAAGGTCCACGTGTGATGTCCGTATCATCAAATTTGTCCCGACGCTGCCACACTAGGCTAGGAAATAAGCACTTCCGTGGAGTGTAAGAGTTATTGTTGTCCATAAAAAGCGAGCCGATTTCACTGAACCGTATATTGGACAGTGCTGCATGTATACCCCCAAGTTGTCCGAGGATTTTCCTTTTTTGGGTGGTTGATAAGATCGCTTGTGGTCTGACGCCGATGCCAGGCGGGCTGGCCATGTCGTCTTCCCATTGATATGTGCTTAGGGGTACCCCGGAAGCTTTGCTCATTAAGATATAGGGGACATTGATATCATTCTGGTCGGTCGCACTATTCAAAGTCAACGAAATGATAAGACCCGGTAGACGGAATAGGCTTACCAGTAAGAGAACACTTCTGGCACAGGTATTTTGCTCATTCCTCTGAGGTACTTCATCGTTGCTACCTCACTCATGAGCACCTCACTGGCAGTGGCTTTCTTGAGCCCGAATGATCTCCGTGGCGACCTGAAAACCCATTCGACCCCATCCTCAAATAAGATGAAGATGACCCAATTCAGGCTACCGCTATCAGGGCGCTGGGTTTCGTCACAAGAGCACTCCTTCCCGCGAATGCAGTACGCGAGTGATAGAAGGACAGCGACATCAAATTTTGCGTAGGTAAATATATTTGCCTCTCGCGCCTTGTGCACCATTCTGCCTTGATAAATTCAGAAATGTTTCACTACGCCTGGATATTGAGGCTAGAAGTGATCAGAAGCGCGCGACTGAGATGAAGGAACAGAAATGAGAAGGAACAGAAATGACAAAAGGAGACTTAGGAGAGGTTCAAAAAGGTCGGCGTGGGCCGTATGGTAAAATGTAGGGGTCCAATCAATGGTATTCAACTCTCTGCATTGCTGTATCGGTTTCTCACAATTAAGAGTCAAATGGAAGCGGCCGTCACGGCGAACCCTATTATCCCATCCCACTAAGTCATAATTAGCCGAAGGAAATAGTACAATACCCACGCCTCACTCCAAGTTCCCCAAACAATAAGTACACATAACACAATTAAATAACAGAACTCTTCACCCTACATTTTCTCTGACTACTAGACATCAGCCGGTGGAGCTAACTACTACAGTACCTAGAAGTGGAGATAGGAGCTCAGGGCCAATGAAGTCTCTTCCTATTAGCGACAACTCAAGTCAACTTATGTTTAGTCTAACTGCTCTAGTACCGTCGTGACCTTTGCCATCCAAGCGACTTCTAAGGTCCAAGGTCTCAAATCCAATGTACTTTCTTCTGCTGATACTCCTGCCCTTCCACATCATATTGACCATGAACACCACTGCACAAGATATCCTCAATATTGAGGGCGCTTTAGTGTCCGCTGACAACCCGGCTCGTGATGACGGCACTCTCGACTATGAGCGCTGCGCCAAACTACACAATTACCTGGTTGCATATGGCTGGATGGCCCGCAACGGAAGAGACACACCCGACCTTGATGCGCTAGCCAGCGAAAGGTGGTTTTTCCATGAAGCAAATGAGCCCGACGTCCAAGCTACGCGGGAGCGTCTTGATGCGCCGCTTAACAGATTCCTGGATTTAATCTATGATCCTATGCCGCCATTCTTCTACTGGGTTGACCGTCTTGCGATGGAGCTCATCGACGAGTATTTTATTGACGAGAACGAGATGGAGGAGGGCAAGGAGCGATTTGTTTTAATTTATCGCACTATTGCGGAACTGGGCGGGCATAACCTCGGCGTTGTCTATGACCAACAGCTCAATCGGGCCTCGTTCCCAATGACTACAGACAATATGGAAAGTGTGGAGCCTATTGACGAGCACGAGGAAATGTGGTACCCGCTGGAAACGATTCTCACCCAATGGATCAATATGACTCGGATTGGTAAAATTCTTCCTGGGCTTCCTGAAGAACTCCCTTCTGGTGATCCCCCGACGAACAGATCACAATTTTATCTGTGGTCGTGGCTCCCTTACTGTGATGCCCAGATTGATAGCACTATAGCTGCGATAGAGCGCTACTCAGCTGCAGTTGAATCTCGAATGCCCGCTGGCTCACTTCTGCCCATCTCTGCTCCGCTCTTTACCAGCGCAGAACTGGACACAGCTGCTGTGCCGCAAAACTGCTTCACTCGCTCGCTCTTAACACGAGTTAAGACTCCGCGTTTCAAATTCATTGCACCTGGGCTAGAGGTCCCGCATGATAAGGAGGCATTTGCGAGACGCCAGAGGTTTACCAGCATACCTCATGAAGAGGATAGTATCCCAGGGGTCCTACTATTTGCAGCTCCAGACCGGTTAGTCGATCTCAACCCCGAAATTCGTCGCTTGTTCTCGACCGCGCATGACAATGTGAGCATAAACGACAACGATCTCGTTCCCGCTGGACTCTACAGTGAACCTGTGCGTCGAAGGGATTATGATATGGAGGAGGCAGGTTTTCGTCTCGTGCTTCCATTTGCACTTCGACCTGGTTTCTTCCGAGATGAGGATGGGGCTAGGATGAGTGATGGAAGACCAGTTCCCTCGGGTTCATTCACGGAACTCTTTCAACATGGTTATTTCCATCCGTTTGGGGGTGAGCGGCGATCGCAGAGATTGGAGAGACTATTTGAACGGTGGACAGTGCTGGTTGAAAGTGGTGTATGGACAGTGGGTGAAGATGGCGTGGAGGGAGGGATCAATAAATTCGGAGATGCGGATAGGGGTGCGTGGAATGAATATTGGATTACACCAAGCTGGTGAGGTTTTAGGTATTGGTAGGTTTGTCCCCCGAACTTGGTTTAGACCTCTAGCGATAGAATGAAAATACGAAGATGAATTTGATTCTTTGTTTTCATTTTCTTTCTTAACTCTATAGATTCAAGTTAGAGGAATTCTCTCGA
Source organism: Penicillium bovifimosum (assembly GCF_028826915.1). Taxonomy (NCBI): domain Eukaryota; kingdom Fungi; phylum Ascomycota; class Eurotiomycetes; order Eurotiales; family Aspergillaceae; genus Penicillium; species Penicillium bovifimosum. The sequence goes on along the minus strand of NW_026622714.1, from coordinate 1,460,464 downwards.
GTCAGGCGTTATGACCTGATAAACACTCAGCCCAGCTCTCTCAAGGACAATTCATCTTTCACTGTTCAGCATCACCACCATGGAGATGGAACAACCTCCCAGAACGTTGACGAACCCGCGATTTAGTCTTGAAGTCGAATTTGTTTCATCTCTTGCCAACCCCTATTATTTATCGCATCTGGCAGTCACTTACCCCAACCTCTTGGGGATCTCCTACGACGATGACGACGAGTCCGCTTCTCCAGATGCCCAGGCATTTGCGGCATATCTAGCCTACCTTTACTCGTACTGGAAGACACCGGAGTACTCCCAATCTCTTACCCACCCAGGCGCCACGTTACGAGCCCTGCGACTGCTCCAGGAGGAGAAATTCCGCCGTGACATCATTCTACCCCAGGTCATCGAAGGACTGGCAGGAGTCAACGTCCCTGCACAAGCTCAGGCCGAGGCCGATGGGACAGACGAGAAGAAAGAGGGGGATCAAAATGGAAAGACATAATCAGCCATGCTAAAAACTTTGAACTTACGCTCGATGCGTCTGGGATGTCTCATAGGTTGTTCTTCTTGTCTTGAAGGTATAAAGCCGCTATGTAATTGTCGGGTGTGTCATATTACGCTAGGCTAAACGAGTAGCCTGTATGGACATTGAACTTAACAGACTCAATTAAATAGTAGCCATAGTGGAAGATTCAAGATACTCGACATCCTGCTCCTTCCTTGTCGAACACTCTAGCCCCGGGGCCTTCAGAGTTAGGACGTTGCCACTGGCCAGTTGGCTCTTCCAGATCTTCACACATGATGCATAGCTGACTCGAAATTACCGATTAAGTACCGTAGAGTGATAGACCCCATGGGCCCATAGGGCCATGGGCTAAGGCTTTGCCTGGATGCTGCTTACTTACTCAAATTATGGGATGGTGATCTTTTGTAGCACCCCCGCGTGGAGAGGAGGGAAAGTTAGAAACTATTGGTGGGAAACCCGGAAACCAGCTTATATCACGTGACTGTAAACAAATTTAAGCTTATGTTTAACCTCCAGTTTGCGGTTGCATAGTGGAACCGCTTCATAAATCCATCCGCAATGCTACTAGGACGAGACTCTATTTACGCCCGTCGCCAGCCAAGCTAGGTTGTTCTACTTACTGTTCCAAAGGGTGCACGCCAATCAGCTTGACTATCATACTATGTGGCCAATAAGTAACTGGTTGTTTCCATGAAGGTATGAGACCTCTCATCAGCCATCCACTCATCCTATCATCTTCAGTTAGTTGCTATCTATGGCGGCACGTACTCATGTCAGCTGGGACACTGGATTTCCAAGACTTCAGCTGTAGGCTCAATATCAGATCAGGGCCACTCTTCATTCATACGATGATACGACATGGATGATTCTCATCTCTTGCAGTCTTGCAGAAAGCATACAGCTACCACTTCTTCGATTGTCTTTTTTGATATCATATAAGGTTAGTCCGATCCTGACACAAAATCGAAGATGATCAGTACTCTTTCTAGCACTGAATGGATAGGTGAACTCTTGAGCAACAGCTGTGCCTTGACAGATCCAGCCTCAAGAAGCACTCAACCAACATTGATCTTTGAGGTTTCCCTTGGGAATTGACCGCGCAAATAAAACAAATAAGAATAAGAAATAAGGTTCAATGTACGCAGTATGCAGGGTAACGGAGACTAGAGAAGAACCATGCCAAAGTACACAGTAAATGGTTCGTCGTTCACGTAGGTTGAAGAGCACTCTCTCCTGGAATCATGTGGTCTTCACGGATCGACGTTTTGGGGGACCACTTGTTCTGACGGTCGTCGAGTAGTTAATTCACAAGGAAGTTGCCGTAGACATTAGATTGGTTTGCTTGTTTGCATCTGACGCTCACCTTAAATACTTATCCTGAGCTCTTCCATCTTGTCCTCGCTTTTTACTATATCCGGTCTCCGAGCTTCAACTCAGATATCCAGCACGTGCTGAAAGTACCTTGAATTATGTTTTCTTATAAGTTGAAGCGTCCATCCATTCATCACCGCCCTGGTGCATCGAAGCAACTTCCTCTTCATCCATCTTCCTATTCACCTATCTCCAACTTCTTTCTCTTCCATCACTGCTCTGTTCTCACAACTTGCTTCCTTGCTCTTCCCGTTTTGGCAGTTCTAACGCGTTGTTTCCAGCAACATCTGGCCATCCAGCTGTTTCTCGGATCACAGTCTCTGCTTGGGTCTCGTGCCTCATCCACGACAGCTGTTCTGACTCTCACTTTCCCTGTCACATCTCATACAACTCATCAACCACGTGGTAAGTTGAAGCATCCACCCATTCATCACCGCCCTGGCTCTTCGTAGCAACTTCCTCTTCATCCATCTTCCTCTTCGTTCATCTTCCCCTTCGTCCATCTTCCCCTTCATCCATCACTGCTCTGTTCTCACAACTTGCTTCCGTGCCTCTACCCGTTCTGGCAGTTCTAACGTGTTGTTTCCAGTAATATCTGACCAGCCAGCTGTTTGTCGGCTCTCAGTCTCTTTTCGGATCTCGTGCCTCATCCACGACAACCGATCTGACTCTCACTTTCCCCTGCTGTCACATCTCATCCAACTCGTCAATAAGTTAGGTAAGTTGAAACATCCATCCATTCGTCACCACCCTGGTGCCTCGTTGCAACCCTCTCTAACTATGACCTTCCTCACAGTGCTTTGCTGCCTGTACGCACTGCAGAATGGCAGAGAAAGCCAACTTGACTCCTCTTGAGATGGAGGAACAGAAGAGGAACGAAACGGACGACGTCCTGGCATCTCGCCTGTTGCAGGGTGGCACAATTGTCCAAAAGGCTCAACTGAGTCTGCACATTCGTCAATGGTTGACTACGGTCAAACAGCATGGCGAGGTCCCATCCCACGTCCCTGAATATCTCTGCCGGATCCTAATCCCTTTCACAACCGCTCAGAAGGCGGAAGAGATCAGGAAGATCCAGACACCTGATACATTCACCGCTTCTGAGGAATGGCTGGTCAGGCTTCGGGCTCTGATCGACGAAAAGGCAGATGAGAGGCTTCTCTGGCACTTCGATAAGTTGCCCGAGGGAAACATCACTTGTGGGTGGCTGCTACCACCAAACCTAGGTAAGTACACTATTCCACTCAATCATCAGTGAGCGACGTTGACCATACGAAACTTGGTAGAGGACCTTGATCACCCGCCTGTGAACTCCATTGAATCAGAACAATCCGGACACGAGCTACGAGGTATCATGAGATCCGGTGACAGAGAGCGAATGAAAGAGAACCGAGATGTATTCTACTTAACTGGCACCATTGCCTGGACCGTTCGAGCGCCATATTGGCATGTTGCGTTGGCGACCGATTCTCAAGGCGAGCGCTTCCTGCCGGATGATGTTCTTGATCGCGCTCTCCCGAAGTGGAGATTCATTCTCAGTGGTGATACAATTCCAACCGCAAAGTACCCGGAGATACTAGAATCTTTTAGTGCGTGGCTGGCTGCCGAGCAGCAGAAGCTCAGTCGTCTCGGCAAGCCTTGGCCCCAAATCCAACCATCTACCACTGTTACGCTCTCTGCGTCAACTCCGAAGACAGCAGGCTCAGATACAAGATCATCGGCCTTCCGCTCTCGCCTTCGCTCCGGTGGTCTTGCTCGCGCGTCTTCTTTTGAAATAGAAGATCCCCACGAGGTCGAGCAAACTCGTCTGCTTCATGAAATACTCACGGAGGTCAAAGAGACAAAGAGGCTGGCTCAAGATCTTCTTCAGCGAAATAGGGTTTATCCCATGACACCTAACCCCCAGCCCACGGATGTTGTGATGTCTTCTCACCAACCTTATCAGGGAGCGCAGCCCCCCTACATGCCGCCATATCCTACAGAGGTTCAGCAACTTGCCCCGACCTCTAATGCAGGGTTCCCAGTAGCGCCAGAGCTCACGGAACAAAACCAGATCCACCCGCCCCAGTACGGTCCGGGTCAGTATCTCACACCCACACCTGCCCCTGCGGAGGAAGACTGGCAGCATTGGCTGGGTCCGGGGGGCAATTGAGCTTGTTTCTCTCGCCGTCCGTTGTTCCTGAGGTTGAACCCGGACGAAGACGCGAGAAGGAACACAAAGAACTAAAAAAAGTTTTAAAAAACACAAAAACTAAAAAAAAGTACCCCATCGACAAGTTCACGTGTGATTCGGATTCCAAGAAGAACGAAAGGCGTCAAGTAACAAAAAAAATGAAGGCAATGGCATCATACGTTGCAATTTTCTGCCTTGTTCCTTTTGGTTTTGATTTGCTTTGATTTGCAAGGAGAAGAGGAAACTGAAAAGGAAAAAAACAACCAATTGCTGAGTGCTTCTTCAGGATATGTCCAGGCACAGCTGTCAAAAGTTCTATCTATCCCTTGTAGATAGAGTGCGGGCTATCGTGAATAAAATATTGTTTGAGTATGTAACACACTCTTTTCGTAGGCTTTTCACATTTGAATCTACAGTAGTCAACTCACTTCATAAAGTGATGGAGGACCACAGTATCTGAGTACCATGCCCTGGCAGAATATGACTGGTTCTTTTGACAATTGTACACATCATCTTTATGCGTATGTACATCCGCGCCAATAGCGGGTCATATCATAAGTATCGAGACAAACCAAAAAGGCACCTACAAACAGAGAATCTCTGGGTCTCTAAGACTCTCTTACACAGTACCAACTGGAATTCATCAGTGTCATACATACTAGTATTGCAGGCATCTCCTTCTGTCTCAACCGGACAGCCGAGACTGAGGCCTCTGTTACTTAGGACCACCTGAGACAATGTCAGGGTTGTGAGGGACCAAACAATCTCAAGGCACTGTCAGGACTGCGCTGTGCCCAACCCCTTAACCCCCACTGGCTTATTTCAAAGCAGATTAATAGCCCTACAAACACCAACCAGGTCAACAATCACCCATCCTACGGTGGATAAATGTTGCCCTTTCAGGACTTTAGCATGAGCTGTTCGTACATATACACGTGGCTAAAACATTATTGTAAGGCTGTAAGCAGTATAGCCATCGACGAGCTGGAGATGTGGGGGTCTCGTGCCCTGGGTTCGGGGTCCGGGGGCTGAGAATTGTAAGATAGCTTGACCTTGGTACAAAGTCACGTTGGAGAAGTAGCCCTATCGAGTGTCTTAGCCAGTTAATGTGTAGTAGAGCGAGTCTCGATTAACAAGTTTATCTCAAACTGGCCAAGGTTGACAACACCAGGAATGTTTGTTTTCCCTGTCGCTCTGTCATTTGCAATTTCTTTCCTTTTTCTTGCAATGGCCCGGCCTCGAAGTTGCGGAACAGGGCATTCGCATTCCTTCTCCAGAGATATTCTTAGAAATACCTCAGCCCTGTCGCGGGTGCAACGTCAAATTGTCTAGAGTTGTCTCTATTTCGAGGAATCGTGAGCCACTCCCAAATTATTTGGCCCCGAATAATGGACTGGATCACTTCTCGGCGTCTGTCATCTCTTTTGACCCAAGCCCCAATATAGCGGTGTGGCATCCTGCTATTGATCAAGACTCAGTTCAGCTGACTGTTCTCCGAAGATTGCCAGGAATATTACCTGAAAGGTAAAGACCCTAAGAGAGAGATCGGAACTAATTATGTGCCTAAATTGAGCGTTGGGTCTAAACGGGGGTGGGAGAGGCTCAATGACGATGTTGCTTGATTTGACGATAGCGCCGATGACATGGGGGATGCTTACATTTACGTATCGGGTATTTTGTATTCCTGGACAAGCAATTGCAGAACTCGGAGAAATCGACTCAAATGTGTCTTCCATATCGATTCTCCCCAACACGCCTAACAAAAGATCCTCGCCTCAGCTGCTCCGTGGAGAAACGCAGCGATCTGCGCAGACAGTGATCATTTCGCGTGACACACTCTTCTTCTTTAACTTCATGGATCTCAAATACATGAGGTACATCAATAGGTGTGGGGGTCGGAGCTGATGGTTCTCCACCTGATTGGCCTGTTTACGGTCCACATGGACGCGGATCACGGCTCTCGGACCACACTGGCGTAAACAAGAATCAAGCCATGCCGACGAAGCATATGATGTATTCCATGGAGAAGGCTCTGTGTCAAAGGGCATCAGCAAGGATTCAAAAGAGACAGAAATTGAAATTGCGAACTGGACCTGACTCTAGAAGCTCCTGAATCTAGATTCAATAGTTTGACAAGGGAAGATGCCCTCCCTTGCTGGAGAGAATGTGGGGCCAGCACAAACTCGCAGCACAACTCATATCCAGTTCCTCGATCTGCCGAGAGCCGAGACGTTGGACCATTTAATTACTCGATCGTGTGAGGCGGTCATCAGTGTAAACCTGGAGGATGTGCGAGATGCAGATGTAGCTGAAGTTAAACGTAGCTTGCATCGACTGCGCCTTGCACATTTAGTATGGAGTATTGTACTTCGATGTACATCATACGAGACATCAGATTAGGGATACAGACAGTCGGTGTCCCTGACCCAAGTAGCAAGGTAGTAGTAACCCTGTGTTCATGCCAAAGATACTCTTTTGGGAGATACTACAAGGATCCACAGGAGCAATACAGTGCTCCAGTCCGGGGGTGTTCTCCATGAGCTCATCCCTTCCGGCGCGGAGCCCAGTTAGGCTGCGCAAATACTGCCATGCACCTTACATTATCCAGGCGATTGACAGGGGTTAACAGGCAGTGATTGGATCAGCTGTTCCTTTCCATGCGAAATGGGTCATACTTCGGGACCCAACAAGCTGCGTGGGGGAAGCTGCGAATGAAGCAGACCGAATCAACATAAATTGGACGCCATTCCCCCTTCCCAGCCTCAATTTAACTTACTCACAGCTAGTTTCCGTCGGCTCTTTCCTCCTCCGCCCTTCCTTCTGTGTATATGGTCATTATGTTTGGTCTGATTCCGCTTCTATTTACGGCGCTTGCCAGCGCATACCCCAATCGGGGCCCTTGCACGGGAAACTGCTGGGCGCACGACCCTGCCATGATCCAGCGTGTCTCTGATGGGAAATATTTCCGTTTCTCGACAGGCATGGGTATCCCCACGCACAGCTCACCGTCTGTGAAGGGTCCATGGACGGACATTGGCGCCGCTATCCCCGAGGGATCTAGTATTCACCTCGACGGTGTGGATAGTAAGAACATCTGGGTAAGCACTTGAAGGAAACATGTATGCAAGCTGGAAGCTAACATTCATTTAACAGGCTCCCGATGTTCACTACCAGAACGACCAGTACTACATGTACTACGTCCTCTCCAAGATCGGCACCCAGACCTCAGAAATCGGAGTCGCAACATCCAAGACCATGGAGCCCGGCAGCTGGACAGATCACGGTGTGATCGGTCTTCCCGCGAACAACAACTACAACCGCATTGACCCCGCCTGGATCAGCATTGGAGGCAAGAACTACATGAACTTTGGCTCCTTCTGGGGCGACATCTACCAGGTTGAAATGGAGTCTCCTCTCAAAGTCGGCGGCGCAACTCCTTACCAAATCTCCTGGAACGCCACTCTGAATCACCGCGAGGAGGGCTCGTACGAGTTCAAGCACGGCGACTACTACTATCTTTTCTACTCTGCTGGTATTGCCGGCAAGTACACAAAGACATTCCCTGCCGAGGGTGCTGAGTACCACATTCGCGTTTGCCGCTCCAAAACTGGCCTCGGTGACTTTGTATGTTATTCCAATTTCCCCTTTCAAACGAATTTTGTGCTGACATCTCGCAGGTTGATGCCGACGGAAAATCCTGCAAGGAGACTGGCGGTACCATGCTTCTCTCCAGCCACGGTCAGGTCTTTGGACCCGGTGGTCAGGGTGTTCTCAACGACAAAGATCTCGGTGTCGTGATGTACTACCACTACTACCCGCTTGCAACCAAGCAGAGTACCACTGAGTCTGACAACGCCAACTACCGGTATGGATGGAACGTACTTGGCTGGAAGGATGGCTGGCCTTACGTGAAGTCTTAATGCACATATCTCGTGGCAGGCCCGCGGGGCTGATACATATCTTTCTTTCTACATTCTTTTCTTTGTCCATGGTTGGATTCATATACTTTTGGGATTATTGCACTCGTTGTTCGATACCCATGCCGTCTTGGCCTCTGTCATGATGCGCTTCTTTTTGCGTCTGGCTGGATACTTTAATTTCTATAATTTGACACTGGAATCATGAGCTTCAGGTGATTGAACAGTTCAATTGGACATCTACATTATTGTTTTATCTGTTACTAGGTATCGAGCATTGGTCAACGTAGCCTTATCAGATATTCTTACATGGTAGGTTTAAACTCCAGCGCTTCCAAGGTTCGTACTAAGGTTGTACTTGGCGCATTCCTTGGAACCCGACCCACTCCCGAGGCTACCTAGTTCACGGCATCAACATCAGGTTCCCGGGGCTGTCAGATCCCTCGCATACCGCGACTCCGAGGCTAGACTGCTATCTCTCTGAAGTGACTTGGCAAGTCCGACATGTCTCCGATGTAGTATCGCTACATGTCTCCGTGTCCACAATCCAGCCGGTAACACCGTGCATGGAGGAATGTCACCGAACTGACAAAGCTAAACGGCATGTCGGAGTGACTGCACTTAACATTGAGAGACCATCGCCTCGGCTTTCCAGTTCTTATTTCTGGAATCTGGACCGAGAAAGTTAGAGGGTGCCTTTTAGGCGAAGGCGTAGCATTGGACGAAAGCACTATAGTTATAGCGTGCAATTTTGATGAAGATGAGTAGAAATCAAGGCTCTTCCTTCTCCGAATACGTGTCAGATCTTAAAATCTGATTAGAGCTTGATTATCTCGTCCTATGTCCTTGAAACCAACATCCTCTTTCACACCTTCGCATATACCTCCAAAGCATCATACAGCCGCCCAAATAGCCCTCCATGCCAAGCTCTCACTTCCTCCCATTCACCCTCGGGCATCGTCGAATGGAACATCCGCAGCCACCCACCTATAATCAAATCCGCATAGCTAGCTCTGTTCCCAAGTACGAAAGGCCCACCATCCTTGAAAATCTTCGCCAGACCACCCAACGCCTCCCTAAATGACTCCTTCACCTTCTCTCTCGCCTCACCAGTAACATTAAAGTCCTCCCAACGCGACAGACCCGCACGCCGCACAAACTCCGCCTTACTGACCTCAGCAGTCGCAGGGTCAAACGGGAACCTGCCAATCGCCAGCAGGACATGTGCCGTAAAGGCCGCGTCGACGTTCACATTGAACTTCGCGTATTCGGGGTATTCGCTCTCGCGACACTCGGTCAACGGTATGGCCGCGGGACCGCAATTGAAGACGTAATCGAGTTTCTGTGCGGGGAACAGGTCTGCGCCTGAGTCTGGGTATGTTCTTTGTAGGTAGGCAGCGATGTCGAAGGAGTCTCCGATTGTGGAGTTCGTTGCGGTATCCTCGATTATGGGGAGGGTGTAGAAGTCTGTGCCGTCGGCGAATTTGCGGCAGGCGGGCATGTTAAGGCTGGTGCGGACTTTCGTGATGTCGGGCAGTGGGACCCATTTTGTTGTGTAGGGGAGGTTTTTGAAGTTCAGGGCTAGGCGGGTTTTCCAGGGGTTTGGGGAGCAGCAGGTTTTTTCTACTGGGGGTTTGGTTGCGATGTCGTAGAAGGTGATTGGGGTCGACATGGTGGATCGTGGAAGGGGGATGTTATCGTAGGTTGGATATCGTGTCTTTGGGGGAGAATGTTCGTCTGTTTGAGAATAGCTGGGAGGTAGTGAGGACTGAGGAGACTATTTATGAAGTGCACGAGGTAGTGCGAGGGAGCCCCTCATCAGGCCACACCGTGTGACCGTCACGATATCTGAAGGGAACACTCCACACCGTCCCCACACGGCCTGGGCCATCCCGGGGTCAGCGCCGCGACAATCGAAGGATGGAAACCATCCCATTTGACACCCACACCACCTGAAACCTACATATTGGGGGCGAGGGACGCGGTCAATTGGTTAACATAGCACCCCAGTCCTAACTTAGCATGCGCCCATGCCCCATGGGAGGCCTTAGGCGGCCTGGTCAGCTCCATACCCACACGGCCTGGCCGCCTGGGTGAATAGCCGGCAGCCCGATGATTAAGGCATAGTACCTTGGTGCTGTAACTGCTGTTAGTACCTGATAAACTGCCTCAGAAGCTTAGAACCCCCTGTCCTGGTCTGACAAGCAGGCTGCAGATGGGGACAAGATGGTTGTGTATAAAGTCTCTAGACTACCTTCGTCCTTCGTAGTTCGTACACAATAAAGCTGCCAAGAAGGAAGGCCATTTGCCGCTAAGCTTTACGGGAGAACATTCTGGCATCGGATCGGCCACAGCCGATCCGACATGGGATCTTCTGTTCGCTTCGCCGTGAATAATGTGATAGATGCTTGTTACCTATTATGGTTCTTGATGAAACTGTTCTTTGGCTGATTGATGCCAATGCTTTCAGTGATCGTTCCGAATTATGTTTGAGATGCTTCTGTAGCCACAGTGACGTGGTGGACAATTAATACTTGGCCACAGTATTGGCCACGTGCGAGGCGAAATACAATGACTGCCGGAATGATTGATATAAAAATTATATAGAGAACAAAGACAATTTCCTATCCACCAAAGATCCATTGACCTGATCGGCTTAATTATCTGTATCATGCGATCGGAGCACTGTACGTTGAAGTCCGGCTGTAGCATGTGCACGTGGTTTTTAATGTGAAAACAAGCTGATCACGATCAATTCTACCAGGTTAAGATACTCTGGCAGAAAGATTCAATTCAATTGAATAAAAAAGAGTGTCAAAACGACAAGTGTTGATGCGAAGCGTAGGGACGGACTCGGAGAAAACTTCCCCGGAGACTCGAGCTGGCCTTTTCACTTGTGTACTCTCGCGCCGTTGTCCGGGGTTCTCGACCTTCACCTTTTCCTCACTCTCCGCCTCCCTCTCTCCCTCTCTCGCTTTTCTCACTTTCTTTCCAGGTGGCTCCTCTCTTTGAGCCCCTGTTCTTCTCTTCTATTCCCACGCTTCCCAGTCCAAATTGCCATTGCATTGCATTTCCCTCGGCATCTCCCATTCTCCTGAAGCAAAGGCTATACATCCTCAATTAACCCTGAGGAGCAATATTCTGTCACTTGTAAGCTCTACCGCACGTGGTTTCCTCTGAATCCTACACTATCAGATGACAGTGATCGGTCCTGATCCGCCGATATTGCATACTGACCCGGACCAGTCTTGATTGCAGGATCTTGTGCATATCTACCAACTTTCTCCAACCCGGATCTAACGTCGACTTTTTATCATTCGCAATGTCCGCTGAAACGTCTACCCCTGCCAATGGCGGATCTCTCGCCGCTATGTTGGAGCAGCAGCACGCCCGCGACGAGGTGCACAAGCCCACGGTGGAGGAAGTTGTGGATGAGGAGGATGTCAAACACCTTCCTCCCTCCGCCGCGCAGCCAGTTGAGCCTCTCCTTGTAGATGCCAACACTCCCGAGCCTACACCCGCCCAAACTGCCTCCCCATCCCCCATTCCTAAGCCCGCCACTAAAAAGGCCCCCGCCTTTGATGTGCAATCCGAGGAATTGTTCCCAGCTTTGGGCAGTGGTCCCAAGCCTACTGCCCCCGCGGCCGCTACGTGGGGTGCGAAGAAGCCTTCCGCGACTGCGGCTGCCACAAATGGATCACCCGCAAAGCCAATGGGTACGTAGAGCATTCTGGAGTTCGCAAAGGTTTTGGGGATATTGCTGACACCGCAGAAACAGAGATTCCTCGTATCATGGCCCTGCCCGGGAAGCACATGGAGCAGCTGCGCCTAGCCCCTTCTCAGATGCAACCCCGCGGAGAATTGAGGAAGCCCCTCCGCGACATTCTTCGCGACATTTCCCGCAGATCCAAGGCCAACGTTGATATGCGCGGCGGCCCTGGTGGGTCAATAATATTCGAAGGAAAGGGTTCCGTGGACGCAGTGCGCCAGGCTCTCCGTGAGGTGGCTCAACAGGTCGGATCCAAGGTACGTGGACTGGAAGTGCGCAAACAGATTCTCCAGACTAACCCATTCGTCTCAATAGCAATCCGTCCGTGTTCCCGTTCCTACCTCCGCGCGCGCTCACATCATTGGCCGTCAAGGTGCCGTTGTGCAGGATATTCAAACCCGCACCGGTGCCCGTGTGCAGGTGCCCCGTGCCGACGCCAACGCTGCCGGAGCTGACGATGACGACGATGATACCATTGACATTGTGATTGAGGGAGATGCCGTGTCTGCGGAGATGGCCCGCCGCGAGATCGAGGCTATCGTCAAGGAGCGCGGCTCGAACATGAGCTTCCGATTGAAGACTGTTCCTCCTGAGTTCTTCCCCTTCATTGCGGGTGCTCACGACGCCAATGTGCGGGCCCTGGAGGAGCGCACGAAGGCCCAGATCAAAGTTCCTCGTTATGATACCTGGTCGACCCAGCCCCCTCCCCCGGAGGCCAACCCTGGCCAGGTCCAGTTCGTGGCTGTGCCTGATAAGCACATTCTGATCTCTGGCGAACGGGCTGCCGCCCAGGAGGCTCGTGCCGAGATTGAGCGATTGGCTGCGCAGTTGCGCCAACGGCTTACCCTGCGCCAGCTGGCGATCAACCGTGGTCAGCACCAGTTCATTCTGGGCAACGAGGCCGATGCGCTGCACCAATTTGTTGCACAGACTGGATGTGCGATTGTCTTGCCCCCTCCCTCGGACGATAGTGAGTTCTTGACTATCACCGGTCCCCTCGACCAGATTGAGGCTGGTATCGAGCATGCGATGGATCTCGCCACCAGCATGCAGATGGCTAGCATCGATTTGTCTCGCCAGCACCCCTCTGCGCCCGCCGGTCCTCACGCCCACGCCAGCGCTCTCTCCCAGTACCTTCGTCGCCGCCAGGTCATTAAGGAACTCGAAAAGGCCTATGATGCTCACATCGCGCTTCCTCCCAGCGTGGGCGGGCCCGTCACTTGGGAGGTGTACTCCCGTGACGGCAAGAACACTATCCGTGCCCGTTCCGATATCATGAGCCTGGTCCAGGCTCTCCCGCCTTCCAGACTTCGTCACGTTCCTGTGGACCCATACTTCCACCAGTACCTGCGGGACCGAAGCGCCAGCACCCTTCAGGGTGACTATGGCGTCCACCTGATGATTCCCGATGACATCAACTCCCCTGAGGTCGTCCTCGTTTACGAGGGTCCATCCGCCACGGCCTCCCATTTCGAGGTCCCCAGACAGCGCCCATCTCCCGCAGATATCGCAGCCTTCGAGAAGAGTCTGCAAGAGGCTCAGGACTTCCTCTTGCGCAGCCTGGGTGACCAGCAGGACATTGTTTCTAAATCGGCTTCCATCCCGGCTAAGTACCAGGAGAAGGCACGCAAGTTCATTGCTCGCGAGCAGGAGGCCAAGGGCCAGGAGAGCATCCCCGTTCGTGCTATCATTGGTGAAGCAAAGGGCGCTAAGTGCGAGATTTCTCTCCGGGGTCCCTCGGCCCAGGTTGCTGAACTTATCCAGAAGCTTGAAGCTTTCGTCGTGGAGCAGGAGCAGGATGACCTGGAGCGTGGTTACACCATCAGCTTCGACTTCCCCCAAAAGTACGCTAACTTCCTGATTGGCAAGCGTGGTGAGAACATCAACAAGCTTCGCGAGGAGTTCGACGTGGACATCAAGGTGGAGAACGGCAAGGTCGAGGTCAAGGGGCCAAAGGCTAAGGCGGATGCTACCCGCATGCGCATCATGAACATGGCGAAGAAGTTGGAGGATGAGACCACCCACATCCTCAAGGTTCCTGCCCAATACCACCGTGAGCTGATTGGCCAGCGTGGAAACCAGGTCAACCGTCTCGAGACCCGATACTCCGTTCGCGTCCAGTTCCCTCGCGCAACTGCTTCCAACGACGAGACTGAGACCAGCAGCGATGCTGGTGCTCGCCCCCAGCGGACTCAGCAGGCTCCTGATGAGGTTCTTATCAAGGGTCCCAGCAAGGGCGCCGACTCTGCTCGTGACGAGATCCTCAGCTTGCTGCAGTATGTCATTGAGCACGGTCACTCTGCCTCCGTCTCTGTGGCCCAGAGCCAGATCGCATCGTTGATCGGCCAGCGCGGCCGTGAGATGGACAAGCTTCGTGCTGATACCGGTGCCCAGATCGATGTTCCCAACGCTAGCGATGCGCCGGATGCATCGGGCCGCGTGGAGATTCGCGTTAAGGGTACTAAGCAGCAAGTTGCGGAGGCAAAGAAGATTCTGCAGCAGCGGGCTAGCGAGTTCGATGCTACGGTTACCAAGACTATTGAGGTTGATAAGAAGTACCACAAGGCTTTGATTGGCGGAGGCGGTACGTTTTAGCCCCAACGTGATCTTTCATTTCCAGTTACTGACTTTCACATAGGTGCCAACATCCGCAAGATCGTCACCGAAGCTGGTGGCCCGACTGACGGCAGCGCCGCCCGAATGGTTCGCTTCCCCCGTCCCGAGAGCACCGAATCAACCATCCGTCTCGAGGGCAACGGCAAGGTTGTTGACAACATCATCACCGCAATCGATGAGTTCGTGAAGGAACGCCAGGACCAAATCACGGAGGTCATCGACGTCCCCACCGCGCAGCACCGCATGCTAATCGGCCGCGGCGGCGATACCCGCCGGGGCATTGAGTCCAAGTTCAACGTGACTATGGATATCCCCAAGCAGGGCTCTGGCCGCACCGATGTCAAGCTCAAGGGCCCCAGCAGCGCCGTGGAGAGCGCCAAGGAGCACCTCAAGTCCATGCTGAAGGAGCAGCACGCCGAGACGATCGAGGTCCCCAGCCACTTGCACCACGCTATCGCCGACAACGGTCAAATCTTCCGTCGCCTGCGCAACGACCACCAAGTCACCGTCGACCACGCCGGCCAGCCCCTGCCCGTTTCTGCCCCCTCCGCCACCGAAGACACTCGCCGTAAGCCCGAAGGCACCGACATGCCCCTCATCATCGACGATCCCAACACCACCTCCGACGCCTACTCCTGGTCCGTCGTCGACAACATCGCCGAGGACGCCGCCTCCACCCCCTTCCCCTGGGTCCTCACCGGTACTCCCGAGAACGTCGCCAAGGCCCGCGCCGTCGTCGAGAAGGCCCTCACAGCCGCAACCCAGCAGTCCGCCACCGGCTACCTCATCCTGCCTGACCCAAAGACCTACCGCTTCGTCGTCGGCCAGGGCGGCAGCCAGATCAACGCTATCCGCCAGAAGACCGGGTGCCGCATCACCGTGCCCAAGGACCAGGCTCTCGGCGAGGCAATCCAGATCCGCGGTAGCTCTGCCGGTATCGAAAAAGCTAAGGAGATGATTCTGGAGGCTGTGCAGAACGGTCTTCGTGGTTCGTCGCGTTGAGGATTGCGATAATCTCGCTTTCCTTGAGTAACCCGCACTTGTTCAACGCATACCTTTTTCCCCCTTCTCTCTACTTTTGTTGCGAGCGAGCGGGAACCGTGTTTTCTATTTTCTTACCTTGAGTTTTTAACTCTTCGATTCTTTGTTTTCTATTATTTTGGTATCTACGTTCATGAATATTGGTTTTTTCTCTAAAAGCTTTCTCAATTCAGCTTTTTCATGTTTCTCACGTTCTCTTGTGTAGCTTGTCTAGTACATGTAGTACATCTACTAGTACAGAAGGTGCCATCCAATGGAACTATTTACCTATAGAAAGAGCAGGATCAAAAGTCTTTAAACAGCCAAGTCTAGTATAGGAATTCCCTTAAGCTCAAGGACAATTCCCCGCAGAACAGACGGATCGGATCGTCGCCCCAAAAGAAGTAAATCATTCCCCCGGGACTGCCCGAGCCGGTGCCCACTGCCCAGTTACACAGTATCTGGCCTATTATCATCACTCCACTGTTGATGAGCTACTGTGGAAATACATACTGTGTAGTAACTAGTTACTGCGTACATTAATTTCTACATGTTCATGTCTATATCCAATGCACCACAACCCACACAAGAAAAAATAAATCCAATAAGGCTATACCAACAACACATCCATAGATAAAGTGTAATAAAAACCGAGCATATAAACTCATAAGACTCTCAAAAAAAGGTAAAAAGGTAAAAAAAAAGAACGCTCTTGCTCTTATCTCTCTGCTCTTTTAGCCATAAAACTTCCAGTGGAAAGAATCCTCGCATGAACTGGTTCCAAAACCATCTAAATAATTCTCAGTTCCGCATTCCAACTTTCTCAGTCCAAACAAAACAAAACATCTAAAGCACAGCTTTTACTGCTGAGCCTGCTGGGCCTGGAGGTAGTTGTAAGCGCCGTAAGCGAGGGCACCGCCGAGGAGGATGACGGCGTAGAGGCCGACGCCGAAGCCGGAGGTAGAGGTGGAGGTGGAGGAGTCGGTGCTGGGGGTGGCGACGGACTTGGGGGCGGGGTCACCGGGCTGTTTTGGGTTGTTAGTCTTGATCGGTTTATGGTGCATGTGATATTGCGCGTGCGTGGTTGGGGGGGGCCGAGGTGGTGTAACAATAGGGAATGGGAATGGGAATGGGAATGGGGGTTTTAGGCAAATGGAAAGAATCAGCCAGGGCCACGTACCAGACGCTTGACGGTACCGACGAGCAGACCCTCGAGGATCTCGCGGGCCTCGTCGCTGTGGCCGACGTCTTCGAAGGCTTCGGTGCTGTCTTGGCCGCCGACGTCTAGGAGGACTTCCTCGCCACCACTGGGATTTGTTAGCTTGGTTCTGGATGTTTTCTGTTTCTGTGATTGTGGTGGTTTGAGGGTGTTGGCGATGCGAGAGGAGCAGGTTTAATCTGTAGCTTGTTTTGATGTTTTGGTGTTTTTTTTTTCTCCCTCCTTATCCACCGTCTTGTTTTTCTGCTCCCGTTCCCTCTCTCGCTGTGCGGACAGGGTATGTCTTCATTGACTCCGGGTATTGTATTGGGTATAGGGATCCATTCGGTGGTTTATGGAGGGATAACGTACGGGTGCTCATCGACGAAGCTGCTGCAGTCGTAGACCTTCTCGTTGACGATCAGGTAGAGATCCTTCTTGGTGTTGTGCTTGGCGATCTCCGCGAAGGTGAGTTCTTGAGTGGCAGACATGATGAAGGTATCTGAGGTTGCGGTTGTTAGATGTAGGACAAGGATTGGGGAGAAGTGAGGGGATTTGTTGAGGTGTTTGCGATAGGGGAAAATGAGAAATGTTGGGGAGATATTATTGGAGGCGAGACTTACAGAATTAAGAACTGGAAGTCCAAGAAATAGCAAAGAGAGGAGAGAGAGAGAGAGATAGGATGTGAAGATCAAATTGAGTCAGGGAAAAGAAAAAGAAGGGCCGGGGCTTGTGTGGGGGCCAGGTACCGGCGATTCGTGATGCCGTGAATGACATCCGGGGGAAGGAAAAGACCACTTTCTAGCGGGGATTGTCGGTTAAGGTGGCCATTTTCACTATTGGAGAGACATTCAGCAATCTACAGGCTCTACCAATTAAATCTACTCTGTCTACACCTGTGACCTGGTTGTAACATATCTCGTTGATAGCGATTTGGAGATTCTCCGGCGAATCAGGGGCTGCTTATTAGGTTGGACCTCGGGAGATCTGGCCTTAAATGGTATCACAGTAGAAACATCGCCATGTGTATACACAGTATTTGCACGATTGCATGATTATAATTCATTCCTTACCTGTACTCCTGTCAACTGCTGTCATGCTGTCAACTGCCTGGTTAGTTACCTCGGTCAACGGATAGCACGTCGGGATCTTTGAAGATCAGACAGACATGTCATTCAGACTATCTAAGGTAGTAATATACCCAAACCAACCCCATTTATGGTAATCATGCAGTCATGCTAAAGAAAAACGCTCATTTCGCTGGAACTCGCTCATAAAACACAATATACGCCTGCTCGTTCTGTAGCCGATCCCGCTCCCGAAGATTCCGCGGCTGGAAATCGGTTGCCCGTTCATCGTCAAATTTCCGCCAGCACTGTCGCTCCGGATCGCGGACCAGGGAGATGTAGTGTCCGCTGCCCATGGAGGAGCCAATGTGCCGCAATACCGCAAAGGCATCGTAGGTGAATGGTGGAACTGTGGCACCCGTCATGGGCGCCACCCCGGGCTCCGGAGGCGGAGGCAAAGGGTAGGGGATCACAAAGTCGTCCATTCGTAGCCCGTGCAGGGGGAAGTCAATCGGAGTGTGGATCTTGCGGGCGCTCTGGGTCTTGGAGGCGGAGAACCGCTTGAAATGGACGACGAGGATCTGGGGGGCGCGGGTAATGATGATCTGCTTGGTCGCCATTCGCTTGCATTTACAGTACGGGCACTTCCAGACTTCGTCACCACTCAGCATCTCCTCCTGGCAGTAGCTGCGGAGGCACTGGTAGATATCACCGGCACCCGTCGGGGGAATCTCAACGCTGATGCTGTAAAACGCTTCGTAGGTAGTGGATGTTTGTTTGCAGGTCGTGCAGCGCAGTCGGCTGGCATGTTGTCCGGCAAACAAGGAGGAGATAAATGATTCCTCGCGATGAGAATATCGGTCCCATTCGATTTTGGAAACCTTCGTCATCGCCATCCGTTCTCGTTGCATCTCCTCCGAGAAGGTCAAAGGTCGGAGCGGCGTGCGCTGCCAATTGATATTGAGATCTTCGTGGAGGCAATCCACCACAAAGTCGAAAAATTCCTTGGCATCTTGCTGGCGGTCAATGGCCCATTCTCGATTCAGACGTCCACAGAAATTCCGGAACGAAGTGGGCATGATGACTTCCACGTCGTTCTTCCAAAGCGATCGGATCAGATTCGCATACAGCCCGGGCATAACGCCCTGAGATCCCTTCCAATTCTTTTGTACATAGTGGCGAAACCGGTTATCGATGAAGAACCTGCTTAACGAGATCGTGGCGTTGAGACATTGGATGGTGGCATTCATGTAGCACGTAACGCCAAAATTGGTCAGGCCAGTCCGCGGAAGCTTGAGGCGATCGAGGCGGAAGCTAGGAGTATATAAGGCTGTTCGATTCGCCGAATTCTGTCGTTCAAGATGGGGTTGAGTATTTCGATTGTCGGAAACACCGCTATAGCTTGGACGGGGCACAGCAGGAGGTGGCCGAGAAGGGGCTGATGGCATATGCGCAGCGTAATTCGGAGCAGGAGCAGAGGGAGGACGAGGAGTCGCATGAGACATGGACTGCTGGACATCTTGTGGTTCGGGGAAACGACGCAGGAAAGCCTCATATGTATGGACAAAGGGACTTGGGGGCTCTGGCTCAGTTTCCTCGGGCTCTTCCGATAGTGGTTCCTCTTCGGTATACGTTCTCGGGTCAATCTCCTCGGTCTTCGATTTCTCCATCCACTCGGACAATTCCTTTGAGTTCAGAGGAGTGAACTCGCGGAGTCGTCTCTTCCGAATTTCCAGGCTTGAATTCGCACTAGCCATTGTAGGCACTCGGCCCAAAGGCCGACCAGGTCGGGCAACCGGCTTTCGTGCCTGTAGAGAACTCATGGCCGCAGCGGTCGATGATGTGGCCAAGGATTGTTGCCCTAAAAGATCGATCCATGCATCCAACCCACCAAGCAGAAGAGCAGGAGGTCGCCCAGCCTTCAATGGCTTGTAGGCATTAAACTCATAAAGGGTATCATGAAGTGCTCGCAAATGGGGCGCCGACGTCCCCACTGGTGAGCCGGCGAGATAGCTCACGGAAGCGGTACTTTGATCGTAGTACACCACAAGGTCATACTCGTTCCGTTTTTCAAATAATGCTTGCTCATGCTCAGGTGAAACAACCAAACGTTCCTCTAGTTCTTCCGCGGATACGTTCTCTTTCAGAATCACCGGCTCTATGCAAATAATGGATTTTGCATATACATGGCCATTGTCATACTGCTCTCGAGGTCGAACATCAATCAATAGCACGTTGAATTTTCGCAGATTTTCAAGCAGGCTCTGGGCAGTAATCGTTGTGCTATAGGGCAGATCCGGTGAATTGCTTCGCGTTTCTCGTGCCGGGTTCAAGCCATTAGGCGTCATAGACCGGTAAGGGTTGTCCTCCCGATTGGGACTAACGCGAGGGGAGTTGCTGAATTGCGAGTATCTTGGATTGCTCGAGCGGTTGCTTTCCATTGAAGTTCGCGGCGGGTTCGATGTTGGCTTTGATGGCACGGTGAAGACAGGGCTATAAGCCGGGTCTGGGGCACGAGGCAATGATGTGTTGAGAGGTAATTTTTGTGGAATGGTTGGCACATTCGACGAAGCTCCCATTCCGCGAGGCCCTAACGGACGCCTTGGCGGTGGGGAATTGCTTGCGCCGGAGGGGATGTTCGACGGATGAAGTGGGGTCTGCCTTGCAGATCCCACCGTCGTGCTGCCCGGTCCAGCAGTACTCGATCCCAACCCTTGATTGGGAGGAGATGCCTTGAGTTTGGCGAAACGCTGCGCAAGCATGTCATCTGGGGGACTAGAAAATTTCGGTGAATCAACGGAAGGCTGAGGGTTGCTCTGATACTGCGTCGGGCTTGGCATTCTGGTCAAGTTTGTTGCTGACTGTCGATTCTCACGACCCCTCGGTGCAACAGAAACTCGTTCTAGAGACGTTGGCGTAAACGCACCAGTTGGCTGCATGCCACTAGCTAGATTATCTTCGATAATATCATGCTTGATCGAATCCATGGTGCCTTGTTTGGACCGCACCGCTTTCAACAGATCGGCAAACTCCTTATACCGCTCAGAATGTTGGCTGATGTTTCGATAGTCCGAATGATGAGGAATCAGGTTGACAGTAATCTCGGAGGCACGAAGGTACTGCACGTAGGCTTTATCGGTGTAGTTGTCATTAAGAAGTTTCTTGGCCTTTTCAATTGCATCGGCAGCCGTTGCCAGGAGGTCAGGGAGCTATGATGACTGTTAGAGATCACCCGCACAGTTTCCAGGCAGCAACACATACCGGCGTGGTCTCGTTAACATTTAGTGCAGCCGCCTGATCCTGCAGGTCTTTGATATTCGGAAATCGAGGTCGCCTTGGTGGGGTGGGAGAGTGGCCCTTTGTATATGAATCCGGCTCGCGGATCTGTCCGCTGGCATGCATGATGTCTCTAGGGCCGCAAGGATGTCGGTTATCCTCCCAGGGTAGTATGTTCGGAAGAGATGGCAAAGTCGCCGCCTCGGAGGTCATGATAGATCCAGGCAGCGACGCGCGAACTTAGCGCATGATTATGTCCAGAATATGGGAGCTAAAAGAGAGAAGAGCAAGTCTAGTTGCAAAGCCAGTTCGCCTGGAACAATCCAAATTGAAATAAACAAATACAAGCAACGAAAGACCAGATTAAAGAGGACAGATCCAGGAACGCGATGCGGGATGGCTCTGGGGTAATCAGATGACAGTACTTCACCGCCCTCCACCTATGACGCCAGGGGCTTAGTCACTATTATCGGGGTGCCTGGAAGCTCGTCGTCCAACGCATCAGCCTGGTCTCCATTTTTGTTGCATTTAAGTGTCTTGGCTACCTGCAACGTCGGTGTGCTTGCGCTTCTTTTGAATCTTGTACGCAAGCTAGGTGTTTCGCCTTCACGATGGCAGGCTGGTTCTCTTCAACGTCGCCGCTCGATGAGCAAATCGAGCGGGCGACAGCTTCCTCCCTGTAAGTGCTAATTACCGCGTTATGTCTCTGCCTACACCTTTATGCGCAGGCGCCTCGTGCTCGTTTGGGATTATGAATAGGTGGCTGACATACCCCTAGGGAAGACATTGCTCTCAACCTCGAGATATCAGACATGATCAGGTCAAAGAGCGTGCAGCCCAAAGACGGAATGAGATCTTTGAAACGACGACTCGAGAATAGAAATCCCAACATCCAACTGGCGACATTAAAGGTGAGCATTGCTTTCCAAATATGTATCATATGTTCGAAACAAGTACTGATAAGCACACCCCGCACCTCCAGTTGACCGATACGTGTGTTAAAAACGGAGGCACTCACTTCCTTGCCGAAATCGCCTCTCGCGAATTCATGGATAATCTTGTCTCGCTGCTGAAATCCGAAGGAGCCCCCCTAAACGCCGACGTCCAGGGGAAGATGTTGGAGCTTATTCAGAACTGGGCCATGGCTGCACAGGGCCGCATGGACTTGACGTATCTGGGGGAGACATATCGCAAACTACAAGGCGAAGGATACCAGTTCCCCCCAAAGACAGAAATGAGTGGCAGTATGTTAGAGAGTAGCGCTGTAAGTATGCCCCCAAAGGCTTCGCGCTGAAGCAGAAACTGATCTGTGACTCCATCATAGCCCCCAGAGTGGATCGACTCCGATGTATGCATGCGCTGCCGAACTCCTTTCAGTTTCATGAATCGAAAACACCACTGCCGGAACTGCGGCAATGTTTTCGACGCTCAGTGTTCAAGCAAGACTATTCCCCTACCGCATCTTGGAATCTTGCAGCCAGTCAGGGTAGATGACGGGTGTCACGCCAAATTGACCTCTCGGTCATTTGCACCACCCGGGATCTCAGATCGGTCCGCGTTCAAAAATAACTCCATTAGCAAGTCCAATACAATGGAGCCTCGTGCTGCTAAAGCAGATACAGGTTTTGATGAGGACTTGCGTCGAGCTTTGCAAATGAGTCTTGATGAAGCTGAGGGAAGAGGTTCCTCAGGGTTTGTGCCCCAGACAGGTAACGCTCCAAAACCAACTAAGGCTGCCTCTGGGCCGGAAGTTGTGGATGAGGAAGATGCAGATCTCAAGGCTGCGATTGAAGCGTCGCTGCGTGACATGGAGCAACATAAACAAAACCATGCTGCCGCATTGAAAAATGTTCCTAGCTCGGGATCTACGCTTCGCGATGCCTCTAGCACGCCAGTTGCACTGCCAAAAAATCCATACGAACTGACCCCAGTTGAGGCTGAGAATATTCACCTTTTCTCCACACTGGTAGATCGGCTCCAGCATCAACCTCCGGGTACAATTCTTAGAGAGCCGCAGATCCAAGAGCTATATGAAAGCATTGGTGCACTTCGACCAAAGCTGGCTCGAAGCTATGGGGAGACCATGAGCAAGCATGGTAAGTTCTGCTTTCTTCGCCCGTTGTACGAGACGGCAAGCTAATAGCCACAGACACTTTGTTAGATCTCCATGCCAAGCTCTCTTCGGTTGTACGTTATTACGATCGCATGCTGGAAGAGCGTCTGACCAATGCCTATTCGCACCACACTCTTGGCCACGGAGCTGTTCCGGGGGCGGCACCGTATCCCAATCTTCAGCCAGGGTTCTCCGGTCACGCTCCCGATCTCAAGGCCGGAGCCGAGAATTTCTATTATGGAAATCAAATAGACAACTCTCGCCCATCTACTACCATGTATGCATCTCACCAGCCGAATGCCGATGGATTCCCCGGAAGTCCCAGCGCTGTCCAGAATCCCTCTTACCCACCGCAGGGCCAATACGGAGGTCCGATGAATGAACCTCACAGTCACACATGGGGTGGAAACCCATACCCTTCTCTTGGATCACCCCCACCCAGCAACCCCGTTCCAAACCAATATACCACTGCTCCGGTACCAAGTGCTCCTGGCCAATATTATGCAGGACCGCATGAATCAGATTCAGCCCAATCACCTAGTACGGCACACCCATACCAGCCGTCTCCTATAATGCGCCGGGATTCTCAATATCATGCCAATGCGCCCCCCGGTCCTTCTCCCTCCCCCTGAGCAGCACACACCCACCGGGTATGGGCAATCATCTGGTCATTCTGTACCATCTATTGCGCCGTCACCTCATCAGCAAGCAACCGGTCCATCTCAGTCCTATTATTACCCGCCGCAGTCCCATCCTCAACAACCTCACGCTCCATCCGGGTACCCACCAATGAATGGACCATCTGGGACGTACGCATCCGAGACTCCAAGTCAACCGCCTTATCAGAAAGCACCACAGCCAGTGGAGGAGAATCTGATTGACCTATAGCGTTGGTACATGTCTCATCATGTGGGCGTTTTCTGTGGCTTTCCTTTTCTACTTTATCTCTATCTATTTTCCCCTTTGGTGATACCTGAAGACGTCTAGTAGATTGAATGTGTAACTTGGAGCGGATGAATGCAGAAATCTCAAGTATACACGGAAACCTACCCCATGCGTATAGCTGCACTCGCCTCGATCCATTTCGTGCTCTATTTAGTAGGATGATAGGGTGTAGCTTCATTGACGTCTCTTTAGCCGGATTTCCAATACCCCAGATGCTTTTCAAGTGTGGCTTTCACCAACTTTTAGCTGGATAGACGAACGTAACAAAGACAAAGTAGTAAAAAGGTCCAGGCCACTGGACTAGGCTTTCCATTTGTATTCTTTTGGTGGCAAAGGAAGCGTTGTCGGCCTGAGGCCGGTAACGGTATTGCGTACCCGCTTAATCGCCGAAGACAGCGAAACCAACCTCTTTCTTCCTCACTTCACCAATTCGCCTGAATATCTTGGATATCCCTCTCTGTTCTCTCGTTCATTTGATTTTTTTCGCTTTGTTAATGCTTAATGGTGGCTTTGACTGGTGTAACCCGGTGTCCAACTATTGAGTCGTCATTTTTTGCCTGCATGCTCTCCGACCTGCTGTGAGACCTCTTCGATCGACTTGCCTCGGCCAATCCCCACATTCTATGCTCCAGCACAGCTGATTAACCGCCTGTGGCTCTGGAAGCTTTCTCGCTTACCACCATGCCTAATTCTAATACTTCGAACACCTCCTCCCCCGTCAAGCGCCCCGGTCTCGGTCGACGTGCTGTGTCCTCCCATGCGGTGGTCACGCGCGCTGCCAATCCTAACGACCTGTCGCAGTCTCACACGCAGAAGGCACCCGTGCATCACAAGCCTCACCGCGCCCATGTCGTTGGCGGTCACCGCAATCATCACCGCAACCCCTCAACTGGCAAAACCTTCAATAAATTCCAGCGATCACAACTAGGTCTCGAGACCGCTGGGCGGCATCATCAGCGCAAGAAGTCAGCCCCCGCAACGCCAGTGGCCAGCCCCAAGGACAGCACCCGCATCCACTGGGATAACGCCGTGCATGACCGTCGAACCGACCTTTCCATGAAAAGAAACAATTCCACTCCTGCGTTGCATCGGAATCCATACGCACTCGGGAAAAAGGCGTTGGTGACCGACCGACCGGCCACCAGCGCTGCAAAGAAGAAGACGGTCGGCTTTGAGCTGGCTGATGATGAAACGGACGAAGCTGAATGGGAAGATACAACACAGTCGCCCGAAAGTACGAGACGCAACTCTGTGGCACCACTAAATCCTAGCGCGGACAACGGCACCGTCCTTGTCGACCACCTTACCTTTGTGAAGCGGCCCTATCCACAAGCGCCTCGAGCGACCAGTCTTCCCGAGTCGATTACCAACAAGTTTGCCCGAGAGCGTAGTGAACTAGACGAGGACGAGGACGAGGAGGATGAACAACACGACTCGGAAGTTGAGACCGACAAGTCGACACAGCACACGGAACACGGAGACATCGCAACCCGCCTCCTAAGCCCTTCGCATTCGACTAAAGCACCCCCCGCCATGTCTTCGATTTCGGCCATGGTGAAGCCAGAAGCCAAGAATCTCAACCCTGCATCGCGTAGTAGCGCATCTCTCAACTTAGCTGCTGGCCAGGACAACGCCCGGCGTACATTCTCCACAACTAGCATGGCAAGCATGCCGGGTTCTCACCCCCAAGCCGCCTCATCCTCTATGGAAGGTGGTGTCTCGAGGTTCATTATGAATAAGAACGGCATGCAGGCATCCTCTCGCACCGATTCAGACTCGAATACCCCATCTTCGTTCCTTCCCCATTACCACCCGCAAACACCACCATCCCCTCATACTGCGGCTACTCAGCCGACCTCATCTCCTGCACGGCCGCGAGGGGCCGAACTACCTTCTCGCACGCAACAGAAACTCTGGCTTCAGCGCACCGCCACTCTCAATAACTCTCCTCCCGATACTCATGGAGTGGCTGCAACAGTTCCGCCGTCTGGAGTTGATGCAAATTTTAGCGGCGCTAGCCACGCACGCCCCGGTGCTGGCACTTATGATGCCAACAGGGTGAACGGCGAGGGTCGAGCTGGCGGTGCAGGGCACGACAGCGAAACCCGTCATATTCGCAAGGCATACGAGAGGACATCTTTGGAATTGATGGTCGTGAGACGTTTCCAGTCTCCTACTGGCCAGAGCTTTGCTCGTCTTCGTCACCTCGCCCAGGTCAACAAAGCGGTACCTGGACCAGTTCTCGGTAAAGCAGTCAAATCAGCACCTCACTTGCCCCTTCTTCAGCAAGACAAACGACCCAATCGTCTCAGCTCCAACCCTGCATCTAGTTCCCAATTGGGTAATACGATCTCCACCGGAGATACAGCCACGAACAGCGATCCTACCAGTGCCCCACAGGATGCCAAGTCTAATGACCCGTCTCATCGCATTCTCTCCACCTCAGCCGAAGGCATGGGCGATTCGGGTGAAAACACCCAGGGATTCCAGATGAGTGACAGCGATATGCTGATCCGCCGGATGTGGGAGAGCCGAGAGGTCGCCATCCACGGTTAATTTACGATTATTCACACTTTCCAGCCCCTTCATGCTCTTGATGATTAGCTTCACGGTTTGGCGTTGGCAATCTGCTTTTTCTTCTCTCTCCTTTGACTCATTACAGCGGCCAGATTGCACATAATGTATCTGTCTCGGTTCGTTTTGCACCTTTCGCATTGCATTCTGTTGATATCACTTACAAATGCTACTTAATTCAAACTGCACGGTCCCCATGCCCCTTGCCAGCGCATTACAGTAGATTCAAAGACAAATTGGCTGCCTAGGAGTGGCTCATGCTTCGGCTGGGTTGACATCCGGCGTTGCTCGCATGGCCTGACCTGCCTGGCCTGATGATTAATGGCCAATCCCGGCCTCCTGATTTGCCCTACAAAACCCTAAGTACTCGGCCTCATACTTCACTTTCCATGCTTCATGCTCGAGTGTTTCCTTGAGATCATTATCAGACCAAGATGAATCTCCTCGTGCCTCTAGTAGCAGGCCAGCTTCTGCGAATCGCATACTATACCACCGGACTCATTCTGGTGTCCATCGTCCTCAATGTGATCAGCCAGCTCTTCCTCTATAACAAAAAGGAACCACCTGTTGTTTTCCACTGGGTCCCTTTCATCGGGAGTACAATTGCCTATGGCATGGACCCATATCGGTTTTTCTTCGCATCTCGTGCAAAGGTATCAATATCTCATGGTTCTTTATACCTCTTAACGAGATGAAATATATCTACTAACAGACACCTCTAGTACGGTGATATCTTCACATTCATCCTCCTCGGCAAGAAGACAACCGTCTATCTCGGCGTTGAAGGCAACGAGTTCATCCTCAACGGGAAGCTGAAGGACGTCAACGCCGAAGAAGTCTACGGGAAACTTACAACGCCCGTCTTCGGGTCTGACGTTGTCTACGACTGTCCAAACTCCAAACTAATGGAGCAAAAGCGTGTATGTGTTCATCTACAACTTTGCAATCGCCTAGTCTACCATACACTTCTAAATACCAAAGTCTGACGTGTTAACCCAAACCCAGTTCATCAAATACGGCCTAAGCCAAACAGCCCTAGAATCCTACGTCCCCTTAATCGCCTCCGAAACAGAATCCTACATAAAAACCTCCCAATCCCTCAAAGGCCAATCCGGCACCCTCGACCTGACCCCAACAATGGCCGAAATAACAACCTACACAGCAGCCCGCACCCTGCAAGGCATCGAAGTCCGCTCAAAACTAACCTCCGACTTCGCCTCCCTCTTCCACGACCTCGACCTAGGTTTCTCCCCAATAAATTTCCTCCTCCCCTGGTTCCCGCTTCCACACAACCGCAAACGCGATCTAGCCCACGCCCGAATGCGCGAAATCTACCTCTCAATCATCAAAGCGCGGCGCGCCACTTCTACCTCCTCTCCATCCGAGAAGAAAAGTCAAGAACCAGACATGATCACCAATCTCATGAACTGCATCTACCGCGACGGCACTCCAATCCCAGACAAGGAAATCGCTCACATGATGATCACTTGCCTAATGGCCGGTCAACACTCTTCATCCTCGATAAGCTGCTGGATACTCCTGCGTCTCGCCTCGCAGCCGGAGATAGCGGAGGAGTTGTTCGCAGAACAGAAAGAGAATTTGGGAGATGATCTGCCGCCGCTGCGCTATGCGGATTTGGAGAAGTTGCCGCTGCTAAGGAATGTTGTTAAAGAGACACTCAGGATCCACTCGTCTATTCATACGCTTATGCGGAAGGTGAAGAATCCCATGGCTGTGCCTGGCACGGAGTTTGTTGTTCCGGTTGGTCATACGCTGCTTGCTTCGCCGGGTGTTACGGCGAGGGATGAGAGGTATTTTGTCCAGCCTTTGCGGTGGGATCCGCATCGGTGGGAGAGGGAGGGTATTAGTGCTAGTGCTAGTGATGGTGGGGATGGGGAGGGTGAGACGGTTGATTATGGGTATGGGGTTGTTTCCAAGGGGACGAGGAGTCCTTATTTGCCTTTTGGGGCGGGGAGACATCGGTGTATTGGGGAGAAGTTTGCGTATTTGAATTTGGAGGTTATTGTTGCGACGTTGGTTAGGAGGTTCAGGTTTTATAATCTTGAAGGGAGGGAGGGAGTGCCGGAGACGGATTACTCGGTGATTTTGCTTCTTTATGCTTGGTATTCGAATGTGTGGCTGACTTGATTATAGTCTCTCTTTTCACGGCCTATGCAGCCCGCCACGGTGCGATGGGAGGTTCGTTCGTAGCTCATGGCGGAGACTAAGGTCAATGATAAAAGGACCTTTGCCTAGCACTGACTGTGTAGATGGCAAGAGGCTTCATTCTACCATGAGGTGCTCAACTAGTATTCTTACAACAGTCTTCAAGTAGTTGAATCAATGCATTCATTGGATGAGCTCGTCTAACGCTTATACTATAAGTGTAGATATCTTCGACTCCTACCAACCCCGTCGTAAACCCCTTATTCACCCCTACTCTCCATTATAAACGGCCACAGCATCCTTAACGAACGTATCAAAAGCACCATCCCCAGTAACAGGAACAATCGAATCCGGAAGATCCTCACCCTGATCATTCCGATCACCAACAGTCTTAGCCTTCGTCTTCTCAACCCACTCCTGCGCAGACTCATACTCGCTATCAGCCGTAGTCTGATCACCATCATCAAGCGCCTCAAGCATAGCAATCAAGTGCTGACAAGCATTAGCCCACTGCGCCGCAACAGTCGCCCACGGCGCAACATCCGTCGCAAAGCCCTTCAAAGCCATCTTAGGCAGAACATCCGGCAGCGTAGCGAGCAGTTCAAGACGATCACGCAATGCCGCGGTGCCGTCTTCAGATGAATTGGAATCCTCGCGAGCAGCCCAGAAAGCATCAATGTCTGCATTTAGCTTGGGGGCATTGGTTGTAGGGGTCTGGTACGGCCAGTTCTGGTTGAGATCGGCGAATGCAGCGACTGCATCGTGGGCATCGCTGTCGCTGCCAGCGAGCTCCTGGAGAACAGCATCCATGGACTTGGCGGCGTCGTAGGACGGTCCGTTCCATGTGTAATCGGCGTAATTGGCTAAGGCAGGCAGAGAAGCGTACGGCTGTATCATTGGGTTGGATGTGAAGCCGAGGAGGTGCTCGTGTAGATCGGCGGCACGGCCGGTAAGCGGGTTGAGGAATAGACGGTCGCGATTGCCGTCGTTGACCGGGAAGTTATCCCACAGATAGAGCTTGTCAGTAACGTAGGTCTTGTCGGCCTGGAGGACGCTGTCGACTGTGATATTATCGCTGAAGACTCCCTCGCCGGTCCACTGGATGCGGATCTTCTTGTCCAGCTGGGTGCCGAATTCCTCCTTGTATGGGTCCGGTTCGCTGCCGGCGTAGTTGGTGGGGACGGTCTCGAGATCTTTCAGGTTGTTTTTCTCGATGTATTCCTCCTGGATGCGGTTCAGGTAGTAGGCCTGGGCATCGGCGAACCAGTGGTAGTCGTCTGTGTGCGGCCACTTCTCTGTATCTTCGTCGCAGTGGAATTCAATAGGGATATCGTCAAGAGCGACGTAGAAGCTGCAGACGCCTAGATCCCGGATCTGATCGAACTTCGCGATTGTCGCGTTGAAGTCTTTGTCAGAGCTGAAGCATAGATCCAAACCCGGGGAAAGAGCAAAGACGAAATCGACATGGTTGGCGTTTGCAGTATCTACGAGCTCCTGGAGCTCCGTTAAAGCTTCACCCTCGTACAGGGTTCGCCATTGGGCACGGAGGAGCGGATCATCCTTGGGCGTGTAGATGTAGGTGTTCATCTTGTGCTGTCCGTAGAAAACATACTGATCCAGCCGTGCCTGGTGAGACCAGGGAATGCCGTAGAAGCCCTCGATCGAGCCGCGGATAGACATGAGCGGCCAGTCGCGCACGCTAATGCCTGGAACATGGTGGCCGTCGAGGAGTTGACGGAGAGTCTGTGACGCGTAAAATGTACCACGCGCGTCTACGCCATTGAGCACAATGCTCGGCTGGTTCTCGTACTTGCCAGAGGCTAGCACGTAGCCGTCGGCTGCGAGACCATCGGCGGACTCTCCGGTAAGAGCTTTGGCTGCGGCTGCCGCAGGGCTGTTCTCTTCCTCGGTGCCGATGATGATCTGCGTTCCGTCGCATGTAGGATCAGTGGAGACGACGGCAGTACCGCCTGCGGCTACCACGATCGTTTTGATTGCGTCAATCGTTGCGGCATCTGCGGCGCTGCCTGTTACGATTGTCACAGAGCCTTTGAGCGAGACCTCCGTTCCGGATAGTGAGATATTTTGAGGAGTTGGCCATACTGCGGGTACTTCACCGCTGTCTTGACGGCCAGTGAGCCCAGTGGGGGCGGCGCTGGCCGGTGCAAGAATTAGAAGGGCAGTGAAAAAGGCCCGTAGGGGCATAGTACGATGAGGATACAACATGATGTGAAGAACCGCTATCTTCAGGGGCGCATTCAGGTTGATCTATATACTCTCGGAGACTGGCAGGATTGACAACCACCCGCAGTCGCTTTGAATATGCCCGAAGTGGTTACATTATAAAGAGCCAGTTACAGTGCCTTGGAAGAGCATACTAGTAACTTAGCAAGTACCACCTTGTCGATCTCCAGATAATGGTCTTGATACCACGAATCAGCCATGCCGCCTATCAATCGCGCCAACTTTTAAGCGTCTTGGCAAAACGTCTTAAGCTTTGCTATAGGCGAGTGTAACCTGGGGACGCTACACCAGACTGCGGGGTTTGGAGCTTCGAGAAGGGGAATTGATGAAGAAGGTCAGGATCCCCGCAATCTTATATCGGGACCTCGGGACAATCTCCGAAGTGGAGTGACATCTACGCATTAAGTTGTGTATTGTGAAGTACTGCTTCAAGGTTGGAATGAAGTGGAATTGACAATCGAATATTAGTTAGGGTAGCCTCTTTGGTTTATTCTATGTTGCTTTGCCTCCCTATGCTGTAAGTCAAGCAGTCATGACCTCTAGAAAATTGAATGGCGCTCAAAAATCATTAAGAACCCAGCCCAAGATCTAAAAGAGACAATCTTCGCAAAGTAAACGAGGGAAGTAAATCACCGCTCTGGCTTGTCCCTTCTGCTGCTACGTCCCGAAGTCCCACCTCCGCGGCGAGCATTGGCATTCCCATCATCTCCAGCATTATTTCCCTTAGAAGCATTCGATGGCTCTGCCGCAGGTTGACTTTGGCCCTTCTGGCGCTTCTGGTTTGCCTTCGGGGTTCCACTAAGAGTGGAAGTCGAAGCACGTTTCTGCTCTTGGGGAGCAGCGCCATCACCGGCACTCTTGTTGCCTCGACGCTTGCGCTGCCCATTCGCAGCGCCAGCCTTGCCGCCTCGTGCGCTCTTTCCAGAGCGAGCTTCCGCTGGCTCGGGGTCTATCAATCCTTGCACGCGCTTGCTTTCCTGCTCCCACCATTGCTGGAACTCCTGCTCGGCCTGGATCTCTTGCATTTTATGCTTCGCCGAGGCTGCTTCGCGGATCGCTTCCTTTTCAGTCTGTTGCTGGAGCAAGATAGTGGACAGAGAGTAAGAGCCCGAAGATGGAGAGTACGATTGCGTAGGTTCCGGGCGTGGAATGTGACGGATTGACTGGATTGCTGGCTGGGGTGGTGTCGGATGAAGGTTTGGGGTTGCTGTCGAAGGTCCTGGGGTAGGAGGTTTCGGGTGAGACGATTGCGGCTTGCCCGATACACTGTGGTGCTGCGTTTGCCCAGGTGCTACCACAGGCTTCGACTTTGGTGGGGGAGCGCCGGCTACAGTCTGGCGCATAGTCATAGACCGCGGGGACGACGAAGCAGGTACAGAAGTCTGGGGGCTCTGGCCTGGCAGAGGATCGGTCGAAGGGCGCGATGCGGGAGAAGAGCTCGCTGGCTTCTGCCAGGGATTCTGCGGTGCGTCTTTCGCCTTCTTCTGAGCAGCCAGCTGCTCTTGCATTCGTTGCTGCTGGAGTCTCTTTCGCTCCTTCTGTGAGATCTTTGGTACAAAACTGCCGCTGCTGTCGCGACGATCTGCCATCCCCAGCGTGAGGTTTGAAACCTTGGACTGAGATGCTTCCCCCATTATGTCTTTGAGATCCTTCTTGGAACTCGATATCTTCGGTGATGCCCATGGTGCCGATGAAGGATCAGATGATGGCGTCAAAGCGGACTTCTGGCTGAGAGCGTTTGCCCTGGTCTCAGATGGGGACTGCGCCAAGAGCGAGCCTTGTGGTGGAGACATCTGACTATCTAAGAAACTACGATAGCCCAATGAAGCTGACTCTGGGGTATCGGGACATGATCCACTTTCAGTGAGGCCTTCGGTGAACCTAAGCCCGCGCGTGGCACCCTCGCCTTTCGAGCCACTAGGCGACATAGGAGCCTCCTCGTCCATTTGAAACATGAGATCACCAGTCGACTGGCTCGCGTTCAACATTGCGCTTCTACCAGCAATGCTCTTTGGCTTCCGCGCAGAAGAAGGCTCAAGGGGAATGCGAGACGGCAAAACCATGTCATCGACCCTTCGTTGTTTGTCGGCTTCCACTGTACTGACAATCTCGGGGTATCTTTGAAGGAACCAATCCTCAGAATTGACACGACGGGAGACGGGGCAGAAAGATAGCTGTTTCTCCCGGCAGACCATGTCCAACTCCCCGAGCAAAACAGGATCCAAGTCGTTCAGGTAGCCATTCGCAAGCATCGCCTCGAGATTAAGACAAATATATTCAAGTGCGGCAGACTTGAGCAACGAGACATGGCAAGGAGCAACAGAATTGAGGAGGTAGCACACGTTGCGCGTCGTGACAAAACGACCGAGCACAGATTGGCACACTTGGCATAGTCGGTCGATCATCAGCTCATCGGCCACGAACATCACGTCCAAAACCAAGTCAATGAAGTCATCCAGGTCATTGGTCCGGACTTCGTCAAACAAATGTTCATCCGTGTCAGCATACAGGTAACGCCGGACAAAATCAAATGTCGAGCGACCGATGTGCTTTAGGTTGACAAGCACCCTCTGGGTTGGATTTGATTCGCGTAGTTCTAGCCACCTTCCACCTGCGTTGCCATGGTAAAGGGTGTCAAAGAACGGGCATCTCGCGCACACAATCGGGCTGTGTACCCTGATCGTATCGTCTTTGAGCTGCAAAAGCAAGTCTCCGTCGTCATAGAAGGACGGGCGATTAATAGCATGAGCCAGATCAAGTGTCAAACTTGGTTTAGGCGTGACCTTTAGTCGTGCTGCGCGCTCCAGTGTTGGCAGGCCGAGCTGCGGGGCAACGCGCATGACTTCAGCGCGGACCTTCGCACGGAGGTTCCCATATCCATCCAAGATGTATGTCAAGTGGATGTCCGTGTAAAGGAATAATACCACAAATAGGACGGTCATGGGATCAACCTCTTGGAGGGTGATCTGAGGATGTCCGTCGTTGCCGTATTCGATGTCGAAGGCACCTGAAACGGAAGAATGATATGACGCATGAAATTCGTCTAAAGCTTTACTCAAGACCAGGCTGCGACCAGCCAGGATAAATTCGTGGACCGGAAGGCGGAAATCAGACAGAGAGGTAGTCACCCAAATAGTTCCCTCTGTCCATGGAGGAAGCCAATGGCTATCGATATCGCCGGAGGGTTGTATGACTCTCCGGGCATTCCCTAACGTTAATATCGAGAATGGGATTGGATTTTCCATATTGAGATTTGAGTCCGAGGGATCCGGGCTGGGAACTGAAAACGGAGCCAACGGTGATAGATCAGCCCACAGGCGGCCGGGGTCGCTCGAGATGTGTCTCGTCACTTCACAGTCACGCTGAGCGACGGCGTAGGCGCCAAAGGCATTGCTGCGCACTGCCACTGCCCGCGAGAGGCCAGGTATGCGAGCAAATTTGAAGTCTTTCAAGGCTCCCTTTTTGTTCTTTGTCCGCCGTTCTTTTCTCCACGCAGAACCAGATTTGGTACAGATGATGATTGAACCATCTTGTCCAACATCAACGTCGCTCGCTGCCATGTGGGGTTTCTTGACGGTCCAGGCTCGAACAGGAACGGCCAAAGAGTTTCTAATCTTTGCGGGATTAGTTGTGGATGATAAAGCCGAAGGACTAGCAGACTGGTTGACTTGAACGGTGAACACATCACCAGAGCTGGATAATGCACAGATTGTGTTGCCCCCGGATGTGATTTTGACGACACGATTGGAGGATGTGTCGTAACTGGTGGTCATGAAGCTATCCCTGATAAAACTCGAGGTTACCTCCAGAGGGAGGGAAAGCTTCGAATAGCCATATGACGCGAAGACCCAGACCTCGTGGTTTTGCAGGAGCACAGACGTAGCACGATCAATGGCGGACACCATGCTGATTGGGGAATTGAAGAGAGATGCGCCAACGCGTCGTGGTGTCGTTTGGACGTCAAGAGAGCGAGCATCAGAATCGACCAGGCCAAGTTGACCCTCGTTCTTGCCGAACGTGTAAAGACCGGACGTACTAAAGACCACCGAATGGATCGATGATGCCGCTGCGCCTAGGATGGTTTCCTTCTTGAAAGGGTTGAAGATTTGGCGAGGTGTCACCTGAATGGGGACATCATTATTATTACTGGATCTGGGTAGGCTGTATCCAAGTTGTCCGAACTTGTTGCTTCCCCAACTGAAGATTTCACCATGCTCGGTGATCGCCAAGCTGTGATCTTGGCCCAGGGCAGCCGACACAACTCTCCTTCCCTCCAGTCCACCCGATTCAATGCAAGCAAAAGTAAACCGGGTCGACTCGTCTCCTGTCCCAAGGCGTCCTCCAGGTCCATACCCACACATGAACAGATTAGCCTCGGGATCAGAAGTTATGATAGCG
This sequence comes from Penicillium bovifimosum, assembly GCF_028826915.1. Taxonomy (NCBI): domain Eukaryota; kingdom Fungi; phylum Ascomycota; class Eurotiomycetes; order Eurotiales; family Aspergillaceae; genus Penicillium; species Penicillium bovifimosum. Next base: position 1,425,094 of record NW_026622714.1, on the reverse strand, counting down.
GTGTGCAGTTTGGACATGACAATATCCATGAGTACCATTGGCTTGTTTGAAATCAACGCGGGGAATGTGGATGACTTGCTGCTTGGGATGGTTTCTGCGAGCCCTCGATCGTGCAACCTCTGGCGGTATTCGCAATAAAACCGACGTAAAAGATGATCAGGGCGCTTCAGGGAGATTCGCTCGGGAAATTGCCTGTCATCCTGATCCCCGAGACCAAGATTCAGATTTTTGTTGCTTCCAAGAGTGAAAACCTCATCAGCGAAGATACCCATGGTACCCCCGGTGTGCCCCGGGGGATTCCCGACATTTTCCTCTTCCCCATCTGAACTGATATCGGGCCATGCATCACTATCGCGAGAAGCGCCAATCAATGGCGGATGGTGTGCGGAAAAGCGCGGAAGGTTGCCGAGTCGAATGGTCGACCCGAAGAGGTCAAACGGACTGTAGCCCTCCAAATCCTTGGTTTTGATCAGCCCACCGCCGGGGTGGCTGGGATTTCCGACTTTGCTGAATTCCATCGTATCTTGGGTGTCACGCGCCATGAGCTCCAAGGCAATTGTAGCATTGCCTGCATAAAGAGCCCGATGCAGAGCTGTCCATCCACTCTCCAGATCTTGCACATAAATATCAATGAATGGTATTTGCAACAAGGCGCGCGCAAATTCAGGAGCGGTGGGTTTCGACGAAGAAGCGACATGGTGAAGCAGTGTACGGCCATGACTATCCCGGGCATTGACATCGGCGCGTGTCAGAGTCGAGACCTTGCGCGGAGCCGATCGGTCAGGTACGGGCGTTGCAGGTGATGATCCGGGGTTCTTCTTGCTTCTCGGCGTATTCGGGGATGAGACGATCATGGTCCCGGGGCTCCCGGTTTTCGATGACAAAATCGTCGCAGTACTGGATAACCCTCCGGTACTTCCTGCAGCCCGCGGGCCCACAAACGTCGCGTTCGCCAGGAACCGCTTGAACTGTTCCAAGTCATCTTGTATAAAATACGTCCACAGCCTGTTACTCATGTGCCCGGAGTGGTCGACGCGCCGGATTTCTTATCGGACTAAAGCTCGGCGTCGCTGTCACCAGCAGGGTGGACGGCGACGAGAGACTCGTGATAAGAGAATCCTGGTGCCAGGTGTGGTAGTGGAAGAAGAAGGACTGACGCTAAGTCTGGCGACGCGCTCTGGTCAATATGAAAACTTATGAATGTTGGTAACGCGAGATCAATTGTGGGCTCGGATTTTGCGCGTGTGGCGAAAGCGCGGGCTGATAAGCTGCGTTGAACCGTCGTTTAACAGGCAGGTGCGTTGAGAAGAAAATGGGACAAGTGGGGTGTGAGGGTCTAGGATGTTGGGGGAGGAGGAGGTTCAAAGTAGAGAGACTTGGATGGAGTGAGAAGTTCTGAGTCTCACTTCCAAGGTTTCGAGTTAGGAAGCTGGCCGGTTTGCTCTCATCCGCGGTTTGCAATTGACCCGGTGGCGGATAACGTCCATCGGATCAAAATGTCATCTCTACTTCTACGACGATGCATAAACGGTCCTTGGTCCCGGGTCATCTCGAACTTATTATTTTACTTCTGAGAATCGTCCAGGCATTTGCGGACTACGTGTATAGTTAGTTACATGGTATACTAACTAACTAACGTTTTCAATGTGAAGGTTACGTTGGTGCTGAACTGAGGAATAGTCAACTGGTCTAATTTGGGGAGACCTTCAAGTAGAGAGATGAGCGCACAGCCGGAACAAACCATCCGGCTTCTAATTGCCTCGTGTCTGGCATTGAATGGATGGGCTTGATTAACCAGCCTGTGCAACCTTTACCTTGAGCTCCATTTACAACTTTTGACTACTACAAAGCCACTATCCGCTACTGTACATGAGCTTGACCAATGATAACCCGTACGTCCCTCCATGACCCCGGATAAGCGGCGAGGATCATTCCAGGGCAAGGGCCCGTGGGGAAACGACAGGTTGATGACCGACATCCTTTAAGATCATACAGTCTACTATTTTGATGTCATCATTCATGCTCTTCTACAGACTACTAGTCTACCTCTGAGAGCTAATATAGACAAAATTAACAATAGGTGCCCCTGTCTATAGGCCCATATCATACTGTGTGCGATACTCCACCCCGTCATGGAAACATACATGGAAGCAGAGGATATACAAATCCTTCAACGGGTCTGGAGACTCGAGAGTACACTATATCAATCTTGCAGGTTGTGTACAATGCACAGAATACTCCAACATTTAACCTGAATACTCCGGTTTGCCCCACTCGGCAGGCAATGCATTCGAGATGACTTTGAACGCTGTCCTATTCCGGTTCTCAAAAATCATCTTCTGATCGATGACTATCCTCTCTTCGCGAATTTGTTCCAGCCACCATGTTGCAATAGTCGCAGCCTGGTCCCGAACAGCGCGCATGGTTTGTCGAGGTGTATCCCACTTGACCGGCAGAGAGATACAGTGGTCTCCCGACCCATGTAGTGGTTGACGGGTCATGGCGGTTTGGCCAGCATTGCACTTCCGAATTACAAAGCTCATTATATCTTCATCACTGTGTGTGCCATTTCTCATGTCTGGGAGAAGAATCACACTCACCCAGCAGTAGCCTCTCCCATCATCGCAGGGATCCGGAGTATGGTGTTTCCCTAGGAGGAATGGACTCGCCTGGTGAGGCATATCACTAGTTGGTGGGATACATATGTCTTCGGGGACTATCATTTTGTCCGACAATGCTGCGTAGGTTTGCGGGGTGCCGTTAGTAACAGATGGATATGGTTGACCGGTATATATAAAGGCACATCCATTCCAATGTGATTTGGCATTTCTTTGATACCTATTGCGTGAGAACAAAGGGAAAGAGAACACCAAAGACCATTATAAAACAATAGTCTCCCTGCTCAAAGAGCTCTCATCTATACCACTGGTGCTGAGCCCAGGGCCCAGTCATACCTAGGCTGAGTGCAGGTAGGCTACCTTCAAACCTAGGTATAGTCGGTTAGGTTGTCTACTGCCTGGGTAGGAATCCTCAACAACCTCATGCCCATCAATCCCATAAGGGGCATAAATGTTATACCAAAATATTTCAGCATAATTGCCCAATCCGAAAACACATAACTTCTGTTTAAAAAAAAACCCAAATTGACTCTGAAGAATATTGTTGATTGTGAGTCACGTGAGTCACGACAATACCAAAAAACAAAAAGAAATGAGGCTGACCCGATTTGAACGGATAACCTTGCGAACTGGAGTCGCACGCGCTACCGTTGCGCCACAGCCCCATTGGATGAAAAATCAATGACTTCTATAATTCATAATCAAAACTTAAGGTCCACCTACACACAGGCAGTCAATACTTAGGCAACTGCGTATGGATTGAGATGTCCCGGGATGCGCCCCCCAGCCTTACCGGCTGTCGTCTGCGAGGAGATGTAGGTACAACGACACCCTCGGAGGTCATGATGAATCACCTTAGGGCTGCAATATACCTAGGCTTACGGAAGTCATTGGTCTGCTTGCGGGCGGGACCGGTCCACGAGGAGCCCTCACTTGAGTATGACTCCATCTACATGGAAGCACTGACAATCCAAATTGTACTGTCCGCGGGAGTCATTGATCTGAGAGCAAAATCCCCTGATAACCCTAAAATATGCGACATCCGTTGGAAGGCGCCATCAATGGCTTAATGTGTGCTCGTTCCAATGCTAGTGGGGAGAAGGGATTCTGTCTAGAGGGGATTGTAAGACTTGACTTCGGAGTTCACCATGTCTCAGATGTAGTCCCAAGGTACTCTCCTCCTCATTGCCAAGATCGTAAGAGTAAGGTGACATTCGATCTTTGCAACAAAGCATTATCTCGTAGCCTAGGCATCCAACCTTCTCTTGCATGTGTGCAACGGCTCTTCGAATAGCCGATTGTATTCGTTATGCACCCAACGCCCGGAAATACTGTATATGACCCATATAGAGCTAGATTCTCCGCTCTCGAGGTCTCGACTGTGGTCCGATGAGGTGTTTGGCACTTTTGAATGAGGCCTCGAATCTTGGCGCATCGGAGATTTATAAACATGCCTAAAAAGTGGTTCGAGGTGTGTCTCAGAAGTTGATCCGAGATGGCTAGTCTCTGATCCAGTCACATTTAGATATGTATTGCACAATAACCATGAGTGGTCGTCTAGATGTAGCTTGTTAGTTCGTTAACCCCGGGAGGATCCGCCATAACCTCAGGCATCCAGGTACCACCGGAGTAAAGATAACGTTTAAGCTCCGTATACTCTGCCCAGGTGGAGCATAGGCCCATAACCTTCCCACATCTGCATCACCTCTGGCGCTACCCAATCGGTCTAAGAACCATTTACGGATCTCACTCCTGTGCAGGCCACGCTCTCACCAAATACGAAAGTGTCACGCGCCTCCAAAGAGACTCCATCGGCACGGAGATCGGAGACTGCACCCAAATCAAGCCCTTACATGTGAAGCGCCAAAACAAAGATGACGACAGGATCTATGCAAGAGGCTTCATAAGTGCGGGGAAGCGCTGCATTAGAGGATGTCGAATCGGATTGTCCCGTGCACAGCCAGCCGTGGCATACAGGATGCAGTTCTGCATCTCCGTACCCGGACCTGTGGCGTATCCAGGGCGTATCCACTATCCAGCACAGACGGGCTGACGGGGCTTCCTCCCGAATTCCTTTGTTGCAACACTTTGCCTCGGAGAGTCGGAGGATTGCAGAGGGCGCTTGTTGAGTACCCTGAACGGGACAAGGAAGGAACTCAGTGCGGGGCTATCGCCGATCTTTCATGATTAGAAAATTCTGTTGGACCCAATAGTTACCCACTGAAATGTTGAGCAAGCTTGCAAAGAAGAACGGGTGAAAGTGAAACTCAATGGGACCGACCTAACTGATAAATTCAATTTGTAGACATCGACGATCTACTTCTTTCTGGGTCGGTGCTTCGATGGGCGAAGGATAGAACCAACGCCTTGTCGACAGGGAGATCTGCAGGGCAGGTGGGTGTCCATGTGGTGACCCGAGTGGTTCTCCTCCATATGAGGGCCCTCTAGGCGATGATCGCCATCGTATATACCAGCCTCGGCAATGCGTCTCAATCACATTCACAGCGCGAGAGATATAATTCTCCGATGGCCCCAGCCCTATGTGCTTTTCCGTGTGCAGCATTGCAGTCTTGACCACCCCCCTTCTCAAGAGCAAGGAAATGGCCTCGTCCGTTGCGCGCATGGTGCGCGTTGCCCTGGTTAGCTTCCTGGCTTTCACGTCAATTGCCTCGGCTCTGCCTGCGTCTCAAGCTATTCGCACAGTTCAGACTCCCGATGACGATCCTTTCTACAAGCCCGCCGCGGGCTTCGAGTCCGCGGCACCGGGAACCATTCTTGCCCAGCGCAGCATCAATGCCGCAATCTTCGGCCTGATCCCGAACGGCGTAGAAGCCCACCAGTTGCTCTATCGCACGACAGCAATTGATGGCTCAGCCATAGCAACGGTGACCACAGTATTCAAGCCCAAGAAAGCCAAGCTTGACCGCTTCATCTCTTTCGCCACCGCGTATGACAGCTCTGCGACAAAATGTCAGCCTAGCTTCGCCTACCAGCTGGGTGCGCCCCAGGACAGCCTGATCGCTTCAGTCGAGTTCTTGATTATTCAAATCTATCTCGCACTTGGCTATGTCGTTGCCTCTCCCGACTACGAAGGCCCCGAAGCGGCCTTTGGTCCTGGTCGCCTTGCCGGCATGGGTGTCTTGGATAACATCCGTGCCGTGAAGAGCTTCAAGACCTTGGGTCTGACGGACAACCCCATGGTTGTCGGCGTTGGATATTCTGGTGGGGCCATCGCCACAGGCTGGGCAGCCTCTTTGCAGCCCAAGTACGCTTCCGAGCTGAACATCAAGGGCTGGGTACAGGGTGGAACCCCCTCAAACCTCACGGGCACATTGAACCTCATCAACGACAGTGTCTTCTCTGGATTTGTTCCCGCGGCCATTGCTGGTATCACGAAACCCAGCGCCTACGGCGCCGAACTTAAGCCTGTCATCGAGAGTATCATTACACCCGAGGGTCAGAAGGTCCTGGATGTTGGTGGTTCCGAGTGCGCTGTCACGGCTTTGGCGGCATTCTTCGAGAAGAACATCTTTGATACGAAGTACCAAACTCTGGGTGATCGCTTCATCTATGAACCGACCATCCAGAAGGTGATGAAGCTGAATACTATGGGTGTCAACCAGGACGAGACCCCGAAAGCACCAACCTTTGTGTACCATGCCACCAAGGATGAGATTATTCCTTACGGTGATGCCAAGTCTATGGTCAAGTCCTGGTGTAGCTGGGATGCGAACGTCAAGTTCACCACTTATGCGAGCGGTGGCCATGCGACGACTGAGATCGTCGCCATTCCCGATGCCATCAACTTCGTTAAGAATGCATTTGCTGGCACAACAAAGAAACGCTGCACCCAGAACACTGAGCTGGGCAGCATCCTCAACCCGCTTGCACTCGGCGTAGAACTGGAGCCTATTCTCGTGAAGCTCATTGATGGACTCATCCACCTGGGTGACCAGGATGCCAACCTCAAGAAGGATCCTGTTGGAGTGTGGAAGAAGACCCTCTAAGGGGAAGACTGCCATATATAACCACTATTTATGACGAGTGTTGATGGTCTGAGCTGGGCGTGTAACGTGTTGGACATGTTCCTGGTCTACGTCTCCTGCCACCTTCTGACTCTTCGTTTCACCTCTTTAATATTTATTCATTCGCCATTATCGCCATATATAATTCAGGACTCTTCCTCACCATTCTCTTTCTCCAACTTCCTGATTCTTCAATCTTCCCTTCCTATTAACAACCTGCATTGAAGATAGTTTTGTCACGTGACGCATATCCGATGACTCGACAGGTCTCGGGTGTCCAAGTCAGCCTAGAACGCCACACTGTACACGGATGATGCAAACATGGGTATGGGGTTTGCTGCCTATATCTTTACAGATCTAACTAGGTAGTTATACAGAGCTACTATCAGTATCTGATATATTTTTTCTTTCTTATCTCCTCCCTGCTAGGCTGCTACATAGCTTCATGATATTTCGTTCATTGTAGGTACTCTGTACGGTCGCAAAGATCGCCGTACCCACTTAGAGGCTTTGGGTCTGAGCGATAAGAAGGTTGCAGCTGATCACGATTTGGGGGGAAGACGTGATCAAGGGAGAGAGAATATGATGTCGAATTCAGCTGATACTTGGAAAACGAGTCATCTTGTATGAATCATTCTTCTATGTACTTCATTCTACCATAAGTTACACGCGTTATCTGATCCAACGTCATTGATAACCCTCATTCCATTGATTGTCGATCATCGCTACGCCGCTCAGTGGGCGTAGTGGGCTCAGTTGGTCAGTTGGCTCAGGGCGGGTGACTAACTCTCTCCCGGGAGCTGGTAGCCTCACCGTCACCAATATTCCCTGTCTTCTTTCTCCGCAATATCCAGCTTATTTCCCCTCCTTCTATCATTATTATCTTCCCTTTCGTCCTCACTGTTTTTGTCCTAATTTCACCTGGCAAATGTGGTGACTCCTTCCAAAACAACCTGCATTTTCCCGTGCGGAGAAGCTCTAGACTTGCTCCGAAGGTCCCAGGCCGGACTTCCCCAGACCACATGGGCATCCATTGTCTTATCATGAATCTTTTAGCATCTCAAAGCCAGGAAAATCCTTAAGAGTAACAGACCATTTCTTTTGTCTGTGAGCATGGCAATCAGTCCTGGAATCATCGCTGCCCGATTGCGTTCCTGATAACAGTTTCCGGCGGTGATAACAATCAAACCCCAAGCGCCTCCCAGCACTCTGCAGCGTTGGTCCACCAGGTAAAACGCCTCCTTGCCTTTTCCCTCGATTGTCAGTCAGCCAACGGCTGTTAATCACACACTTGTAATCAGACGCCCATCATGCATCAACATCCCCGCCCACAGGCGAACCCGTCTCCGGCACCACACTCTTCCGCCAGAACGACAGCTCGAGATGACTACAGAGAACAAGAGTCAGCCCCAAGCTCCCCAACTGTCGACATGGGGTCTAATTCTGCGAGGGGGTTGGGGATAGAACCAGGGCCTCAGCCAGCTGAGCCGGCGAGGAATGCGGCGCAGGCAAAGGAGGCCATGACTCGGTTGAACCAAATAATATCAGTATGATCGCCCCGGATCGCCCCTCGGATGACTGGATGGTCTGCTAACGCATCAACGTCTGATCGAATAGAACTACCACACCAAAGCCGCTTTAATTATCCTCCATTCCCGAGTTGCCCTGCCTCCTTCTTACAACAAGGGCTCCGAGTCTACCCGAGTTAACCGTTGGGTATGTTTCCTGTCGTGATATGGTTGGGGGTGTTCCTTTGGGATACGCAAACAAACATCCGAGCACCGCTGACGCTAATTTGTTTCCGTTTCGCATTTAGTTCAACGTCGAATTAGATGATACCGATGTCCTTCGTGAACCCTTGCGACCTTGGAGAACGTGCGATGCAACGGATAATCGACCACCGCCCCTCGTTATCGAAACATATCTCGACACGAAGGGTCTCACAAATAACCAAAGTCTGGTGGTGCTTGACGAAACTGGAAAGCGATGGGATGTACGGGAGTCGCTTGCGGTGCTCCAGAGCGCCCGCGCAAAGCCATACAAGCTGGAGAATGATGAGATTGTTTTGGAGCGGTGGAGAATCGAGTTGGGAGAACCGTCGAGCAGGCCTCCGGCTGATTTGGGCTCCATCTTGCCAACGGTGTACAAGAAAAGCATTGTGCTTTTCCGGTCCTTATTCACCTACTCGAAGTTTTTACCCGCGTGGAAATTTGCCAAGCGCAATAAGAAGCTGTGGCAGAGTCCAGATCTCCAAATCAAATATCGAGTGATGGATGGGAGTGCGCGCCGTGACGACCCATCGTTGGATTATTTGACCGTCCCGTTGAGTGAGGGAGACGAGAAAGTGGTGGATACTTACAGCTTTGGAGTAACGGAGTCCCCCGCGGGTCCCTTCTCAGTGAAGGTCACATATCGGCTGAACTGCGATTTCCGTGTCGATGATTCGGAAGCGCTACTGAGTTCCCGCTTCATGGGCGCTGACGACGAGATATTCCGCCCATCATTACCTTCCGAGGATATCAGTCGGCCAAACCCCGAGGTCGGATCAGTACCCGTCGAGAGAAGGGCTGTTGAGAGTCCAGATCACTCACGAGCGTATGGAAGTCTCTCGACTTATCATCAGGTTGGCCCATCGACAGGTGCAAGCCCTATATCAGCACTCCGTGCACTTAGAGATTCCGGCGCAACCTCTCCTTCTTCGACTGAGTCGCCCAAAAAGCTTCTCCCTCCTGCAAAAGTTATCCCCGCAGGACGTGCTGCTCAAATTGCTGGTGAAGGAGCCTCCTTCCCACGCCGCCCCTCCATTTCGTTCCAGCCTTTCAAGGCTCCTCCTCTTTCTGCCTCTCCTGCTCTAGCAGACTCTCCATATGGGGTATCTCCCCGCACGATGTCTACACGCATGTCTACAGGCACATCCGCGGATTCGCGTGTCATGCCACCTCCTCCTTCTGCTGCCTCAGCGCGCAGACCGATGAGTATCCCATCAGAACAAGCCTTATCATCGTCCAATTCCGCATCCCCCAAACCAGCTCCCATTTCTAGATATAGCAGCTCCTTCAGCCACCGACGTGGCCGCCTTTCTACAGGTGGAACCCGGCTAGAAGACGATGCCTCCAGCGGCCGAGCGAGTGCGACGTCATCAAACGCACAACCTGGCTCCGGTCTGCTGGCCGAAGCTACGGGTACTAGTGCGGAGTCAATCCACGCCGATGACGAGAACATCTCCGATTTTTTGAAGATGCTCGACGCAAAGAAGGATCTAATGGCGTCTACCTCTGCGTCTGTTCAACCTAGTTCCCGGCAAATGAATCCTACTGCAGTGGCTCTTGCTCGCTTCCGCGGCATGCGAGACTCGAACGCCGCTTTATCGGAGTCAATGTCACAATCTATGCACCTGCATCGCTCTTCCATCTCTTCCAGTAAGCAGCTGTCGGCAGTTCCGCCGATGGTTGGGGGAACCTCTGTCTCTACGGCCTCGCCTCCAGGGAAGCCCTTATCCCCCCATACGCCCCACACTCCTCATACCCCAGCCATCCGCTCTCGCTTGAGCTCCAATAGTGTCGCTGATGAGATTGAAACCGATCCTCGCACAAGAATTCCTCGCATACAGCATGATTCGCCACTAGAAGAACAGCCCGGCGAACACATACGTGGGCCCTCATCTACTGCAGGCGCAATCGACATTCCGACCTCACCACGAATATTTGACCCTAATTATCGTCGTTCGAGCTCAGTAGCCGTCCGTCGTCCTGCCGCCGTGACCAGTGACGACGATGAGATCTTCCCATTCGGCCTGCGGAGCCTTAGTGTCGGGGCCGATGAACCTTCCAATGCCACTCTAGGCACAGCCCAACAGCAGCACTCCCAGAAAAACCAAGCATCTCCAACCGAGGATCCAGGCGACCCATCCGGCTCTACAACCGGTCAATATAGAGACGTCGCCTCCTCCCGCGGTCCAATGTCAAGACAGACCGGGGACTCAGCATCCTCAAACCCCCACGTCTACCAACCGCGATTCGCCAGCTTCCGCGGCCGTGGTTACTCGGGCGGGCACTCTCTCAGCTCCGCCTCCAGCAGCCTCGCTCGGGGCGGCAACATAGCCGCACAACTCGCAGAGCGCGATCAGGAGCGCGACGGCAATGCCAGCGGAAGCAACAGCGGAAATTCCATGCTGGAGGTTCGTCGCGGCTCTGGTCAGCGACCAGGCATGACTCGAACGTTGTCGGCCCAGGCACACGAAGATGACGAGCCGCTACTTTTCGCCATGAGCGACTTTGGCGCCTCTCGGCGCAGCCTGGAAGAAGGTCGACACGGGAATCACGGAGTCGACTCGGCCTCCGGCTCGCGGCGTGGTAGTGGGAGACGCGGTGCAGGGCCGGGCTTCCACATCTGGTCGTGAGGTATTGAGTCCCCCATATTTGAGTTGGCACTATCTACGAGGTATCTACCTTGTCAATGATGGCTTCTCTTTTCTTCGCTTTTGTTCTATTCTAATCTCCATATTCCCCTCTCTCCGTTTCTCTCATATGCCTCTATCATGTCGTTTTTCTCCTTGAATTCTATTCTGCACTAAATAGTGCCTTTTCCTGCGCGCTGCTTTCATAGACCGGGACCTCCACAGATTGATCACTGCAATGTGCATAGAGAGATTGGACTTTTCGTGTTTCTGTTTCTTGGCGTCCTTCCTCATTCTTTCCTTCGATTTCTGGGATTTTGCTTTGCTGTGGGCATATCCCCCTTGCATGATCGATATGACTTGACACCCTTTTGACGACTATATGATTCTCGATCTATTTGGCGATGTTGGTGAGCTTGGCATTGGCAGAAATAATTTAAAAATTGAAGTCATTTTTTTAGATATTCTTCATTGCTCTGCCCTAGGTACTTGTGTTAAGACTAGTTACCTATCATGTAGTTAGATGTAGGCAGATAATATTGATCCCCAAGTATTGACTAGGAATGCAGCGTTAACATTGTGGATCTAACCATAAGAGATGATCTTAATCTGCAAGATATCCAGGCTAGTTTCCATCCCGGTGGTCCTAGGTTTGCTTAGTACTTTTGTGTTATTCTGTGAAAATTCATTTTTTTGGCTTATACGGGAGGCATTATGGATCATCATCTCTAGATGAGGTAGAAAGCGAAATAAAGAAGAAGAACATTTGATTTCGTTACGGATCATGGGCCTTCCATGGAGACATCTAAATACATCGAACATCCAAGCTTTTTTTTACCCTTCTACCACACTGCAACTTGCTTATGCGATGTAGGTAGAGGCAGACACATCACCACCACGGCCGGTCCAGTTGACGTGGATATCCTTGCCCTCGGGGAAGGTCTCGCTGGCGTTCTCGGGCTTGATGCGGAAAGTGTGGGCACCGAAGTAGTCACGCTGGGCCTGGAGGAGGTTGGCGGGCAGGTTCTGCGAGCGGTAGCCGTCGTAGAAGCTGAGAGCGGTGGCGAAGGCCGGAGCGGGGATACCCCACAAAGCGGTCTTGCTGACGACGTTACGCCAGCCGGCTTGGGCGTTGTTAATGGCATTCTTGAAGAACTCGTCGAAGAGCAGGTTCTCAAGGTCGGGGTTGTTGCGGTAAGCGTTGGTGATGTCCTTGAGGAAGACGGAGCGGATGATGCAGCCTCCGCGCCACATAAGGGCAATGGAGGGCTTGTTGAGTTTCCACTTGTACTCCTTGGCGGCGTTCTGGATGAGCATGAAGCCCTGGGCGTAGGAGATAATCTTGGAAGCGTAAAGGGCCTGCTCAAGGTCGTCGATGAAGGCCTGCTTATCGCCATCGAACTTGGGGGTGGGGCCGCTCAGGATGGAGCTGGCGCGGCCACGCTCATCCTTAAGGGCACTGAGGCAACGAGAGAAGACGGCCTCGCCAATCAGGGTAACGGGCATGCCGAGATCCAGGGCGTTGATGGCGGTCCACTTACCGGTACCCTTCTGGCCAGCCTTGTCGAGGATCTTCTCAACAAGGGCAGTGCCATCGGTATCGTTGTAGTAGAGAATATCACGGGTGATCTCAATCAGGAAGGAGTCGAGAACACCAGTGTTCCACTTGTTGAAAACATCACCAATCTCCTTGGAGGAGAGACCGAGACCGCGCTTCAGCATGTCGTAGGCCTAGGTCATGTTAGTGGTGGCCCGAGGTATACATCGCAGTTTCAAAGATAGGCTTACCTCGCAAATCAGCTGCATGTCACCGTACTCAATACCATTGTGGACCATCTTGACGTAGTGACCGGCACCCTCGTCACCGACCCAGTCGCAGCAGGCCTCGCCGTCGCTCTTAGCGGCAATGCTCTGGAAAATGTCCTTAATGTGGGGCCAGGCGTCCTCGTTACCACCGGGCATGAGGGAGGGACCGTAACGGGCACCCTCCTCACCACCGGAGACACCGCTGCCGACGAAGCTGATACCCTTGGTATTGAGGTACTGAGTGCGGCGGTTGCTGTCGGGGTAGTGGGAGTTGCCACCGTCAATAATGATATCACCCTTCTCAAGGAAAGGCAGGAGAGACTCGATGAAGTCATCGACGGGCTTGCCGGCCATGACGAGGAGCATGATACGGCGGGGGCGCTTGAGCTTGGCGCAGAACTCCTGGATGGAGTGGGCACCAACGATGGACTTGCCTATTCGATATGATGAGTACTTTGGGTTCCATGACTTTCAATCCCGGCAAAAACCTACCCTTGGCCTCGTTCTCCAAGAAACGGTCAACCTTGGCGGTTGTACGGTTGTAAGCGCAAACAGTGAAGCCGTGATCAGCGACGTTGAGGATCAGGTTCTGGCCCATAACGGCCAGACCGATGAGGCCGAAATCAGCACTAGGAGCGATGTGCACCGGAGCGCCGACATTGATGCCGGCGAGACGGGCACTATAGTCAGCGATCAATGTCTCTAGTCAATATTATGGCAGAAATTATAGTGGTAGACAAAAAGAGAGTAGAATCCGTGAGCTTCCGAATGGATCGGGCTCACGCGCTACCTCCATGGTATCATCTTGCGCGAGCATTTATGAGGATGTAAACATCCAAATAGAGCTGCGACATGATGCCTGAGCAGCATTGAATCAATACGCTCTATCCACCGCAAGGTGCAGGTAGCTGCATTCACTGGGGATGATGGAATTGGGTGAGGTGATGGGGAGGGGTGGAAGATTGAACTTACACAGCTTGGTCAGCCATGACGATTAGATGTGAGATTAGGGGGTATAGAAGCGAAGTAGAGATAAGTCTGGAGAAGAAAGGAAGATGAAGAAGAAGAGGAGGGGAAGAAGAAGTAGCCCAACCGGCTGACGGAGCAAGTCTTCCGTCATCTGGTGGGACAGACCGGCGGGGGTACCATGTACCTGTGACTTAGTGTTGTCTCCGGTGTACGGCTAAGTATTTGGTACAGGAGCAGAGTCGTCCGAAGTCAACCCACTCAGGCTCTATTCGGGTGTTGGAAATCATTACCCGCCTTTAATTCCCTCTGATCGACCTTTATCTTCATTTAAATTGATTGTTTGTGTTTCTTGCAGCTTTGACATGCATGCGCAGTATAGCGGGGCATGGAGGGGTAACCTGAACAATTCTACAACGTACAAGATAGTTAGATCATAGTACCACCAGTATGCTCTCTACTGATACGATCCGAGTATTGACTCGTAAATGATTAGACAGAAAGCAATGGAAGTTATAGAAGATCAACTGCCCGGATAAATCGAAACGGTCCTAATCAAAAGCTCTCCCACGCTTTCCACGTATCGGTGAACTGTTCTGGTAGAGCACGGAGAAACATCACTTGCCGATGTGCTCATAGCCGGATCCATTGGAGCTAAGCCACTTGGGGACTAGGGTGGGGGGTCTCATCCAAAAGCCGCCATGAGTCAGCATGACCTCAAAATTGTTTACGTCATCCAGTCTGCTGAGTCAGAAAAGCTTGGCCCCGGAAGTCAGGTGACTATGTGGTTGCCGCGGCCAGAGTCAGCGCATTCGAAGACGGCAGAAAAAGTCCTACACCATACGACACCCCATCGCTCATCAATCTTTCTTCAAGCTTAGTTCGTGGAGACGCATCTCTCTAATCCTTCAGGCATTTTACAGTGATCATCTCGCTTTCTGCAATCACTCATTCTTCGGGTGCCTCGCTCTGGGTCCTCCTCTCTCAAGCGTGACGTCTGGCGAATGACTGCGGCGTCAGTCAGGCCCTGAAGGTACGTTGCAGTTGCTTCAGTGCATCTAGCATTTCCGTCTCTCTCGTGTCGTTTCTACATTACTTTATCCGGATATCCAATTCATCATGTCTTTTCCACCTCCTCCAGGTGTCAAACAGACTCCCTCGTCACTTCCGGCCCGCCCACCTCCATCATCCAATGTCGCGCAACCTACGATCAACGGCCCTGGCGGTAGGCCTCGACCAACAGGCTACAGCGCGTTCACAGCATTCCAGCCGCGTGCCGTAGCCTCCAGTCAGGCGCATCGACCCGCTCACCCAGTTGCGCCCCCGTCAGTCTCTGCTCCTGGATACGCGACCCCTACTGCCACTGGCTATGGAACCCCCACTACCGGCTATGTGAACCCGTATCAACAAGCTCAAACATACGCGAGTGGGCCTTCTTACTATGCACAACCGCAATACACCGAAAATACATACGGCCCTGCCGTCCCGCACATTGCGAATCCCTTCGGGACCGCGCCTACCCAGACCAAGTCAGCATATCCACAAACTGGCAATGACCCCGCCTTGGATGCAGAGACTGCGGCTCAGATTGCGCAGTGGCAGAGCGCGTATGCTAAACCAATGGATGACTCAGCCAACAAGCGCCAAGGTAATTACCCAGGTTCAGGCGTGAACACAGGAGCTGGATCCCCAAGCGTCGGTGCCAGCACTCCTATCCCGCAGCCTGAATCACAAAAAACGGTCGTTCGATCCGGCGGTGGTGAAACATGGACCGACCCTACCCTCTTAGAATGGGACCCGGCGCATTTCCGTCTTTTTGTGGGTAACCTTGCAGGCGAAGTGACGGATGAGTCTCTGCTGAAGGCATTTTCACGCTACCCCACTGTTCAGAAAGCACGTGTGATCCGAGAGAAGCGGACGCAGAAAAGCAAAGGATTCGGCTTTATCAGCTTCAGCGGAAGCGAGGATTACTTCAAGGCGGGCCGAGAAATGCAAGGCAAGTACATTGGTTCGCACCCAGTGTTACTGCGCCGAGCCACCACCGAAGTTCGGCCAACGTCGAACCCCAAGCACGGAAAGAAACAGAAGGGCAAAGGTAACAAGGGAGGTCAAGGTCAAGGTTACGCTGGTGGTGCAGGATCAGCAGCAGCCACCAGTGGAAAGGTGAAGCAGGATGGCGTCAAGAAGCCAGCGAAGACCAAGGGTGGATTGAAGATTCTGGGCTAAGTCTGTATACTGATGGATGTGACTAGCAATTTATTTTAGGATATGAATACACATGGCAGCCTGTGCCACTGCGATTGTCTTTCGCCAGATGCTTACTTACACTTTCACCAAGACCAATACTATTTCTGATCTAGTGCTTTTCTCTCTGAGTGTAGTCACTGTAGGCTTGGAAATGGTGCTGGCGATTTGAATCACGTGACCTGGATTTACCTGACTCGGGAGTGTTGACTGCCAATCTACCCCGGTCCATGGACCATGAGCTCGTAGGTTGAACTGGCATCATACCCTGTTGACTATATATCAAATACTTATTTCCTGGTTCCAAGATGATCCTGATCTCAGATAAAGTTGGTGACGCCGTAGACGCCGTATCAGCCACACGCTAATCCCCAGCCCCTCCGAAAAGCACATGGCTGGGAAAGAAAAGCGAGCTTAGTTTAAAACCCCCAATTCACATTCCAGCCGATTCTAATTTTCTTCATTTCCACACATTCCTCAAATCTACTGAACGTTCTTCGAGAAGATTCATAGTTCCTCGAGAAACGAGCCAGCCCGACGAGCTGGTTGTATACTTCTTGTATACAAAACCAACCCAATTGCTGCCCACCTTTGCACAACCTACCCTCCAGCCTACTCATACCACCATACCAAACCATTACCTCTACCACGATCTACTGATCTCCATCCAACATGGTTAAGCGCAACATCACCATCGCGATCATCCTCATCGTCATCTTCATCCTCCTCGCGCTGGCTGGTTTTGCGATCTACGCGGTAAACAACCACATCTCGTTCTTCTCGAAGAAAAAAGAAGTTGATGCGGAGAGTGCGGACGGATGATGACCTTGGCTCTTGATCTCCATTGATCTCGAGGCGTGCTGCCTCTTCCCTTCAAAATACGCATATTCTATCTACGACTACATACACGCACCACGACCATGACAATTCTGCGACGCGATACCCTTTCTGTTGGCACCTGATGCTGCCATGACGAGCTGAAACCACGAGTCATGCCTTTTTTGTATAATCTTTGGCGATTGGGACAAGTATATATACTTTGCTTTTGATGTATCTCTCTTTCTTTTTCTTTTCCATGGGCGCGGGAGTTCGAGGGCTGTTTCTGTGTCTTCTTTTCTTGAATGTATTGACGAGGGCTTTATTCTGGTGAACACATGAACAGTACCTTACGAGAATATATTGACGTTGGTATCGTCAGTCTCCCGGGGGCCACGAGTCTCCGCCCAGGGCCCACGTTTTGCTGGACCAGTTAATGTAGTTCTGCTTCTGCCTATCTATCATTTTTTTGCGAGCATCGAGGTCGAAGCCATATTATGGTAGAAATATGCAAAGATAGGAATGCGGAAAGAGAATGTCAATATCCTCGATACTATGGTACTATGCATACTTCACAGCGCAAAATCGAAATGCACTGCCGCCAGGGTGATATCATACCAGAAGAGGCAGGAAAATACCCCAAAGAAACCTAAACATGCATGAAGTGCTAATAATGAGAAACAAAACGCCCCATGCAAGGTATCACACTAAAAAACATAACTCAGAAGCTCTTGTCCGCGAAGAGCTGTGGCGATATGCCAAGGTAGCGTGTTGTTCTGTACACTGCGTAGACCCTTGGCTCGAGCCAAACAACCCAAGTCTCGATACATACTCAAGGTATCCTTCAGCACGTTGTCGTGAGATACAGGTGGGCGTGGAGAGTAAATGAGATTGACAGAGAGTGCGAACACGCCGTCATTATCAGTAGCGCCTTTGCGACGGAGGAGATACCCGCTCGAGAGGGCGGGTCGGAATTCGGTGAGGTGGGGAGAACTGTTGAGTCGGTGGGATAGGATGGCTAGCCAGGAGTCGTCGGAGATATCAGTGATGACAGCTTCGGAATCTGTTTCGAGTGGCATCTCTGTTGGCGTGGGGGCACTGTAGGTCGGGCCGGCACTGCTCGGCGTGGCGGCAGTGCCGTATTGTTCGGGGGATGCAACACTGGTATTTGCATTGGGGGTCGAGACGGGGGTGGAAGAGGACAGTATGTTGAGCATAGCCATGGACACGGGTGGAATTGGCGGCTCTAGGATCAAGTCGGGAATAGTGTTGACAGCCAGGATGGTCAACTCCAAAGAGCCGGGCCTTGACTTATTGAGTTGGTCTGCTAGACTGGCCCATGCTGTAAATGCGTTAGTGATTTTCATTCGATGACGAGAATGTTGAGTTTCACCTTCAACCTCATCGGGTTCCATAGGGTCAGTGGTTGCCAGCTGAACTTTCCATCGCGCCTTGAACCGGTCCATGATGTGTTTTGTCGTAGCCCAGATTTCGGTTCTTACCTCGGACATCGGTCTGGCAGCACTCGTTTGACGATACCGCAGGCAGTAAGACATGGTTCTTTGTATGGAGCCTGTCGCATCAGACCATGCCACCGATACCCAGCGCTGATCAAGGCTCTTGGAGCAGGCAATATGAAGACCTCGCCCTTCCTGGAGCGGTGATGACATTTCAGGCGTAAGTCGGAAACTTATGGCTCTTGGGACGCGGTCGGCCAGGAGCATTGGCGGGGCACAGAGCAGAGGGCCCATGTCCTCATCATGAGGGCGACATCGACTGTAGACTTCCAGGGCCAGATTCATATAATCTGTCTGGGGAGGCATAGCCAAGGAGTCACTCGACATGACAAACTCTAGCGGAATTATTTGCAAAACAAGTTCGTTGACATGTCGAGCCTGTCGTCGTTCACAATCAGCGACCAATTGTTGAAACAGATGCCAGAAGGCACAACAAATGTCTGCGAGAGCCGAGGCGTGGGTGAAAGGGTTAATGATATAAACAACGCAATTGTCGGCAGTCGCCAGGGATCGAGAAAGTTCCGAGCCTTGAGAAATGTTAGCGCAGTGCATACTCATCGCGAGAGAAGACACATACCAAGCTCCTCACACGTTTTCTTCAGTACCCGCATCACAGATTCGTAACTGGATGTTTCAGACTTCCATGGCTTGAGCCCAGCTTCAAATGCCACGGCATTCTCTCCTCGAGTATGAGTTCCAAGATTGCAGCTTTGGTATAGAAGACCGAACCGATCTAGGAAGACATCTGCTGCCTTGGACGCAGCCGGTGGGTGCAAGCAATAAGCGGAAATATTCTTTGGTCCATGAGCAGGTTGAAGGCTAAATGTTTCCCAAAATGATACAGCCGGAGGAAGAGCATCGAGGTATTCTGCGCCTCGTCGCACACGTACGTGCGGCGTGGATAGCTTCGTGATAAAACTTTTTGGGGGAATTCTAGGTGGTGGCGGATGTTGCGGTGGTCGAGGTTGCAATTGACTCGATATAAACTCGTCTTGCAATGATGTGTATCTTTTGAGGTCCATTCTTGAAACTTCGCCTAGAAGGCTTGTATCATCGAGAGTCTGAAGGGACAGAAATTGGCTCTCAATATCAAACAGACCGATTGTCCCATCAAGTGGGTGCTTGAGGGACGATTGCGTGATTTGATCAACCAGAAGCTGGGCAATTTCCAGTTGACCTTCACGGCGAGCAAGTACTGGAAGCTGTTGAGGCGGAGATGCAGAGAAGTAACCAGTCAAAGTCCAATCTGAAAAATTGGCTAGGAAGTTGCCGAGAAAAGTAGAGTTTCTCGCTGTTTCTGTAGGACTCGCTTCCGTACCAGGCGCAGTTTTCTCCGGGGAAGCAACGGACAATATCTCAGAGTCTGAAGGCGCACGTTTACGTTTCAACGTGGGCATTGAGGGAACGGTTGCTGGGGTGGAAACGTGCTCTGAGGTGATGTCAATACTGTCATCACTGCTATCACTGGTCACGGAGGCCGATCGTTGGATACTTTCCGATTGTATGATAGACTGATCAACCTTGCTGCGTTCTTGCGCGGAGCCAGATACATTTTTGCCGACCCTCTCGCGAGGCGGAATGCCGATTATGGGTATGGCTGATGCCTGTCGAGTGTCCAAAGCGCCACCACTAGAGAACCAGAACTTGCCGGCTGCTCCATACTTCTGGTCCCAATCACCGAGTTTCTTTCGAAAGGTCACTGGGTTGTAATGACCCTGCTCCCGGTTATTTGTAGGGATTTCAGAAGATTCTGGCTCGGGCTTCGGAAACAATATCCTTTTCACTTCTACTGGGCTCAGAGGTGGGCTGATCGTCTGACTTTCCCGATCTGTAGGTGAGTGAATTGTTTCCTTCGGGATCTTGGGTTCATCGACATCTTGGGAAACCTCAACGTTTATCGGAGAGGCGGTCATCTCACGTGGTTCAGGTTGGGTTGTAATTACCGGTTGTTGTACAGGGGACTGATCTCCGTGAACCGCCATGGCATCGGCTTCTATATCAGGTGGAGGAGAAGGCTCGACAGTTTCACCTGCATCTTCTTGAGGGGGATCACAGCTCATTCCTTCAAAACCGGGGTCATCAAAAAAGCTGAAGTCTGCATCAGTTATGCCCTTCGATCCGAAATCTCGGTCATTCATTTCCCCAAAAAGATCTTCTTCATCGCTTGCATCATATCTGCCTGTGCCAACCCCGAGTCCGTTATCCTGGAAAGGTGAGGTATCGGACCCTGGAGCTTCCTCCGTTGGACTCCTTTGGGTTACATGGGGTAATCCAGGGTCGGATTCCTCGACAAAGGCTTCGGATGGGTTTGGATTGTTCAATCCAACTGCCACAGCCCCATCTGGAGGAGTGGGGTAAACAAGATTCGTATTCTGCAAATCGGGATATTGTGCTATTCGGGATAAACTCTCTATGTTTTCCAGGTTGTCGGTCTTGGACGGTGACGGCATGTCTTGGCCCTTTGGTTGAATGTCTTGAGTGGCAGAGGTATTCTGAGTAGTATGAGCAGTATGGTCTAGCTTGAGAGAGCTTGCCATCGTAAACCATTGCTCTGCAAAATCTAGGGGTTCGTCAAGAAGGGAGATCCGGGGCCCGGCAGAGAAATGGGACGAGGTAGCCCTTCTGAAGCAATATCGCGCTGGCCATAGCATGCGTTTCAGCGGCAATGTGGATTGATTATCGTCACTGTGTCTCCATGCTTCTCCGGCAAGCCTTGCGAAGAATGGCTCCCAAACCTCCACTTCAACCCAGGATTCATCCTCAATTGAGTCCACATGTAAACCAAAATTTCTCAACCATTGCGCAACGTCCATTTTCCACTGTGTTCGTTTTGAAGCCATGTTGACAGCGGCGGGGTGTCCTGGGGAGGATACACTTGGCGACTCAGTGTTGGCCGTGACAAGCCTAGCAATTGTGCCGTTCGGGCATAGCCAAATATCGATTCCAGGCTGCATGTCGAGTAAATGGGCAACGTTATCCCGGGAACTGCACAGTCGCATAATGCCCGTTTGGGATATAGTCTGGGTAGAAACAGTGATCGTCCCACCAACTGTGAGTTGGACATTGAGGGTGGTTAAACAAGAGTCGGACAGGATGCTGTCATTGTTGATGAAGGGGCTTTCGTATCCCGGCGTTGCTACGGCAGTAAAGAGAGTGCGCGACCCTAGAGGTAGGGCGGCATGACGTCGAATCAATTGAAGGCTAATTGCCCCGGTAACTGCCGATATAAAGGACGCATAAATCGCCGCTGAACTGTTATAACCATCTTGGCGTCGAGATGAAGACTGTCCCTGATTAGAGCGGGGCTGGCCAGCAGGTTGGCTACCTTGCTGATTCTGGTTGTCGGACGACAGGCCTTTTACCAAGTCTAGCGAAGATACACTTCCCGATGCAGAGACTATTACACTTGAATGAGCAAAATGATCCAAACCGATCATACGAGCTGGCCATGTGCATACCTTTCAAAATCGTTGTACCAACGACAATTTTGTTGTTGGATTCTGTGTCGCTCCCCTTTACATACAAAGGCTCTAGGCTCTTGAAGTCAGGAGTAGGAGAGAAAATCCAAAGTCCCAAGCGTCTTGGGCATGATGCTAGACAGTTGAGGTTTCTCAACCGAGCCTCTAAGTCTTTGAGGCGACTCAGATGCTTGAGAATGGTGTAGCCGTTAGCGGGGCCGTCTTGTGGATTGTTCGTGATCCCAGCATCTTCTGTATATATTCTCCAGTAGATGTTGGAGAACCCATCCTAATATGACGCGTCAGTATGGATGTGCATACACGTTATCAGTCACTACACTCACAACGAGATGTATGTTGGTATTTGCGCCCCCAGGGAAGTCCATATTTGAATGGTCGCGGACAGCCCCGGAAGCCTTTAAAGATACAAAAAATTTTGTAACTGACTCTTAAAGTCATTTCCAATCACAGATTGCATGGTCCGTGGCAAGGTGCGAAAGCGCATAGCAGAGATATCAACAAGCTGCGGATACATTAGCTGGTTGTTGCCATTCTGCGAACGAAGCGAGTGACGAGATATGTATTTTCTGGGATAGCACCGTCGCCCAAAATGAACTCGATGTACCGAAATGAAAGATTAATGATTCGACCACAAGTCTCATTGAATGTAGTCAACAGAAAGTTGAGATGCGTAATTCCGGGGGACGTTCGCCAGGGAGACTCGGGCCAATCACCCGCTATCGGCCGGCCATCACGTGATCGCTCTCAGAGCGGCTTTTTTATCGTAGTTTTTTTTTTTTTTTCGCAGGCTTGTTTTCGCCGACATCGATACGTCGCAAATAACCTGCGAATCAGCTTGAAATCACTGGTTTGGCCAAGTCAAAGCCATAATCAGCCACTATGAAGCTGTCCAACCCCTCCGAGGTCCCAGTGTATACCATCTCGGGTTCAGACAGTGCTCGGCCTCTACCCGAATGGCTTGCCAGGCGGCGAAAGCGCAGTTTGAAAAATGATCCTGAATATGCGAACCGTGTTGAATTACTACAAGACTTCGAGTTCGAAGAAGCAAGTCACTGCATTCGAGTCAGTGAGGATGGAGAATGGGTTATGAGCACAGGTCCGTATCATCGCTTCTCATATTGCCTGGAAAGCGCAAAGTCTTAACACAGTTGCTCGCAGGCACTTACAAACCTCAAATTCACACTCACTACCTTCCACAATTGTCCCTCTCATGGGCGCGACACACCAGTTCGCTCAACACCACGTTCATCCTACTGTCTTCTGATTACACCAAATCGCTCCACCTCCAATCTGATCGGTCTCTCGAGTTCCACACTCCCTCAGGATGCCACTACACCACCAGACTCCCCCGATATGGGCGTGATCTTGTCTACGACCGCCAGTCGACTGATGTGCTTATCCCCGCAGTCGGTGTGAACCAAGATGGCATGGGAGAGGTATACCGATTAAACTTGGAAGTAGGCCGGTACATGCGAAGTTACGAGGTAGATGTCGGAGGTGACGATTTCACATCCACTGGCGGGGGTACTCTCCAAGGTGGAATCAACACGGGCTCGGTCAACACAGGTGCTATTGCGGAGGAAAGTCACAACTTGTTGGCTTTCGGAACTTCTTTGGGCACCGTTGAGCTTTGGGATCCCAGAGCCAAGGGACGTGCAGGTGTGCTTCCTCCACCCGCACAAACCGGGTTCCACGATGAGCGCACAGAGATCACCGCTCTCGAATTCAACCGGTCTGGCATGAGTCTTGGAACCGGCTCGTCTAATGGTCTCATTCACCTCTACGACTTGCGTTCGCCTACCCCCTACCAAATAAAGGATCAGGGATACGGATTCCCTATCCACACGCTCAAGTGGCTTGAACCGTCAACCGCGACACAGGCTGCGACAATTGAACCTAAGTTGCTCTCTGCCGACAAGCGTATCATCAAGCTCTGGGATATCGAAGATCAAAAGCCTTGGACTTCTGTTGAGCCGGCTGTGGATATCAATTCTGTTGCCTGGTGCAAAGACAGTGGCATGCTTCTCACAGCCAATGAAGGCAGAGAGCAACACTCTTTCTTCATCCCTCAGCTCGGACCCGCACCCAAATGGTGCTCATTCTTGGACAACCTGGTAGAAGAGATGGCCGAGGATCCTAATGACCCCAACGCATTCAAGTCTGCTCAGTCTAATTCCGTTTGGCCCGGATTCACGCTTGTGCCTAGCGAGGAGGTCGCGAAATGGGACGAAAAGCTCATCAAGGCAGGCGGAAACCCTATTGATATGGCAGCCTACCTACAACAAGGAAAGATGGTACCCTACTCTAAGGGCTATCAGGTGGCAAATTTCGTTTACAATTCCATAACCTCATTGTTCCCCGACACGGAAAACCCAAGAGCGAAGAAGGTGGCCGAGATTATGAACAAGGAGCGGGAAAGCCGCATTCGCGGCAAGAAGAAGGTCGCCGTCAAGGTGAACAGGAGGCTGGCCGAGAGGATGCTGAATGCAGAGGAGAAGAGGGAGCGCAAGCACGCCAAGCGCTTATTGGAAGGCAAGGGCGACGAAGAAATGGTCGATGCAGATGCCTCCGAAGGCAAGGACGTGAATGCATTGGGCGGTGGCCGATTCGCCCAGCTATTCGAGGACCCAGACTTCGCTGTCGACGAAACCTCACGCGAGTTCCAACTGCTCAATCCCAGCACTGCACCCCAGGCTGCCACCTCAACAACAGCTTCTTCAAGGAAGGAGCGTGGCTTGACGGCAGTGGAACAGGAGGCCATCGACGATGTGCCCGGTTCAAGCTCCGATTCCGACTCCGACAGCGAGGCGGAGAGACCCGCGAAGCCCGCGCCTTCCAAAAAGATTTCTTCTGCAGACTACAAGCGGACGAAGCGGCCTCCGCCTCGTATGCAAGTATCTTCTTCGAATCAAGCCCACTCCACTCGAGACCGTTCCTTTGGCTCTCGTGCCCAGAATATGAAGTCAAAACAGAAGCCTGCACGACGACTCGGTGTTGTTGGTGAGCAAGAGATCAGCTTCAACCCGGCCGGGAAGCCGAAGCGTGCCGCCCCCGAAGTGCGCTACGATAAGACCGACACATCTTTCCGGGCAAAGGAGCGCCGCAGTGCTTCTAATAACACTTTCCGCAATATGTAATATGTCTTTGATCATTGGCCCTGTGTGCCATTCTCATGACACGATACTGCCGTGTCCAACCACCAAAAGTCTCTCGCCCATGGCATACGAACCATGCTCCTGGCATTCTTGTCTTCCACTAACCGGATGAACAGCCTTCTCATGGGCACTCTGTCCGCTTCTGGCCGGATCGCAGCTCAACTCAGTGGCCTGTCTCATGAGCTACGCTCTCTCTCCAGCCCTGAACGGAACCGTATCTTTTGGTCTACACTGCTCAAAATACCCATAGCCTGGAGGGGTATCAGGCTATTTGCCCCGCCCATGCTCTTCGAGTACTAAAATATCCAGAGGTGAAAGATTACATGAAAAAGGCAGAAGGGGGAATGGAGAAGACGAAGCTATTAGCTTTTGTAAAAATCAACATGTTGGAAATATCCCAGTTATGAATATGATAATATATCCCTTGTCAGTACTTTCCAAACCCATGAGAGAACCTACCTGGAAGCAGTTGAAGAGTAACTGTAGTCTGTAGGTAGTCTCTCGGCGACTGGAGGGGCAATAACTATGAAGTCGTTTGTCGTTGAGGACATCAAAGTACAGTCAGTCAGTCACACAGTGAGCACAGGGATTATCCACAATGATAATGCATTCTCACCTTTTTCAGTCCAACATCACGATTCTCAACCAGAAATATGCCTGATTTTATAGATTCGTGCCTGAAAGGCCGATGAAGTAATCGGGTGTAGACGCTAAACCCAAATAGGCTTTCGTGCAACGTCGACCCTGCCATCTAATCGCGCGAACCCTCCAGTGCATCATTTTCCCATAAATTCCTGGTCTGGGGTGTGGTGATTGTTTCCTGGTTTCTTTTTTTAGGGTGTCTGTTTGCCAGCTGCGTTTCAGCCACGCTCGTTTCTCAACAGACCAGCCGATTGATAGCACTGTCCAGCCCACCTCGACCAAGGATCCGGGGTGCCAACGACAGTTCCGCAGAACAAGCTAACCTGAGCTCGAGATTTGGTCTGCTTCCAATGTCCTGATCCTATTCGCATAGGACTCGACTACTGCGCTAGCTACAATCAGCCAACCGGACTCTCTTTTGTTAGGAGAGTTAGCTGAGCCTATCGTGGACGCCAAGCAGCTCAACCGTGGCTGCTAGAGCTATAGGTCAATGGCGGAGACTAAGCGGCAGGGTTCAGTCAAGGGCTCTGCGCAGAACAAACCTCACATCGCCGGCCCCGGAATGGCGACACCCTTGGTCCCCGTGGAGGCGGCTTTGAGCGGGGCGATCGGTGCCCGGTGAGTCTTATCTATCCACGGCGTTTGTATATGTACATTTCATCGCTGACATTCCCGTCTCCCTCTTATAGCGTGCGTATCACCACTGCGCAACCCACTGGCTCCGTCCTCGAAGGCACCCTCTTCACAGCATGCCCGATTACCAATCTCGTTGCCATCAACACGGCCCCCGCGCCCACCTCCGCAGACCCCAAGCAAGCGCAGAATGGCGATTATTATGTCATTCCAGTCTCGCGCATCCAGAACCTTCAGATCCTCGCGCTTGCACCGCCCAGCAACACCACCTCGTCCACGTTCACCGATGCCCAGCCTACAATCCAAGCTCTCGATACGCGTGCGCTCAAGGCCCGTGAAGCTAAGGCTATTGGTGAAGCGCTTGATCGCGAAGCGCGTCGTGGGAAGGGCGTTACGCCTCTGGCTCAGGACCTCTTTGATGCTTTCAGCCGTACCATGCCCGCGCGGTGGAATGGGCATAACATTATCGTCGCCGATGCTGTGACAATTGCTCCGCCCTATCGCGTTGATGATTGCCGTTCTATCGTGGAGGGTGATACAGCTGCTCTTACTCGAGTGCGCAAAGTGGTAAGTTGTCGAGCTGCTCCTACTCATTAAGCCGTTTACTAATGTCTTCAAACATAGCTTGAGATGGAGCGCAAGAAGATTGAGTTCCGCAATGCTAGTGCCACAATTGGCTCTACCAGCACCTTCCGCCGCCCTAGCGTTGACCAACGCAAAGGTGGATAAAGGTGCTAAAACAGCCCGGAACACAGGCACTCAATGGGATGGTGGTCTGGTATGGCATTAAAGCTGAGGATGGAGAGTGAAACTGAAAGCGGACTTGATGGGATACTGCACGGGTCATATGCGAGTTTGATTAGAGTGTGGTGTGCCTTGTCGGGGATCCGGATCGATCGACTTGCCATCAAGTTAGTCGGGTTCGCATTGTCGCCATCGAGTTGCCTTATTTCTTGTTTTTGACCATGCCTGTGCCCTCATGCTGAGACTAGTATGGCTAATGATAACCCAGCAATTGCTGCGATGACACTTTCAAAAGACAATGAATGATATTCACGTGAACTATCTAATCTAGGAACCGCCTCGATCATTCAAAGCATGAATCTAGGGTGGTCATGCTGAGTGAATAAACAAAAACACGCTTATAAGCAAAAAAACCAATTGGAAGCATTCCATAAAGCGCCATGGGATATCCGCGAGACGCCAGTCTAGCTCTCAGCGCCTGGAACCCTCCCGGGGACAACCTCACAAATCGTCCCCACAAACCCCTCTAACCCAGACATAGACACCGTCCCGGCAGAGCTAGCACCAGGCGCAGACGCCACTGTAGTCCCCGACTGAGACGACGCATAAGCTATGGAGACGCTCGGCATAATGAGGATCTGAGACCCAATCTCGACCCATTCAACAGACGAGACGAGCGCAAAGGTAATCTTGACATTCTCCTTGAGAGCTTCCGCGGAAGAAGCAGCTCCAACGACGGATGTAGATGGGCCGGACATGACTTTGCTGATATCCGTTGCCGATTGGCGGCGGCGACCAAGACCAGATGCTGCGTCCAAGGCGGTATGAATTGTACTAGTGCCGTCTGCTTTTTCCTTAGAAGGATTCTGAACATCGGCATCGAAGCTGAAGAGTTCAGGCTCCGTGGGAGAAGGCGGTTGGGGAGACTGCTCTGCGTCTTCGCTACCCGTTAGCGCCATGCAGACGACACGGACTGTAGTTCGGATGTTGGCGATGTAGGCTATGGCGTTGCCGCCAAGTAAGAGTGGAGGGGAATTTGGCGCTGAAAACTCGGTAGAGCGGAAGGTGGCGATGAAACCGGTGTGGAATGGTAGCGTTAATAATGAGGTGTTGTTATCTAACCTCGGGAGTGGGGTGTGGAAGTTTGCGAGGACCATGCCTTTACGGATTCGGCCCAGACGAGGTTGACGGCCATCTTCGGAGACACCGACGGGCTCGATTCCGATTGTTCCCACTTGGTCTTCCACAAGGCGGCGGACGGATAGCCGGAGGTCCCTTACGCTGACAACGCGGATACGCTGCCATCTTGCCTTTGAGTCCTTGCCGGACAGAAAGCTTTGCGGGAAGGATGCCGGGAGATCGCCCGAGGAACCGGGTCCACTGCGGAGCGGTGAGCCCCCGGTTAGTTGGACCTCGTTTACTTGGTCACTTGGGGTATCCACCAGGATGGGACCTATGACCAGCTCGTCGCCAATGGAGATATTGCCGCGACGAACCAGACCGCAGAGGACCATGCCGCGGTTTTCTTGGGCTCCTTTCTCCGAATCCATTGAATAGACTTTGGAGGGTGGGATGGCGAACACTTCATCGACATCGAAGATGTTGGCTGAGATCTGGACAGGTGCTGGTAATTCCTTGGGGATGTGTAGAGTTCTTTGAGAGGGTCGTGCAGGAATGGGAAGATAACGAAGGAAGGCATGAAGTTTCCCAATGCCAGAACCATCCACAGCACTGGTGAGCATGATGGGAACGGTGTGTGCCCATTTCCCTTCAGCCGCAGCGACCACTTTCTGTACTGAAGTGCTATCAACCGCGCTGATTTGCTGAAGGTCAAGTGGCTTGTCGCCCGCAGGCGATGCAGGGAGCATCGCGGGCTGTCGCCCAGCTGCTTTGAGGGCAGATAGAACCCTTGCCAGGTTATCCCGTAGTCCGCTTCGAGACGCAAGATCCAATTTGGTAATGATGATTAACACAGGGATCTTCAATTTTAGACAGAGCTCCAGGTATGACAGACATGCATCGATTTCTGATTGTTCAGATTTTGCCTGCTCACCATCAGGCGTATCGATGCCGCAATTAGATGGAATGCAAAGCATCACATAGTGAGGAGCCCAGCTGACAAGACCTCGAAGGGTAGATTTCAAGTATCGGACTGATCCAGGTAGATCCGAGACAAAAGCCAAACGACCGCCTTTGGAGGCGGCATGGATATCATCCCAGGAGGCAACATTACCGGAGGCATAGTTGACGACTGTGGCAGGTAGCTCATGCGTGTACCCGATCAATTCCTGGGCAACCGAGCTGGTGACACCGGATGATATTTCGTGTCGATGTTTGAGCAGACTCAGCCTGCCTTTCCCTCTCCCATTGTCAAGTGTAGATGAAGTCAATGTACCCAGAAGGGAAGACTTTCCTGCGGTGCTGGGGCCCGCAAGAGAAATGCGAATTTGCTCTGTTTGAGAGTAGTCCTCATCCGAAACCGACAGTTTGCCAGATTCGAGTACTGTAGTGGTTTCTGGATCATTCTTGGACTTGATGCGAGAGATACTGTAGAAGTCCAGGTCAGGGCTCACTAGGGCCTCAGCGACCCAAAGACTTTCCGTTCTGCTCTCGGTTGTGTCGGCTGATACGGAAGATAAGTCTTCAGTCCATTCGCACTTCCCAACCACGACTCGACGAAGGATCCCCACTTTACATCCTAGACTGGCTGCCATGGCCTGTAAAGTTGCTAGACTCTCATCCAACTCATCCTGCGTGAGACCTACGAAAACACCGTCATCGGCAACACCAATCTCGTACAGAGCGCCCTGACTCTCCTCAAGACCAGGAAGCAGGCGGGCGGGTTTAGCAGGCACCCCCAGCTCCAACGCTGCCTCCGGGAGAACAGGTACCACAAGGTTGGAAGTGGTGGAGGAATGAAAGGGCGAGGATTGCTGCAACCGCCACAGTAGCTGAGTGGTCAACCCCTGTAGACGTTGATGGCGGCTCTGGCTCGACTTGGCTTGCATGGGTCTTGGCATTGCTTCTGAGCCTGGGTCTGCAGGCCCAGACATTGTTGCCAATGCATGGTGATGGTAAGAGCCCGCTACTACATTCCCGGTTGACATGGAGATATAGGGACGCCTTGGCCGAAGAAGAAGGTGTAATTTGTACTCCGTGGGACCTTCTTGGGGCTCTGGCTCCAATTTTGATATTCCATAGTTGGATAGCAAGTCAGGATCAGCACGTAGTAGACTTGTGCTAGAGCGTGTGCGGACAGCCAAGCCGCGGCCTGATGGATTGATTTGGGGAGTCGAGGATCCAGAAGTCGACCACGGGGACGATACCCGGGGTGGGTCTGGATCATAGGTGAAGATGGATGCCATTCTTTGGCTCCGTTACGATTCAGACTGGCAACAAAGATATTGGTAATAAACACAGATATGGAGATAGATAAAGCAATTCTAGAAAGATGCGAGAAACGTAAGGCATTCTTGCAATAGAATTGAATGATCTGTGTTGGAGTGCAGTCGACAACTGACTCACAAAATGGGGGGAATACCGGACCGAAGCTCACGTGACTCCATCTACCCGCTCTATTATGCGCCAAGAAAACGTCCAACTAGAATCTCGATCTAGCTTCTATAGACATGACGAATCCTTTTTCCCTCTGAAAACCTCTTGCGCCCAAAATACAAATGCGAAAGGAAACCATCAAACCAGTTCCAATAAACCAAACGCCTTAGCTTTAACCCCCATGGGAAGGCTCAAGATTGTGCGTATCCATATCGCGTCTACTCAGCAGACGATTCCCTGCCTGGGCTTTTACATTTGCCTTGCGCAACATGGATATTGCGTGCTGTCGTGCGTGTGAATACTGCACCGCACACTGGGCATTCGGCCTTGGCCACCACTCCTGACTTTTCACGCTGGTGTCGGAGAAGATTGCTGAATGTCGAGAACTCGCGACCATTGCATCCATGATCCCAGCATTGTGGTCGCGGGCGTGAACTCAGTACGCGGACTGGTTGATCAGAGTCTGTGGGGGCAGCGGATTCCGGTGAAGAGTATGTTGGCTCGGGGGCAACCATTGATGGTGGTTGAGGGCTTATGGCGGTAGGGTGAGGTCTAGTGTTCGATAGGTCAGTATGCTACATGCTTCGACTTCAACAACTTAACTCACTGGATAGTTGACGTATCAGGATAGTAGTATGCAGGCTGGTTCATCATATATGGAGGAGGGCTATCTCCAATGTTAGCAATCAGGTTATAGGATCTTTTACACCCTGGATGGTCCATTCGACATACGAGGTCATGAGAGGCTGCTCGGGCAGAGGAGGGGTTTCTGAGGCGGATTGAGAGTGAAATGAACGGGGGATGGGTGGACTGAATCAGATCTGTCAGCCTTTGTTCTTCCTCTTAAGGAGCCAGGTGATCGGCATACCTTCGAGGTTGACTGTGACGGGGGACATTGCCAGGTGCTGAGAGATATGACCCTGGTAATTGGGGTTCTTGGTGTTGGTATCCATGTATTACGCCCGACTGACTGGGATAGCCCATTGGATAGGTAGTTGAAGGGTATGACGGTTGTGATGGGAACGGCGGGCTGATGTGTGCTGGTGGCGATTGCATAGGCTGATAAGGCCGGTTTGCCCAGGCGTATTCTGAAAGGGTTAGTAAACAGTTTTCCTACCACGATTGAGCGGACTTCGTACGGTGAGAACTTTGCTGCATTGGGCCAGCGAAATAGCTGTCTGATACTGCTGACATGGGGTATGGTGAGATGCCAAGACCGCTGTTGAGGGGATGCCATAGTCAGCACAGAACTCCGGTCGTTCATCTGGAGAGTAACGGCTGAGCTTGACTAACCGGGAATCTTCGGGTACTGTCGGTTGTCTGATGGGCGCTATATCCTCAATTGATGACTGGGCGGTCGAACCTGTAAGTGGAAAGTTCGAGCTTAGAGGAGCGTGAGGCTGATTTGGGGTGGTATCCAGTGCTGTCGTTGAATGATGTGCAGGGTATGCTAGTCTCGACTCCTGTCTTGACTGCGAACCGCCTCGCACAGCAGAGATTGGGGTCTGAATAGGCCAGTGAGAGCCTGTTCCAGGAATGATGTTTTGTGCAAACTCTGGCGTGTCCACCGGCTCTAGTTGTGACAGGAGCCCAACGTTCGATTGCGCGTCTGAAACCGGCAAATTTGATTGATCCCTAGGAGAAAACGGTCCCTGTGAGCCAGACCATCCAGGGAACATCAGGAACCATACAGGCTAATAACCTGTAAGGCGGAAAGCACTGTGGTAAGGGGGGTTATGAGGGGCCAGGATTAAGAATCGAGGGAAGTGTGGCACTCGTAATAGGAAGTCAGCATACAGTTTGATGTCCCGAGTCTCCGGCTATATGGCAAGTCAAAAGCTTTTTTTTCCTGAGGATTCCAATTGGGGCATCGGGCGCAATGAAGTATTTAAAGAGCTCATAACTATCCAGCGATGGGCGTTTCCTTAGTGGCCCCCGCAATCATTTTATAATTCGAGATCCTGGTTGGGTAGCCTTGCTGGTCAGCAAGTTCAAAACCAACACCAACTTCTAGATTCTGCGTAAGCCACTGGCTTGCATTGATCAATATGGGGTCTGCTGCTGTAATGTACTGCTGCCCCATTACCCGTCTGTTCACCGTCTAAATAGCATCGAAAAGAAGCTATCATTGGCCAGGTATATGACTATTCAAAAGCTTAAAGAGGAAAGGAAAAACAAGAAAATAAATATCCAAGATCTTCGAAAAATGAGTGGGCCGATGACAACTATCACGAGCCAGAGTCGGGACTTTTGACCCCCACAAAGTGACGGGTAAAGAGAAGGATATGCGGGACTAATTGACTAGACATTGATTGCGACGGGGCCACAGACTGGACAGTAATGATTCCCTAAGGGGGAAACGGATCTCCTGGCCTGGGCATTTGATTCTAGCCCCATTATAGTACGGGAGTAAATGGGGGCGGATTGGGGGCCATGACGCTCCCGAGGTCACCATAAGTTCAAGTGGCTGACCAAACTTGGAAAAGATTTGAGATTCACTTGCTAAAACTAGAAAGAGAAGAAGAAAGAAAAACAAACCCGCCAAAACGTGAAAACGCAAAATAAGAATCAGTTTCGATACTCGAACGAGGTTCCCGCCATCCCCCGGTCTGATGCTTGTCCTCCCCCTTATGAGTCTTGGCCCCCACAAATGGCCGCTGGAAGAGAATAAAAAGGAGGAATTGGTGCGTGCATTTAGAATTCAATCTGACAACACTATCGTAGTGGGGAACTCTGTACTTCAAAATTGTAAGTTTTTCTCTCTTAAAACGGTCGACAAGTACCGAGGTTTCAATGTTGATATTCGGGAGCCTCACACATCCTGGACAATACTACAGATTTAGCCCCAAATAAACCCAGCCTAGTGTGGCTCAATAGGACTCGGCTCTCGGCTGTTTGTTCTAACTCTAAAATAATTCACCGTGCTGGTAACATCATATACAGTTAGCTCTAGGCGCATACCCATGACCAGAATATGGAGGCTTGCGTAGGCAGGCGTTTATTGAAATGGCAAAGCCCTAAAAAATGGCGGAGCTTGTCACAGTGTCACGGAGAACAGAGCCAGAAAAGTTTTCATTTGCGAGGATTTCTTATGATGTTGTCTACGATGGATAATTCTTTAGCGCCGTGGCAATTTAGGGCAATCCCCGAACCAATGTCCACAATAATTCGGGGACTAGGGCACTTGTCAGGACTCCCGATCGCCCTTGGGGGCCAGGCACGAGTAGATTGACTCTCTCCACACGGGATCCGGAGCTACATATCGCATTTGCTCGAAAACACCGTGTGTTGCTTCGACATTGAAGATCGCGATAAATGCACGCGACGAGGTATCACACCACAAGTTGGGTTTCGGCATGTACGGCATGGTATCGGCGATCATCTTATGCTTCATAACCGAGGAAGAATGCATTCACACCTAACATTGAATAACTAAACTCCGAGCCCACGATGCTCGTTCCATTGGGCTTCGGTCCGGACCAACATAGTTTCAATGGCCAAATAGACCCAAACTTTCCTGTTCAAGCCTGTAGAATGCCGACCTGTCTGCATCAAGCCTGACTCGTTTACTGCACGATTAGGGCCTGGCAGCCTCGTGACTCTCGGACCTAGGGAGTCGTGCACAAGTCACTCAATGCTTCAATTCTGAGAGATCGACGTATGATGGCTGTGTGCACTGTGGCTTCGAAATGACCTCATCTGACGGTCAGCCCTGCCCTTAACTTTAGGCCATCGTTCCAGAACAATTCGCAAAGTCTACCAGGAAAGCTTCGATCGATCTACCGGTAAAGGAAATTATGTTTGAACTCAATACTCCGTAGACGCCAAAGCCAATGCCCCAATCCAGCATGTGGATCCTCCTGTAAGAAGTAGATAAATGACGACAGACGAAGTGCCAAGCCCCCGATAAGTGTTTTGAAGACTCTGAGCCGGGGAGCCCTATCTTTCATGCTGGCTTAATTGGCTCTCTGGGGGACCACCTCAACCTGTCAGGTATCTCTGCCGGCTGGGGGAGCCTGGGACCAGGGAGTTTCCTATCTTGGCTGCCGCCGCTTTTAGTGAGGGCGCTCAGAGTCAGACTCCACTGTGTAAATCTCAGTCCGGGCGTCCGGACTCAAGATCCGTGACCCCACAATACAATTCATATTGGGAAGTACCTTTTGATAGCCCTAACCATGCCTCTTTAAAAAGTGCTTTTATCTGATTATTCACTGCCCGGCCTTCGATCAATTAGGTATTAGATTGAAATGACGCAAAGGGACTGCGTTACAGCGTTATAGGAGAATTGTTGATTGTTTATCGACGTTGTCCGCCCGTCGTAGGTAAAAGCTGAGATATAAATTGGCAAGGAACTATTTGTGCAACATATCCGCCAATAAGTCGTACCTACCTCCTATTCTAGAAACTCGAAGCTTTATGTCATCAAGAAAGCCTTTCTGGAAGAACCACTGGGGAAGCTTTGAGCTATCATATATCGTAATGACAGAGTGATGCCCTCCAATATAGCAAACTTGATACCCGTTGACATGCATAATTCGGATGTCTCTGTGTGCAGACTGAACCTTTTTGCTACCTAGTACTACCTAGTTTGCCATTTTCTTTGTTAATACAGGCTATATATACAGCCTGCTTTCCATAGTTTTATGATCAGTTTCTTCTTCCTGATTTTCCCCAGGCCAGTAGTCTCGTAGCCTCTCAACAGGTTATGAGCCTGGACGTCGCTCGCCCGGACGCCGCTCTTACTGCGGAAGGGGGTCACACGGAGTTAGGAAATAATATTTTCTTTGTCCTGAGCTTCGTTCCCCGGGCTGAATTTTATCTTGTTGGAATTCAGCGTTGCTGCCTGTCGACGGTCGATTGTAGGTCCAGGCCTATAAGCCCTGTGATGGATACCTACAATCGACCGTCGACAAGCAGCAATACTGAGTTCAAACAAGATACAATCCAGCTTGAGAAACGGAGCTCTGGACACAGAACACAGATAATAGCATCTCCCGATTCCGTGGGAGCCTCTTCCACAGTAAGAGCAATGCCCGTTGGCGCTCTTCTCTGGTCTATGCGCTGGCCACCTCCTGACTACAGATCTGTACGGACAGCGACAACGCGGTTGCCATTCTCAAGGAAGGTGTTTACAACAAGGACACCAGGTGGCTTGTGTTAAATCTGGGGGGTTGTGTTGACATACATGGGATGTCTTTGGGTGCAGTGGAATCTTTTGTGTATTTGTGTGCACACTGAGCCTTTATGGTAGTATTAGGTTGTCATTTTATTTGTTGATACTCCAAAGGATGACCTTGTCAGAGTGGTGAAGCAACTGGCGAGTCGAAAGAAACTGGTGAACCGGGCCTGGCAGCACATATCTTGTTGCTGCTTCTACTTCCATAGGCGATCGGGTTCTGGTATTAATTCCATTTATTTGCTGCTAACATTATAGAGAGACGTACACATATTGCGGAGAGACTTTCCACATCAACAGTAACCAGCGTAGGTTGGAAAATGTTCAGTTCTCATAGAAATCCATTGGAGTGCCGAGTGTTTGCATGGCATATTGGGTTGCCAGTTGGGCATCTCCCCCTTGATAAGGAAAGTACGATGTTACCTGCCTCGGGATTGGTATGGTGGATTGGAAGCTGGCGTCTACCGGAGCGTAGTGGTCTATAGGAACAGTGCGCCCAGCGGAAAGGAGGCTCCCTTGAGTACAAAGGAAATCTTCTGACGAATCCGGAGTCAATGCAGGTACGGCTTGACCGGCAGGCGTGATCTCTTGGGTAAAGTGGTCAGGTATATCGAAGGCTGCGTACGCGATTGGAGAGACGTCCTGTACAACATCTGGTGCAGGCTTGCCATATGGTGAAGAGTTTCGGCGCTTGAATTCCACCTTCGGATTGTGGGCGTGTGAAGAGCCGCTTGTATCGGGTTGTTGGGTTGTGATACTAGCAGCGTTGTATTCATCTGGAAGGTTGATTCGCGAGATCACAACCTGGGCATTCATGTCTGCGGTTCATCAGCATGGTGTCCGCGCATGCGTTTTAGATACATACCTATTTCTCTATCTAATAGCATTTCTTCCTTCTCTCTAATATTGTACATTTCATCGAGAAGCTCTAAACGCGTAGCTGGGAGGATCTGCCGTCGGATGGTCTGATCTGCGTGTCGTAGTCGGCGCGCCGTGACTCCATGGCTGGTGCGCAAATGACAGAGAATGTGAACTAAAAGTTGGATGCGTTCTATTCCAAGGAAAAAGGACCAAGCAATTAGCCCACCAGCAGTATCGATACTGAATTGGATCCTTACCAGCTTTGGGGAGATGGTCGGGCTCTCGGTGGCTCACCCCCTTCGGCCACCATGGCGGCTTGGTCTCATCGGGGTCCAATTGTTGAGTTATCCCTGCCAGAGTTTTTCTTCCGTTATAGGGAAAATTGACTTGCTTCCGGGGTTCAACCAATTTTATGTAGACCTTCGAGATGATGCGGCAGTTTGTTTGTTGTAGATTGTGGAAGACCTTCGCATAGTACTGGCGCAGAAGAGCACTGTTACCAAGGGGTATTATAGCAATGCGAGAACTATGATCTGCCTCTCCATCCAATGCTCTGACCTCATGTTTCAAGGCTTCCGTTTTACTATCAGATCGATGAAATAGGTCCGCGGACCACGGCAGTGGCGTTAGAGTAGATGCCGCAAATGGGGGCTCCCAGGGCTGCTGAGCCGTTTGTGGTCCCGTGCACTGAGTGGCTCTGTCTTCATTGGGGAGAGAAGGGGGACTCTGTGCTAACAGCTTCACTTCTGATCTTTGTGCATCTAGCCCAATGGTCGTTAGCCATCTTGTCGAAGGGAAGTGGGGAGGGAGTAATTTGATATCGAACATACACAGCACAGCCGCTTGGCTGCGTTTGGATCGTGCAACCGCCTGCAAAAATTCCTCCATGACCCCAGAGGACAATATTCTCTCTCGGCTACTGGATATGGAAGGGGATGCCTCAAAGTGCAAGTTACCCGCGTCGTCAATGGAGATGAGGGCATAATGTGAGCACAACCTCTTATATCGAGCTTGTTGGGATGTTGCTACCCGTGGTCCCTTGATTAGCGAAAGTTTCCATTATTCAGAATTCAATGCAACATAGAATATCCTCAGAGTGATTGCTTGTCAAGGTGTCGCGAGCGTTGAGTTTGTCTGACGAATCCTCTGGCCGCAGTCCCACTGTCAACCAAGGAAAAAATGATAGAAGAGGGGCTTACTTTGAACAATTGTCACCTCTAGGTCTTCCATACTGGAGGACATATGGATAGTTTCTTGGACAAACGAGACTTTAAATGGTCAAATTCCGCGGAAGGAGCTTCCTGGGACGCAAGGATTCCTGTAGAAAAGTTAGTACCTTCTGGCTTCTCCTCTATCTATCCACCAATCCTACCAGCCGAAGCTCTGGTAGGATTCTTTAGTGTGCTAACAACCCGTGAACGCAAATACGAGTGCAGTTAGTGCAGCACCATCGTACATTGCATGAGCCTAGAAATTGGTCTTGGACATGCACGCGCGATACTGTACCGCAGAAAGTGTGTTAAGTTGGAAACAGTCATTTTCTTGATCACAAAGGACGTTGTGTAGTTCCCTCGGTGCCGAACAAGATGAGGTATGCATCTGTCAAACTGGCTCCACTCTCAAATGTTGGGTTCCGATCGCCGAACCATCCCCGTGTGCGGAGCCGTGGTACTGTGGTACATACCTGACAACCTAATGTCTAGGCTGCAGCATAACTATGCGATGTATCCATCATTATAGCGTGGGTGGCCATTCCCGAACCTCGATGCGTCTATGCAGTTGAATCTTGAACCTGACCAGCGGGACGATCTCGAACAGTTTGGAACAGTTCCATTAGTTGATCTGCAGTTAGCATGAAACGAGGTAGTCCGGTTCGTATCGCGAATGCTATCCCGCCGTAGGTGGGGCCCGGATTTATCAAGCTGTGCCATTTCGTCGTCCTCACAAGCTGACACTGTTCAACCCCACATTTCGTGTATCTGTCAACGATGAGTCTCAAAATACCGGGATGGCCCGGAGGGGACGATTCAAACATTCGGCATTTTACTTGGTCAAGTTGCGGCAGAAAGTAGTTCCGATCGATTGCCCTGCAGCCCTGCAGCCCTGTGACGATCAGCACGGACATCCCCTTGACGCTTACCCTGATGGAGTGATTGCTATGTCGGCATGGGTAATACGATCTGCGCATTAACCAATCCGCCGGGGAAGAATTTTAAGCGCGGTCTGACCTTCCCATTTGTTTGGGACATAGTTCTGGGGCTTGAGTTGTATTTGGGTATGGGGTATGATAGACAGGGGTTCTCAGATTATCGAAGCCTGAGTCTACAACCCTTTTAGGATTGGTTCAGAATAAACCAGGCATGAATTAGGGGAAATAAATGATGACCTTTAACTATTATCATGGCAATTACAAGAAATAAGCGTAAAGTCCGGAACTAGAAATGGGATGCTTGCTTCTCTGGCGAGCCCTCCAGGATATACCATATTTTTGCTTTTCGCTAGCAGGGTTACTACCTTATCACAGACTCTCAGAAGGCAAAGTACAATCTGCAAACGGCTCATCTACCTTGAAATGATCCGAGTTAATGTTCGGCGTAGAGGCGCTCCTCTTCCGATGAGAGTCGTGGGACTGGGCGAAATAGGTGTTATTGACTTGGCTGCTTGGCCCGGGGATGGAATGACAAATTCTACTGGCCAAGTAGAGAGACACATACACGGGGGATAAACCCTCTTCCTTGCTTCCAATTATCTGGCAGTTGACCCAGACAGCGTTGGACCACTTTCCTGTTACACGATATTGATTATTGACTGGCTGCTTCTCGGCCGATATGCCAGAGTCTCGACTCACTGTGCAGAAACCTCAGCTATAGATGCTCAAATGGTCCGATTTCTCCATGTTACCAGATAATACTTCCGTCAGACCGATTGGTTCTGATGAAAGTTGCTGCATTGGCAAGACTTCTGGTGTAAAGAGGTAGTTTTCCCGACATAGAGCGGACGACGGTCCCGTAACGGAATTCGGACTGTGCAAGGCGTCTGTCTATAGGTATTACTTCAGCACTGTTGCTGATAGTTGTAGACCATATGTCACGGCTTCCTGAACAACGTGGACGGGGATAAAGCTTCGAATTTTCGCGCTGGCTGAAGACGCTGGCAAGGTGATCGTATGTAGGGGATATACTGGCTTGCTTGGCACGCGATTGCTCTTGATACTCGACAGCGCTACTTTGACTTGCTCGCCATAGATACGGGGATTCGGGAAAGGGTGGACTGATCTGGAAACTCGAGGATCATGGCCATCCCCCACTTCTTTGCTTGCGCAGCCAAGACAGGACACAGGCTGCGACCACGCAGGTGACAAGGAGCACACCGAGGACCGCCTGAAGCTATGGTTTGGTTTGATATTTCTGCCCGCGACACCACAGGTAGGCAGTGGGTAAACATTTGAAATGCATGTGCGGGTGCAGTTGGAAGGAGATTGGCTACGCGTTGGGATCCTAGCCTCCTGGCGGAAAGCCTGAGGTAGTGGGAGCCTGTATTCACAGATTCTGCAGGCTCTTGCGGCAATAGAACTTTAGACACCGTCCATGTCGGAGATAGCATCGACCATGTCGGCGGTGGCTTGTATCATGCTGCCACAGACATGGTCAGATGAGCAGGATCAGTCGCAGAACAGTCTATGTGTCAAACTGCTATATCCCTTGGATGGTAGAGACCATCTTCAAATGACAGAGTTTTGGTTGAACGGTAGTTGAAACCATCGTTGACCGCAGGTGCACTTGCGGCGGTGTCAGCACTTGGAGCCGACAAACATTGACCTAGTTAAGGCATAGTGGCGGTCGGTTAAAGTCCCAAGGTTGATGTCCGCATGCCCAGCGAGGCGGTCACCGGCGAAACGCTCGGCAACAAGTCCTCGCCCATGGTGATAGAAGAGAGAATGAAGAACCCAAGAGGCGGATGTCGCTTAGGACATATTGACCCTATGAGTCATATTTTGACATGCTTAACTCATGTTGCATTGACAGCTTACAGCTGTCTCCATGATTGCTTTATCTTCAAAAATGCCAGTCAACTTCCAGCTGCCCTTGTGCATGGCTCCACGGCCCGCTAAGAATGGTAATACTCAACATTACCTCAAGAGACCATTCTTGTTGACCGGTCTTCCGCGGTTTTATCCCGTTAGAAACATATGCGGGCTATTAGACCATGTATGTGCTTGTCAGTCTTGATAGGTCAGTAGACAAAGTGATTATTATAGCGCAGTATTACCTATCCGAGGCCCAGACAAAGATAGGCATGTGGTATCACTCAATCGTTTCCGAGGAACCAGCATATCCCTTTTAGGTATGCATCGGTTCATGATGTACAATTGCCTCTTATGTGCTTTTTTATACTTTTCCATTACCCCACATACGAGTAGGAGATAGCCTTTCTGCACGCTAGAACTGACTCGGTGGTCTACCGGACTGCTGGGATTGACGTGTCACTTGGCGGAGCTACTTTCTTACGAACAACCCCCTTCCTCTCTCGGTATTTTCTCGGATCCGAAGATGAGACTTCGTCGGTCGTTTGAGCCCTACTCCGGCCCCACTAGGACGCATGCAATGCTTGAGTGGTATGTGTACCCTAATCCACATGGTGATCTACTGGAGGGCAATTTGACCGGCGAATAGGAAGACAGATCGAAGAATGAGCCAATACGAGCCTTTAAAATTCACTACTTCATCTCTTTACAGGAGGCGCACTTGGACTTCGGAGTATTCAATAAGGGGCGACAGCGTATCGTTTGCAATGAACCACTCCAGACAAAATCAGTCAACCCTTTATCTTATGGAAGTGACCTGGTCTAACGCCGAGGTAGGCATGAGTCATGAGCATTCGCTCTTCCTGTCCTGTCCCCTGGCCCGAACACCTGTCGCCCGTAGGCTATGCATAGGGTTTACAAAGGCTAAATAAGTAGGAGATTGTTCCATAACTAGGCTGTTATTTAGGGGGTCAACTATATTGAGGGGATCTATATTTGAACAGAAACTTGGGAGAGGTAGCGAGGGGGAAGGAGGCAGATTGGAGGCTGGATCCTGGTGGCCTGAGGTGTAAGTGCTGTCATTGATGCAGAGATCTCATTGACACTGCGATCCTGGAACAAGAAACACTGCACGACGCATTTTTTTGGCACCACCGAGCCACACGCCCATCCCTTTGTTCTAAGACCGGTCGATGAACATAATCCATCTCATCGAAGTCGACTGGTCCAGTCAAGACTGGTGGGAAGATTGAAACGACGGGGCTAGGCAAATGAACTTCTGAGATAAAGGATGTCCGGCTCAAGGGTGTCGATACAGTTGAAGCGTTCACATGAACTCGTAAAGTCGATACTGTCGACCAGGAGGTGTTCCTGTCAAGTGGATGATTCTCCACACCGTCGAGCCTGGCTCGTTCCTGGGAGGCATATCGCTCGAGCTCCATAATGTCTAAACTGAAAGTGCCAACCGAAACCGACGAGCATGCTCTTTTCCGATAGAAACCCCACCTATATCTAAGTCGCAATATCTACCAAACGTCAGATATGAGCCTTGATAAAACATCGGTGAGGTATCTACTACTTACTTTCCATATAGTGTGGCGTT
Source organism: Penicillium bovifimosum (assembly GCF_028826915.1). NCBI lineage: Eukaryota > Fungi > Ascomycota > Eurotiomycetes > Eurotiales > Aspergillaceae > Penicillium > Penicillium bovifimosum. The sequence goes on along the minus strand of NW_026622714.1, from coordinate 1,382,834 downwards.
TTTTCCGGCGCGACGAAGGATTCACCTCCGTTGAGGCCTGACCTAAGAAGATTGATAACCGTTGCTTCATTAATGCGGTTGTGGCTATTGGGGGAATTATTCTGAAACAGTGCGCACAAAGTAATTGGGATTGATTTATAGTCCGAATTCTCTTACGGCAGTGTAAACAAGTCCGCTTGCATACTGGGATTATAGTTGATGATGTTCCCAAGGATCGGCATCATGATTCATGAAGTTCCATCCCGCTAATGAATGCTACGTTGTCGAGAGCTTAGGATATCACTCTTGCCACGGCCATACTGTACCTATAGAGTTCTAACCATACTAGCTTGCAGAAGGTCCCCGGTCCCAGAAAATAAGTGAGTCAGTGACGGCGCAAGTACAGATGCCAGCAACTGGCGAATCCGAGATAGGAGCCAATCAACTATGCTCAGGGCGAAGCCGGTATGACGGGTGCGGCAGGGCATACGTGTAAGCTTGCATTGGGTTTTTGAGGAATGCACGCACCCGCCTCTGGGCGGAAGATCCAGTTAAAAAGCTCTTATCTTCTTTGACTCATATCACACACCAAGTGTGAATGCTCCTTACAAGTTACAACTACTGCGTATTTGATGGCTATTGTCAAACTGGCCAATATGGTCGGCGATATGGTAATAGGTGACAACTCGATACTCAATTCGTAGGTTATTCCCTCACAGGAGTGTTAAGTGTTAACCCTAGGTAGGTAGTTACGCTTTTTTGTAACTGTGGTCGACCGGATGATACTGTTCAGTGTTGAGACTACTATGGGGAAGAAGTTTTAATAGGGCAGTGCGTTGCAGATAGATGTAAAATAAGAAGGAAAAAATTATCTGCGTAGGAAAATACAACAAATCTCAAGTCGGTCACACGGCTCAAACAAGCAAACTGGCAAATTAGCACTGGCCACTGACCAACTGGCGAGTTGGCAAACTCAAACAAGAGGCATACCATGTGCATATGGATTATTATGGGAACTATGTAGATTGTGTGAGATCAAGCCACAAGCCTTCTGCTACTGAGGTGTGTGGACGGTTAAATTATCCCAATCAATGACACATCTACATACCAAGGGGCTCCACGTGGTGCAGTCGTGGTGCAGTCGATCAGTGATCGACCCTTGACAGCAGCTGGATAGCCGAAAGTGTCAAAACGCCAAAATCAACATCAGCCCCACATAGAATCTCCACTTCCGCGGAAGGAACATTACGTTCAATCCAGCGGTAGTTAACCAGCAAGTCATGATTGTCCACATCCATTCTACGCGGTACAATAAAGGTACTATGCAGGTCGTCAAGCATGTAGTCATGTGACCAGTCACCTGACCACTACTCTCCTACGGTCCTACGGTCCTACGACCTACAGTCGACAGATAAGCCTCGTTTGTAGATACTTCCTTCTTTCGCAGTAATGACACGGTCACGGGTCCACTCTTCCACACGAAATCACGAATGAACCAAACTAAGAGCACTCAAGTGCGACTGGTCCACTATATGTCCGCGGAGAATGATAGCTGCGAACACGAACTCGGATGCACCAAGAAAAGAGGAGAACGCAAGGTATCGGAACAGTTTCCTGGTCTGTGCAAAAGAGGGCAAGAATGATTACAGTTTATGCTAGCAGTTTTTGGTACAAGAATTGTATTCAATCCTCGGTTTGGTTTGCCCTGGCCCCTGGAACTGGTCTTCCCGCGGATGCGGATACATAGTCGCCCGATAGACTTTGCGCACAAATGTATGAACAAGCTACATCCTTTCCCATTGGACGGCTATTTTATGCGGCCGTTGGCAGGAATGCGAGGGGAAACCTTAAAGCACAATCTGACTCAGGTATGAGGTTCTAGTTAAGTAATATTTGAATTTTCCTAGATGGAACAGAAACAGAATTCCGGCCTTCGACGGTTTGCTAGGCCTAGTATGCCAAATGAATATAGACTAGGTACGGAGTGAATGCTTCATGTCGACACTGCCCGACAGGCTGTACTATTTCCTTGAGACAAATACCGGAAAATTATTATCCATCCCCTCCCCGCTCTCTTCTCTTCAATCAGGAGAGTCGGTAAGGCGGCTGGAAACTTTACCCGACCTAGACGCGGCTTGGACGAGTATACTTTGTAGGGCTCATGCAATTAATCCTTTTAGGCAGTAGCCTCCAACAGAATCGAATCGGGCTGTCGGGAGTTTGAAAGTTGACTCGTCGCTACCCATCTTCAACTCGTATACAAAGTACTCTCTGTGTGACACTGATGGTGATCGTTGTGTTCATTCAGGGGGACAGCCATATATTGGCAAAATGATACTGATATAATCGACAAGGTCCCGGAAATGTTGCTGTGTTCCACTCTACTCACGGCACTCAGCGTTTTCGATTCTCAATACTAGTACCTATTATCGGAGCCAACTAGCTTTACTTACACTTTCTCTCGGCAATATGGTCTAAGCGTTGAGATGCAAGGTGTCTGAATTGCTTGAAAAGTACATGAGCTGTCGCTAGGTAATCGCATCTGAAGGGATGAGCGCAATATGCACACCGCTTTCGTTTAGCACTCTCACGTTCGCATTAATTCCATGAATGCAATGGATCTGCAGCCCTAAAATATTATACCTATAAAGATATTGACGTGGGGGCCCCTTCTTTCCTCGCTGGGAATCACCAACTGTCGGCGGGCATCAAGCAGCGAGACGAAATTAGATAGTGACGGGATGACGGGATTTTCAGACTCTCAGTGGCTGCCAAACCTTGAGGATAGTTCAAGCTCTAGCGCTTTGTTTCCAGATGTCGTCGATCAGGCGGAGTTTCCGCAAACGCTCGGCTCTTCCGACTCTTTCTTCTTTTTCGACAGCCTTCTTGACAACAACATTGAAGACTCATCGCCGACGCTTCCTTTCGGAATAAAGGAGAATAGCCAGAATGGAAAGGTCCCCATACCTCGGACATCTACCCCGACGGAGTGGAGTGATAGATGCCGAGTCAGTCAAGCATGCAAGCCCTGCCATGGTCTGAAGACCAAATGTAGTGGTCATCGACCAACGTGTCGGAGATGCGAGGAAATGCAGCTGGATTGCAATTACGGTGATAGGAAGCGCGAGAGAACAGCAAGGTACAAAGAATGAGCATGTAATTTGGTGATCATATACTAACATGGTCTCTAGAAGGATCGAGGACTTGAACGCTCACATCGACAAGTTGGAAACCACGCTACGAGATCTCTACCCAAGCCTTGGTACTCAGTCTGCTAGTCAAGTTGACCAAGCTCTACGCAGGGTAAGTTTGACTTCTTCTCTGTACCTGTTCATCATAACCAGCAGTGCCGCTGCCCACACAAGATTGTTGTTCAGTAATTAACGAGAGTAGACTCCGAACCATGAGGTCTTGCAGACCTTTCCCGACCTCGCTGAACTCCACGACGAACATGGAGATCGATTAGTTGCTCTTGATCACGCAGATGAGGACTTCAATCGTGATAGAAAGTTGCAAGAACTGGGATTTATGGGCGAGCACTCGGAGGTGGCTTGGCTATACAGACTGAAGTCTACCCTCGCGCAAGATGTCACTACATTCCCCATACCCGAAGAAGAGTCCAGCGGCCTGGCTATTACATCCATGAATTATTACAGCACTGACGGGGATGTGGAGATACGACATGATGTGGGCATTCTAGAAAGGCCCGATAAAAGCGTGGCCGACAAACTCATTCACACCTATTTCCAAGCCATCCATCCATCTTTCCCGCTGCTTGGCAAGACGACCTTCCTCGCTCAATACCAGGTCTTCTATGCAGACCCGGCTGTACGACCGGGGAGGCAATGGTTGGCTGTCTTGAATCTGATCTTCGCCACTGCGGCGGTGCATCTATCCGGCTTACAAGTAGAAGGCGACCCAGGTAATTATTCACATTTGGACTACTTTTCACGGGCGTGGAGGCTCAGTATTGGCAAAACCTCTCTACAAGAGGATCCTAATCTTCAGCAAGTGCAGATTGAAGTACTTGCGACCATTTACATGCTATCAAATGGCCGAATCAACAGGTACAGAACACTAGTCCCCGTTTTAGCTCACCACCCGTCTCACAAAGAATCTCGGATCTAGGTCATGGAGGTTTTGTGGTTTGGCTATCCGCTCTGCGCTAGCTATGGCGCTCAATCTCCGGCTCGACAGTCAAAGGGTCGCTCCTTTATCAAAGGAGGTCAGGTATCGACTGTGGTGGACGTTGTATACGTTGGACACCTCCCTATCCGCGATCACCGGACGTCCTCCAGGAATAGGTGGAACTTATAGCACAACACCGCTCCCTATACCCTTTGAGGAGGGCAACCTAAATAGCAGCCATGTTTTGAAGTGTATTGAAGACCGAACGGCTCGGAAGTCTCTGATCAAGAGACTGCTCCGCTCAAAGGGGGACGGCGGTACAACGCATCAGTCGATGGATAGAGATGGTTCACGTTCCACAAAGCGACCACTCGACGAAACGAATCCTCCGATTGTTGCAGAGGCACCCCCACCCCCACCGAGTGACTCTTTGTGTTTCTTTTACACTACAAGCTTGAGCATCATCATGCGCGAAGCTCTTGATAGCATCTACGCACCTTGTGCAGCTTACAAGTCGTGGGCCAATATCGATACCATGATCTCCACGTTGAACAAAAAAGCTGATACCTGGCTTGATTCGCTTCCTCGTCCCTACCATTTTCAAACCCCCAGCGAACTTGGTCCTCTCAAGCGTCAACGCCTGAAACTGGCGTTCCAGTTCTATTCCACCAAAATTTTCATCACTCGTCCCTGTCTTCGTCGATTCATGGCTTCTTTGTCAAAAGCACCCGACGATACGGATGCATCCTCCGGTTCCATGAGATTAATATGCATTGAGGCAACTTGTCACCTTCTTGATTTGCTGCCAGACGAACCAGACTTGGCTTGGCTGCATGTTCACTGCGCAAGGTGGTCTGTCCTTCATCATCTCATGCAAGCTATCACAGTTGTCCTTACAGATTCGTTCATCTGTACCAAGATGGGAACGACCAGCACCAGGCTCGTTCCGCCAATCTTTCAAAAAGCCAGAGCCTGGCTCAAGGAGATGTCTAGGGTGGATTTGTCAGCGCACAATGCTTGGACTCTCTCGTCAGACCTTAGGCACATCATCCCTTGGCACATTATCTAGCAACTGAAAGAGCGACTGCAATAAGGTGGGTACGTTAGACCAGGTGCTAGCCTGCTAGGTTCTTGATCGTTTTCTTTAGATGGCCAAAAGCCTTATACATTCCTCTTGATGCTTTTATGTTCTTGGGTTACACACAGTATGATAAATGAATCTGCCATCATCAACAAAAAAAACAACGATATTCTAAAGTCACTTGAATTCGAGTCGTCTCTTCGACAATGATCAATACTCCAGCAATGCGGCCGCCCGCCGTATCATGGTGCTTGTGTTATGACCGACACAACTTGAGAGACAAGGATTGCAAAGAGAGGAGGTCACTCTGGGTTATTTGTGCAGATTCAACTCTGATTATTCTGGAGTGCCAGCCTACATGTCACCGATTCAATTCCCTCTCTTCTTAGCCTACGCACCCCTTGGCCGGGCATGTGGTAGATCAGGAACAATCAATGAACCGGTGCCATTGCTGCCGAACTGTTAAGTTAGAAACCAAAAGTTCAGCTCAATCTAAATTCGGAATTTCGGATCAGACAAAATATATTAATTGCGCAAAAGATCGAAGACTTGGAGAATGTACGAAGGTCCATGACTTGTCTACAGTACAGCATCAAAAAACGGTCGTTGATCAGGACGTCGGTTATGCCAACCATCAAGGAGGGTGTATATCGCCGCCGGCAGTCACCTAGACTGACGGAAAGGTCGGAAAGCCCACAACCGGAGACTCATGAGGCAACCAACAGCAACGCGACCGCCGACACTACTGAGGTAATCAGCAGCGACGCGCCACCCGACGAGACTGAGGCAACCAGCAGCGACGCGACCTCCAACACGTCTGAGGCAACCAACGGCGACACGCCACCTGACACGACTGAGACAACCAGCAGCGACGCGACACCCGACACGACAATCCCGTCTACACAAGCCATTTCCCACGAAGTCCACAAATTGCGGCATATCCTAAAAACCTTTTATGCGGACCTACAAAATCGTGAAGACAAATTCCACGATGCCCTCGTGCGAGGAGAGGAAAGGGAACACCTACTGGCCGAAGCACTTTCCAAAAGTGTTCCCTTTCCTCTCCTCGCAGGAGGGCATTGTGGAATTTGTCTTCACGATTTCGTAGGTCCGCATAAAAGGTTTTTAGGATATGCCGACTTCGTAGTCGGGTCGAAATTCGAACTGAAGACGAGATCACGTGGCATCACGTGGCTGATCTTTTCTGTCCCTCGAGCTGTGTTGGATGGCATCACCAACACCTCTCCGCGCCGTTTCTCCCCACATTCTACTAGCTATCTGCTAGTCTCCGAATTATATCAAAAGCCCTAATTGTTTGCACACTGCAGCTTACATATCCACCATGAAGCTCGTTCGGTATGTGGATATCATCCTAATGTGGCCGCGCGCGCCCCGGCCTTATGAAGCGCATCTATCTCGATTGAAACCCATCTTGCTAACATGAGCTGTGTCTTTAGCTTTTTGATGAAGTGCGCCAATGAGACAGTGACCGTCGAACTCAAGAATGGTCAGTAACCGCGCAGTCCCTGTCAACCCCAAGCTCGACTCTCCCAACCCGCAAAGCCCACGAAGCGGTAGCGCTACATTTGCTAAAAGCAGGATTCTTCATCTAGGCACTGTTCTCCATGGTACTATCGTTTCCGTCTCACCTCAGATGAACACTGCTCTCCGGGCCGTTAAGATGACCCCCAAGGGTCGTGACCCCATCTCTCTCGATACGATCAACGTCCGCGGCTCCACAATCCGCAACCTCATCCTCCCCGACAGCCTCCCCCTCGATACCCTTCTCGTTGATGATACACCTAAGCCGAAGAACAAGGCGCGCAAGGAAGCAGACCGTGGTGGTCGCGGTGGTGGTCGCGGCGGCGGCCCCCGAGGCCGTGGTGGGCGCGGAGGACCCCCCGTGGTCGCGGTCGTGGGCGTGGTTTCTAAATTTTCTGTTTTCTTATGAGGACAACCGGCGTTTGTTTCTGTCTTCGGAACGTGCTTTGAATTTGCATAATGGGGTACAATTTTCAGTGCCAATTTTCTGTTACCCAGAGCTCCTGTTGAATCGGGCTACATACTGAGGGAAAATACGCAATTGCGACAAAATCTTTCCCTTCTCTCTGAATTGATGCTCCTCGGCACTTTGTGCTCGAACAACAATCTTGCGGGAGACGCAGTAGTTGAGCAGAGGCATCTAGCTGCCCGACGCTTCCGAGCTAAGGGTTTCAGATGACGGGTTTAGACCGACATCGTACCCTTTATTTTCACAATGTGCTCACGAGGGTGGGAGTGGTTATGCTTGACGGAGGTTCTGCTATGTAGGAAGAATTTAAAGATGATCTAGATCGAAGCAATGATCAAATGATATGAAGATAACACGGACCTTTTGTGTAGCGAGGTGGCGGAGACCTAATCCGCCTACATAAGGTCCTGGTTAAAACGCCCGTCTCTTGCTTCTAGAAAGGCGGCAGAACATCAAGCTTTTGAGCGGGCTGAGCCTCCCCGCAACTATTTCAGGGCTTATGCCATCATCGCATGTCAATTGGAAATTACATGGACTACGCCTACACCGCTGCAATAAAACTAGGTATGGATTAGGGAGGTCAAGTGTAAAATATCATTCAAAAAACAGGGTACGTACATTGGAAAATCATGGGATGGCCTAAAAGGGCTTAGCTCGTGTACAACTAAACCAAGCCATGTCTTTTTATCAAGTAGTTGAAATTATCTCTCATATCAAACGTCGAAATAAAAGTGAATAAAATCCATTACATTCTCAGGAGTCAGCGAGACATCTCGGTGATCACAGTCACTTTCTCCGTGTAGTCTTCACCCAGTGACTAACTAGTCAATTTTAGTTGTATCCTCCTTCGGACCTGGCTACTTCATAGTCAAATCCGATCTCGATTCTCTCGACTCTGTGAGATGTAGAATCCGTCTTAGTATTCGAGTCTGTTTTGATATTCAGAAGTGCTCCATTCGAATACATCGTATTCACAACCCACCAGACGATCCCCATCCCCACTCTAATTCGCCCTTCTCATCCTTCTACGAGGACCAAAAAGCACATCTCGGTCAAGCCACGCCGTCCCAGCCTTAACCTGCTCAATCCACCACTCCACCCTCCTAGCGGCCTCAGCCTGGATCACCGCATAAGAATCCGAAACCATATCAGAAGGAATCGACAGACACCTGGGTCTAATATAATGCTGCGCCCGAATCTGGACAATGACATTCGACTTCTGGATCTGAGTGAGCACGAACCGCAGCAGGTACTCGTCGTCGACGTACTCCAAACTATCCTCCAGCTCTACGGTTGGCCATAGAGCGTCCGCGTCCGCTCTCTCATAGACACGGCCGGATCTGGACACCCAGGGACAGAGAGCGAGATTGCGGGATGCTGCAGGTATCTGGGTGGCTCGGTCGAGGCGGGTGGGGTCTGACATGTTGATGTTTGGTAGTTGACGATTTGGATTGTATGTTGTAGAGTTGGTTTCGTGGTTGCGGTGATGGAGAGTTGGACTCGGGGATACTAGGACTTTTTATATGAAGGTTGAGGTATGTACGTGGGAGACTACATGACATAGAACAATACCTAGTCAATGTCCTCTATGCGCTTTCATTATGACAATGGCTATTTATACATATAGTTTGTCCTTTCTTCAACTGTCTTTGATATGAGCTTGTATTGTATTAATGGATACCATAGAGTTTTCTTTCAAGTAGGTTGCTTCTGTCCAGTGCTAAGTGCTTTGTTCCTTCTGTCCTTGTCCGCATTACACAGAGGTAAGTATCTAGTACCTACCTACTCGGGGTAACTATCGTTTGCTAACCTTAATCATACCGTACCTTTACGACATAGTTACATGTATTTCTGGTTATTGATATATGGCTCTCTATTTCTTCCGATTACTGGAGGTACGTAAGGATGTTGCATAAGAACCCCCTCAAGCGTAGTCTTCCAGACAATGACCAGATATCGGATCCCACCTAGGATGGTGCTATCCAGACGATTGTACCTACCTATAGTAACTATACGTTTATGTTGCATTAATATCTTGAGTCTTGTCAAGGCTGAATGTCAAATCTCGTATCATATGGGATAACCTTGGAAGCGGCTCATTGGAAAAGATTTGGCGGTTGCCCTCATCTGAAATTGAGTATCACTCCTCTGAGTCCTCTCTTGAGGTCGCTTCCGTCCATTACATGGACCCTGAAGTGGAAGTACAATGGAAGGAATACGGCTCGGGCCGCATGGCGGGCTCGGCTAGCCGGCTTCGGCTTAACCAAAAAGCTAATATGGCACTGAAGATGAATCTAAACTGTGCGATGAGCTCTACACAGTATTAAATCCACTTCGCCTGGTATACAGGGCTGATATCGCAGCATCGTTGGGGACACAATTGCCTCACCTTTTGGCATATGCGGCTCATTGACCTTTCCTTATGCTTCTTTGAGAGAGTCCCATATTGTAAGACCAAATAGACGACGTGATCCCGAATTCAGCGTGCAGACGAATAATAGACATGCGACCTGGGTACATGCAGGGACGAAGGTATGTGAGTAAATGATGATGGTGGTAGTGGTGATGTATCCGTATTAGTAGCGTATTTCTAGATAGCAATAGACCAACATCGATATCCATCGGTTTCATAGAATACGGTTCCGCGCCGTAACCTGACGACGACATCATATGACAGGCAATGACAGTACACAAATGTCTCGGCGTCGCTTTTATGAGGACGTTTGATCCCCGCGGTACACTTCTGTGTTCTTCACCTTCACACACTCCGCTCCACACGGTTTCATCATCCTTCATCCTTCATCAAGTTTCATCCTCTTCTCTTTCAAAGAGACTGATTTAAACCAGTTTCACCGTGTCAAGCTCCGAGAGGATCTTCATATAAAGGTTCGAGACAATTGCTCAATCCCGGGTTCCGCGCGAACAATACGTCGCCTTGTCACGACAATACCGTCAAGGCCACTAAGGCTTGTAGCCGGTGCTACTTGGTCATGGTTAGTCTCCAACAGTGCAACCCCACGTGAAACTTACTGCCCTAACACATGAACCAAAACAGTATTGCTGTGCAGAATGACAAATTGAACATTGGCCCTCGCATAAACTGGATTGCCAAGTCCCTATGGCAAACGATGACTGGGAGCCAGACTGGTGCAGAGAAGGACGGGTGAGTATCAGACAAAATCCACTACCTGGCAAAATAGGGAAAAAACAGAAAAACGATGGTTGAACATCAGACGGCCCTTCGCTAGCGTTGCCATTGTTTTCGGTTTTGATCCTCGAAGTACGATCTGATAAGGTCCTTACCAGATGCCTGGCATGTAAAGACCTTATCAGATCGAATTTCGCTGACTCGAATCTGAAAACAATGGCAACGCTAGCGAAGGGCCGTCTGATGTTCAACCATCGTTTTTCTGTTTTTTCCCCTATTTTGCCAGATAGTGGATTTTATCTGATACTCCCTAGGGCTAACTGGATTCGTCTTCGACTACCTTCAGGTTCCCACTCTTCTTTCTGGTCCCGTCGCTTTGCGAATCTGACAAAAGGCTACCCTAAAGCCTGAGCGGAAAGACTTAGTCCAGAAGTCACTCTTTGCGCACCCTCCATACTGGCGTGTGGCCTGAATGAAGCTCCGTCGTTTCGGTATTCTGTTGCCTTTCGGATGCCCACGCAGGGGATTTGATACTCCTATTCCGTTAGTTATTCCAGCCTTCCATCGTACTAGCTGTTGACACATTCAGGACACTCTTCCATGCCGATCGTACCTGGCCTATGCCAGACTTCACAGATCCTTTCACCGGCTGGGACCTCCTACAAGTTGTCAATGGAGCTTACACCGCGGGTCACACTGCGAAGAATTATCTGTACCAGACTATACGGCAAGCTGTACGTCCACATCCGGGCAACCCTCTTGCACTTCTGTCAACAGCTTGGAAAGCGAGACATTCGACTCAAGCTTCTTTGCCTCGAAGCGGAGAAACTGCCTGAATATCCCGACCCGTCCGGTCGCCGTCGGAATGTCGACCGAATTGAGGTAACTCGGCTGTTATGAAACTCATGATTCAGATCTATGATGCTCATCTTGTGCCTAAGGATGTGTAGCGATAAAGGTGACGGGGACCGTATTGCTTCGCATAGGAAGCAGGTAGGGCCTATGATAGAGCTTCTGCGGGAGCAGAAGAAGAAGCTGGCTAAGGGGGTTGAGCGGTGGTGTCAGGAACGGGGTGTTTAGATATTTCAGGTTCCGAGACTGGGCTTGGTGCTATTGCATTGCTGGTGTCTGTCGATAGGACAGGCCTTACCGTCGCCTTGTTTGGCGTAACTACTGGAGCCTTGCAATGAGACATTGATTTCTGGCGGATTCAAGCCAATGTTCCACATTCTATCTGACCTCGAAAGAAAGCAATGTGGACCCCAGAATGGAGATCAGTAATTTCTTATCCAATATGTACACACTTGGTATTATCGTCATTGTACAAGCCACGCAGGCTTATGCGACTCTTCGTGGCTTCGAACACCCAGTTACTCAAGTGATAATCTCAATCCCCATCTGCCGTCCATAATCAATGGCATCGCGAGAAACATGGTCACATCCCTTGATAATCAATACGTCAAGCTGTGGACCTTTAGTCCCATCCTTCCGGGCATCCGCAAACAGACGAATGGTACAATCAGTGATTTGAGTCTGCGACAGGTCAAGTAAGCCCAAGTTTGGGAAGGTAAACCACACCCACTCCATGGTTCTATCGTCCAAGTCAGCCAGACCTGCGACACGAAGCTCAGTTAGCCCCATCAAGGGTTCCCTTCCCCCAAGCCTGGAATACGGCGCAGTAACAACCAGCAAAGATCGTATTCATTTGTGCTGGGGCAAAAGTTGATATGTAGGGTTTCGAGGGGGTTCTTGGAGTACCGTGCGAATAAGAGAAGGTTATCATAGTCGACCCAGGGGCAATCGTTGAATATCACGGTCTTCAGGTTTGGGACGTAGTTGTCGAATACAAGAAACTCGTTATTTTCCAACCTGCTCGAGTCCACACGGAGGGTTTCGAGGGTGGCTGGGAGCATTGAGTAGAAGAAGGTTGAGAGGACTGCGCCTCGGAGGTCGAGGATGCGCAGGGCTGGCAGAACTGGCAGGACTGGTATTTCTGGGGGCTCCCAACGCACGGGACAGAATTCGTAATGCCGTGAATGTGCTGTGTTCCAGAGAAGCCGTAGTTCCTTTAGATTAGGGTATACAGACTGGGTGGTTGGTATTAGCTTCAATTGGGGGAGAACAGGGTGGGAGAGAGCCTACCGATGTTAGCCCCGGAACAACATCTTCAAAGTTATATGCGAAGCCTATGGAGTGGGAATTTTGTGAACATTTGAGAATCAAACTCTTCAAGTTCGGAAGGTACTTGGGCCATGTCGGCGTGGGTTGCGGAGACCCAGTGACTGGATCCCAGACGTCATAGAATGTAGCCTTTTCGAGATTTGTGAGAGCGGATAAGACGCTTCCAACACGTTCGTGAGAAATCGTGATGCCTGGTCCACAGACTAGAGTCTTCAGCTGACGAAATTCTTGGATCTTCGGGTAGAATATACTGGGCACATAGAATGCTCGGAAATGTAGATGCTCCAGCTTTGGGCACCTGCTTAACATATCAATCACTTGGGGTATAGCGTGGGGGAGGAGTCTTCTTATGGTGGCATTGGTTAGTTGAGCTCGCGATCGATGGATGTAGTCTCGGACAGTATTGGATGAAACATCATATCTGGCCTCTGTGAGATCAACGTGCATCCAGAGGCTTGAGAGGCCGATTAGGAATCCATGCCACCCTTTGCAGACACGCATGATTGCCCTATAAGGGGGATAAGCCAATGCATCTCAGTGGTGAAAGTGAATACGTACACGATCTGCTTAAAGGAAAGGTGGTGGAGAATTATATCTGCCACTTCTAGTGGCAGGACCGTAAATGGGTCACGTCGGTTGCCTCCAGCCAGCTTGTCCAGCAATTTTTCGAGCAACTGAGTGACTACCTCACGGCCTGGGTGATTGACTGGGAGCTGTTGGAGGGCATATTCGTAGATGTCCCGGGCCATGTCGAAGTTCCCATCCAGGCACAGGACCTTAGCCAAACGTAGATATCCCTATCCCCATGGTTATCGACCCAAGAAAAAGTGGTCAGATGAATACATACACGGTCCTCATTAGGTGCGAGCTCAACCATGGCCCAGGCATCAGCCCGAGCCAGGTCATACCGCTTCAATTTGCAGTAAGTGGCAGCGCGATTATCTAAAACTCCGACATCCTCGTCGTTTGCTGCCAATGCCTACCAGTAGGGACGATTAGCCTGGCTGGTGATGGGACGAACAAGGTAAGGCGCACCTGGGTGAATGACTCGATTGCGCCTTGAAGATCACCATTTGTGTAGGCATTTTGGCCTGCCTGTTGAGGAGCAGCTGCTTGCGCTGTGTTGGGTTTTTTCTTGGGTGTAAGGGCGCGGACTATACGCGACTCTGGTTTCGACGCCATGATTGAGATTGGAGAGCGGGTGCTGGCGCGGTTGGTGTCTGGTGAAAATCAAGTTGTGGGGTACAGTGAGTGGCTTAACGCCACGGCATGAATGAACATGACACTGGGGTTGGATGGTATGCTATATTCACGCACTCCTGTTATGTTATACGTACGCACTAACTCTGCTACTGCCAGGATGGTAATCCATCCATCTCACGTCTATTTACTTAACTAGTTAAGGGACTGATGTAGTTACGTAAATATGATCCATCATATCAGAGCTACCAAGACCTCTGTCACATTGTTCAACCCAGGTTAGCTGGTTTTAACAGCAAACAACATCGGGCTCTCCTGGTGGTTCACATCGCGAGTCGCGAGTCGCGGACTCGCGACTCAGTTCCGCTGCTTAGCTTGAAGCTACTAGTTACGTAGTATCTGCGAATTCTCGAATGTCGTTAATCTATAAATGGTATCATCATTTCCATGGAAACCTCCAAGGCTCCAACATCTCCAACGTCTCTCCTTATTTGTGGATTTACTCATCATGAGCAATCAGCTCTCCAAATTCTCACAATAACCAACTTCTCCCATCCTGCTTGCATCCCACTCGACCCCACCGTCTCCGCCTGCCAACCACCCCAACCACGAATACGCTCCTTGACGTCCTCGGGCCGATTCTGCTTGCAAAGCAGGACATAAGCGACACCACGCGCAGACAGCACATCCGGAATGGCATCTAGCAACCGATCCGTAGTTTCCATACCATCTGCGCCACCGGCATACGTCAAGGACAAAAAGTACGAGTCGTTATCGAACTTGGCAGAGCGAGACATGGCCTCTGCAAGAGCAGGGTCATTCTGCGCCGCAGAAGGCAGCGACGGCAGATCCTCAGTCGGGACATAGGGTGGGTTGAAGAGGAGGACGTCGACGCTGCCAGGACGGAGAGGCGCACAGAGATCGGCTGTCAACGAAGATATGTGCACTGTTTGGGGAGACGGTTGTTGCTCTGTGTTGATGGCTGTTGTTGCCGTTGTCCGCGTCGCGATGCAGGCATTGCGGTTTACATCTGTACCTAGCGTGAGGATGTCACGCCGGCCGAAGATCTGCTGAGACTGTGCGCTGGCGAATGCCAGTACTACACCGGAGCCGGTGCCTACTTCGACGACTAGTGGCGATGCCTCTTGGCTCGGAAAACGTTCGGAGAGCCATTCTGATTCAGAGGTTGATGCCAGTGTGTCTAGGAAGAGATATGAGTCCTCGGAGGGCTCATAGATGGTGTCAAATGACACATGTGAAGTATCTGGTGTGGGAAGCATTGTGTATATTCAACGAGGCAATATTGCTCCAAAAATTCGAAATTTATTCTTTGGAGATAGTGGGGGTGATCTCCAGATGATGCGCAGAACGCGCAGGTTTCGCTCCGAAATGATAATTCTCCGGACCAAAACGAGAAGAAGTTGCTAAACCCGCTTCAAAATGGACGAATGAATAAGAATATCAACAAGTGGAAGTGAAATGATTCAACTGTCTACGGAGTAAAAATCTCCAAATCCCCGAGCCCCGAGAAACATCCCGACCCGCTGATTCGCGCGTTGTTCTCGCCGCCTTTGCCTCGAAAATCCCCAGAAAATTATGTCATAAGCTCTTTCCTGACAACATCATCGGACTCATCCTCCAAATAGCCAACATGCGGGTCGCTCAACGTTTACTCATGGCCACGCCGGCCTCGATTGGCTCGAAGTCCAGCCTCAGCGAGGCTCTCGCGCTCCTCCCGCCGCTGCAGCTGTACCGGCGCATCCTACGCGTCCATCGCAAACTCGAGCCGGAGATGCGCGTGCTGGGCGATTCTTATGTTAAGAACGAATTCCGCGCACACAGGAATGTGGAAAATCCATTGCATATTGTATGTTTCGTTTTTCCAAAGTTGTCTGTGGCTAGTTCGTTATCCGGAGCCGAAGAGTGGACTGGACCGAGGCTTAGTGGATGACAACCGGGTTGTTGGGACAGTTGCTAATCATCAGGATGTTAGATCGGATTCTTGACCGAGTGGCAGCTTTATGCGCAAAAGTTGGAAGGTGATCAATGGGCTGGGGATAAGCTGGACAAAGCCAAGTTGGATAAGATGAGCGGTATGTTTTTGGCTGTTATCTCGTTCTCGTGTCGGTCCGATCGTGTTGCTAATCTTTTGGTGTCGTTCCAGATCAGCAACTCGGACAGTTGCTCGAGCTCATGCAGGCTATCAAGAATGACGGAGAAGGGGAAGGAAATGGTCAATGAGTATCAAGTTTACGCTGGACCGAGGTCAACGCTAGTCACCCGGGCAGTCGATGGGACGAATACTGAACGAAGCAAGCTCGTCTTATTCGATTGGAATGACCCACGGGTGCACAGCGTGGTATCAGCCTGATACTATCAGGGCAGCCATGCAAACTTGGTAGGGTTATGCTGGGCGATGCGGGCATCTCTCAGCCCCCAACCAGGCAATATGTACATACTAGATGTAGGAATAGACGAGACGAATTCAGGCTGTCCCTTGATATGACAATCCTAACAATTGAGTGGTACATCTTGTCGTGCTATATAGCCATTCCAGAGTCCAGACCATCGCCTTGCCACAATCACTCCCGAGTATCCCAGACACGGAACAACTCCGAGAGTGCCATCTAAGCATCCTTCGCATATCCAAGGCTATAACAGACCAAGAATTGCTCGTTCATACAAACCACAAGGCGCACTCGGATCGAAACCCATCTCAGGGCCATCTGTCATGTTCCAGATACCAGACCCATCACCAAAAGACAAATTACCCCAACGCCAGTGGAGAACGCCCTAAAAATGACAGGCTGACTCCGAAAACCGGCCGAGCCCGATATCAACAGCCAAAAATCCCCTTTAACCTCTTCCCAAGTATACATTCAACCTTCCATCCCACCTCATCCTAACCTCCAACCCCCACAAACCACCCATATAAGCCAGGCTGCCAGAATGCCCTCCATCCTGGAAGACCCCTCAACCCGCAACCCCCCACCAAAAGCCCACACCATCGCAGCGCCAACCCTGTCCCCAAGGAAAACCACCCTCCCCAAACTCTCCAATGCCCCAATAACACTGTACCCGATCACGGGTGGAGCAAAGACCGTGCCCAAGGAGCTAGTCAAGTTCCTGCACGAGGAGTTCACCGCGGAGATCATCCGAGGCGCAACATATCCCATGGAGCAGCCGATGGCGCTAGATCAGTTCGCGGAGTACTGGTTTGGGACGTTTGCTGTTCTGGCGATTTTGGATGATGAGGGGGAGGGACTTAGGGAGGGGAGGGATTGGGAGAGGGTTTGTTTGGGGACTTTTTATATCAAGCCTAACTATCCTGGTAAGTTTTTCTTTCTTGATATTCCCCCAGCTCGGTTGAATTCAATGATGTTGACTGTATACAGGACGTTGCTCCCACATCTGCAATGCAGGTTTCCTTACCACCACAGCTGCTCGCGGCAAGGGTGTTGGACAAGCTATGGGGGAGGCTTATCTGGAATTTGCACCGAGATTGGTATGGTTGAGCCTCCCGACTCTGGCGTTAGCAGCTGTTGCATGGCTTTTGTGCCCAGGTACAAAGAAGGTCTACTAACTGACTTGGCGGCTAGGGATACACATACTCTGTTTTCAACCTTGTCTTTGCTAACAACCCGGCATCCATCCGCATCTGGGAGAACCTGGGATTCAGCGTTATCGGGAGAGTTCCCAAAGCTGCGCGGTTGG
The DNA here is from genome assembly GCF_028826915.1 of Penicillium bovifimosum. NCBI lineage: Eukaryota > Fungi > Ascomycota > Eurotiomycetes > Eurotiales > Aspergillaceae > Penicillium > Penicillium bovifimosum. The sequence goes on along the minus strand of NW_026622714.1, from coordinate 1,365,392 downwards.
CTAACAGCGAGGAGCTGGTTGATGCATTGATTTTCGGACGTGAGTTGGGGAATTAGTCGAGGTTTGGTTCTACTTCTTCTACTTCTATGCTGCGTCTCGCCGTCTATTGTTCATGAATTGGGATCAAATTTGATACATTGTCTCAGGTATATAGGATCATGTTATTACGAATGATGAACAGCACTTCCTACCCTGCCTACATAAGAATGACCTTACAATGGCTTAGATTGAATGGATATTGATATTGGATTCCGAGACATTACAGATAAGAATACAAAGGGTGATATCCACCAATCGAAGCGGAGTGACAATTAATGGAGTTCGAAAGAACAACATGATCGCCAGAAAAGCAAAAGATCACAACGCTCAGACCATATGCAAGCAAAAGGGATATCACGCAAAACCTGGCTATCACACTTCCCTTCGCACTTGTCGCCGACTGGCGATTCGGCGTCCGCGAGTACGTAGGGGGTGTTGTCCAGGGGAAAGGAGGTAGATAAAACAGAGATGTTGAAGGATAATGGTAATGATGATAGTAGGGACAAGGGTAAGGATGAGGGTTCAGGTGAGAGAGATAGATGCCAGAAGAGTGAAAATAAGAAGACGGTCGCTAAAATGCATGGTATGATGCTGATATGCAATGCAAATGCAAAACAAACCGCCTAGCGCCAAGGCGGACGCGTATCGACCGGCTTCGGGGTCGCTGGCTCCTTACGCTTCGGCAACGGGAGTAGACTGGTGCGTCTGTTGAGAGAATGGCCGAGCGCAGTCCCAGGACGTTCGGTTCGACTCGGGCTGACGGCTGCCTCTCTAGCTGCAGTGGTACTGCGACTGAAGGCAGTAGGCGGGCCAGCGAAGCTCTGACGGCTGCGCGGGGTACTTGGGATGCCGGATTGACGGCGAAGCCGGCTGTATGGTGGTGGGTCAAGGAGGGAGGAGCGCGCTGGGGTGGGTGAGGGGAGATAATGATTTGGACTGCGGGAGCCGAAGCGGCTGGAGACGCGACTGGTTGAACGCATGCCGGAAATTGGAGATGAGGACATTTCTCTGTCTCGGGCGGATAGGGTCGACGAAGGGCGTGGGGTCCGGGCTTGGGGCGCGGACGACTTGCGCTGGGTCGAGTTGTACATGTCGTTCAGGTTCGTGCTGGTTGTCCAGCGTGGGCGGTTGGGAATTGTAGATGGGGGCGCGGGTGTTCGTGTACGGGTAGCTGGGGTTGGGGTGTAAAGCATTGAACTTCTGTAGGACGGGGTGGGGGAAACAAGGCCAGTCGGCTGTGGGATGCTGGACTTCCGTCCCGTGTAAGTCCCGACGGGCTGGGGCAAACTGGAATAGCGACGTGATGGCGGGATGGCAGAACGAGATGTCGCACTTCCGACTGAACTGTCGCGACGACTTGAGCCCATCGGCGTGGAGACACGCTTGTACTTGTTACCGCTCATGATTACCGAGTTGGCAGGCGAGCTTCCTGGAGTGTCGAGGCCCGGTGCCGGACTGTCCATGGTCAAAATGCTGGAGACCGAGTCTCGCAGCTGCTGGGTGTTCATGAAGGGTATGTCTTGGAGGGACGTGTCCATAAATTTGATGCTCGCTTTGAGAGCGTCTGTCCGCGATGTCATGTCGGAGAGCAGGCGCAGAATCTCACCGTTGACGGTCAGTCGGTCGTTTACACCCTTCTGAATGATGGAGATCACACGGTCAATCGCAGGAACGTAATGCGTTTTCTTTGCCACGTAATTTTCCATACGCTTGGTCAGAGTTGGCATATTGTGCATCTGCATCCCGCATTCCAGACCTTCCTGGAGTTTACCGATGCTGCGTTCAACTGAGTCGAACATCTTTTGCGCTTGAGCCCCAGCATTGCGGAAAACGAGAATCCACTTATCTTCTCCCAACTCCTTGCGAAGAGCCTCGGCATCAGTTTCAAGAACTTTATAGCTCTCCTCCAACCGATTGCGCCGTTCCTCGAGCTCCTCACACGCAGTCGGAAAGATGTTTTCAGCCCGTGCTTGGAACATGGATAACCTCATGGGTAAGAAGTCCAATGATGCGCGGAGTGGTTGCATGCGCGCAAAGAGAGCCATGAGGTTAGAGTGACTGGTATCGTCCTGCGGTGTTTTGATAACGGGGGTTCCAGATGCCGATGCTAAGAGGGGTCCGAGACTCAGACGGTTCTGCGCATGCGCGCGACCCTTGACGGGGGACTCTTCCACAATCGTTTCCAGTTCGTTGATGTCAAGGCCGCCGGTGGCGTCGCCGGTGTCCATCAACGCCTGATGCCGCTTCTCTTCCATCTCAAAGATCAGCCCACTTAGGCTGTCGACCTCGACGCCTACATCGCCCAACACATTGGACCAAAGCTCCTCCCACTCCATAGCTAACTCGACTTGCTCTTTTACACCTTTCAGCTTGTCCTTGATCTGAGACCAGTTTTCGAGGATGCTCTCCATCTGGTTCACGATGGTCTTCAAGTTCTCCCCATCGACATTTCCGATGTCATCGCGCAGCTGGACATTCTCAATAGCGCGCACGTACACGTTGACGAGCGACTCAAAACGGTTAATTGCTTTGTCGACCTCATCTAGTCCATCGCGGCCACCAGCCGCAGCCCATTCCACGTCATCTTCAGCATCCAGGCCACATAGCACATCCGAGGCCTTCTTGATCCAGATTTGAATTTGTTCTGCGGCGTTGTTCAAGGCCCGAACTGCCGCCAGAGCTGTGGAAATGTTTTCAATGCTCGCCTCGAGCGAAGCGGGCTGCGGTAGATAGATTGAGGTTAGCTGCGAGAGCTGACTGCTGAAGGAGGCCCGTCCGAAAGAGTAAATGGATTCCGCGCGTCCCGGGCCCATATGATTGAAGTATGATTGCGAATTGGAGGACGAACGCGAGTGCGTTGCATCGGCGGGAGGAGTATCTTTCGGCGGTGGCTTCGGGGCGGACTGTGCATCTTTCATCGCGGTGTCGTCGACGTACTTTTCAAAGTCGGTCCGGTTGTCTTGAACGCCCGTTGAGCCAAGGGGGCTCGCGAGAGGCTCTGCGCGCGGCTGCGCGAGTACCGGTTGTGCGACTGACATCGGCGTGGTTGGGGTTTTGTGTTCCGGAGTCTGAAAGGCGCCGGTCGGCTCAGGATTGTCCACGACAGCTTCGGAAGACTCCTGGATTTCTCGTCGCGCGTCCGCGATCTCTTGGAGGATATCTTGTCGGGGTAGCTCGAGCTGGTTCGAGGCGCTGCGCTTGAATTCCGGTGGCTGTGGGGATGTGGCCGTGGCGGACCACGCCTGACCTTTTCTCTTAACCTTGATCGATAGATCCTGGTGGAGACTATCCAGCTCCTTCAGATGCTCTTGTGGGATACGGCCAACTGGCGTGACAGTCCGCGTCTGGGTTGCGGACTTGTTGCTGCCGTCCAGCAGCTTCACCCGGGCAGCGAGGGCGGGAGAAAGGCGGCGGAGAAAGGAAGTCCGGCCGGCGCTCGTCGATTCCGCCGGCGAAGTTCTCTCTTCGGGGTTGCTTTCAAGGCTCCGCAGGGATGATTTGGATTTCAAGCGGCGGAGGGTGGAGGCACCGGAATCATTTGGGGAAACGGAGAGCGCGGGGGTGAGTGACGGAGGGGAGGTGGGTGTTGCGGACGTGTTAGGAGAATGCGCCGCGAGGTCGGTCGCATGTGGTGAACCGGCGACAGTGGCATGCATGGAGACCGGGGGGTGAATAAAAAGCGCAGAAGGGACTAAAGGATGTTCGGACAGGGATACAAGGAATGTTTCGTTGTGCTCGGCGCTCGGAACACAGCAAGACTCCTTCTCACGGCGGCTTTGGCTATTCAATCGCAAGAGAGCTAAGCTACATGACAGAAAGAATCGAGAGACGGTTGCGCGAACTATCGTGAGAACAGGCAAGACATTGGGCAGCAAACGAGACGAAAGCCCTGGAGAGGGATAATGTGTTCTCTCTGCAGAATGGGGGTACCTCCAGCCCCGTACTACTTACTATGGGGCTGGATGTACCTCCTCGGTATGTAATTCTAGGGATCAGCACGTTGAAATCATTTCCTTTTGTTTCTTTGGCCTCATTATTTCTAGTTTCAGTCGGACATTTGTCTCCAGACTCATAAGAGAGACGGACAACTGACGGAAACTCCATGCCTTTCAATCACGCCTGCGAGGTCGTCGACTACGCAGATTAACAGGATAGATTTGATTTTGGACGTTAAAGAGAAGCTCTTCATCTGTAACTGCGTATTCTCGGATCAACACTCATATTTCCTAATACAGACTGGGCGCAATCTAAGACACCAACGGTGACCAGGGAATGAATGTCCAGATCTTCAGGGAGATTGACAATGTATGCATCTATGGAATGAAACCGGACCAGAGAGGGAGATGTACAAAGATGATTCAAAAAAGGACCAAAAGGCCAGAGGAAACCAAAACATGAGGGCCGAGGCCAAAATTCAGGGGGTATCGTATCAAGTGCCCAGAAGAATATCAAGCAAAAAACCAAAAAAAGAAAAAAAAAGCAAAGAGAACCGAGATGCAAATTTATAGCTTCAACATTCCCAAGTATAGCCTCAAATCAATCCAGCGCTGGGCGGTCGGCCAGGGTTAGCTGCCTGCCAGTCACGCACCAGCTCTTCGCGAACAGTCTTACACCAAGCCAACAATGCAGTATCGAATCGCTTCCAAGCAGCAGCGCCGCTGTTCTGTACCACTCCTATCACATCAACATCCAGCCGGAGCTCCCAACGGAGCTCTGCAGCTTTCACCCAGAACTGGAGATTCTCAGTCTGTCGGTAGGGCTTGGCGACATCCGAGTGGTAGGAGGTAATCTCCCCAAATTGGCGTTTCGACTTCTTGATAGCAAGGTTGTGTAACTGGACCAAAGCACGACCATCGCGGAACCGCTCAAGGAAGGCAGTGGGGAGCGTATCATCAGGAGTTTCCTCGACTGGTGTCCAGGTCGGCAAGGAGTCTCCTCCAGGCATCAGGCTGCGAAGGAAGGATTCCTCGCGAGAACGCTCGCGGCCTCTCCAGTCGCCAGCCGCCCAATCCCAATTCTCCCGCTCTTGAGCTTCAAGATCTTCTAGGGCTTTCTCGCGGACCAACATGGTGCGCACACCCGCAATCCACCCCTGAATCCGCTCGCGTTCCTCCTCGCGCAGACCGCTGGCGAAATGCCGTGCAGCCCACCGTTTCAGAACTTCAAGGACATCGAACAGCTCTTTGCGAATCTCGCGTTCGCTTTTTATTGATGATAAGCGTTCTGGGTTTTCGTGGGTGGTGTAATAGATCTTGGCTGCGCGGATGGCATTGGTCACATCGTCTAGAATGCACATGCCCTGCGCCTCCTCCTTATTCATTGGGGTTGGGGCCTGCGATCGGTCATCGTAGTTTGTCTCGGGCATATCACCCGGAGAAAGACTCTGCCTGCTGGGGCGGGGAGGAGGCTCCGCGCCATTTTCAATTGCTTCGATATTGGTCTCCGCTTTATCCAGCGCCAGCATCAGCCGTCGACGCAAGGTGAGTAGATCTGGCGGAGGCGGAATGTGGTGTGTTTTGATACTGTAAGTGCTGACTGTGGGCGGCAGCATCACCTCGCCATCCTCTTCCTCCACATCATCCGGCTCCGCCATATCTGAGGGGCTAGCGACCAGATCATCATCCATGTGCCGCTGATTCGGAGTGATCAAGACTCGCGGCACGCTATCTTTGTCCTTCTTGTCTTTGTCCCACTCGCGGCCCCTCCCGCTCTTCCCGTCCAGCAGACCCGTCCGGGCGAAATAATATTGGAGGTGGGCGATGCTACCGAGACTCATGACGCTGTCGCGGTGGCGGGCCGACTCGGCGAATTCGGCACCCAATGCACGTGTGTACCCATGGCGGCGAGTTGAAATCGATACGGACGACCTGGCGTCTGCGGAGGTGGCGGAGGAGGCGGAACGGGAAGACTCGGATGAAAATGTTCGGTCTGGGGAGGAATATGAGGAGATTGCTGGTGTTGCTGGGATTGAAGGCGATGGCGAAGAGGCACGGACGGGCGCCATCCTAGACTCTGTAGACTGCCGGGGCGCATCCATTGTGTAAGGATTGTTTCAATGTGGGCTATGTGACCTGTCCGAAATTTGTAGATCCGAGGCGCGTGGAGGTCGATCAATGGAATGTTCACGAAGGATGAAGATGTTCTGCGGGGGATTCTGCATTAACGAGATCTGGCCGATCGGGAGCAACGGCTTTTATATAAATAAAATTAATGAAAGGACGGAGGTTTAATGAGGCCTGCACGATCGACGGGTGAGGAACTGCTTTTGGGTCAAAAGGGGGGCTTCGACTAACCGGGGCTAAAAGGGGAAGCGGGTCAACTGTCCACATGGGAGTTGAAAGAGATGAGGCTTTCATGTCCACCAAAGGACAACCAATGAGACCAGTGAAACCTCTTTCTTCCGGCCGTTGTGTCCCCAGAATGGTGAAACTGCGAAGTGGCTAGATGTACAAATTGTATACTCGGCCTCGGACGTGTTGCTAGATTGCCTTGTTGGGTCTAGCTTACGCCCCGCGTTCCACGGTTGACCTCAAGTTTATTGTTCGATTCTTCTGAAACCTTCGAAATTTCCAATCAGAGAGGAGATTCTATTGGTCTAATAATATTTATATGACCTGCCTAACGCCAGTATGAATGCTTTTGAAAAATGCCGTGTTATGCACCTCAGCTCTGCACATCTTTCGGCCTAGACCCAAAGATATCCGATCGCTTCCATCCCTCTGGCTTTATGTTTTCAATGCCCTTGGTCGGGTGGTCTCGAGTCGGGTCGATGTATTCGGTTTGGTAGGGATTGGGATCAATGGCGAAGTCGAGGTTACCCAGGGTGTGATTGACCTCGCGGTGTTTGGCCTCGTCCGCGCGGATAAAGAGCAAAAGATCTCTCATCTTGCGCTGACCCTCTGGCATTTGCCAATATTGGATCGCAATCGCGGGTGCGTCGAGATCTTCCCAGTGTGGAAGCTTCCCTGTCTCCAACTCCTCAATCGCACGGGTGTAGGTAATGACAGCCTCCTCTTCGAGATATCCCACGAATCTGTGGCAGATGCGTGGCGAAGCCAGGTATGCCAGGAAGAAGCCGTTGAAGAAGACACCTTGGGCACCGAGAACCATCAGGCGCATGAACCAGCCAGGCTCGGCTAGCTTGAGGAAAGTAAGAAGGTGCATGCGTTCGTTGAATGCTTCTTCGAGCAGGGTTTCGATCCTATAACGGCAGATGATGGTTAGCGTTGAGTTGACATTTCGCCACGCCAGCTGAGACCCAATTTACATACCATCCATTGTCTCTCTTCATCTTGCGAAGACTCCGGAGATGTCGCAGCATGCCGCCCACCATTCCGGGGACACCGGCCACACTTTCCAAGAAGACGAACCGCGATAGCCATTTCTCTTCCGTCATTTTGAATCTATCGGGGAGTACTTCGCCGGGCTTCGGGTGCTGGTATCCAGTCGCCATGTCCATGCCCCATCGGAACATGCGGACGGTGCCTAGGGCAACCCAGTCGGACCAATTTGTGGCTTGTCGGTGCGCGATGGTGATGTTTCGCATTTGGGCCTCCGTGTACCTGAGAATGTCAATTCCTGTTCCAATTGGAGGGCGCCGGGATACCTACACTGGATGTACCCATGGTGATTCCACTTCCTTGACATTTGGGGCCTTTGGGGGCGGGAAGTATTCTGTGATTTGTTTCTGAGATGTTGACGAGATGGGGCGCTTAGAGGTAAGGCTGAGTGGTGACGTGCGTTTCCTGTCCCCACATGCGGGGCCAAAAGCTGTCGCTGCAACACCTGAGTAGGCTCGGACAGCCATGTGCAGATAACGCTGCCTTGCCGCCGCCTGCAAGGGGGCCCTAACTGATAGGGTATTCATGATGTAAACAATGAGAGCGAGTCTCGGAACCAATTGAAGGAAAGAGGGCTCGAGTGGACGTTGATATGGAGGGAGGAGTGAAGAATAAGGTTAAGGTAGTAGATAGTTGGAGGTTGAAGGAAGGGGTTGAAGGTTGAATATTTAAAGGTACGCAAACCTTGGGACACGAATATGATCGGGAATGTTGCCAAAACCAACAAAGGAAACGGCCCGGTCAGTCCGTCAGCTGCCCATGAAAATGATGGCATCCCGTATACTTCGTCGATGAAGTTACCGATGTAATCATTGAAATCTTCCAAGTATGCCGATCTTTCCATCGGCCTGCCGAACCACCACTCAATGCTCACGATCCCGGAGCGGTCATTACACCTGAACAAGAAGCAACTACATAATGCTTCCCATTATCTCTATAACTTATTCAGAACTTGACGCTATCCCGTATAAATTTTTTTTTTCGAGTCCGAACAAGGCTTTGCTGGCAGGTGACTTCGGGAGGGAACGGGACCAACACCATGACTCAGCCCGTATGTTGCCGGAACAAGTTTGGACGGCCTGAATTCTTTGGCATCGAGGCTCCGGTCAGGTTCCTGATGTTTGGATCTTGGAAATATCCATTCCATCTGTCTCACCGGTGGCCAAATAGTACGTCAGTACGGTTGACGACCTGAAAAAGAGGGTAAGTCTCTTCCCCGTTCCCTGCCGATGAGGGGCATCTATTATCCAGATCTCAGCGTCATGATCTTAGATCTATCGCGGTATGATGAAAGATGTGATATTCTTTTTTGGTGTAACTATCGATCTTTTGTCCGTTGGGAGTCTGATCTCCATAAGAAAGAGATGGTTTGTTTGGATTAGATTGGATGGCATCGCGATGCTTGCTTATGTGCGATATGTGCAGGTTGATATTCCTACGTTCAATGTTGTTGCTTCGTCAAGTATGGCTTTGCCGTGAAAACCACCAGGAAATAAGTTGGTCCGTGAGGACCACTTAACTTGGCTATCCAAGATGGATGGGTGTAGTAGTAAGAATGGTCGCTGTATTGTGGTTGATCTGAGCAAGATATCAACTCAACCCTAGTTCTCCGGTTTAAACATGGACTCTGCAGTCCGCATCACAGAGAATCCCTCTTCATCCTCACGCAAATCCAAACTTCGCTTCTCCAGTTTTACCACTTGAGCCATGGATGGTCCTTTGTCAATGCGCTGGAGGAACTTTTGCACTTTCTCATCAGGACCCTGTGCCTCGCCCTCGACCTAATATGATCCAGTCAGTCATATATGGTTACGCAAAGGACAGGAAACCCTATACCCTTCCGCAGGTAGTATTCCTAACCCAACCCTTGAGATCATAGAGCTTTGCAGCCTTTTGAGTGAAGTCCCTGTATTGCATGAACAGTTAGTCGCTGGTTAACTCACTGGATATGATATGATGTCATCGGACGTAGCTGGGGTCCTGGGGATACTTCTTACCGGAAGCCAACTCCTAGGACATCATGTTAGTGTCTAGAGTTGACAGTAGTGGTTAAGTCTTGAGACCTGTCATGAGCTGGACGTACCTTGAACAGTGCCGTGGACTTTGAAAGCAACCTAGAAGAGAGGAGGTATCAGCACAAGTACAACTGGAGAACTTGCAGTTCTAGCCCTGCTACAGCCCAGAAGTATGCATAGCAACCGAGTTAATTAGGATTTATGGTAGACAGAAGACATACGCGTATGTTTGACATGATGGCTGAATAGTAGATAGAGAGGAAAGAGGTGGATGTAGAGATGAAGTCACTGAAGTGTACAAGTGAGGTGGAGTCGCAGCATTGCGGCTGTTAACTATGTGTACCCTTCTACTCCGTACGGAGTACTGTCCACTGTACTGTGTACATGTACATGGATATTTCTTGATGGTAAGAACGCTACTACAGGAAATGTAGAGTCAGCTAGCTCATTAGTATGCTCTATTTCTATTTAGATAATCTCTTCCCCAGAAATAAGAAAAATGGAAGTTTTACCGTGATCTTCATGAAATCCTTCGAGCTGTGATTGGCGCCGGTAATACTGTACAAGGCTAGTGGCTATTAAAAGGAGCCGAATAAGTTCAAAATGCCTTTCAGAGATGTTTGTCCCAAGAAGATATGGGAAGATAACAGAGCTCGAACATTGGAATAGTCAGAAACAGGCGCAGATGAGGCCACCTACCAGAAGCCGACGAGGCGGACCGCCCCTGAGTAAACACCGGACCTCAAGGACACAAACTCCGACTTCAACCAACTTCTCCAAACCTCGGCCATGCCATTCACATAAAATGCCCTCCATCTTCGCTTGGCTCCGGCGCATTTATTCGCTGGATACCCTTGACACTCGTTTTACCTCCACCGCAATCACTCCTAGGGCCGATACACGACCGACCTCCAATGCCCGCGCCAATGCAATCGCACAGGGCGCGTCGCCATCCCTCTGGCGCACGCCGGAGTTCTTCGTCTATTACTTGTTCTTTATAACACTCGTTCCTTTAATGTTCAAGACTGTCATCGATGCTTCGAAGGGTGAGTGTTGGAGAAGGCCATTCGACGTATTTGGGCGCTAACTTGGGTGTCTCCAATCCCACAGAGAGCCACCCTATTTACTCCTCTTACTCTCACCTTCTATCATCTGGTTGGATTCCTGGTCGTCAGGTTGTAAGTACTCCGCCCTCGTGTTCGGCCGTCCGTATTCTATGAGGCTAGCGCCTAACGTTGTTGCTTCAACACCTAGGACAATTCGGATGCACAATATGCAAGCTTTCGCGATAACATCCCTGCCCTTCTTCTACTCCTACTGCTCCATCCTGTAGCTCGTCGAGTCTATCAGAGTCTCATCAACCGCTCGAAAGTTGGAACAAAACCATCGAGCCAATCCGTGGTCAGTGCCGCCGATGCGCAACTCGATCAGCGAATGCGCTTCGACTTTTGGTTCGGACTGGTGTTCATAACGGCACTACATGGAGTATCTGCGCTCAAGATTCTGTTGATTCTGTATATCAATTTCCGAATTGGCAAGGATGTGCCCCGTCCCTACGTTCCTGCGGTCACTTGGATCTTCAACCTCGGCATCTTGTTTGCCAACGAACTATCCGGCGGTTACCAATTTGAACCAATAACGAAGGCAATTTCTTCTAGATCTGAGTTGGAGAATGACACCTCCGCACTCCAATGGGTCGCCCAGACTTTGGATGGTCTTGGGGGACTGATGCCGCGATGGGAGGTTATGTTCAAAATCACCGTGTTACGCCTAATCAGCTTCAACATGGATAATTACTGGAGTGTTGACTACCCTGCGGCAAGTCCAATTGAAGTGAGTTCTGCAATAAGATCACCATCATATGCAACGGTCGAGCTGACTCAATTCTATAAGAAGAAGCAATTGGACCCCGCGTCCCTCTCTGACCGTGAGCGAGTCAAGATTCCCGCAGAACCAGCTGCATTCACCTTCCGCAACTTCATTGCCTATGTGCTCTACTCGCCTTTGTATCTGGCTGGTCCGATCATCACATTCAACGACTACGTATCGCAACAGCGATACACACCCACATCACTCTCCCGTTCCCGCACTACGATGTACGCTATCCGATTTGGTCTTACCCTACTCTGCATGGAGCTTATCCTCCACTACATCTACGCGGTAGCGATTTCCAAGTCCAACCCAGACTGGTCCGTTTTCACCCCGGGCCAGCTAAGTATGCTTGCCTTCTTCAACCTGCACATCATCTGGTTGAAACTGCTTATTCCCTGGCGCTTCTTCCGTCTCTGGGCCCTCGTAGATGGGATTGACCCACCGGAGAATATGGTGCGGTGCATGTCAAACAACTACTCCGCCTTCGCCTTCTGGCGCGGCTGGCATCGCTCCTACAACCGCTGGATCGTCCGCTACATCTACATCCCACTGGGCGGCGGTGGCGGTGGACGGCGGGCGCCCGGAGCACCCAGACCAGCTTCACCACCTCAGACCAAGGTTATGGGCAAGTTCCTGCAGATTCGCAACTTCCTGTTGGTCTTCACCTTCGTCGCCTTGTGGCACGATATCAATCTCCGCTTGCTCATGTGGGGCTGGCTTGTCACTCTCTTCGTTCTACCGGAGGTTCTGGGTGGTATGCTTTTCCCTGCCCACCGCTGGCGTTCTCGTCCCACTACCTACCGCGTCCTCTGTGGCATTGGCTCCGTCGGAAACGTGCTCATGATGATGATCGCAAACTTGGTCGGTTTTGCTCTGGGGCTGGATGGGCTGAAGGATCTGCTTGCCAGCTTAACGGGATCCTACTCTGGGCTGGCATATTTGGTTTCCTGCTGCGTGGTGCTTTTCGTCGGCGTGCAGGTGATGTTTGAAGTTCGCGAGGATGAGCTCCGCGCCGGTATCGACTTGAAATGCTGAGCCAGCCTTGCCCAAGACCTTATGCAAACCTTAGAGGCGTATATGAGACAAATATACATATTCCATTTTTGGCTTACGCCACATTAATAGTTATAAATTTTTTGGTATCAATTCGTAAAGTCATCAGTAGAACAGGGCCATGCCAACCCTCTCCATAAAAGTACACATCCATAGAAAGCTCACACCGAACTCCCCTCCTCAGAAGAAAGCACCACATCTCGAATCCTCATGCACCTTATAACAATCCAACCCACAAGTCCTCAAATGACAATTCTTGCACCGAATCTTCCCCCAATATCCACACATACAACAAAACCTCCTCCCCGGCTTCCCAGACGCCGCCGGCTTCGCCCTTGACTCATTATAAGAAAGCGGCGGCTCCGCCAGCAACCGCTGCATAATCCTCTCAGACGGCATAGACGGCGCATACGACCGCAGCAAAGGATCATTATCATATTCACTCTTGATAAGTCCCCTTTGCGGCCCTGGTGCGTCACTATCAACATCCATCTCTGACTCCATCCCCGTCTCCCCCATAGCCTCAGAAGACCTCTTAACACCCACAACACTAGCCGGCGTCGAGCTACGCCTTGCAGCAGCAGCAGCTTTACCACGCGCCTGCGCAACCAGATTCAGACCACCAAGACCCTGTAACCCGCCAATCCCGCCTCCGCCAGCGGCAATAGCCGCTTCCTCATCGTCGAGGTGGTTGCGGAAAGTCTTTTGGGATGTGAGGATGCGGCGCACGCTGGAGGTTGTTTTTGCTCTTGTGCCGCGTGCGCCGGCTTCGCGGGCTTGTTTGACGGGTGCTGGGATGGACACGTCGCGCTGGTTCTCGCGGTCGAGGTCGGCGATGTGTCGCGCTATGGCGTTGGCTTGTCGGGAGGTTAGGTCGGCGCCTTTGCCGGCGTCGCGGATGTTGCGTTTGCGGCTGAGGGTGGGTGCGGTTATGGTTTGGGAGGGGTTGAAGGCGCGCGTGGGGGCGTAGCTCCAGCCTGGTGTGGCGGTTGAGGTGTCGGAAACTAGTTCGACGCGGAACATTTTGGGGTTTGGTTTGGGAAGTTGGGGGAGGTTGGGTGGTTTGGGGCGGAAGGGAGATGAAGGGAGTTTGGTGCCCGGAGATAAGTATTGTGTTTGGTTTGTTTGCAGGGATTGGGGAGCCTGGAGGGTACGAGTACGAGGTAGCTTAGTTCCAAGATTGGTACGGTGGGTAGCTAACTACTGCAAGTAGAAATGAAAAAAAGGAAATGCTGATATTTGAAAGCTGATTATTTCATGCGAATTCAACCTGAGAACCTCGTTCTCGGTCATTAGAAGAGGTTTGGGGCCTTGATGGACCTCACATGCATAGGAGACCAATACCTTGAAGCTGAAGCAAAAGTAAATACACACATGAACATGCTGATAAAAGACACTTATTTCTTGATATTGTGCAGCTTATCAACCTTGGTCTCCAGCTCAGTGATGTATGACTGGAGCTTGATTGTGGCCATTTGAAGTGCCTATAAACAGACAGTTAGCTCTCGAAATACTCTTGAAAAAGACCCGATGCGAGAGAGATCACTCTTCTAGGGGAGAAACAAGAGTCAGAACTAAAGAGACATACCGCAATATCATCAGACAACATCTCATTAGCAAGTCGGTACTCCGATAAGATGTAGAAGTACACCAAGGAGCTGGCAGCGACAGACCCAGCTAGGAATCCGAAGAGACTATTAAAGATCAGCCACTGAGCTTTAAGATGGCTATTCCATGTTGCCCATTTCCTCCTCTGGTACTCCGTACAACTGGACCAGTACTCACCCTCCTCGGAAAGCTCCAACAGGCTTGCTTGACGGCAGCGGTGCCGCGGACTGCCAATGGGCGCGTGATGATGAAAAAGACCGGAGGCCGACGCGTCCGCGCAAGGGCAGAAAGATTCTTGTGCCAAGCACCATATTGGCAATTTATTTCAATCGATGTATGGATTGTTTGATGGTTGATGGTGGCAAGAGGAGTTAGTTCGAAAGTGACGTTGATGAATTGCGGAGGTCACGGGCGGCTCGGGAACATGACTCGAGGCCTTTGTATACCACCTACACAGTACAGAGGACAGAGGGAAGACAATATAACCTCATCGATAAATATAAATAAATAAGAAAGAAAAGGTACAGTTTGGTATCGCTCTACAGAATTATCCAATAAAAAGGCTAAAATACAGGATCTCTCTCGCTCACTTAATTCGCCATTGTGTTCTCGTTGAAGAGATCCGCCAACAGATCATCCCGGCACAGTGTAAGATCTACGCTGCCCATGCCGTACGTACTCTCAAACACATAGATACTCAGTCGATTAAAGAAAGGTCGCAGGACTCGCTCGACAATCTCATCCTTAGCTGTCTCTCGAATCCAGTCTGAGATGAGCCATGGCCGCTTGAGACCACTACGAACCTGGGGCTCGTTAGTCTCCGTAGGGAGAGTGGGTGAGGCTGCACCGCGTGGGCCGAAAGAGTGAGAAACCTCGTCTGCCAAAGCAATTGGATCCCAGCGGTCTGGTGGGTAGACCGCGTCGATTGTGTCGGTTACAAACAGCCACTCAAGGAGCTGGAAGTCGTCTGGGGCGAGGACGAGGAGAATGTCGAGAAGTTTGCATGCTTGAAGCAGCGAGTAAGGGTTGTAGAGCTCAGGCTGAGAGCCCTGGGGTACTGCAGAGATGGCTTCTTGTAGTTCGGTGTTTATCAGAGGCCAGAATGGCGCCATGGCTGAAGCAGAGGTCTTGAGTGCAACGGCACGAAGGACCATGAACACTTCCGCCCGAGTGGCAGATGATGGAGATGAGGCGCTGGTCGCCACAAGAAGGTCTTCCAGTTTCTGGAGCAATGCTGGCAATTCGCCAACAAAGTAATCATCGTTAGCGGAAAGGAGTAATAGCGCGATTCGCCGGAGGTTGAGCTGCGCTTTGCGATCGGCTTCCAAGCGAGCTGCAGAGGCTCCAACGCCAAACATGATACCTGCTGAGCTTGGTGGTGGAAGGCGGACGAGTAGTTCGGATAGCCGGTCCTTGTCAGCAAGAACCCACTGGCGTAATAGGTCCATCCAGCTGCCCTTAACCAAATCCAACTGTAATCCAAAGAATCGGGCATCATTGAATGCATCGGATATGTCCTTTTTCCACACCTTCGCCGCAGCAGGTACTTTTGCCATATGCTGCAACAGAACCATGACGCTGCTGTTGAGATTGTTCGGGAACAGGCGTGACCTGATCAGAGGGCCCACCACGTTGGTCGAGACTCCAGTAATGGCATTGTTGATGCGGTCCGAGTCACCCAGGGTCGTGATAAACGATGGCATGGAGACTGCTAGGATGCTCAGCATGTCATCGGGCCCAGTGTGAGAGACCGAGGTACGATCATAATCCACCGAAGATCTCGCCATAGGCCCAGTGTCCTGGTTGAGGCCTAAGGGCTTGCTCGTAAAGACTGCCGTAAGGAGACGTAGGAGAACATCCTATAATTTTGTTAGTTAAATCGGTAGACTCGGCAGCCGAGATACATACCCCAAGTTCTTTTCGCATGCGGCGGTCTTCCCCAAAGGTTGTATTCTCCAACTTCACTCCCAGAATAGCCGCAAATTCAATCAAGCGTGGAAGGATCTGTCTGTGTGGGAATGGATTGCTGAGAACATCCCGCAGGAACGTTGTGCAATCCGACCAAATCTCATCAAGGACGTCATCGTCTAGTGACCGGGCATAGGTAACGAGGAAGCTAGCAAGCTCAGACTCTGAGAGATTCGAAGTCATGGAAGACTTGCGACTAGGGTCCAAGGCACTGGGATTAGTGCGGGTATAGATGGCATTGAAAATCGCAGGCATGGCGATTTTCGGGCTTGACCCATCCAGTGTATGTAGAAGGTCAAAGATAAGCGACGCCGTCTCCGTGTCAGACTTGGTCCACATCTCCACCAGGGTCTCAAGACACTCAAGTGCCTCCGCGGTGAAGAAATGCTCCAAGATTCGCCGTGATCGGTTTCTCATTCGCAACGAGGTGTATTGGAACGACGCCAAAGATTCAGACTCAGGGCGGGAGACACTATGATCCCCAGCTCCCCATGACCAAATAGAGAAGCATAAGCGAACGGCGTCTTGGAAGCAAAGTAGAACAGTCAGCCGGTCGTTGGCGGTGTTAGGGCGACCTTGCCCGCCTTCCGAGTGAAAGACTCCCGACACCATGTTCCCGAAAAAGCCCTGTACTTGGTCGGGGCTTCTGACGGCTGGAACATTAGACTCTTCCACGATGAGGAGCTCGTGGGCATTTGCGATACAAGTCTCGAGTCCAGTCAAGAGAGCAACTGTAACATGCTCGGAGCGGTCCTGCGGCCAATCCTCTGTTTGCTGGAAGGACAGCTGAAGCCTACCATATGATGCCCGGATCTCCCTGCACAGACATTCCACAAGCATCAATAGGATCTGGAATATGGAGCCTGCGTACAGTGGGAGTACCTCACAAAGCAGCACTATCCACTTGTCGACGATTTCACGAGACTTAGGTGAGCTGATTCCCTTGAGGAGACAATCCAAGAGCCGCTCTGGCGGGTGCGGTAATTGGGGTATTGACGCTCTTCTGTCTCCCTTATCACTGGTAAACGAGAGGAGCGAAGGACTAGTTAGCCGATCCCGAGAAGCCGCTCGTAGATCTTTAGGTCGAGGTGGAGGTGGCGGCAGATACGCTTGCGCAAATCGTACCTTTAATGCAGCAAGGAGCGCGTCAATCAGTGCACCCTGTACTGCAATGCTACCCCCCTCAGATGAGACTAGAAGGCGTTCTACCAAGAGTTCATCGATGCCAGACTCCACAAGGTCCTCTGCCCCGGGCCCAAGAAGAAGTTGCCGCATGAGCTGGAGTGCACTTTTCTGCAGTCGCTCCCCTTCTACGGTGGCCTCCATGATATCTGGGCTTGGTGTGCTGACGATCCGAAGAGAGGCGTCAAATATAGCGGAATGAAGACTTTTCAAGTCTGAAATGTCTATCCATAGTATCGATATCAGCACGAGTCCACATCATGAGAAAATAGATCACTTACCTTCCGACTTGGACTTTTCAGGGCGCTTTTCGTTGCCCAGGACATGACCTAGGAGCGTGGCCCATCCATTGTGCGCAAGCGCAGAGATGATATTTGAGGAGGTTTTCAGCAAGTAGTCACATTCCTTGTAATCATCCGGGGAGATCGGGTGGTTGTCTATCTGCTTCTCACTCATGTCACCATGCTCAGACAGTTCATCAAGTTTCGAAAGGACTACATGGAAAACCCTGCGTAAATTGTTAGACACGTGATTTTGTGAGTTGAGGAGTCCACTTACTTGTGGATAGACGGTAAGTCCTGAAGCCACAACTGAACACTCTGTGAACTATCACTTGACTCTTGGGAGAGAAGGTCAAGGACAATAAAGAGCGGGCGTTCAAGCATGGAACATTGGTATGAGAACATAGTGCCTCCAACATCAAGCACTTGTTTTGGCGGTTGCTCGTGTGTATTGTGGTGGCTGTGATTCCACAAGACGAAGAATCGCTCAGCTTGTTGCTCAGATGACAGGTGACGAGAGCCTGCGGTTGATACGTTGACCATTAGAGTCGTCAAGGACGCTTCGACAAGGTGATCCATCCAGGAGATCGACTGCAGGAGCCATAAGCAGCGTACAGCTTCCACGTGGAACTTCGGACTCAACGGGGATAAGTACCACCAAAGCCGATTGACAAGAGAAGGGATGATATCACAAGCATCCTCATAGGCCACATAGTAGCCGGGAGTGTGGATGAAAAACAGACTTGCCACTGTCGAAGCGATTGTTGCGATAATTGAGAAAGAGGCAGTTGTCGCCTTGTCCTTCCCAGAATCTAATCGTTCAGAGAGGGCTACATATAGTTTGCGATCCCGTAGAATGCGCGACTTTGGAAGCTTCTTGAGCAAAGCCACAAGAATATCCAAGGGTTCCTGAACAGACAGGTTGCCATCGCGGCTGCCCAGCGCCGCAATAGCTAGGTCGTGAGCCTCCCGAATAATCATTTCGCAAAGATTCTTGGGAGAATAGGGAAGAGGGGGAACCTCCAGGCTATTTTTGCTTTGTTCATAGAAGCTGTGGATGGTCTTCAGAATATCAGCACCTCGCCCGTTTGAGTCGTTATTGACGTTTTTTACAGAGCCACCCTTCCTCGAGAACGCCCGCTCCGTGAGCAAGACAGTCAAGGATTTGACGACCTTGGTCAATGCAGAGGACACGGCATGCTTGTTGGCACTGTTCTCTTTGGATGAAAGTTCCTTCATCTTCGCGAGCACAGACAATGTTAGCAGAGGCGCGTGGACTTGAATCATATCCTCCTCGCGCAAGTTGAAGTTTTCAATGATAAATTGCGCCAGATCCAAGTCACGCAACACTCGGTCACTGTCGCCATCGACATCTGAAGACCGATAATCAACCAGTCCCAAAAGCTCGGAGAATATCACACCACTTTCGACGCCATCGAAGAAGGCACTCGCGCTGCGAAACACCTCTTCAAAGTGTTTTCTGGGGGCTTCTTTCCCAAAGGCCTGGACGCTCCGCACGGTAGGCAAAAACACCGCAGGGACAATATACCCACCGATTTCCCAGCGGTCCATTAGCGACAGAGCTATGCGGAAGGGCTTGGTTCGCTCAGACGGATGGCTCGGTTCTTGTTTTATCATATCCAAAAGACCAGTGACCAACGGTTGTAAACCACAACGGCTGAAGTACTGTGACTGAGTGAGCTCCTTGCCGTCAATAGAAGCAGACCGACCGGTGTCAGTGGAGAATTTTCGATCATCCATTGAAGAGCTATCATTCGGCGAATCTGGCCCGAGGAACCAAGCCCAGAGTCGTCGGTTCAAGCTCATATCTCGTCGTGTGAGGACCCCAACTGCTGCGATGACCAACGTCCGAAGATCACCGGGCATAATTCTGGTTTGCAAAATGGGCGAGCTGAGTGGGAGGTGGGTGACAAGAAGATCAAGGAAGTTCCGTTGGACAAGAAGCTGGTCGTCAGATAAGCCAGATGCAAAACAACGAATCAGTAGACCAGGCTCTGGTAGAATGACAGCGTCTGCAGCGGCCAGCATCTCAGCCGGGAGCTCGTTCGCAACATTCCCGCCAGACGTACTCGGTCGACGGTCTGCGATGCCCAGCTTCGGCAGGTGGCGATTCAAGTACGCGAGGACGCCCAGGCGCCGACTGGGATTTGTGATAGAGGCGAGGAAAAGGCATTGCCAAAAGTATTGACCGGGTGCCCCTGCTTCCGATGTCCGTTGAGTTTCTAATTTTGAAGCAGCATCTCTCAGCTTGTTGATTATGCGCAGTGTCGGCTCAAAATCATCACTTGTCTCCTCCTCAAGACCTGGGAGTAGGGCCAAAATAATCGCTTTCAGTGCTGGCCGGATTGCCCACGGCTCTAGGTCGACTATGTATCCCTCTACGAGAGACAGAAATAATGGGCGGACAGTAAGAGAGGCAAAGGTCAATGTTGGTGCAAGGCCGGGGAGATATAAAGGTAGATCGTGCGATAATCCCTCGAGCTAATAGTCATCATACATTAGTCAACGCACCCTTCGTTTCCTTCGTGACCACTCATACCTTGATCAATCCAAATATGTATGTGTAGACTTCGAGGGCCTTCTGATGTACACCCGATGGGAGCGATGGGTTCAAGCATTGCGCAAGTCGCTTCGACACTAACACTTTATGAGGGACGACGAATTGGTCGGGCGGGTGCGTTTGAAGTGCCTGTTGACATATAAGCAATGCCGTATATTTCCCCTATGGTCGTGGCTCACCTTTAGTAGGCGACTGAGGAAGGAGATGTAGTCGGCCCATTCCTGGAGAGCGTTATCAAACAAGGAGAGCGCTCGTTCAACACTGGAGGCATATCGGCGGTAGTTTTTGTCTTTCTTGAGTGACCCTATAGCCAGCAGATATTAGATAATTGTCTATGGGATAGGGAGTAGGCGCATACCTTCTTTGCCTTGTAGCCGGGAGCGCGTCAAGGAGCTCTCGGAGCTTGCGGGGGAGAGTGACCTCGGAAAGGCACTGGGATCAAGGCTCATGGTGCCAATGACGGACGTAGTATTGTATTGAAAGATATTGAGCTGTCCTCCGTCATATTTAGGGCATCGAGAATGACCCCGAGGGAGTTTGGCAGTTGATGTTGACTAGAAGCCACGCAACGTGACGCAGGCGGCCACGTTCGATTGTTTTGCTCCGCCTTGGGGAGGGGAGCTCCGACTCGCCGACGTCAACGTCCAACCAACAGACAACAGAGACACTAATTAAAGGCTCCGGGTTTTTGATACCAACAATGCGCATTTAATGACCAGAAACCCGCGACGAGCGACCGCGTTGAGAAGCGCATGCCCGCGGGATGGATTTGCAAGACACCGACAATGACGGCCAACAGCATGTCGTCTCTAAGCAACCACCTCTTTCAAAGGCATCGACCCCTGATAAGGATGAGCGCAGTGAAAGCTTAGAAGAGCGACCACCTTTACCTCCGCGACCTACTACACTGAGTCTATTGAACGATGAAACGGGCCCTCGGACAACTCTACAAGCAGAGGCCACCACGGCTCTCTCACGTACCGATGTTGGGATACAATCATCAGAAGTTGCTGGAGGTCCATTTTCCACGCTGGCTGCCCGCAGTTTACCACACAGCCCGAAGGCCAAGGCGAGTCTCAGCCAGTTAGCAAGCTCGCGGGGTAGCGAAGCTGGTGACTCGGCTAGCATTAGGAGCTCAGTCCCGAATACTGAGGCCGGGGATGTGGAAGCACTGTTCATGGATTTTGCTGCTTCAACCGGTAGCCACGGACAAGCTGCCCCAGGTCTCCTTGACTTTCCCGAATTCGCGGCCGACGACATAGATGACGATGGGATCATAGGCGAATTTGAGGCAGTCGGCGAACTGAACGAGGAAGGTGATAATGAGGGTATGGCTTGATTTCAGATATTCTGTCTACTTCATAATGCTAATAAACCTCAGATGTGCTCCTTCAACGGTGGAAGGCAAAGCGCAAGCACTACATCATCCTTTCCGCGGCTGGGAAGCCGATTTGGACAAGGCATGGGGATGGTGGTCTAATATCTGGCTACGTCGGCGTCATTCAGACCATTATATCATTCTATGAAGATGCAGATGATCACCTGCGAGGCTTCTCTGCTGGTGACACTAGGTTTGTCGTGTTGACACGAGGATCTCTTCACCTCGTGGCAATCAGCCGTATGATGGAGAGCGACAACCAACTTCGGCTTCAACTCGAAGCATTGTATATGCAGATCTTGTCCACATTGACACTACCTTCTCTGACCCATCTCTTCTCTGTGCGGCCATCTACCGATCTGTCGCGGCCCCTGCAAGGCTCGGAATCCCTTCTCTCATCTTTGGCAGACAGTTTCACGCGCGGATCTCCATCAACGTTGCTATCAGCCCTGGAGTGTCTGAAAATCCGCAAGCAGCACCGTCAAGCTATCAACAATGCACTGTTGAAGACCAAGGCCAACAGTCTTCTTTATGGCTTGATAGTGGCCGGTGGACGACTGGTCAGCGTTGTTCGACCGAAGAAACACTCCTTACACCCAGGTGATCTACAGCTCTTGTTCAACATGATTTTCGAAGCCGATGGCGTTAAGGCAGGCGGCGGTGAGAGCTGGATCCCGGTTTGCTTGCCTGGCTTTAACAGCAGTGGCTATCTCTACATGTATGTCAGCTTTCTTGACATCCGCAACGACATCGAAAGTAGTGCGGAAATTACCAAAGACGAGTCCGTTGCCATAGTCCTCATCAGCCCCGATAAGGAAGCTTTCTTTGAGATGCAAGCGATGCGTGATTCCCTTGTGGAGGTGAGCTCGACCAAATTCCGCAATGACTATCGATATCCGATCTAATGATGCCCTAGCAAATGGAGAAAAGCGGAAGCTTGAGGGAAATAAAGACAGCAATCGACAAGGGTCGACCGGCAACTACTGATATAGTGCCAGGGACTGTGCTTCATCACTTCCTATACAAATCTCGCGCCAACGTACAATTCACCATGTCATCATATGCTCCTGAATTTTCCTCGGTAACACGACGAAGAAGGTGGGCATTATCCCCTTTTCAAGCATGCTCATGGAAAGTGATTCTAAGTCTACCTGTAGGTTAATGTCGATGTACAACAACTTGCATGCGAGCATCCACGCCAAGAATACCCATGTCAAAGTTCATCATTGCGTGTCGCGGTCAGCTACTTCGTTCGGATGGGTTACTCCTGTGTTTGAATTCTACTGTATCGCCGAACCGAATACTAATCGAAACGCACTTGCGCAAAGTGCTAGCAAGATTGCTCAGTGGGTGCAGCGGGAGGAAGAAAGACTGTTTATCATTGGCGGCGCGGTATGTACCTTATCTCTCTTAAGAATCATCGTCGCGAATACCGGCGCTAACCATATCCAACAGGTTTTCTAATGGGGCCCGTATCTTCGCCAACACTTGCAATCCTACCTGTGTACATACCTCGTGACTTACTATACCCGATACTGCGTTATGAAATATCAAGTTGCTGTGACTGGACATCTAATGACTTGAAAATGGACAAGGAGCAGGTGCTACCTACTGAGCTAAGTGCTGGCTACACAGTGTGAAATAAGATGCTCTCATTGACCTAGATTATCTATGTCATGTATCAACATTCACACATCGAATCTTCAGTCAATCGCATCCTCTCTTAGATTAAAGAGTTGACGCATAATCTCATCCGTCTTGCTGCGCAGCGCGTCATGGTACATGGTGTTGGTAATGAACTGTTTGGCATTACCAATCTTCGCAGCAGTGGCTGTAGCCAAATCATAGTGAACGTACATATCGTCAATGTAAGTTGCAGCGTAGACCGGTACCTTGTTGTTGGCCAGCTGAGCCTCGTCGTAGAGAGCAGGCCACTCGTGTGTCGTAGCCAGGATTTCAGCCGCGTCCTTGATCTTACTGAGTTCCGAGTAGGAGTCGAACATATCTTTAAAGACCTAGCAGGTACAGGATTGTGTTAGGTCTTGCTGTTCACTTTATGGAGATGTGAGTTGGGCTTCTTACCATTTCGCCGGTAAAGTAAATTTGAGGCAACGAATCATTGATCTCGAATTGTGGGCTGCTAGAACGCAGCCTATCCGCGGACCAGAGCGATGGGTGTCTGTGCTCGTTGTTAGACTTGAAGGTTCATGAGAGGTACATGCATTGGTACTAGAAGCGTGTCTCACCCTTGGCAATAGATGGCTTCGTGCAAGATGGCATAGATGACGTTTTTGTCCATGCCGCCATTGCTGTCGATTATGGACAGAGTTGGAAGAGTGAGAAAACCGAACATCTCCAAGTCATTGATAACTCTGGTAATGATTTCTAGACTGAGGTTAGTGTTGTGCTCGGATTACTACAAGACCAAATAGTATTCACCGTGCAGATTGTCAAGACCACCTGAGTCATGTTAGCTGTGATGTGCTGCGTGTCCGAGTTGGAGCTCTTACCATGGAAGCCGAGCAAGATACCGAGTTGCTGGAAGCGAGCCGGAGTGAGCACACCAGACGGCAATGCAACCTGATTCTGTGTCAGGTATTGCATGATCTTCTTAACACGATCCGCATCATCGGGGAATTTCTGGTAATAAGCCTCATTTCTCTGCTTGACCTTTTCTGCTTTCTGTCAATACTACTGGTAAACTCCTCGGGACAACGGGGTCGCGCACCATAGGTCTTCGCATAGACAGCATCCGGTCCGTTAGTGAGTGGTGGAAGACCTCCAGTGAGGAAAGCTTCTTTCAGGCCCTCCGGGCTAAGATCGAAGAAGAAAATGTCAGTAAAAGAGCACACAAATGAAGCAACCAATGACTTGTCAAACATACAACTTCGACAGGTAAGTCACGGCGCAAAATCCACCGAAGCTCTGGCCGAGAAGACTCCATTTCTGCTGCTCTGGCGGATAATTCTGGGTCAACACCTTACGAATGGCTTCACAATCACGGACAATGCTGTCAGCACGGAAGTTCTTCAGGTATTCGGCCTGCTTGATCGCATCTCCCTGACGGGCGAGGGTTCCCGCTGTGATGGTCGAACTGAGACCAGTGCCTCGTTGATCCAAGAACAGCACCTGGAGATTGGTTTAGTATGTATCAGTCTAAGGCTGGGGGAATGAGGCATGACCCACTTGATAACCCTTGCTAAGCACAAATTCAACCCAGCCGTACGACTGCGGGGCACCACATCCAAAGCCAGGGCCACCTTGCAAATAGACCAGCCAAGGAAGTTTACCGTCTTTGGCTTCCTGGTCTTCTTTTTTGGCCGGCTCAATGGGCTTGTTCAAGCGACTGACACTGCGTGCAAAGAGCCTTAGTGTGTCTCCAGCGGGCTTGGTGTAGTCCACAGGGACATCAAAGAACAGCTCGGAGACCCGAAGCTTGCCTAGATAGATCAAATTTGGTCAGTTCGGGAATCTGTGAGCTTGTTATTACTCAACACTGATTTCTTGACGAACCTGGAACATTATAAAATCGTCGATCAATCAATTTCGCTGCCATGGTCGCTTGGTGAGAGTCAAAAGAGGCACGTTGGCAAGAAGCCGCTCTAAACCGCGTGGAGAAGTTCGCACCACTGTCTAGGCGTAATTGCCTAGGGATGACGAATTCAGCAAACAACCTAAGAACTGTTTTTATTCTTCAGATCGTTGTTAACTTGTTTCCTAGAGTTTTACTCATTTTTCACATTTTATGGCTCGTTAACTAGCAAGTCGGGGTGTCCTTAGCAATTCCCGAATGAACAAGCCACATTTCGTTAGCGGTGTGATGAAATTAGTCCATAAGGTCGTTCTAAACATAAACCAAGCCAACAGCTAACACAGCTAGAAGACTCAAACATACCTGCTCCTACTCTTCTGACCCAGTCAACATCCATCAAATTAATTCAACATGCCACTATATCATCTACCAAACAAACTGATACTGCTGATCGCCGAGAACTTGGAGTCAAATGGGGATCTCAATAGTTTGATTCAGACCAACATCCACCTTTGCAAATTGCTTGACCCCCTCCTCTACCTTCGGGATGCAGCATCTTATGCCACTTATGGTCCACTGGCTATGTTGCATGCGGCTAGAGGGGGAATGAGAATACAGCTCGAAAATCACTACAAGCAGGATGCAAGCTTGACTGGTGCATTTATTGGCACGATTACGAAAAGCCGTTGTGCTTAGCGGCGGAGAACGGCCACGACGGGGTCATCAAGCTGTTTCTCGATTCTGATGAGAGTCTTGACCTGGACGAGGAGAACATATTCGGAGAAACGCCACTGGTTTGCGCGGCAAAATGGGGACACGAAGTAGTGGTCAAGCAACTACTTTCAACCGGTAGAGTCAACGTCAACTTTGTTTGCTGCGGATTCACACCGCTTTGCTATGCAGCATGGAACGGTCACGAAGCAGTTGTAAATCTGCTTCTCGATGCCGATGGTATCAATTTGGATTTCGCTCATTCCGATGGGCGAACAGCTATAGACTTAGCAGCAGAGACAGGCTATGAGTCGACTGTCAAACTTCTGATCGCAGCAGGTGCTGAACTAGGCGATAAAGGGCATACTGTTACCTACGGTATGGACATGCCAGGCACCGCCTTGGTAGGTGGTCATGCCCTGTGACCTAGGTATCACCAATATATATAGACAGACTAGGTACTGAGCAGCTAGGTAATCACAACCCTGGAAGACCATGGAACGTTGACATTATGATAAAAGGAATATGCATTGAATCTAGTCTTATGCCTAAGATAACCCTTTTCCCAAAAATAGAAGAAAAAAACACAGCATTAACCCGACTCCGAGCCTGATGGTTTAGCCACAAGCTGCCGGCCTGGCTTCAAGAGTAGCAGGGTTGCTGGCAGCTGAGCAGCCGCGAAACCGATCATGACAAGCATCTGTGTGCTGTAACTAGCAGCGAAGACACTCTTGACATCCTCCCGTAATTCGGGAGATAGATTTCTCAAAGATTTGATATTTTCGAGAAACAGGTGCAGCTCGTGCGACGTCAGAACACCCTTCAGATGATGTGCCAGGCGGCCATTCAAAATGTTAGATGCAATTGCGAGGCCAATAGCGCCACCAAGGAAGCGAAGCTGAACCACAGTACCAGTTGCAATTGCTGTAATGAGAGAAACGAAATCCAGTCAGTGAATGCACGTGACACATTATTCGCCAGTTGTCGCCAGGAGTACATACCCAAATCTCTGTCTTCGACGATGTATGGCGTTGATAGCACCAAAATGCCCATTGTCAGGCCTAATCCAGTACCGGCAATAATCAGATAAACAATGTCTGTTGCGTGAAAGCCATGTGAGGTGGCGATGGTCGATAGAAGTCCGACGCCGACAGTATGAACCACGCAGCCCACAAGCAAAGTATAAATGAACGGGATGCGGCCTCTCGAACTGGCAATATTGACGACAGCCGCAGCTACTGCTGCAACAGCCGAGTATCCGATCAAGTAGATACCAGCCTCCAAAGGCGACTTGCCTAGCAGGATAAGGGCTTGCTGTGGGACATACACCAAGACGACATTGTATGGTGCGCCGATAACAAAGGAGGAACTAGAAGTGTGTCAAAGGGAATCGCACCGGTGATGATGAGGTTGGGCTTGACTTACATGAGTATACCCAGCCACGGGCGATCAAAAAGCCAGCGCTTGGGAAATATCGGGTCTTTCCCTGGGATGCCCGAAAGATACCATTCCCAAGCAAAGAAGGCAATCCAAGCAACTCCGGCAAGCACTAGAAGTGCAATTGCGTCCCTCGATGACCATGAGAATGCCAGATTGGTTTCGTTCAAGACGGCAACTATCAAGAATGAGCCAGCCATCATCAACACCGAGCCAATTAAGTCCAAATTGGCAAATGAGCGATATGATGCTCGTGTGCGGAATGATGGCATGTGCTGATCAAGCCCGAAATGCGTGGGCATTGCAACTACGATGACAATAATCGCAATGACACATAACGGAGCGCTAATAGTGTGTTTAGAAGACGCTTGCAAAAGAAGAATCGATGATACACATACCTGATGAGGAACGTCCATCGCCAGGCTGAGTTTTCTGCAAGCGCACCTCCCACGATCGGTCCTATCAAAGATGCAAAGACTAAGCAGAATGACATGAGACTGCTGTAGGTAGGAAGCTTTGCTTTAGGAGCAATCTCGTAGACGCATAGAATTGTTAATGCATATGTACCAGCGCCGCCTATTCCTTGGAGTGCTCGGAATATGATTCTGTGTTGACATTTAGTCTTCGAACAAACAATGTGTGAGGAATACGCCAGACACGTCAGACATACAGTTGATTGACTGTTTGAGCGCAACCACATCCAATGGAGAAACCGAGTAGAATGACAAGGGCAGCGATTGTGCTTTGTTTTCTGCCAACTATATCGCTGATTTTTGTCCATATTGCCATAGATCCTGGGAGCATTGATGATCAGTAACAGATAAAACACTCACCCCCATTGTGAAGCTATTCCGAGATACAAATGCTTTGAATTGATCATAAATCGCACTCGAGTCATACCTGTATAAGTGGCCAAGTAACCAGTGATGATCCAGCTCCTCTTCTCAAATCCCTCCAGATCATCTGTGATACTCGTAAGAGCCGAACTTACGATCGTGACATCCAAGTTAGAGAGAAAGAACCCAATCAAGAGCCTGGATAGATCATCAGCCCGAATTCATAAACGTTATGGCACAGAGATGAGCACACCCTATCGTGGTGAGCACTAGTCTCCATCCTGTCGGGTAAACAATTTCACTCCCTGGAGAAGGTGCTCTTTGAGCTGACCCCTTTTCCTGCTGCCCTCTAGATCGCCCTGGAGTAGATTTCCTCGAAATCGGCTCCGCGAATTTGATGTGGTTAGACATGGCTGTCAAAGCCGCTCGATGCTGAGTGCTTCAAGAGTAGGGGAAGACGGGAGTGGCAGCCATTGCTGCATGTGAGAAAGTTTCGAACGTGACCATTGTCTATGTAGGACCAAGCCCCGCCTATCTTCACCCCAGGTAGGGGCTTCAGTGTGGAACGCAGGAGACGCGCGATGACAGAATGTGGAATATTTACATGCAAAGAAGGGTGATCTGCGCCGATCATTGAACCATAGATAGGCTGAGATCGGATATGGCTTGGCATAGACAGGCTTTCTTCGGGCATGCGCCCCCTGAAATTGGAATTCTTGGGCTGTTTTTCTGACTTTGTTGGATACAACTGTCCCAGTCCTTTTGACCATGGTCTGGCTGGAAAGTGGTGAGCATTTTGTTACCACAACCATTCGTCTTGCGCGTTTTAATTTCGTTATCCGAGACAGCTCCTCCTTGCTCACTGCTCAGACTAAATATGTACCCCTGGACTAGGCGTACATGATGTGGATAAGATTGTGCACTGTCGTCACGTACACAGTAAGGATTGAGCACCGCCCCGGGTGATAGGGGAGTAATGCGAGCTCAAGCCTCATTCTGCATTGTCGCGATTGAGCGAGGAATAGATGGAACCAGAATCGGTCTCCGCCTCACCTGTCCGAGGTTGAGACACATTTCTCGGTTGACATAGCATCGACCGCAACAAATTGCTAGGAGCAGCGTGAGTTGCAAGCGCCTGATCAAGGTGAGAAACAGCTGCAGATGACTCGATGCCCAAGCGACCGAGTCGGCGCCTGAGGTTGCACCTGATGACCTGGGCAATGCTGACATCAATATTAATGCCACTCACTGAATATCCACACTTCAGTCTAGGCCTTCACTCACCACTGAGATCTCTGAGGGTCGTTGATGTTGACTGCCTAGGGAGAGGATCGATCACGCGGAGGTCGACTTCGTACTTCCGCCCCACTCATCCCGTTTCTCTCCAGGCACCTAAGCTGCTAAGCATCAGCACTACCGGAGTGCATCTCCTCCAATTGATGCCGATTGGCTATAGCGTCGCGCTCTATTTGTGGGGGATATCGAATTATCGATTGATGTTTCTGGAAGGTACAGCCGAACATTAGGGAGCCCTATGCCCGAGCCCCGAGATCCGTACTCCGGACTCGGGAGTGAATAAATCAGCACTGGCCATAGCATTGTTTGATCTATCGCACAACGCACAACGCACAACGCACAATTCAATCATGCAAAATCAAATCCATCAGTATCTGTGGGAGGCTGCCCAGGTTTGGGAGTCGGGTGTTCTCCCGAGTGCTGAGAACCTGGCGCGAGCAAGAGCTTCTCTTCCCGCAACACTCCCAGAGACAGGAACTAGTCTCGCGTCTGTACAGAACCATATCCTCGGGGACATTGTCCCAGCATTCAACGGAGGTAGTATCAGTGCCAACTACTACGGCTTCATCACGGGTGGGACTACCCCGGCAGCACTCTTTGCGGACAACGTTGTCTCTGCCTTCGACCAGAACGTCCAGGTGCACCTTCCAAATCACTCAATTGTCACCGACGTTGAATACAATGCAATTGGCCTTCTTCTGGATCTCTTCCGACTAGATCGTGCTACCTGGCATAATGGAACTTTCACTACGGGCGCCACAGCCAGCAATATCATTGGCTTAGCATGTGGGCGCGAGTTCGTATTGCAAAAGGCAGCGCAGACGAAAGGCTGCCGACTCCAAAGCGTCGGTGAAGAGGGCTTGTTCGAAGTGTTGAATGCACTCAGTCTTTCTGGAGTGCAAGTGTTATCCACGCTGCCACACTCGTCGCTCGTGAAAGCTGCTGGTGTCTTGGGCATTGGTCGCTCAAACGTACGCAATGTCTGCCGAGCTGACAATCCCCTCCTCTTTGATCTGGACAAGCTAGAGAAAGAGCTCGCGAGAGCCGACAAGGTCAGCATTGTCGCAGTGTCTTGCGGGGAGGTCAACACTGGCCGATTCGCGACAAGCGGTGCGGATTTGAGAAAAATACGTCAGTTGTGCGACAAGTACGGGGCTTGGATGCATGCCGATGGAGCATTTGGAATTTTTGGTCGTGTCCTTGGCGAAAGCCCAGAGTTTGCTACGATCAAGAAAGGCTCCGAAGGGATAGAATTGGTCGACTCCATTACTGGTGACGGTCACAAGCTTCTCAATGTTCCTTACGACTGTGGCTTTTTCTTCACTCGACATCAGAATATCGCATCGCAGGTGTTCCAAAATGCAAACGCAGCCTACTTGACCGCAGGAAACTCCGATGGTCCCTCTATCCCCTCGCCCCTGAATATTGGAATTGAGAACTCTCGTCGGTTCAGAGCATTGCCTGTGTATGCTTCGCTGTTGTCATATGGCAAATCTGGATATGAGAAAATGCTGGAGCGGCAGATACGGCTTGCTCGGAAAATCTACGGCTGGATATGGGAGAATTCTGTATATACGGCTTTGCCACAAGCATCTTCGAAGGCTGAACTACTGGATCAGACATTTATGTCTGTTCTGTTTCGCGCGAATGATGAGGGGTTGAATGGTCAGCTTGGAAGCAAAATAAATGAGAGTTCGCGAATGTTCGTCTCGGGCACAAATTGGGACGGTTCTCCTGCTTGCCGCATTGCCATCTCGAATTGGCGAGTTGATGTGGAACGAGATTTCGCGCTGGTAACGGAGGTGCTGGCTAAGGTCGCCCAGAGTTAGAAGATATGGAACACGAGACCTAGAAGCAGATAATCGATCACCAATGAATAAAATCTTTCTACCATATGTAAAGACACTATCAGCGGCGACGACCAGCACCTCCCATGTTGTCAGTACGATCAGACATGCTAACAACCTCCCCGATACCGGCCTCTTCTTGCTCATCTTCCAGAGCCATAACCTCCTCTCGGCTATCCCACCACTTTTCTTCGGCCATGGAGAACGCTGCCTTGCGCAGCTCCTTGATTGTCTTCTCGCCAGCCTGTCCCCTCTCCTTGGCAACTTCCATCATGATAGTTTGCCATTCTTCCGATGTGCGGCTGAAGAACTCCCGCAAGCTCTCGAACGGCCGAGGCAAGGGCCTGCTATCGTTGACATTTTGCTCTTCTGGCTCCTCGACTTCTAGTTGTTCCATATCCTTGGTAACAGACGGTACCGTCACATCTGTTGGGGCAGGCGAAGGAGCGTCCAAAGACATCGCATCGGCGTCTGCCTCATCATCTTCATCCATCTCATCCTCGTCTTCGTCGTCCATGTCTTCGTCACTGTCTTCCACTTCGTTGAGGAGGTTCCAATTCTCAGGCTCCCTGTAAAACAGCTCTTTAACGCCGTCCAACTTGACTAGATCGACGGAGTACATATCGTCGAAAGTGAATTCCCGGTCGCCCTTTTCGAACGTGCCACCAAAGATAAATAAGGTATCATCCTGCACAGCAAGCTGGGCATTGAACCGCTTGTGGGGCATTTCAAAGCGAACAACAGAGGGCTTTGCAGGCTCCACGGGCTCTTCAGGTTGAGGCGTGCCAATTTCCATATCATCATCGTCATCGGCCTGGATGCCCACTTTAGCTTCCAGAGCTTTGAGGTTCGCCAGAAGCTCTTCCTCATCTGCCTTGCCTCTGTTCTTAGACTTCGCATTTTGGTTTGCTTGCTGCTTCTTGCCGGGCGCCCGAGGACGTCGCAGACTCAACGGGAAGAACCGGTTTCTGTCCGTGTTCCAAGCAAACATGGCATCAAAGAACTCGCTGTCAATGCCCTCCTCGGTCAGTTCCACGTCGTGGACACCGCCAAACATAATTCCACGGCCCTTGTGGTACGCCATGGTGGTTCCAACGCGGGGTGGATTGGGCGTATTGGCGGGCT
Organism: Penicillium bovifimosum; assembly: GCF_028826915.1. NCBI lineage: Eukaryota > Fungi > Ascomycota > Eurotiomycetes > Eurotiales > Aspergillaceae > Penicillium > Penicillium bovifimosum. Next base: position 1,333,291 of record NW_026622714.1, on the reverse strand, counting down.
TCTTTCGTCGCTCCCATCGAACTGCAGGTGGCGTTGAAGATGGTGCCTCCGGTGCAGGGGGTGTAATTCTTAGGAACCAAGTGTCCTGGTGAACCATCGGCCGGAGAGCCATTTTCTGGGGGCCACCCTTGCCTTGCTTACCACCCCCTGCAGCTGCCTTCACTCGTGAGTAGCCTCCGTAGAGAACCGCTCCAGTCTCATGTGGTAGCAAAGAGAATGATGAGCGAGGATCGGGCTTTTGGGAGGAAATGGACAAAGTGGGATTGGACCAGGTGTACTGGTTACAGTCATAGATCCAGAGGTCCTGCAGGTACTTTGTCTGCTGAGAGGTATCTTGGAAACCGCCAAAGAGAATGATGTAGTTCTGTGCCCTGTTAGTTCTGATTTGATGAGGACAGTGAGATTCAATGCGCCTACCTTGAAATAAGTCATGCGATGACCGCTTCTAGCGGGAGGGCCTTTGCCTTTAGACTCGAGCCGAGTCCATTCTCTCGTAGATGTGTCTAGGTGCCAGAAGTCGTTGTAATGGTAGAACGTACCCTGTTTAGGTGACGAGAACTCTCCTACTTATAGTCAGTTTCCGTACAAAGAATAGCCGTATAACAATCCAGAAAGTCCTACCTCCAAACATGTAAATGCCTCCAGAGTTTCCTCCACGGCACCATGCATGACCACTTCGAGGAAGGGGACTGTTGGGACTAGTAACTTCTCTCCATTCGCTCCGATCAATCAGATAGACGAACAAATTGTTGAAGAAGGTGGCATGCGTCCCATCAAAGTACTCTCCGCCAAAAACCAACAGCTCGTTTCGGTTTGACGGAGACCCCAGCACTGTTGACGAGGAACGAGGGCTAGGCGGCTCGGAGGCGACTTCGGTCACCTTCAAGAATCTTGCCTGTTCTTCGGCGTACTGAGCCAAGATGGCATCCAAATCGGCATCTTCGGCGTCGCTGTCTGCATCCTTGCCCTTGGCTTTGGATCTTTTTTCTTTCTGTGCGGACTTCTTTGACTGCTTTGCCGCGACACGCTCCTTGTGCTCGGCGGATTTCTTCGTCTTTTTGGCCATTTTGATTTTTATGTTGCGCAACGAACGTGAATTTTCGCGGTCTTTTCGTGGGGCAAAATTTATGCCTTTCCCCACATTCAATTGCCCCCCTACGGGCCCCTAGATCGAGCTTATCAGGTACTACATACTAGGGCTGTTGCTTGTACCACGAGGTAGCTATTGAGTAACATCTGTTCAACAGGGCGAATCAAAATACATATCAAGAGCTGTAAAGTAGATTCAGACTATTTGGCCTTTATTGACTGCGTAACTGCTGTTTTTCACGATTGTTGCTGCCATAGATCCGATTTGTTTGACCGCTCACGTGCCGACGCGTCCATATCGGGTTTCGCGATTGTTTCCATTGCTCCAAACATCAAGATCGATGGCCATGACAGCAAAGGGCCCCCATGACGAGAAATAATTTACAAGCTCATCTCCAATGGTTATTAACCCAAGGGAAACCCCTCTGTCCCGTGCTACCCCCTCTGGCTCAAACCAGCTTACCTGAATGTGACAATCGCGCATCACTGCAACCAATCACCCCCACCGACGAATTCGCGGCCCTCGATGATATTCTTGAAGACGTGGAGAATGAGACGGACGAAACAATGGCTAGACTGCTACCCCAATCAGCGAGAAAGCCTCGAATGCTGAGCCGACAGGATACGTTTCCCACCGGTACTCCGTCAACTTCGAAGAAACGGGCTTCGCCCAAACAATCAAGACATGCTCCAGGTACGTGATCGAACTTGATGGATTCTACAGGTATGGAGAGCTAGACTAATGCAACCTGTATGATGACCAGGCCCCCTCCAAGAACCACCATCATCATCTCGCAAACAGCCGCAACCAAAGTCAACACCACTGCGGCCAGACATTTTCAAGGCCCCTGGGCGCGATGGCATTGAATCAATTGATTTGACAGGGGAGGTTGATCGTTTCACTTCATCGTCAGATACTATCTTGCTCGGTGAGCCCCGCGGTTCGTGGGCAGAAGACAGCACGCCATGTGCAATTCGTGAGAAACGCGGCAAGAAACGCAAGAGTGACGAATATACATCCGATCTTCTATCACCATCGAAACACACGGCGAAAGTGCGAACTCCCTCGAAAGCGTCCCGGTCTCCAGCTGCTAGAGACATGTTTCCAAGAGAGCCCACACCTTCACGACACACGACACAAACGACCCACATGAGCGCAGCGAAACAACCTGGACATGATCCGCTAGTTGCTCCACGCAGTAATCGAAAGCGGATAATTGCAGACTCGGATGATGACGAGGATTTCTTATGCGACTGGGCTGATGCCGAAGATCTCGCCGATGAAATGGTTCTGGATGTTGAGGAGAGCCTTTACCCAATACTTCCTGAGATGAGTCCAGCGGCAGATGAAAAGAACGCCGACACCAACCATGCGCTCTCAGAGTCTACGCCAAAAGCACCTTCGCCACCTGCGCAACCATCGACTCAGCCCAATAAAAGGCCCGCTGCACAAGACCCTCTTCCGTCCACCCCATGGTCTAAACCTTTCAGTTCACAACAAAAGGATCCGAATGTTTCGAAGTTTTTGAACCTTGGTAGCAACGCCTTTGGACATGCAATTTCCAAATTGAGGGCTACTCTGCAAAAGAATTCCGAGATAGTTTATCAACAAGCCATGGAGGGTCAGCCAATGCCAGAATTGATTGCCGAGAACAAGACCCTAGTTTCTCAGATCGAGGCAATCGAATTATTACGAGAACATCAAAATACGCACCAGGCCAGCGTGTCTCGCAGGCAGGATCTCAAACAGAATTTGATACAAGCAATCTCACGGGGTGAAGATCCAACCAGTATGCCCGAAGAACTCGCGCAGAGCCGAGCAGTTGAGGCAGAGTTGGAGCAAACAGAGACAAAGATTTCCCAGCTTCTTTCCCAAGTCGATATACTCGATTTGGCACACGATTGTCCCTCCGATCCTACTCCCATGGAACACACTCAGCCAGCCTCCACAGACCGCACACTCGCGCGGGAGCCACCCCCCTTTCTCTTCTTTCCATTCTTCACGGACCGACTCAACATCGGAACGCCACGGTGATCTGTTGTTGGGACCAAGTAGTCTCAAAACGACGAATGGAATTCAAGGGTCGCACATCAATGAGACTTCTATTTCTCGGAACATGGTTTCTCGGAACATGGGCTCTCCGCCGTTGGCTCCAGTGGACTCTGATGATTTCGACTGGAATGTCAGTGACGATGAGATAGTAAAGGCCGCGGAGACCTTTGATGGCGCCAGGCAGACGCCTGTTCGAGACCAAACAATCCGCAATCGCACAGTCTTTGCGGAGACGTCGGGCAACTCCTCCAAAGTACCTGTTCCGAAGAAGTCGCCTGGTCATAGTGCATTCTGGTCAAATCATCCATGGTCTCAAGAAGTACGAAAAGTACTGAAAGAGCGGTTCCAACTGCGCGGATTTCGACCGAATCAGCTTGAAGCCATTGACGCAACACTTGCTGGCAAGGACACGTTCATTCTCATGCCTACTGGAGGTGGAAAGTCCCTATGTTATCAACTACCTTCTATCGTAACAGGCGGACGAACTACCGGAGTGACGATCGTGATATCTCCATTGCTGAGTTTGATGGAGGACCAGGTCTCGCACCTGCGAAAACTGAGAGTCAAGGCTTTCATGATCAACGGCGAGACCGAGGCACAGGAGAAGTCGTGGATTATGGGCCAAATCTCGAACGCAGGTGGTGAGGGCTTAGAGGTACTGTATATCACCCCCGAAATGCTCAGTAAGAGCCAAGCGTTGATCAGAGCCCTGGAGAATCTTCACCGAAGAAACAGACTAGCACGCCTTGTCATCGACGAGGCTCATTGCGTCAGTCAGTGGGGACATGACTTCCGACCCGACTATAAAGAGCTTGGGGAGGTTCGAGCCCGGTTCCCGGGTGTGCCAGTTATGGCCTTGACAGCCACCGCCACTGAGAATGTCAAAGTAGACGTGATGCACAATCTCAAGATCACCGATTGTGAAGTGTTCGTGCAGAGTTTCAACCGTCCTAATCTCACCTACGAGGTACGACCGAAAGGCAAGAATGATGAAGTTTTGGCCAGCATGGCGGAAACGATTATGAAATCTTACCGGAACCAGTGTGGCATTATCTACTGCCTCTCGCGAAAGACGTGTACGAAGGTTGCAGAGGACCTCGTGGAGAAGTACCGCCTGAAGGCCCGTGCTTATCATGCCGGTATGAAGGCACAAGAAAAATCGAAAGCTCAGAGCGACTGGCAGATGGGCCGGGTTCAAATCATTGTTGCCACCATCGCATTTGGAATGGGAATCGACAAACCAGATGTGCGATTCGTCATGCATCATAGTATCCCGAAGAGTCTCGAAGGGTATTACCAAGAGACTGGTCGAGCTGGTCGAGATGGCAAGCGTTCTGGATGCTATCTTTACTATGGCTACCGAGACTCAGCAACTTTGAAGCGGATGATCGACTCGGGAGATGGGAGTTATGAACAAAAAAGCCGCCAAAAGCAAATGTTGAGAAACGTGGTGCAATTCTGTGAGAATCACAGCGATTGCAGACGAGTACAAGTCCTCGCCTACTTCGCTGAATACTTCCGTCAAGAGGACTGCAACAAGACCTGTGACAACTGCAAGTCCGGTTTGGTGTTTGAAATCCATGACTTTACCGAGCAGGCCAGCTGGGCTGTCAAGATTGTGCGACAATTCCAACATTCGGAGGAGAAAGTGACTGTGCTTTACTGTTGTGACATCCTCCGTGGAGATTGCAAGCGGCCTAAATCTCCAGACCATCGCAAGATGCCAGGGTATGGAAAGGGGGCTAATCTCGATCGTGCAACGGCCGAACGTCTGTTCTACCGGCTGCTGGGCGAAGACGCATTGGCTGAAGACAATGTGATCAACAAGAGTGATTTCGCTGTTCAGTACGTCATTCTCGGTCGTCGTGCATCGGAGTATGAAAGCGGCAAGCGGCAAATGAAACTACAGGTTCGTGCCTCAACGAATAGTAGTAATGCGAAGACCAAGAGCAAGCCCTCGGTTGCCGCACCGAAGAAAACGTCTGGCACCCGAGGCGGCGATCCTCAGTCTACCATGGTCTCTTCTCCTGTTCAGTCTGCAAAAGAGCGCCGTCTTGACCGCTTTCAATACAACGGTCCTTCAGCCGCAGATCTCTCAGGGGATGACAGTGATGGCTTTGAGCCAGTCCGTGTCACTGGCAAGCCTCGTCGAGCCAACACTCATCAGATGGGTCCTCCAATCACCAGCGACCAGAAGTTGGATCGGCTTGACCATATGCATCGTGTGGTTGTGGAAGACTTCCAAGAGCATGCCAAGATTATGCTTCAAGATGTGAGCACTTGTCCTTACTTATATCGCGCCGCCGGGATACTGACATTGATTTAGCTTGTCGTCAAGAAGGGCCTGCGTTGCCAGCCGTTCTCTGACCAGGTGCTGCGCGATATGGGCATCTCCTTCCCCACAAGTAAATATTCCCATTCTCCCATGCAATTTAGGTCTGAAACTAATAGCGAGGTAGATCTCACTGAGCTTTCAGCAATCCCGAACATTGACCAGGACAAGGTCAAGCGCTATGGTCGGCAGATTCTGGCATTAGTCGATAACGCGAAGCGGCGCTACCACGAAATGACGCAGGAAGCAGAGACTAGTGGCGTTATCCCAGATCCCAATCACCATAATGTCATCAATCTCAGCAGCAGTGATGAGTACAGCGATGATGATTTGTTCATGGATGAGGTGTCTGCCTTCGACCTTGAGAGTCCTGTCCCATCAGCACCCAGCAATCCAGCTGAAAATATCACAAGTCGCTACTTCCCCCTGCCGGATCTCCCGGGGACTCTGGTGACGACTGGCAAGCTGCCCCAGCTCCTTCCACCTCCAAGGGTCGAAAACGTCAGCCTTCCAGTGGTAAGCGAGCGCCACGACGGAAAAATGCCTCCACTGGCAGTTGGAAGGGCAAAGGCGCACGATCAAAAACCAAATCAGGGGCTACAAGCCAGTCCACTACGGCACGCAAAACTGCGAGACCCAAAGCTGCCAAGTCCACGTCCACAATCGGAATGATGCCTATCTGAGTCTTGTTTTCGTACCTTGTTTTTGTCTTGTTGGGCAGTTGATGATTGATGTGGCGTTAGCATGAGCATATCTAGGTGTTGTTTTTTTTCAGGATTTATAGGGGGTCATCCATAGTTCATCTCGCGGGTGCATGGGTGAAATTTGTATCTCACACTTTATGACCTTGGAAACGACCTGGGCACATCTTAAGATACACTTCAATGTTAATAATATTACTGATTTACCTCGTCCTTTCCCATCAATTGCTTAATGAGCGGCCAAAATCGATCAATCGAAGCCGGCGTGCATCCCGAGGGTGGAACTGCGCGACCTTGGCCCTCACAAGGAATCTTGAAGCTGCCGAGTCACGTTTCAAATCAATATAGGAGGCGTTCGCCTCCAACATATCATTGAGTAGATCATGCATTTCCTTCGCGGCTGCTTCCCTTTTGTTGACAGGGCTTTCCTCGGCGTTGCGTTTCATAAACTTATCAATTCGCTGCTGCGATCCACTCTCCGCTTCTACCGGCTCTTTCTGCTTCTTGGGCTTGCCATGGGCCGTATAACCAGCCTTCAGTGCAGCATCCGACACCTCGAACTCATCACCAACAGTTGGGCCACCCAGGTCCTCAGCAGCAAGCATCGGAGCAAGAGTCTCATCGATGAACTTATCCAGCGAGACCTTGAGCTTTGCAGTCGTCCGGTCTAGGTCTTTGTTTCGCTTTCTTTGCTCAGCGAGCTGCTCCCGCGCCACCTGTGATGGGGTCTGCTCTTCTTTTCTCGAATTCGTATCTCGAATCCTCTGGATCCGCTCGCGGAGTCCGCTTGCAATTGATTGAGAGTCGCGGAGATTGCCCTCTTCAAATCGCAGGCGCTCGCGGTCCACGGACAGCTGTTCCGCCGTCATCTTGACCGACATCTTGCTCTCTTGAACAAGGCGTGTAGTCTCCTCGATGGCTAAAAGTGATGGTAATGCTGAGTCTGTCGCTGGGAGCTCATCGTTGGATTTGAGAAGCGAGTCGTATGCTTTCTTGGCCCGTCGGGCTTGGGAGATACGAGCCCGGATATCCGTGCCTGTTTCTGACAAGTCAAGAGAGTTGAGTTCCCGAAGCTGGATTCTAGGTCAGTTAAGGCAATTCTTATATTGAAAATGGTGTGACATGCCTTGTTCAATTCATCTTGCTGGCGTTTGACTTGCTCTTGTAGTCCTTGTAAGGTCGCATCCAGACGCCGGGTGTAAACATGCAGAGCAGTTTCGCTAAGAGGCTCTTCTTTTGACTCGCGCTCTGCTTCTTGGCGGTTTTCGACAAACTTCTGGACCTTCTGGACGGTCTCGTCTGAGATATTCATGCTTATTCTGGTGGGGTGACGCGAAATGCGAGACTTGTTCTTCTAGAACAGATATTATTGCTTTCGTATTAGAGGTCAATTGACATTTCAACTCGCTGTGAACTCTCTGATTGAAATACACCAGAGGCAATCAAAACATTGAACACAAGCCAAGATCCAAGCATCGCGCCCGTGAGACATCCGCGTCGACGTCATGTGACCAAGCTTCCCTGACTTCCTTCCCTCAACCTACCCCAACTTCACCTTCTCCCCTTAATCCCCCAAACTGTTCTCATCACGTTTCTCTCATTCCCCTCGTCACCCTTTTCCTTGTGATTTATCTCGTCACATGTGTCGCAGAAGCTATTGACTTGTCTATTGCGAGTTTAGTCCACACCCTTGACCTCAGGTCCAGACGTTTTCGGTGACTACAGTGTGGTACAGCAGGCAACGGTTTCTAGCGCTTGATCTCTTACTTGCTTCATTTCATATCTCCCATCGCATCACCTAAGGACCCCGTCATCACCCTTTCCGCTTCCTTGTCATTTCGAGCATCTCGGCAAACCCCCGTGAAGCTTCCCCGATCGTGACTGCAAAGCCCTCTCACCTCTACACATCTCCCGTCCCAAATCGGCACTCTTCCAACACCATCCTTCTTTCACAGCGTCTCCAATCTTCTCAAAGCACCAATCCCCCCCCGATCGCCAGCACCAGCACCTTTCGTGGGAAATTCTGGTGTACATAATCGATCATAAAAGAAGAAAGCAGACTTCATTCTTGACAACTCCTGAAATTTCACTCGTAAGTGAAAACAAAACAGCAGCGCAGATCATCCAAGATGTCCGCCTCTCCTTCCAACCTGCAGTCGACGAAGCGTCCTCTCGAGGACCCGTCGTCGCCCTCTGGCCCCACCGATCAGCCTGAGGCCAAGCGCCCGGCGCTCGACAAAGTAGTGAAGAGCGAGGCCGAGGACGAGACAGACGCACCGAGCAGCCACGTTACTACAACCGAGGATGCCAAGGATACCCAGGGAGACACCGTCGTCCCCGATGCGCCCACCGGCAAGGGTCTCCCTACTGAGACTCAGCCCATCCAATCAACGGCTTCCCAGGCAGACCGAGCGGGCTCTGATCAGCCGCCCCAGGACGAGTCGAGCTGGGTCCATATTCGTGCTGTGATCTCTAGCCCAGAGGCAGCTACCGTCATCGGAAAGGGAGGTGAGAATGTGTCCCAAATTCGCCGTCTGTCCGGCGCCAAGTGCACCGTCAGCGACTATTCTCGTGGTGCCGTGGAGCGCATCCTGACCGTCAGCGGTCCCCAGGATGCTACTGCCAAAGTGAGTATTTTTCATTCGACTCCTTCGAACTATCCAGTTGCTAATGACGAATGCAGGCATTTGGTTTGATCATCCGTACCCTCAACAATGAAAATCTCGAGACCCCCTCCACTGCCCAGTCCAAGACGTACCCTCTGCGTTTGCTAATTCCTCACATTCTCATCGGCTCCATCATCGGAAAGGGTGGCAGCCGCATTCGTGAGATCCAGGAAGCCTCTGGTGCTCGCCTGAACGCCTCGGATGCCTGTCTTCCTCTTTCCACCGAACGATCCCTTGTCATCCTCGGTGTTGCGGATGCTGTCCATATTGCAACCTACTACGTCGCTGTCACCTTGGTTGAGCAACTCTCCGAGCGTTACGGTGGTCCCGCCGCATCGGCTTATGCTACTCGCAGCGGTGGACCTGCGGGCGCTGTCCCTGGTGGTATGCAGGTTGTTCCGTACGTTCCCCAGCCCGCCGGCGGTCAATACGGCCACCCCGATACCTTTAAACGCCATCACCCTCACCCCAACCGGGCTGGAGGTGGCGCCTACGGCGTTCCCTACCTCCACGGCCAGCCTGCCCCTGGCCCTGTCCCCCAAACTCCCATGCACTTCCCGGGTCCCCAGGCTCCTTACGGCGGCGCAGGTCCTCACCAGCCCACTCCGTTCGTTGGAGCTCCTCAGCAACCCACTCCCGGCCGTGGTCCCCCCACTGCGCCCGCTCCTGTTGCCGGCGCTATGCCTGGCCAGCCTATGCCTGGCCAGCCACTGACTCAGCAGATTTACATTCCCAATGACATGGTTGGCGCCATCATCGGCAAGGGTGGTGCCAAGATCAACGAGATACGCCATCTGAGCGGCAGTGTCATCAAAATCAATGAGCCCCAGGAGAGCAGCAACGAGCGTCTGGTTACTATTACTGGTACCGCCGAGTGCAACCAAATGGCCCTCTACATGCTCTATTCTCGCCTTGGTATGTTTCTCCCTTCCCCAGATGTAATTTCCAATAGCCAGCTTCTAACGTATGACACAGAGAGCGAGAAGCACCGAATCTAAGACTAGCAGCGTGACCAACAACACTTGCTGCGAGACATCTTATCTTGGGGCCTGTGCCCAAAAGTCTACGGTGGTTAACGAAGTCTTTTCTCTTTGCGCTTGATCTCTTTCCCGGATGGGTTATCCTTTTCTTTTTTACGTTCTCGCTGTATCTTACTCCAGGGCGTGTGATCTTTTGTTTCTTTCTTTCCTGCCTTCCTAATAACAATTCCCACAATTATCCCATTCAATCACGTAGCCCTTGCCTTCTCATTGCCTTCTAATTGTCACCGACATCCCATGATCCACACAACCCAGCTCAGATCAGATCACATCGAGTCAGACTTCCAACACTAATACACGGTGTCTCGATTCCCATACTTATTCCCATCGCCTCACTCTACTCCACTCCCTTCTTCTCATTACAGACCACTAACCTCAAATCTTTTGGAAACTAACATGCTTCAGCTCCAAGCCAGGAATCGGCCCCAGCATCTTCTCCCTCAAGGGCGCAATACTTTTCTTAAATTCATCCGTCTCTTTGGCCTTCATATGAGCGTGTATGCTATCCCAGCCAACGGCGAGAAAATGCATAAAGGCCTGCCCATCCGGACTACGTTCGTGTGGCACCTTACTAGGCCTGTCAACATGCCCCATGGACCAGGATCGTGGCCCCGCTGACGGCGGCAGCTGCTCGACAAGCGCAGTGCGAAAGTTGTTCAAGTCTGCATTCAGCTCCCTCAAATCTGCCACGTCATAGTCGCCCGGGAAAAGCAACGTGCACAGCTCGGTCACACGGTTCTTGGTCAGGGTTTCAGTGTCGGAGATTGGCGGGCTCAATGTCACATAGAGCGACGTCACCGGTCGCGGGTTCTCTGTGGCTAAGAGGGGATCGAGGAGTCGAAGATCTGCCGTGCTGCGGGCGTCGTTCCACTCTATTGATTGTACGTTAGACTGGTAGGTTGTAGTGAGGCTGGGATGTGAGGACTGCACTTTGGAGATGTCGCACGGGCTCGAAAAGACCATTCAACTTACCTACAACCCAGGCAATGGTGTCCGTATCTTCGCACACGCGTCCCCAGGCGGAGTCCTTGTGGCCGCTTTGACTTTTGGTAATGTTGAAAGCCCTCGTCAATGCTAATCCTTCGTCGCTGGACGCCTCCTCGGGCCTGACGGATGGTTTGACGCGGAAGAAGATGAACTGACTAACTGTTTGAGACATATTCGATTGATATGTATAGGTGTCCACGATACTGAGCTCTGGGGAGTATACTGAGGGTTGCAATCATCCAAAGATGGCTGATGTCACGGGAACATGATGTCACTGCTTAGCTACTAGGTCCGAGGAAACTGTCAGCAAAAAAACACTATCATATTCACTTGGAACACATCAGACGATTCCCATCCCCACTCTAATTCACCACAGTCAGCCCATCTAGGTACCTAGCGAGGACCAAAAAGCGCATTTCGGTCAAGCCACGCCGTCCCAGCCCGAACCTGCTCAATCCACCCTATCACCACCCAAGAAGTCGCAGCCTGGCACTCCGCATAAGAACCTTCCGAACCCACCATAGCAGGCAACGACAGACACCCAGGTCTAAGATAATGCTGCGCCCGAAGATCGACCTGGGCATGCGACATCTGGATCTGTCTAAGCACGAACTGCAACAGGCTCGTGTCATCGAGGGCGTTCATACTCGCACTCAGCTCTACGGTCAGCCATAGAGCGTCCGAGTCTGCTGTATCATAGATGACACCGTGACTGGACCGCCAGGGACAGAAATCGGGGTTGCGGCCTGCTGTCGCGGTGGTCATGAGGTAGGACGGTGGGGGTGGGGCCCGGTTTGACATGTTGATGTCTGGTACCTAGTTGTTGGTATAGTTAGCAGTTGCTGATTTGGTAGTTGTTGGTTTGGATTGTACGTTGCCCTTTGGATTGTACGTTGCCCGTGAAGTTGGTTTTGCGGTTGTGATGATGGAGACTTGGACTCGGGGATACTACCTAGGGCTTTTTATATGCTGGCTGAGGTATGTACCGGGCTGGGAGAAAGAAACTCCATGGACGTAGAACAATGCCTTTCATTGCGACAATGGGCTGTTTATACCTATACCTAGTTACTCTTTTCTTCGACTGTCTTCCATTGAGATGAGCTTTGTTTTGTATTCAATGGATACCTATAGAGTCTTCTTTTAAGTAGCTTCCAGTGCTTTGTTGCTTCTATCGTAGGCTTCATCTATGGATACAGAGAAAAGAATGAATATGAAAAAGACTTGCATTTGATAGCTAACTCGCAGCCACTAACCGTGGCGCTAAAATCGAGAAAATCCTGCTGGCACACAATGTAAACGTATGTGCAAGTCATAATAAATAACTCCATGATCGAATATGAGACCGTCATAAATCCACGCTAAGCAATCCCAATCTCAAAATAGAAACTCGAAAGAGGGTAACAAAAAGAAGTCCAAATGAGAAGTAAAGACTACCAGTCATCAGCGTCGCGCACCTTGTTAGACTTATCCTCGAACACCTTCTTCAAGCAGACATTCAGGTGCTGACGACGCGTGCGCTTCGCCTGGTACTGGCTAGCGTCTTCCTGAGGCACAGCAAGCTCACCAGGACCCTCCACGTCGCGGAGACGACTGTGGCGGACCCAGCCGTTGACGCTGGAACGGAAGTTGATGCCACGCGAGGCGGACTCAGGGGTGTGGTAGGCGCTGCCGTCAACCGAGCCGCGTGAGCCAGGGGTGATGGGGATACGACCGACGAGGTTCTTGCGAGGAGTGGTAAAGGGTGAGCCTTCGCGACTCGGGGGTCCGGCGATAGCGATGTCGATGCCGAGCCTGCGCATCTGCGACTCGAGGACGTCGATATCGGTGCTCTTGCCCTCGGCCATGCTCGTCATAGTAGCAATGGTCTTAGTGACGGCTTCAACAGTTGGGCGATTTCGGACTGATCCGTTCGCCTGCGGGATGTCCGCGATCTTGGCGCGCAGGAGGGACACACCTTGTTCCAGGGCGGCGGTTTTGGCCTGGAGGTCTGTAAAGGTCGTGCGCAGATCATGCTGGAGAGCACTTTGCTCGGCAGAGAGTGGTGCTTCGAGGATAGCCCCGGTGTCTGTGTGAGCGTCGAGAGTCTTGCGAATGCTGGCGAACTGGCCTCGTAGGGTGACAATTCGTTTCATGAGCAGGTCACGGCATTCGTTCAACTTTTCTTCGACACCCTGGACACGCTGGCTATCCAATAGTTGGGCCAGTGAATCAACCACGCTGTCGAAATTCTCAATGTTCTTCAGAGACATCTTCTTGTCGAGGATATCGGCGGGCTGATCGCCTGTGAGAACCATCACCCACTCATCAACATCGGAGCCCTGCTTGTTGAGTTGCTCGTGCATAAGGAATCCCACCAATGACCTAGCATTGATTCCCAGCGTGTCAACCATGGAGTTAATGTCACGATAGATCCGCTCAATTTGACCCGCAATTCCGGGCTTCGCAGCCTCACCCATGTAGTTCTGGTGTGGCAAGAATGGGTCTAGGGTATCAACAGGCTCGACCGGCTGAGCCAATTCATCACGAAGTCTATCGTCATCGCCCTCGTCTGGCAGGGACAGGACATCTTCTTCTTGTAGCTGAGCCTCTGCATGTGCCCGTGCTTGTCTCTCTTGCTCCTCACGGTCCACATCGCTAGCCTTCCTCAAGCGGCCATCTCTCTTGGCGATTTCGGTAAGGGACGCCTTGCGCGAATGCAACGCGCTTGCAGAACCCTTGCGGCCATGAGCCTTTGTAGCCAACACACCCTTTCGCTGTGCACGAACCGGACTGGGTGACCGATAAGGCTCGCGGTTGCCTCGGGGAACGGGACCCGGGGGACGAAGAACCGGCTGCTTAGATATTTCTCCAAAGAGCTGCCGAGGATGGTGGCCTTTCTTCTCCGTCTTTGGAGCAGGGCTACTGAAGAATCCTCCCGTAGAGCTCTGCTCAGAGACAAACGAACTCTGGGCCGATGGCTCGGGCTTGACAGTAGTAGCCTCGTCGTGGGTAATTTCCTCGCCACTATCATTGAAATCTGACCCGTCGGCTTCCTCAGACTCAGCTTCTTCAGACTCAGCTTCAGAGAGGCCAGCTTCATCAGAGTCAACTTCAGAGATGCCGGCTTCGTCAGAGTCATCAGGCACGGGCACCGCTTCCTCGTAAGGTTCGGCCTTTGGCTTTGCAGTGAAGTCTGGCGGGAGAGGCGCATCTTCTGGCACGGCCTCGTGCTTCGGGGGCTTGGTGAGGAAATCCGGAGGAAGGGGCGCATCATCGGCTTCGGGTAGAGACTTCTTTGCAGCCACGAAATCAGGTGGTAGAGGAGCATCATCCGTTACCGGAGCAGACTTCTTCGGGGCGATAAAGTCTGGAGGCAGAGGAGCATCATCTGTTACAGGAACAGATTTCTTCGGGGCGATAAAGTCTGGAGGCAGAGGAGCATCCTCGGCCTTTTGCACGGGCTTCTTCTGCGAGACGAAATCGGGTGGCAAGGGTGCGTCATCTACAGGCGTCGGAGAGACCTTCTTCGGTTTGGTGAAATCCGGAGGAAGCGGAGCGTCATCCGCAGAGGAATATGAAAAAGACTTGCATTTGATAGCTAACTCGCAGCCACTAACCGTGGCGCTAAAATCGAGAAAATCCTGCTGGCACACAATGTAAACGTATGTGCAAGTCATAATAAATAACTCCATGATCGAATATGAGACCGTCATAAATCCACGCTAAGCAATCCCAATCTCAAAATAGAAACTCGAAAGAGGGTAACAAAAAGAAGTCCAAATGAGAAGTAAAGACTACCAGTCATCAGCGTCGCGCACCTTGTTAGACTTATCCTCGAACACCTTCTTCAAGCAGACATTCAGGTGCTGACGACGCGTGCGCTTCGCCTGGTACTGGCTAGCGTCTTCCTGAGGCACAGCAAGCTCACCAGGACCCTCCACGTCGCGGAGACGACTGTGGCGGACCCAGCCGTTGACGCTGGAACGGAAGTTGATGCCACGCGAGGCGGACTCAGGGGTGTGGTAGGCGCTGCCGTCAACCGAGCCGCGTGAGCCAGGGGTGATGGGGATACGACCGACGAGGTTCTTGCGAGGAGTGGTAAAGGGTGAGCCTTCGCGACTCGGGGGTCCGGCGATAGCGATGTCGATGCCGAGCCTGCGCATCTGCGACTCGAGGACGTCGATATCGGTGCTCTTGCCCTCGGCCATGCTCGTCATAGTAGCAATGGTCTTAGTGACGGCTTCAACAGTTGGGCGATTTCGGACTGATCCGTTCGCCTGCGGGATGTCCGCGATCTTGGCGCGCAGGAGGGACACACCTTGTTCCAGGGCGGCGGTTTTGGCCTGGAGGTCTGTAAAGGTCGTGCGCAGATCATGCTGGAGAGCACTTTGCTCGGCAGAGAGTGGTGCTTCGAGGATAGCCCCGGTGTCTGTGTGAGCGTCGAGAGTCTTGCGAATGCTGGCGAACTGGCCTCGTAGGGTGACAATTCGTTTCATGAGCAGGTCACGGCATTCGTTCAACTTTTCTTCGACACCCTGGACACGCTGGCTATCCAATAGTTGGGCCAGTGAATCAACCACGCTGTCGAAATTCTCAATGTTCTTCAGAGACATCTTCTTGTCGAGGATATCGGCGGGCTGATCGCCTGTGAGAACCATCACCCACTCATCAACATCGGAGCCCTGCTTGTTGAGTTGCTCGTGCATAAGGAATCCCACCAATGACCTAGCATTGATTCCCAGCGTGTCAACCATGGAGTTAATGTCACGATAGATCCGCTCAATTTGACCCGCAATTCCGGGCTTCGCAGCCTCACCCATGTAGTTCTGGTGTGGCAAGAATGGGTCTAGGGTATCAACAGGCTCGACCGGCTGAGCCAATTCATCACGAAGTCTATCGTCATCGCCCTCGTCTGGCAGGGACAGGACATCTTCTTCTTGTAGCTGAGCCTCTGCATGTGCCCGTGCTTGTCTCTCTTGCTCCTCACGGTCCACATCGCTAGCCTTCCTCAAGCGGCCATCTCTCTTGGCGATTTCGGTAAGGGACGCCTTGCGCGAATGCAACGCGCTTGCAGAACCCTTGCGGCCATGAGCCTTTGTAGCCAACACACCCTTTCGCTGTGCACGAACCGGACTGGGTGACCGATAAGGCTCGCGGTTGCCTCGGGGAACGGGACCCGGGGGACGAAGAACCGGCTGCTTAGATATTTCTCCAAAGAGCTGCCGAGGATGGTGGCCTTTCTTCTCCGTCTTTGGAGCAGGGCTACTGAAGAATCCTCCCGTAGAGCTCTGCTCAGAGACAAACGAACTCTGGGCCGATGGCTCGGGCTTGACAGTAGTAGCCTCGTCGTGGGTAATTTCCTCGCCACTATCATTGAAATCTGACCCGTCGGCTTCCTCAGACTCAGCTTCTTCAGACTCAGCTTCAGAGAGGCCAGCTTCATCAGAGTCAACTTCAGAGATGCCGGCTTCGTCAGAGTCATCAGGCACGGGCACCGCTTCCTCGTAAGGTTCGGCCTTTGGCTTTGCAGTGAAGTCTGGCGGGAGAGGCGCATCTTCTGGCACGGCCTCGTGCTTCGGGGGCTTGGTGAGGAAATCCGGAGGAAGGGGCGCATCATCGGCTTCGGGTAGAGACTTCTTTGCAGCCACGAAATCAGGTGGTAGAGGAGCATCATCCGTTACCGGAGCAGACTTCTTCGGGGCGATAAAGTCTGGAGGCAGAGGAGCATCATCTGTTACAGGAACAGATTTCTTCGGGGCGATAAAGTCTGGAGGCAGAGGAGCATCCTCGGCCTTTTGCACGGGCTTCTTCTGCGAGACGAAATCGGGTGGCAAGGGTGCGTCATCTACAGGCGTCGGAGAGACCTTCTTCGGTTTGGTGAAATCCGGAGGAAGCGGAGCGTCATCCGCAGAGGATCTCGACACATTGGACACGTTGGAAGATGCAGAAGTATCCCCAGCGGCATAGCTGGCCCGGGTAGTAGCATCCGGTGGTAATGGCGTCTCCACGTCAATACTAGGTGTCTTAGTCAAATTCATCTGAGGGGTCTCAGTCTTATCAGACAGTGGGCTAGTGACGCGATTTTGGTCGGAAGTAGCGCCAAACATTGAAAATGCCGGCTTGCTGGGATCCGCCGCCTTGGGAGTTTGCATCTTCGAACTGAACTTTGATGTAGGAGTCTGTGAAGCAGGTTTGCTAGCCCCGCCGAAGATCGAGAATGTTGCCTTGTCCACGGGTTCAACTTCATCACTCATTGCCGAGGATACGCTGCCCTTGCGTGGTGTCGACACCATGTCATCAAGAGACACATCAAAGGAGAATGGTCCCGAGGAAGCTTTGGCTGGCTTTGGCCCGTCGTTGACAGCTGTACCATCCCCCTTGAAGCTAGACTTGAGTTCAAAGCTGCCTGCCGCAGGACCGAAGGGGTTCCTGACCTCGGTGGAAGCTGGAGGTGGGAACGAGGTCTTCGGCTCAGGCTTAGCTCCGAAGGGCGACTGCGTTGCAGGCTTCGCAGCGAACGGTGACTCGCCTGTAGCCTTCGCAGCGAATGGCGACTCCCCTGTAGCTTTCGGTGCGAACGGAGATTCCGCTGATGGTTTCACAGCAAAAGGCGACTCGCCTGTAGCTTTCGCAGCAAATGGCGACTCCCCGGGCTTGGCAGTAGCGAAACCGCTGAAGCCGCCTGCTCCCGCAAAGGAACTAAAGCCTCCACCACTAGCCGCTGCGCCACTTGCACTACCACCAAATGGACTTGCTGAGGCGGGAGGCTGTCCAAAGCCGGACTTCCCGAATTGTGGCTGCCCAGGGGTGCTGGGGGCGCCAAAAGCTGGTCCTGATCCAGGCATAGACGGGGTTCCAAAAGCCGGGGCCGGGGTCGATGTCTGGCCAAAGGCAGGAGCAGGGCTTCCACCAAGTCGGGACGGGGTGCCAAATGCCGGAGCACTTTGTTTTCCAAAGGCGGTGGCGCCCATAGTCGAGGCACCCAGGGCAGATGGGCTACCAAAGGCAGGAGCACCTGCTGGCTTCCCAAATGCGGGCTGGCCGAAACCCGAGGATCCAAATGATGGCTGGCCAAAGGCAGGTTGCTGAGCAGGGGCCGGGGTGGCAGCCGGCGCTTGTGGTTGAGAGGGAGTTTGGTTCGCCTGACCGGCCATAACCAAACCAGAGTACGGTATTTTTTGTTGGATTGAATCGGTGTAAATGAACCACCAAGACGCTAGAATACCATCGTTATTGAGAAGCAGGACACCCGGGAGGGGCGTCGAACTCGCGGTGATATCGGATCCTATTATCGGCGCAATGACAGGTTCAGTGGCCGACAGGTAGGGTGCCAGGCCAATGACGGATGTATCCTCTCCAGAATCATTCAAAGGAACGCAGGCGCGCTTGGTATCGTCACTCAGTTCTGTGGTCATATACTGGCCAACATGACGCTGGGCGCTATCGTCGCTCGCCAGAGGCTGGTCAGATCGTGTGACGAGATTGACATCACCCGAGGCAGTTGACGCGACAATCAAGACGTCTTTCAAGTGAGGGTTGTAGTCTCTCAGTCTGACGCGGAAGTGGCTTGCAGGGGCCCGCTTCATCATGAACCCCATCGTCGAGCAGATTTCTTCCTCCATTTTCTGGATGAGGAAAGGTGCCTGCTTGCGGCGAGTGATTATATAGTTAGAAGAAGGGGGGTTCCCTCCCATGGGATCCTCCAGGGCATTCGGAGTGTAGGTCACAAAGAAGACGTCGTTTTCAAGCCAGGCAATAGATGAAACTATATGATTGTAAGTCAAGGTGTATATCTCGGTTTGGTGATTGAGTAGAACGTACCGTGGGAATCCCCCTCCAAGTCAGGCGGGCGAGGGATGTCAGCCTTTTTGGTTCCATCGGGAGCCATCTGGTATCCAGTACCATCGGCCAATCCAGCAACTACCTGTTTTCCTTTGTTGCTCCATGCGACACAGCTAACGCCATCTTTGAGAACTGGCCCATTGGGTCCAGGCACTAGACTTCGAGCCTTCAGATCTGCAATAAGAAGCTCGCCGTTCACCGTGACTAGTGCGACAAGTGTCGAGGCAGCATCGGGGTTGGGTGCCAGTGCTCGTAGCGACACGCCATTTGTAGGGATCGAGATCGCCGGTTGCGCATTTCCGCTAGTGAGATTATTCACATCGAAGACAGAGATCGTGGGACCATTCTCCGTCGCGAGAATCAAGCCGTCGTCGTCCGGGGTGAATGCCACATGTGTAGGACGAGCAGGAAGGGGAATTGTGGCGGTCGGTTGGAAGGACTTGGTCTTCTCCATCTGCTCTCCAGCCGGTGCTTCTATGGCCTTCCTAATAATTTCGGTTGTGCTGATTACCAGCGCATCAGGGCCAGCACCGACAACGAGACCTTTGGAGTGTGCGACAGCTAAGAGAGAGGAAGTCGGAGCGGGGAGCGCGTCGCTGGGCCATGCTGTAGGAAGGAAGCGGATATTTGCGTCTCCGTTGAGGCCCTTGAAACCGACTTTCTGTATCTATATTAGCGGAATGGTCATGGTGAGTAAGAGTTCTGGTGGGGTGGACATACATCGGTTACGACATTTGGAAGCTCTGCACCGAGCTCTACAGAAGCGCTTCCCCCAGCGGAATTGGACGCGCCGAAGCCGAAAGCCATTCTGAGTTTCTCTGAATTAAGGGTGCCAGAAGGCGAACGTGTGCTTTCGCCTAGTGGAGAGCTATGTCTGAAAGCATTAGGTGATGGTGAGGTGGGAGGTGTGGAGAGCGAGCGACGATGGAGTGATTGAGGACTCCGTGAGAAGAGGTTGAGGGTATGCGCGAAAATCTTGAGAGCGCGGGACCTCCCAAGAATGGAAAGGCTATTAAAAGTGTAAGAGATACGCAACGAGGAACACCGATGCGCAAAGCAGAGAAGGCAAGAGGTTAAAGAGTGTTGAAGCCGAAAATAAAAGCCCGGCAAAAACACCTTGTTTCTGCCTGATCCCCAAGGCGTCAATTAGGCTGCGGGAGCTTCGTCACTCCAAACAGCTGCTAACTTCCTCTTCTCATCTCCAGCTACCCCATTCGTCCATCCACTCTTCTCAATCCCCTCCTTCTCGAAATTTTACCTTAGCTGTGCTCCATTCACATCGTCCACTTTGATAAATACTTCAGCTGGTCGCCGAACACCAGCGTTGTCACCATGCCGGGCTTCGACTTCTCCAACTACAACCGCAACGCGGCGCTTCACGCCAGGGGCGTTCCCCTTCCCAAGGCCACAAGTACCGGTACAACAATTGTCGGTTGTGTCTATGATAAGGGCGTTGTGGTACGGTCCCCGGCGATGGGAAGAGATGCAAGATAGCTGTGAACCATTGAGCTGACTAGCGTCGCCATTACAGATTGCAGCAGATACCCGAGCCACCAGTGGCCCTATAGTAGCAGACAAGGTAAGAGACGCCGATTATACTGCCTCCGTATTCTTGCCAGAGTACATCTAACACCGCCATCTACCCGTATCCAGAACTGTGAGAAGCTACACTACATCGCCCCAAAGATCTGGTGTGCGGGAGCCGGTACCGCCGCCGACACCGAATTCACCACGGCACTCATCAGCTCCAACGTCGAGCTTCACTCGCTATCAACGGGCCGCGACCCCCGCGTCATCACTTGCATGACGATGCTCAAGCAGCACCTCTTCCGCTACCAAGGTCACATCGGCGCCTACCTGGTTGTTGCAGGCGTGGACCCGACCGGCACGGGTTTGTACACTGTGCACGCACACGGCTCGACAGACAAGCTGCCGTACGTGACGATGGGATCCGGTTCGCTGGCTGCAATGTCGGTGTTCGAGTCCACCTGGAAACCGGATTTGGACCGACAGGGCGCCATCGACATCTGCGCCGAGGCAATCAAGGCTGGTATCTTCAATGATCTGGGCTCTGGTAGCAACGTCGATGTGTGTGTTATTGAGAAGGATCAGCCCACCCAGTTGCTGCGTAACTACATGAAGCCCAACGAGCGCCCGCAGAAGGAACGCAACTACCGCTTCGCTCGTGGTACCACTGCTTGGTTGGACCAGAGAGTTATCAGCAAGGAGGATATGAAGAAATATGTCACGATCGAGACCTTGTCGGGTAACGATGACCTGGCGACTGGGGATAGCATGGAGGTTGATACTTAGATGTTCCTGGGAGATGCACAGGCCAGTGGTCTTTTTGAGTTGATTTAATGCACCCGGTTTCTTCTGTCGCACTATGTTTTCTACACGACTGTTGTGGGTGCTACAGGCTTAGAGTAGGTATAACCAGGACAGGGAATGGAAATATCCAGGAATTTGGTATGATTCTGAATTTTATACGTAGTTCAGCACCATCAGGCAAGCTGAAATGGAAGCATGGGTATCGTGTAATTACAAAATTCTCAGTGTAGACATCGCATGCTACGGCCTAAGCATAGCATTCACTGACAGGCCTCGTCTCGCCAATCTCCGGTAGGGCCGTGAGCTGCTTAAGAACCTCACGGCCTTCAAACTTGCCCACAATCCAGATAATGTACTCATAACGCATAGCCGAGACACGAAGCCCGTCACGGCGATACCGCACAATACCAGCATGGTACATGGCGCGCACGAACTCCGGATCCACGGGCCCGCCGTGTCTGCGAAGATATCCATAGAGCCAGTGAATCATATGGAAAGACTGACACGGCGTCAAGCGATTGCAGCAGGAGAGAGCGACCGCCAGCTGGTTGATGAGGTCGACCGCAGCATGGGGATCTGGGCATCGGCTCGTTCGTGGACCGGGATGATACCGGACGAGGGCGTGGTCGTCAGGGTGTGGGATAGGCTGCCAAGCTTTGTGGAGGCTGAGCTTGAATGGGATGTTGTTGTTGAGGAGTCGGAGGATGGGCCAGATGCTCGTTGAGTCTCCTGATCGAACGATGTGCATGATCTCTTCAACTGTGGTTGGGTCGGTTAGATCTATGCGGTGGAACATTTCGTCGAATGTGGTGTGGAAAAGTTTTTGGATTCCCTTGTATATGGCTGGGGTTTTCCATATTTCTGCTAGGGAAAGCTGAGAGGTCTCTAGTCGTTCGAGAGTTTTGCGTGTGGTTTTGGTGATGGAGGTTTTGCCCTTTTTGGTGAGAGCTAGGAGCAGAAGGCTGTTGTATGGGAGATCGAGATCGTGAATCTCGCGCATTAAGACGGGGAAGAATGCCCCGCTGGGGTTCTGCATGACAGTTTCGTAGAGATTGAGCAATGAACAGATTGGTCGGTCCGTTGCTCTTGAACTCTGGTTGTACATGGGCCCAGTGGATCGACCAAGCGTTCGTAGGAGCCAGAGTCGTAGGATGATTTGACGTGGAGTTGAATGATTCACAGCAGCATGCTTGATCTGTGTTTCAACGCATGGTAGAGGGAAGTCGTACCAGACCTGGGAATTGGCAACAGTCGCGATGATTTCGGCGTTCGAGAGGCAAGTCCGCCATCGTTCGAGCAGATTGTTTCTGGTAACCCTGTCCGCTGGAGATGCTGCCAAAGACTCTGTCACGCGAATAACACAGTCGGCGGCACTGTTGACATCAAGCTGGTTGAAGATCTTGTCAGGGAACGGCAGGCTTGTCTCCGGGTCGACATCCATGGTCTCCAACCAGGCTTGAACCAAGACAGAAGGCCATCGGCTGCCACGTTCTGCGTCATGAGTTTCGATGATGATTTCTTCGGCGAATCTGAAGTTGCGAATACTCAGAAGTTCTTCAAGCCAGAAATCAACGATCTTCCTGTCCAGATCGTGATATCCGAGAATGTTACAAGATCCGATAGCTTTCCACATCGCCCGATAGTGCTTGGTCAGCGCTTTCTGGTCCCATGATCCTAATGTCTTGTTGTTTTCGACAAGAATGTTCGGTAAAGCCGTAATGATCACACAAATCTCATCAGTTGGGATGGAACCCAGCTCCAAGGCACGATTGATCGCATTCAGAACGGCAATCCGTTTGCCGCGTTTCGTTTTGGCCCGAGTGAATATCTCGACAGCGGCCGCATAATTTCCCGAGCCCCTCGTATTCATGAATGGATCATCCAAGAACGCAATCGCTTCCGTGAGATTCGGGTCCGAACGAGCAAGTAGTCGCTCGAATATCCGCCGGCTATATTGTGGCTCCCGGTGGAGGTCAATTCGTAAACTGCGAGTGAAGTCCCTAGCATCCTCAATGCCCCAGCTCTTCCCTTCCAAAAAATCTTCCAGCATCTGTTCCCGCGTAGCGTGGTCCGATACAGGAGCTCGGGGGGTATGAAATTCGCTTGATACAGGCTCAGGGACCGGGTTTTGGTCGGAGTAAGGAAAAGGTACCTCAGCAGGACCTAAAGAATAATCGGCCAAGCCTTCAAGAATAATTAGCAATCGCCCTCGGAGTCACAACTCATCGCAGCACACATACTATGAGTTTCGAACGGTGCTCTCTGCCACGGATGGTCGGTCCACTTCATATGTTCCCTCCCATTGCGGCCAAACAGACACGCGATGTCTTCAGCCGAACTGCCTCCAATGCTCGCTAGAGCCGTGTTTCTTCGTTTTGCTAGTCGTCGTCGAGCTTCCAATGGGCCGGGCACGCAGCTCCCATGGCGTCGTTGACCATTGGCAAAGCGACGAAACGTAGCTGTGAGCAAGTCATCGCTGATCCAGAGATGGTCGAGGGTTGGAGAAGCGGGCGGCTTTAGAGCATGCCGATAGGCATGTCTGCCGAAAGACATAGAGTCGGCTATGTCATATGCCTGCCAATTGGTGTGTTGGCTTGTTCGCAATCGTCGGAGATCAACTTTCGCATCACAGCTTTCCGGGTCTTGGCGTGCTGACTAATCTTTCACCGCCCCCGGGCAGGAAAATCACAGATGCCATGTCAGCGTTACGGCGGTGGGAAATGGCAGAATTCTCGAGAATTCATTTTCCATTATTTACCTACACTCATCGAATTCATATTTCCTTGCCTTTCCTTGCCCATAATGTCTTCCCGCCTGCGGCCCAGTATTGCTTGAATTAATCCGAATTAGTGGGACCAGTCCAGCTGAAGATCTAGGAGAATATGGGAGACCTCCTGGGCAGACCAGTCTCCCTCGCCAATGAACGAATTCATGAGCTTTGTCACAGCAGAAAGCAAGGGGTTGCGGGGTGACCCGCTCCAAAGATGCCCTCCGCATTTACTTTACAAGGCTTGCTGCGCAGGCTCTAAATCATGATCGCCTGCGAGATCTACTGGTCCACTGGAAAGTGCATGTCAGGGATCCCCGTGCGGAACCGCCACATGTACTAGTCGTCGAGTGCCCGAACTACACGGGACCGTCATTCGGATTCGCGCGGCCGAAATATGATACACGGGTGGTAGACGGTGTAACCGGGGTAGTCCGCCTCTCGAGCTGAACATGCTCATGCTGCCTTCGAAGGCGATCCGCATCACGCATCGCGAACAAGGCGAGGTGCGTCGGCTTATCAAACTCTGCCCTTCCGGCCTTCGAGGCGTCGTCCGACAAACCCATCAACGCCCGACCGAGTCCAGCCGATCCGGGGGAGACGGCCGGCCACTGGCATCCCTTCGCCGTCCTCAGGCTCCTCATCTCCGGGAGGAGTCAGCCTCGGCCCATATCCGTAGACGGTGGAAGCCAATATCATCAAGTTCGGTCTGAGCTCTTTCAAAATACGTAATCAAAATACCTACGGACTAGTTAGTAAGACTGGCGTTTAAAAAAATGTGCATAAAGCTAACGCTCAGCAATTGAGGCTAGGGGTCCGGGGGGCGCTCAAAGCACCCTGGTAGCCATATGTCTTATCAAGGGTCTATTTAAAGTTATTTGTTGCGAGCCGAAGTTCCTTGCTACACACACTCGCCAGTCGACTCATACTGTCATACAAAGAGAAAGGGAACAAGAAAAAGACAATGAATCCACGAGTAAAACGCCAATGCAATGTACACAGTATGCAAGATTTTGCCCACCCAATGGTATTACATGCTAATTATGTCGGAGATAACATAATGAAACGGTGTGGTAAGAAAAAGAAAAAAACGTCAGACGGTCATAACGAGAAGTGCCGGGATTCAAAGGGAGGTCAGGTCAGGAAGCAGTACCAGCCTCATTGGGAAATGGCTTCCTCCCCATCACGACATAAAATTCCGTATAGGCATGTACACTTCGATCCTGTATGCTCTTCCTCACATCAACGAGAAAGACTTCGATCTCGGGTTTCGACCACCCAAGGGCGAGGAACGGCTTGTATGACCATCCGGACAAAGCAGCGAGCCAATTGGTTTCACTCCAAGCGCCAATTGTTTTTAGCTTCTTATCCTGTGGCCAGGGGTTGATGGGGATTTTCGCAATCCGTTGCTCAACATCAACGAACCCTATATCTTTCATCCACTGTTCAATCCTGTGTGCGATCCGAAATTGCCTTGGTGGGTCAGCATCACGGCTTGAGCGCATGTTAAGGTC
Source organism: Penicillium bovifimosum (assembly GCF_028826915.1). Classification (NCBI taxonomy): domain Eukaryota; kingdom Fungi; phylum Ascomycota; class Eurotiomycetes; order Eurotiales; family Aspergillaceae; genus Penicillium; species Penicillium bovifimosum. The sequence goes on along the minus strand of NW_026622714.1, from coordinate 1,307,990 downwards.
TATCCAATCATGGATGGCGAATGCACTGAAGCCTCCCTCCGTGTTCTCCGGTGGCATGGTACCATCGTCACATTTTGGTTTGGGGTCTAGCTCGTGACATTCCATCCAGGCTCCCGGTTTGAGATGTTTGAACGCCTGTCGCAATACACGTTTGAATGATGGCATAGCCCCTGTCATATGGCCAGTGTGAATGAAATCAAAGTGATCGGGCTCCCATAGCCACTCTTCTTCTGCGGCATCGTCGATTAAAAAGTGAACGTTGGGCGGGACTTCTGTCGGCTGTACTGGAGACAGATCTGTGCCCGTGATCTCGGCATCTGGAAACAATTGTGCTGCAGGAGAACGGTGTGAGATGGGGAGACGAAAGGTTGGAGCCGGGATGGATGATCATACCCATTTCAATTGGCCATATGCCTGTCCCAGTGCCAATGTCGAGGATTTTCTTCGGGTCTTCGAGCGGGACTTGGAATAGCTTCCCGTCCGTCACGATTTTGAACATGTGATGTTGCATATCAAGGCGATCCATTTCTTGTTCGTCATTGGGGTACACATAGGCTATGCATCAGATTAACCACGTTGTGCGAGGTCTGACAGAATCGGGAAGTGCAAACATACCCCCCTCGTGGTACCTGTGATACGTTCTTCCATTCTCCTCGGGATAATCGGTCACACTGGCAGTCAATGACTGCGTGTCGCTGCTATCATGTGGTAAGTCAAGTCGAACCTTTCTTTGGTAGAGTACTAAGAGGCATGAGGGAATGGGGGGTTAGTCTCACCATTGAGCACGAGGTACCTGCATGGCTTCACGTCAGCCACAAGTCATATAGGAATGGAATGATCATAAAAAGAACAGTGACGATGGGCCATTCCCATGGGGACCGTATTCTTTAAAAGGGATAAGCTTACCGGAGGTCTGGCACCCATAATCACCGCGGTCCTATCCAGTGGATTCCACAGCGGTGGATGTGCAAATATAGGTACCCCCACTGATGTGGGGAGGTAGGATCAATCAACCGACGCCAAATCGGGCAGAATACCGTGATACCGGAGTATTAAATGTCGAGAAATGACTGTCTAGACTCCGGCCTTTTCAGAGGGGCTTCCAAGTAATGGGAAGTGCGCTCTGCGGGATGTATGGTGACGGAGCTATTCCTTAGTGAAGTGGGATGAGAGACTAATCTTGCGATGCTCCATTCCAAGTCCCACTATGAAATGAAATGAGGTTTTTCAGACGGATACAAACACCGACATGGCTGAAGGAGGAAAGGGAATGTCAAATATAGAGAAGAATTGGAAAGAGCCCGACAGTTTGGGTTAAGTTGGATGCTGGCAGGGCGGGAGGATAATCCCGACAACTATAAATCCGACAATGTACGATGTGGTACCGGGGGATGATCATTTATTGAATTCGCGAGTAAAAAGCAGGGTTAATTGAAGTGGAGCTAACTAGAGGCCTCCAGTTCGTGCAAGGTAAAATGGTAAGGAAAGTATTCCGTATAAAAAGAGGAAGATGGGCGCTTCGGGCGTGAATCATTTAAAATAGTACCTCCTGCACCTCGTAATGTCCTGTTTTCTACAGGAAAATCTTAAATCTTTTGGAAATGATTGGATTGAATCCACGATTGTCGGTGATTTTATTCGTATATTTTGATTCGTAGTACGTGTTAGTATTGTTTAGGGCCTTCGAACAAGACCAAGACCTAAAGTACATCGAATGCACACAGAATATCAAATTCTAGATACTGCATCCTCTACTCCGTACTCCGTACTCCGTAGTATTTCCTTCACGAAACTTAACGGAACTTATTCTTCCCGCCTTCTTTAGCCATTATCAAAGTCAAATCTGGGCTGAAACTTACAAGGACTCTTTTTCCGGTGATCCTCCATCGTGCTTATTCGTGTCCATGAAAGTTACCTAATTTTATAAATACGTCTCGAATCACACGATCGAAGGCTCCCGGCTGCTTGAACTAGATCCACCAATAGAGGTCCGTTCCACCCGGCTGGGAATATGCTACCGGCCCAGCCACGGCCCACGGGCCGTCTTCAACCTTTCTCCTGGGATTTTCCCGTTGAATTCAGCCGGAGGGCCCGCATATGGGAGAATTTCTGTGTACCTAGGATCCTGCAGGGGCATCCTAGGAGTGACATTTATTATCATCTGCCTTTTTCTCTCCGAGACTATGCAAGATGTCTTATGGGGGGAAAGTTTTCCCCTGATATTCCAAGATTCCGAAACATCTAAAGAACCTTGAGAGATGAAAACCAATCCTCGGCTAGAAACAGTGGGTCTCGGCCCCGCAGAGACGTGGAGCTACCAGGAAACTCATTTCCCAACAATTCCATACATCATCGTACGCAGTACGGAGTACACAGTACAATATTACCCTGCACAGAGGACATTGATGATTCGGATCTCAGCGTAGCGGTGAGAAAGGACGAGATAGCCCGTCGGGCCTTCAGTAGAAGCGTCACTAGGGAGCTGGATGTCCGTGACTTAAGTACTCCTTTCATATGCTTTCAGAGGGGCATGACACATGGGATTTGAAATGTCCTGAGAATACATGTACGAAGTACTCCGTACGGAGTGGTCAATCGGATCCTCATATTCGTTCACACTCCGTACGGAGTACTCCGTGGTCTCCGTACCTTATTCAATGATTTCATGCCCATGACGTGTGAAATCGCCCGTGATCGTGTAATTCCTATTACCCATTCCCATCATGGTATGTGCTCCAACCTTGTCATTTTGCAAAATCAAAATTATGCAGTAGGTACAAGGGTTCAAGTCTTTAACTGCAATACACGACTTCGATTTCGAAAGTGAAACCCTCAAAACTATTACATAGTGCATACCACCTAGATCTCTATGACAGAGTAAGAAAAAGAAAACACGTCACCCGTGCTGACCAGTGGATAAGATCCCAGGTAAAGCACCCCTGCAGTCCCAAAAATAAAGATCTCGCAGCCCATGGAGTCGGGATTCCATCCCAGGGGACCCCCGGGACTGTATTGGAAATTCGACGAGTCACCGGAACTGGCCCGGACCCGGTGACTGGGAAAGTTGTTGGGTTCCGTCGTGTCGGTAACGCCGCAAGAGCCAATTAGGAGGATTACACTCTTTCTTTACTACTGCGTCTTCTCAGCAAACATGCTTCGCAAGATGCGCATAGGGCAAATAGACTCAAATGCCCTCTGATGTTGCATCAGAAATTGCCTGCGTCGGGGTTTCTCCAAACACACCCATGAACGCTATGTTGTCACTTCCTCTCACTCCACAGCGGAACACCTCCGGTGGTGCCGTGGTGGGGACAAGTCCTTGGCGAGTTATCTCTTTCGGGACCCTTGCTTTGTTGGCTGGCACCTGAAGGAAGTCAACGACTCAACATATGCCGAACTTAGCCTTTGGACAGGGTTCTCCTCTGACGAGCTAGATGAAGTATTTGAAATTGCTGGAAGTCTCTGTCGAGTGTCCATAAACTCCGGGTGCGCCTCAGCTGAGACATGTTACACCAGATGCGAAGGTTCTGACAACCAGACTCCAGCTGTTCGGTTCCAACACGTGAAGGGTCCATCTTTAAGGTTCTTATTGTAGAGATAAACAATAACGTACTGAATTTCCAGCCAGCCAACGGTTGCTGCATTTTGACAGACGTGCTAAGCAACTATGTACGTGTCCAGGACCATGGAGGTGCAGCGAGAATCATCCCGAGCCGCACTTCCGCCCTCGGTAACATGTCAAATACATGCGTCTGGAAGGATTCCCCATATGCACATACCCGTCTGGCTGGGGTTTTGACAACTCACCTACTGCGTAGGTACTCGCCAAGACGTTGGAAGTCTATTCGAGGTCGTCTTTGAGGCAAGTAATGACACCCGGCCTGTTTTCCTTGACAACATGCATATTCGTCCAGCCAGTGTTGGGGCTATCGCTAAACATGGCCCAATCATACGTATCCTGCATATAGAACAGTTGCCTGTTGTCGAAGAAAAGCAAGGGAAACCGCACCTGATCAGGACTTGGTGCCCAAGTAGATAACTACCTACTGTAGACCCGACACATCATTCAACGTCACTATTGAACCTGTTGCGCGCGCCTGTTGTAAGTTAGTGCGGGGCCCACGCGCAACTCATGCATGGGAAGGATCGACTGGGAATACCCACACAAGCGGAGAAAAAGTAAAAAAAGGAGATGAGAAAGGACCTTCCGTCTCGGACTTCCGTGTCGGAAGGAAAAAGTCAAAAGAATTTGGAATTCGAGCGAGGCAAACCGACTGCGGGAATCCCAATTTGACTGGCGCCCTTGGTGGAGGCCGGACATCGAAGGGCCAATTGGCATGTCTCAAGCTCAAGGCCACAACTGTCAGATGCGAGACGTAGATCATCCAGGAAAATCATCAACAACCCCATCAACGAATAAGAATCTTGTTGTGTAAACGGTGAAGCTATCGTCATTGTTGACTTTCCTTTTGTGGTCTGGTTCGGGACTCGGACTACAGTCATCAGGAGAAGAGATTTCGCTTTAGCTTGTGCTTATGCTCTAGAATGGGCTTTATCTTTTGCGGACACTAGAAGGGCCGCAGGCTGCCAAGTCTCTCCACTTAGCTGGGATTCTGAGGTCGGCGATCTGCTGGCATTTGTCCCCCATAGAGCACATGTGAATCTGCGAATAATCAAGGTAACATACAAGGTTCATCCATCGAAGGAAAATAGAAGAAGTTTGGTATCCACCTCTTACTTTTCCATTCGCTGCCGGCGATGTCGTATTCAAATAAGGCAACCATGTGTTTCCCAAGCCCAAAGTACTAGGTCTCTGGAAAGTGGAAACTGTTAGAATTCATACGTATTTGATATTTGAAGCTGCGTCATGGAATTAACCAAGGGACGAGGTAATAAGATCATCTCCAGGGCTTGCTCAGTGGCTTGATTGGGGCACTCTTTCTGTCCGGTGCGTCCATTTCGAGATTCGCCAGTTGGCGCCTCATTTACCAGGATACGTGGATGGATGCACCATTACTTATTCAATCACACTGTGCGGTGTCTTCCCGCGGTTTTGTAGGATAGGTTGTGTCATACCTAAGGTAGGACGGTAGGTACCTAAGATATCCAACCTATTGAAATGGATGGATAAGAAAATGGAAGTTTATGAGGGGTGTCACGTCCAATAATATGTCCCCAGGTGAGCAAGCGAATATATCGGTCATGGGCCCGGGGTGGCTCCGATTGCAGAAACGCGATATATTGATATAGAGTTCCAGGGCCATCCATGGATATTTCACAACCATGGCACCATGCAACACTAACAGTGCCGCAAAAGTGCGAATACACAAACGAAGACGTGATTCAGACTCATTGATATGTAGACCAAGGCGCAGGCAGCTTATACTTCACTTCCCAATGGGGTTATATTGATACACGGACGGATAAACTAAAGTCCGTTATGACGCACCTCGCGATTTCAAGGACTCGAGATGAGAGAGGAGGCACATGAATAGGTCCTGATAGTGACAGCGTATCTCTGTTTGCACATATTCTTCAGAAGCGGTCATGAATATTGCTCTTAAGGTCGCGTGATCTGTTGTCACAATAAACATCTGAGGGTGCGGGGTACAAATCTACCACCTTGAGTGCTGACACGCGACGCGTATAGCCTCACCACCCCAGTTCACAATGGTTCGCCAAGCGCAAACTCGCTCCTCAAGAAGCCGGACATCCCCCTCCCGTCAATCTAAACGTCCAAGACAGGCTGAACCTGATGTTCCCACTCCAGATGTCTACCAAGAAATGCTGGAGGAGGCTGAAGCCCGCGATCCGGGCGAATTTGCCTCGGACAGGCCAATCAAGAGGCGCAAAGCCGCGGATATGAAAGCTATTCCTGTAACAATAGGGTCAACGGAGCAAACACACGAGCATCCAGAAGTCAACAAATATGACACCCAGGCGGTGCAAACCGTCTACGATTCATCGACCTCGGAAGAGTCAGACGTTGAGTGGGAAGATGTTGAGATACCCCAAGCACCTCAGACTTTGCTCCCAGAACGTGCCGCAAATCAAGGCGGTGACGAGATGCTTGAGATCACGCTGGAGCAGGGATCCGAGAAGCGCAAACGTGCTGTTCATAGAAGGAAGCCTTTGACCGCAAGCGAGAGGAAAGCTAGGTTGGAGGTGCATAAATGTCATCTTGTCTGCCTCTTTGGCCATGTTAGGTTCCGCAATGCGTGGTGTAATGACGAACAATTACAGGTGCGCTGTGACCCGACGGAAATTCATCCATTTGAATGCTGGATCTAACGACTTCATAGGAATTCTTGAAGAAAATGCTACCCAGGAAGGTGATTGCCCTACTACATCCAGACGAAAATAAACCACATTACACCAGATCTACTACTTTCATGGACGGACTCAACGAGGCGGGAGATGCCTTCACACGCAGGTTCCGGGTAACGAAACCGGGATTAAAGCGAGCTCATTGGGCCGAAGATGAAACGCAGTTGAAGAAGAAATTGGTAGGTTCTATCAGCTTTTGTGTCAACACCCGTCCTAACGAAAGTGTAGGAGTCAATTATGTCGAACGCTGAAGTCTTTCTATCAAAGGAGGATTTTCGAACTCAAGCTCAGACAATGCAAGGATCTCGAGATTTCGGGGCCCAGCTATTCTGTGCTCTACTGCGCTCTGTGGCTGTAGAGGCAAGGCTTGTCTGCTCCTTGCAACCGTTGCCGTTCTCTGGTACTATCAAAGACATGTCGCAGTCGCCATCCAAACCAAAGCCGGAATACATTGTCATATCTTCAGACGATCAGGGATCATCAACGGATGACAATCGCAAGACCGAAAAATCGCCTGCAGCTTCAAGGGTTCGACGTATTGGGCAGCCTAAATTCGCACCCTCACGTCCTCCTCAGCCAAAGTCACACCAAGGTATGTGCCTTTCAGCCACTGCTAGCTCACACTGAACTAACATTCATAGCTCTCTATTCAACATCCCGCGATTCCTCATTTCCGGTATTCTGGGTGGAAGCCTTCAACGAAGCCGCACAAAAATGGGTCCCAATTGACCCTGTTGTAACAAAAACCCTTGCTAAACCCTCGAAATTCGAACCGCCTGCCGGCGATCCTCAGAACTTGATGAACTATGTTGTAGGTTTCGAGGATGACGGCTCCGCGAGAGACGTTACTCGACGCTATGTGAAGGCATTCAACGCAAAGACGCGGAAGCTCCGTGTGGAAATAACACGAAATGGTGAGAAGTGGTGGCAGAGAGTGCTGAGGCGCTATGAAAAGCCTTTCTTGGCGGATCGGGATGCGGCAGAGATCAGTGAATTGACCTCTAAATCCGCAGCCGAGCCCATGCCGCGCAGCATACAGGACTTCAAGGACCATCCTATCTATGCCCTTGAGCGACACCTCCGTCGCAATGAAGTAATTCATCCCAAACGAGTTATTGGACACGTTGGGTTGGGCAAAAGCACAGCACGGAATGAAGTATCGGAGCCTGTTTATCGTCGCTCTGACGTACATATTGTACGAAGCTCCGATAAATGGTATCGACTTGGACGAGATGTCAAAGTTGGCGAACAGCCTCTCAAGCGTGTCGCTGCAAGTCGTAACAAGGTCGCAGGATTCAGCGACGACGACGATGATAATGAGCCTGAAGAGACTACCCTATATGCTGAGTTCCAGACGGAGCTATATGTTCCGCCGCCAGTGATTCAGGGAAGGGTGCCGAAGAACGCATATGGAAACCTCGATGTTTATGTGCCTACTATGGTCCCCCCTGGTGGAGTTCACATCAAGCGGCCGGAGGCAGTTCGGGCAGCCCGAATACTCGGCATTGACTATGCTGATGCAGTCATTGGGTTTGAATTCAGAGGTCGTCGTGGCACGGCTGTGCTTGGGGGCATTGTCATTGCTTCCGAGTACCACGAGGCACTTGAAGAAGTTTTGAGGGGCCTCGAGGATGAGAGACAGCTCGCTGCACTGGAGGCAAGGACTGCCGAGGCTCTCCGTTTCTGGCGTCTCTTTTTGGTGAAGCTCAGGATCGCAGAAAGAGTTAAGCAGTATGCGGGCGACGAAGAACAACAGCCACAGGTTGAGGATATCGAGGAAGAAATGGACGTTGAGGACGCCGGTGGTGGTTTCTTCCCTGAACCAAATCAACAAATCAGAAGCCCACCTCGGAAAATGCTGGGAAATGAAAGGCTGCCACACAACCAGCATTCGCGCGAAAGCTCCACAGGAAAGGAAGCGGTGCAGGCATCCGCAGAAGAACAATCGGATGTTGGAGGAGGATTCCTACCAGACGAGCCCGACGAGCCTGGTCCAGCGTCGGATCTGGATCAAGTGCAATCTCCAAAAGTTACTCCCCTATCCACAAATCTGCCGCCGATACCAGCAAGCGATGGCAGCAAGAAACCATCTTTCACGCCTCGCTACTCACTGGTAGTTGTTCCCAAGCACGACCCAAACCCGCCATCCGCTCCCCAGGATCTGGTAGGGTCAACTGAGAATGAACCCATTGCGGTGGACTCATCTACAAATGATGGTTCCAAATCCGCAAGTGTTATCACCATTTCCCGGCCACCATCCCCGGCGCGCGAAGAACAACGGTCACCAGCGCCGAAATACGATTCTGACAGCGAGATCGAAAAAGGATCTCTGCTTTCCGAGGATCCTGAGGATGAGGATGCGATACCGGAATGGCTCATGTTTGATGAGGACTGAGAAGTTGTTGTAAACCGCGGACCTGTGGTATGAAGCACTGTACAGTACATATCAGGCTACCAGAACACTCATCAACTTTCAGTTAAATCATCCAATACATCCGCGGACCACGAGATCCAAGCCTGTTCTAAAATATCACCCGGGCCATGCCGGTACACATTCTCTGTATCCGCAGCGAACCATTCTTCAGGATTTAGAGCGTTCCACAATGGCGCATTCCTCGGCAACGGGAATTGCAAATCGCGTGCTGACAGACCCCAACTTACTGTTTTCTCTCTGTCGTCGATGAGGCCATCTAGATCTCTCCTCTGCCTACTTAATCCACTGAACGATTTGCAGACTTTAAACAGAGTCAGGTTGAACCGTTTGATCTCCTCAATGCTAACCCAGATATAGGCAGCCGGCTGGTTCTTGGGATGGCGGGCGAGAATATTTGGATAGTAAAACATTCCGAGCTTTTTACAACTCGCAACGAACCTTTGAAGTAGATCCGCATCCGGGGCCGTAAGAGAAGGCTTTAGGTCTGGAAGGAGGCTCCCACTGCCTCTGATCATCCCGGCGGATATTATGTGTAGCAGGATGGCTTGGTATGTTGGGATGGGCCATGAGGAGGAAGCGCATGGCGCCTCTGAGAGGGAGCCATCCCAATGTTCCTATAGATTGTAATTTTAGTGAAATTGGCCAACATGTGATGGCTATTTGTCGGAGATACCGTTTGCTGACGTATGGCGTCACCAAGCACCTTATGCAGATTAATCGCCTGACATCGTGTCTCCTCCTCGTCGGTCATCCACATCCCAATAACAACCATCGACTGAATCAGTAATGGCGTCTCATACTCGGTAAATGTGCCCTGATGAATGAACGGCCAGTGCGGGTGAAACAAGTCAAAATACCTGCCAACAAAGCGGTCTTCAATTTCTGATCGGCGCATTCTGGGTGGCAGGCGAAGAAATCCCTGCCTCGTCCATCGTGTGTCTAGCGCATTATTGGGAGAAGGACCTGGCTGTACCACTTCCGCCTGCCGCGCAAGTGAGCACTGGATTCCGCGACGCTGGCAATTGGTACACGGTGGCCCGCCGTCGCACCGAATCTTTTGATTGCGACAGTGCGTACACGCTTGTTTCAGCTGCGCCGCAGGCTCCGCTATGCCGTGCACTGTTTGAACATGTCGTCGCAGTGTGTCACTATAAATCGGGATTACCAATTGTATCTTGTCCTGAAGTTGGACATAGCTGGGATAAAAGCCTACCGTCTATGGAATACTTGGGTGCATGTTGAGCACTGTAGAGCCCGACCCTCTCTATGTTGGGCCTCGTGGCGACGAAGGTGCCCTTTCCGTTGATATCCCGCGTTGCAACCCGGAAACCCACAATGGTAGCCCGTAGATGTCATTATGGAAGGAATTGGTTGTCAAGCGAATCGATTCGGTTACGCCAACCGAATCGAGATCTGGAGATGAGGGAAGGTTCCAGCGACGTTTCTCCCACATCCATGCTTAGTAAGGGGACCGGGACCGGGTGAATCTCCATGCAGTTCGGGCTATTATTCCAAGATTTACACTCTACAGGCTGTGGTCCTGGATCCAGGGTAGAGCTGTAGCTCGGGCGCCTACTCGGACCCACTCGGCGAACCCACTGAACCCACTCGGAGAGCCCACTATTATCAATCGCGATTCGCGATCACTAGTTATTAATATTCAAAGCACAAGTATACTGTATAAAGGGCACTGTACTACCCAAGGTCTACCCCCGATTGTAAAAAATAACATTTTCTAATTCTACGAACGACAGCATTGCCTTAGCCATGTCTCCCACCATCCTCGTCGCCGGCGCCACCGGTAACACCGGCCGGAGTGCCACCGAGACCCTCTCAAAGCTTATCCAGGCCCCGGATTCCCCTCTACACAACCACCGAATCCTGGCACTCACGCGTTCAGCAGACAGCCCAGCTGCGCAGCACCTCGCCGTTCTCCCGGGCGTCGAAGTCATCGAGCAAAACTGGGTCGAAATCACCTCCGAGTGGCTCCAAACCCACCATGTAGTTAGGGCATTTATCGCATCACAGAGCAAAGTGAGCCATTTCGCCGAAGAGTCTACCTTCCATCTTGCTCTCTTGAACGCGGGGGTCAAATACGTCGTGCGAATCTCAACAGGCGCCGCATTCGCCCGCGCCAATGCGACCGCTTACAACGCGCGCGGACACTGGGCAATCGAAGCCCTCCTTTCCGCGCCAGAGTTCAAAGCCTTGCACTGGACGTCCCTGCAACCGAACGCCTTCTGCACATTTTGGTTCTCTCCCGCTGTGGAGTTCATCAAGGAATACCGCACGACTGGCCGCGCGGATTCGGTGCTCAGGTTGATGGTGCCAAAAGACTGTGCCGTCGGCGTGATCGACCCCGCTGAAGTGGGAGTTGTTGCGGCGCACCTCCTCGTGCAAGAGGACACCACCAAACATACCGGGAGAAGATATGTCCTGAATGGGCCAGAGGATATCTCCGGCGAAAATATTGTGCAGATGATCGAGCGGACTATCGGCGTGACTGTTCAAAATGTTCGGTATGGGGATCTGTCGGCGCTTGATGCGTTCTTGGAGAAGGGGCACATGGGGAGTGGGAACTCGCGGAATGTTATCTGGTCCATTCGGCGTGCGGCGGAGACGGCGTGGGAGTTTAAGGCTCCGCCGACAAGTAAGGAGGTTCTGGAGCTTGCTGCGCCCAAGCGGACACCGCAACAGATGTTGGGCAGCTTGTTGGAGTAAGATCAGTATATAGATTGATGAACTAATGTAGGAATTTGTCCCGAATTGAGAGATCATTGTCGAACGGGTACTAGGTTTTCGAAGAATGGGTTAGCCCGGGCACCGGGCTGATACTCTTGTGTTTTGTTCTGTGAAAGCCTGCATGTTCAGCTTATTTAAGTGCCGTGAACCTACTGTACCTAGGTAAACGCTAGAAATTGTGCAGGCAATAACCGAGATATATCTGCAAGAACATCGGTTCATATGGAGGTAGTCGAGTCAACGTGTCATCCGTGGCTTGACGTCTCGAATTTAAACGTTGCACACCTACTTCTGGGCGTTCTTGCACTGGAATGCCTTCTGGCGAATCTCTTGGTAATTGTAGCATTGCATCGGCAGTGGTCGGTATTCAAAGGCGCCGGCCACGCCAGATTCTCATCCTGCATGGAAGAACCTGTGGCAAGGAGCCTCCGTGCGTCAGTGCCTTTGGTGAGGTAAATGACCATGTGCAATATGACCAGTGCAAGGAGACACGGTACTCAATAGGATTATAGGACATGTAACATTATCGGTGATTTGGTAGTTACTAGGTAGTTTGTCATAGGTGCCCTTGCAACCCTTCGGCTTAGCCGCTGGGCTCTAATGATTTCAAGATTTGTGGGTGTGTTCTACTGTAGCTCGGGCTTACGCAGTCATATGACTGCGTATCGATGTGACTGCGTATCGGGCGGCCGGGGCCCGGGCCCCTACTCAGACCCACTCGGCTTCGTACTCGGCGAACCCACCCGGAGAGCCCACCCGGAGAGCCCACACTTATCAATCCCGATCAGTAAGTATGTCAGACTCAAAGCACAAGTATAAAGGACACTGAGCTGCCCAAGATCTACCCTATGTTGTAACATATAACATTATTTGATCCTACAAACAACACTTTGATCAACGCATTTACTTAGCCATGTCTCCCTCCATTCTCGTCGCTGGCGCTACCGGCAACACCGGCCGGAGTGCCACCGAGACCCTCTCCAAGCTTATCCAGGCCCCGGACTCCCCACTCCGCAACCACCGAATCCTGGCCCTCACACGGTCAGCAGATAGCCCAGCTGCTAAGCACCTCGTCACTCTCCCGGGAGTCGAAGTCATCCAGCAAAACTGGGTAGAAATCACCTCCGAGTGGCTCCAAACCCACCATGTAGTTAGGGCATTTATCGCACCACATGTCAAACCGAGCCAATTCGCCGAGGAGACCACCTTCCATCTTGCGCTCTTGCACGCGGGGGTCAAATACGTCGTGCGAATCTCAACAGCCGCCGCATCCGTCCGCCCCGATGCGACCGCTTACTACGCGCGCGGACACTGGGCAATCGAAGCCCTCCTTTCTGTGCCGGAGTTCAAGGCCTTGCACTGGACTTCCCTGCAACCGAATGCCTTCGGCTCATTTTGGTTCTATACCGCTGCCGAGTTCATCAAGGAATATCGCAAGACCGGCCGCGCTGATACGGTGCTCAAGTTGATGGCGCCAAAAGACACTGCGGTCGGCGTAATCGACCCCGACGATATCGGTGTCGTTGCAGCGCACCTCCTCGTGCAAGAGGATACCGCCAGACATACCGGGAAGAGATACGTCCTGAACGGGCCAGAGGATATCTCCGGTGAACAAATTGTGCAGATGGTTGAGCGTATTATCGGCGTGCCCGTTCAAAATGTTCAGTATAAGGATATGTCGGGGCTTGATGCGTTCCTGGAGATGGAGTACATGGGGAATGGCCAGAATAGAAACTCGCGGAATGTTATCTGGTCCATTCGGCGTGCAGCGGAGACGGCGTGGGGTGGGCAGGTTACGGCTCCGCCGACCAGTAAGGAGGTTCTGGAGCTTGCTGCGCCCAGGCGGACGCCGCAACAGATGTTGGAGAGCTTGTTGGGGTGAGATTAGTATAGGTACAGACTGATCACCAAATGGAATATATCTTCAAGCACATCGGTTTATAGTCGAGCCAAGGCTTCACGTCTCATCAATGGCTTGACGTCGAATATGAATGTTTGCACAAGCAGAGTCTGATTATACGCTCAAGAATTGCGCAGTCAACTTGAATAAAGTCGTCGTCAGTGTCCACTGCTGAATAGATTTAAGGGGAACAGAACTAAGGTAGAAGTACAGGATCGAGTGACGAGTAGAGAGAGGAGAGAAGGGGCAAAAGGAAAGAGTAACGAAAGAGTGAAATAGATAAGAATAGTCAACTCCCGCCCGCGTTCCTCGCTTCCTTTGACCCTCGGAATGGCCTGCGATGTCCCTAATGAGATCGCACAGTCGGGCAGTGGCCTGGAGGCATACTTCTCGTCGGTTCTGCCTCCGATGCTTCGAGGCCGTCTATCCTTCAACCGTCTCGTTGACTGAGAGACCCCGCTTTCTGGTCTCTCTTTTATAACTTCTTTCGCTTATACTCTTTGTTCTTTCCTCTTCGTGCAGATATTGCCTGCCACCTTCACGGCCCTTTTCTTTTCCTCGCCTCCCAACCTGCATTCATGGAGTCATTCAACATGCATATCTCCACTTCATTGTCCCGTTCATCGTGGAGTCCTTTCACATTTTCGAGTGCATGTCTGTTGATAGCACATAGATTTTAGACCATAGACCTTACAATAGATTGTACATCAGAAGTAACAAAGCACTGGAAGCAACTTGAAAGAAGACTCTATGGGTATCCGTTGAATACAAAACAAAGCTAATCTCAAAGACAGTCGAAGAAAAGACTACCCTATATAGGTATAAACAGTCATTGTCGCAATGAAAGCGCATAGAGAACATTGACTAGGCATTGCCCTATGTCCATTTAGTTTCTCCCAGGTACATACAACCAACGTATAAGAGGCCCCCGTATCTCCGAGTCCAAGTCTCCATCATCACAACCACAAAACAATTCTACAACGTACAATCCAAACCAACAACTACCAAACATCAACATGTCAAACCCCCCACCCTCCCACCCGATGGCCACCGAGACAGCAGGCGGCAGCCTCGCATCCGCTTTGTGTCCCTGGAGGCGCAGTTCCGGCGTCCTCCGTGAGGTAGCAGACTTGGAAGCTACGTGGCTGACCGTAGAGCTGGAGGAGGGTATGATTTACCTCGATGACGAGAGCCTGTTGCGGTTCGTGCTTACACAGATCCGGTCGGCGAACGCCGTTGTCGATATTCGCGCGCAGCATTATATTAGACCTAGGTGTCTGTCGATTCCTTCTAAGGTGATTTCAGGTTCTTATGCGTCGATCCAGGGGGAGGCCTGTCGGCTGTTGATGTGGCGGATTGAGCAGGTTAGGACTGGGGAGGCGTGGCTTGACCGAGATGTGCTTTTTGGTCCTCGTAGATGGTTGAAATAGTGAGTTAGAGTGGGGATGGGGATCGTCTGGTGAGTTCTAAGTGAATATGATAGTGTTTTTTGTCAACAGTTTCCTCAGAGTACCTAGCTAGGTAAGCTGTCCAAGGTTAGAAATGTAGGTATGATATCGGCTCTCTTGAGCGGAAGATATAAATTTCCATGGATGAATAGGTAGGTAGTGAAATCAATGGATCTACCTGTCGACAAGGCCAGGCCTACACGTAGGGTTCAGGTTCTTACCTACAGAATGCCATGGTTTGACCGGTGCAGACTGCAGTCTGCAGATGGCCCAGTCAAGTCGAGTCCAAGTCGAGTCCAAGTCGAGTCCAAGTCGAGTCCAAGTCGAGTCCAAGTCGAGTCCAAGTCGAGTCCAAGTCGAGTCCAAGTCGAGTCCAAGTCGAGTCCAAGTCGAGTCCAAGTCGAGTCCAAGTCGAGTCCAAGTCGAGTCCGAGTCGGATCCCTCTCATCTTTCGACTTCAATCTTGCCTTCCTGTTCGGGTCTTTGTAAATTGTCACTGGAGCGGAGGAGCTAATGCACCTGATATATGTCTCACATGGTGGACAATGAGTTAGGTTGTCCTTGTGGAAGGATGCATTCTATTTCTAGATCGTAGAGCATCCATCGACCCAGATCGTGGCCTGGCGCCAGTGTGATAATGTGTTACTCTGTATTGCTGACCTTTGCAAGTTAGCATCGACAACGTGCGACGGTGCGACCAGAGCTTGTGCGCAACTCTGCATTGGCGGGGCTGGGCTGCAGTGAAGGAAGCTGCAATCTACCATGAGTTTGTTCCTGCA
Source organism: Penicillium bovifimosum (assembly GCF_028826915.1). Lineage (NCBI taxonomy): Eukaryota > Fungi > Ascomycota > Eurotiomycetes > Eurotiales > Aspergillaceae > Penicillium > Penicillium bovifimosum. The sequence continues at coordinate 1,292,360 of NW_026622714.1, read as the reverse complement.
GAAATGCAGGTGGTGCGCTGCATTTTTTTCATTTGCCGCCCGGCATATATTCACACTTCGTGGACTTTGCTCATCGAAGATTGGCCGTCGCAGTCTCGCAGATTCGGCAGATGCATCCAACATCACAATATCACATCTCAGACACCCGGGCAGACACAGGGTCCACCATGAATCCCCTCCTTCGTTCGCCGACACAAAACCGTGGCGCCAGAAAATTTCGATACAATTGACCACCAGATCAGACGTGGCACCTGTCGCAGTGGCATTATTGGGGCGATTCGTAGGGAGATAGACTGGCCAGTTGGCGGAGGGCTTGCCAGTTGGCGGAATATTTGCCAGTTGGCGCCCGGGCTGCATATAACGGAACAGGAGATTTAGTGTTAATGTTATATTTCGAAAGGCACTTTTCATATGTCCTGTTCACTTTTGTATCAATTTAACACCTACAGGTACACACTTAAAGTGTTAAGTGGGTGATTTATCTCTCCGGACGACAGGCCCGGGGTTCCGCTCTTGTAGTTGTCACTGGTATAGACCGTCTTCGTCATACACCAAGGGGAACGAGAATCAAACCGCGTAGCGCCCAGACGCAAAACATTATAGTCAATAGAGGCCCACACATGCCCGCAGATAGGGAGTCAGGAATACTGTGTACCGCGAATGATAACAGGCAGCATGCACAGCCTGAAGTGTAACAAACCGCACCAGCAGAGCCCCGGCTTTCCTTATGTAACGCTAAAAGGCAGCACCTTATAACAGCCCGGCCGGGCTAGCTCAATCGGTAGAGCGTAAGACTCTTAATCTTAAGGCTGCGGGTTCGACCCCCGCGTTCGGCTATTCCTAAAAACCAATCCTGAGATTTCTTTTTTTGTATTTCGGTCATTGTCTTTTGCCATAAGTATAGGAAAAATCGCCTTGTGTTTTGCATCATACAATTTCTTTTCTTCTTTTGCCGACTGAACCCAATCGTAGATGCAAGGTGCCGAAAATATCCTGCAAGTTTCTCTGCGCGTTGCGCACGGGCCAATTCGATATTGGGGACGCGTCGACGCGATCAGCCTCAGGCACCTGTTGCCTAACGTCATATCCTTCATTTCTACCGCAATGATTCGCTACGAACTTCAAACATTGCTGTTGCGATGAAAGAACCGCAAAGATCTAGAGACCCGCCAGAGACCTCTAGAAAACAGTTCCGCACGCCGAGGAGGCCCAGTCCGCGGGGTCCGACAACTGCCTTGAAAAACACAACCGCGGCACGGAACCGATCACCAGAGTCGTCGTCGACCTCAGCGAGCACTCGCAAGCGAATATCGTTGCCACCAGTTCAATCCACTCTCACACAAATCGATTTTGTGACGCAGCCGTCACCGTTAGATGACGACGAACTCAGCTACATTGGTTACCACGACACACGCAACAACACCGAAGGCGCAGGGAAGCGGTCGAGGAGAGATGATGACCAGGACAGGGACTTGGACTATCGCCCGGTACCACCGGCCCGGTCAGCTCGTATCTCCATGTTCGGAGCAAATGAACGAGCGCGGGATACAAGTGAACGCCAACAGAAGCGAAGGAGCCTTGGTATAGCCAGTCGAGACGCAGCCCGAACGCCTGGACCACGGAGGAACGAGACACCGAGACCAAGTGCACGCGCAAAGGGCGGCCGTAAGGCCCTGGAGAAGTCGACGGGCAAACGAGACAAGACCTTAACTCAGATGGACTTCGTTCGACGCTATATTCCCCTTGACGATGACGACGACGATGTGAATATGGGTTACATCCAGCCGACACCGCAGAATAACGATAGGAACAAAAAAACTGAACAAGAAGATACGCCGAAGCCGAAGGCTTCACAGACCGCGAAGCGTACGACTCCCGCCAAACGAAAACGCAGAGCCTGGGAAGAAGAGCTGGATCTCTCGACCGGGGAACCTATATCTCAACCAGCAGAAGCACAAGACTCGAATGCTGGAAGTCCAAACAGAGGCGCGGGGACATCTACGGCACCTGTTACTCCACAGAAGTCTCGAATGCGCGAGATTCCTTCTTCACAGACTCCTGAAAGTCCTGGTTTGGCCGTTATAACCTCATCCCAATTCCGCAGTGCTACTCGTTCGCCTTCGAAACAGAGACCACGGAACCCCACAAATAATCCTACACAGCCCATTAAAGAAGAACCGTCCGATGCCCGGCAGGTAGCAGAGGAATCACAAGATCCTGGCGGCGAATATTTACCGCCGACAACGAAATTCGGATCTCGAAGTATACATAATCGTTCGAGTCCGCCTGTTCCCACAACAATTGATGAACAGTTCCCTTCATCTGCACCTCCAACGCAGTCTTCGTCGCAGGGAATCCCAAGTGAAGGAGACACGACCGCGAGAAATGGACTTACCAAAAGGAATAGGACAGTCGTCTATGAGACGGATGCGGAGTCAGATTACGGAGACTTTGATGACAGTCTCAGCACCCTCTCCCTGACGCCATCCCAGACAAGAACACCCCGACCAAGCGGCCCACAAGCGAGTGCACAGGTGACCCAAAACATCCCAGACTCGCCTAAGGACGGTTCCCAAGAACTGCCTCGGGCAAACGTCCGATCAAGCCCTGATTTGGATGATGTCCCTACGTCCGAAGGCCCGATGTCCGATGCATCAATCTGCTATCGGAGAATGCATGCGGCGACACAATTCCCACATGAGCCTATCCCAGTTTTGAATACACAAAAGATGTCCGAGCTCTTTCCTCAGGAGGGCAGCATCCAGTATTCGAAACCGGAGCCATCGGGGCCTGTTCAAAAACAGGTACCGGGGCCATTTCTGCAGACGCAAACACAGAGCCAAACGCAGAGCCAAACGCAAATGCAGAGCCAGGAAGGAGACAAGGAGTCCACTGATATGGTTCCTGAATCGTCGCCTATTCGGGGACGAGAATCGACTCAGGGTGAATCTTCATTCCAACGACCCCCTGTTCCTGGCTCAGAGGTCCAAGTCGAGTCATCGCAGGCGGTGGATCGAGATCCTTCATGGCAAGGTCTGATCTTGTCTCGGAGCCAGCTATTGACTTCCAGCGTTATGGAGAGTATTCCACTCCCGAACTTTTTGATGGGAAGTCAGGAGAGTGTAGGGTCGCCTTACAGCTTACCTGAAGGATGACCTGGCTCCATACTCAATATCCATGGTTTATGATTTATGACTTTTATCAATATCCCGTTGCATAGCAAGTACATAATTATCCAATATAATTAAAGTCATTCAACAATTCTTCTTTACCCCGTACAACCAAAACATTGTAGTTTTGGTTAGGGATCGTCACAAGCGGGGCGGTCGGGCCCGTTAACAAGAACGCGGAGTTACTGCAACCTTGTGCTCCCAAGCCTTTGATCTTCTTCTTCTCCTCCAACCTCCACCAATTATGGACATCGCCTACGATCACATCCAAGAGGAGGCATTCTCCAACAAAGAGGAAGCCTCCTCCGACTCGAAAACACAGGAATCCAACGCCAGTCTCAACGAAGAGCTACAAGAGACCTTCCGCGCCTTTTCCGCCAGTCCGTGGGGCTCCCGAATCGGAGGACTCTGGGACAATGTACGCAAGCAGGGAGAAACATACTACGAAGGTGCTCGCCAGGAGTACGCCGCCGCCAGCGAGGAAGCCGTCAAAGGTTTTTCAGGCCTCAAGGAAACACTCGCCGACCGGACAAAGGGGCTGTCTCTGAGCACAGTGGCTCTGGCGAGCGGGGAGGGACAAAGCGACGAGACCACCACGCCCAAGGCTTCTTCCGAAGGCGAATCTGGCGAGAAAACCGAAGGCGAAGGCTCTGGCGCTGGCGCCGGTGGAGAAAGCTTTATTGCCCGGTTGAAGGCAGAGGCCGCTCGGCGGCTGAAGGAGATCGAGAAAGCGGAGGAAGCAGCTGATGAAGCGATCTTGCGATTCGGAATGAATATTGGCCAAAAACTGCGCGAGGCTGTCAGCATCTTGCCCCCTGATGAGGACGAGGCCGGCAAGCTTCTGTTCGAGAGCAAGGATGCGGAGGGGAAGCGGATTATTCATGCGACGAGATTCGAGGCGCAGCTGCATGTTATTCATTCGAACTTGGAAAGCTTCACCAAGGATGCGGTTAGCGATGAATGGCCTGCTTTCAAGCAGGAGTTCAATGCCGGAAGCAAGACGGATGAGATCGCTGCCGATCTGGAGAAATACCCCGAGCTCCGTTCGGCCATGGAGAAGCTCGTGCCGGAGCAGGTGGAGTATGCGGAATTCTGGTCCCGTTACTACTTCCTGCGCCTGGTCGTGGAAACAGAGGAGAAGAAGCGCAAGGAGCTTCTCAAGGGTATGTCGGCTCTAACTCCATCACTTTCGCGTGTCTTGGTTTCAATAATCGTTAACCCACATTTACTATTAGGCGCCAATGTCGAGGATGAAGAAGAAGTCGGCTGGGACGACGACTCTGACTCTGAGTCCCAGTCTCCTTCTACTCCGCAGGTTCGGTCAGGTAGCCAGTCTCTTGCCCCCAGTCAGGATACCCAAAAAGCCGAGCCCCGCCGGTCAAACGACCAGCAATCTCAAGCCGATAGCGAGTCTAGCTATGATGTTGTGAGTGGTACAGCCAGCCGGACCCCCGGCAGCCCGAAGGAAAAGAGTCCCTCTGCTGCAAAGGCAGAAGATAGTGACGAAGACTGGGAGTAAACTTGCCCGATTTCGAGAAACGCACCAGCAAGATTAATCCAAAGCTGATCTCGAGGGCGTCTGTCTATAATATCCCTCAACGACGCAATTTTGCTTCCGCTCTTCTCGAATACGGAAAGTCACTTGTCAAAGAAGTCTGCTTTGCTTGGAGTTTGGGAATGTCGGGTTTTCTATTTTCGGCGTCTGGGCTTTTCTTTCTCTGTTTTCTATTCCCAACTCTGCTTTCTATCTAGGCCATACGGTAATATGACTTGCGGTAGTAGTGCCTTTCACGGTCAGAAGTACAACAGCGTCAGTACGGTTGCTAACTTTTATCCATATCAATCGCACTCGAATCTAAAATCACGCTACGGACGGCACCAAGGGGAATAGGTTGTAACGAACCGGCTATGTCATGGTCATAATCATAATACATGTACAGGGCATGATAGTGTATGCACTCACTCCGCCGACCCAGATCCTAAGTTCCGCTCATTAGGAGACTTCCCCATCTTCCTCGAAAGCGGCGACTCAGTATAAACACGCCCCATGCCGCTCACACCGCTTGGACGAACACTCGGCGAGCCATCGCGCAGCGGAGTCTCAGGTGTACTCTCCCTAGAACGGATGTGGAAGCCCTGCGGCCTCCAAGTCGGCGAGTAAGGATCGCCACCGTAGTGCTGGGGAGTACTACCGGGCTCCCAGCCATACTGGTAGTCCTCGCCGCGGTGTTTAACAGGGCTCTCATTGTAGGGATCCCAGCCGACGCGGCGACGGGCGTCGGAACGGAGACGCTGGCGGTGTTGTTCGTCGCCACCAGCGCCGGTGGAGGAGGATTCTTCCAGGAAGAAGTTGAGTAGCTCGTCGCTGATGGAAAGGTGGGATTGTTGCTGGAATTGTTGGAGGGATGTTAGGCGGAGGAGGGTTTCAAGGAGGGAGAGGGAGGTGCGGATGTTTTCGAAGTGGGGGTTGGAGACTGTTGCTGTGGCGGTAGATGAGAATGGTTTATGTTGGGGAGACGGAGAGGGCGATGAGTGCGCTTTCTCGTTGATTGATAGCTTGGACATCATATCGGGGGCGATTGAGGGTTCACTGGTGGAAGGATCGGGGTTTTCGGTTTCGGACTCGGTGTCGGAGGTTTCGTCTTCGTTGTAGACTTCGAATGCGATCCATTCTGGGTCTAGTCCGGGAGGTAGACGCCATTGTTCGGGTATTGAGTCTTCATGTAAAGAATGGAAGCTCTCGATGTGCGATGTACTATCCCCATTCAGTTGTGCGTCGAGTTGAGCTTGCTCGTCGTCTTCTGGTTCCTGGGGGTCTGGTTGAGGAAAGCCCTCCATCTCGTCACGTTCCATCATACGCCGTGGCGGTAGAGCATTCGGGTCACGTTTCAATAGCAGCACTGGATTGTTCGTCTCGCCCTCTGTGCTGATATTGAGAATTTTCCCAGTGTCGGCGTAGAAGATTTTGGAAATTTGATGGATTGGCAGAATTTCCCGGATCCCTGCCGAGGCAATACCTTCATAGTGTTGAGGCTGCTGATCATTATCGTCAACTGTGTGGACGCGGCCGTCGTCTAGATCTTCGACAATAAGGACTTGGTAGGCGTATTCGTCAGCCCCAGCTGTCCCCGGAAGTCCTTTTCGAGGGCGCTGGTCTGGAGGTTGCAATGCGATTATTGGAACACGCCGTAGCTTCAGGCGCGCCTTGTGCATTACTTCCTTCCACGTTGCCTCGCGCATAGAGGCTTCGTCATGAGGTCGCAAGTGGCTCGCAAATAGCATGTACATTGATAAAGTAAACGTCGGCCCTATTTGGACTGCTTGGGACGGCGATATCGAGTATTGCGTATCACCTGCTGTGAGGAATGTGCTCGCTTGGAGGAGCCGGGACGGAGACACGGTTGCGGGCAAATTGGTGGACAGTTTGGCCCCAGACGTGGTGATGGCCAGATTCATCAGCGGAACTGCGTCTTCAATCCGAGCCAGCAACTTCTTTATGTCCTTGATAATAAGCCTGATTTCTCTCTCGCTGCTCGTCTGATCCTGGGACGACTTCGCCCCTTTGCGCCTTAGTTCTTCAGTGGATGCAGCTCTTGACAACCGCTGCCCCAATGCTTGAATATCCCATCTGAGGGACTTGGTGAGGGCGACAGCAGATTCCAATGACGTATTGCCTCGAGCGGCACTGGACAAAATTCAGCTTTGAAGATGTGCAATAGGGCCAAGGAACTCACATCAACTCGATCATGTCGATAGATGGGGAAATGACCTGTATCTTGCTTTCTAGGCGTTGTTGCAAAGAGAGCAGCTCATCTCGGTCCTCGCTGTTGACATTCTGCCGAAATGATCAGCGTTGACTTCTCCCCATAACAAAGATGATGAAGACCTACTTTGAGCAGTCGCGATGACTGGCGCATTGCATAGTTGGCTGTTATTGCAATCCCCGACCTGCAGAATACCTGTTAGCGTTGGATAGCATAGATCATTCGGTTATTGTTCTACTTGCCTGATAGCATAATTCATAGCCTGGCGGGTAAGCTATACAATGCATGGATTAGCCTCTCATCCCCATGACTGGTTAGATATCAGACATACGCCAGTGAGAAAAGCGTCCATCTTGGGTTGAGTCCAAGCCAATGGCCCTCCAAGCTTTGTAGTGTAGATCGTATTGGCAGATAGCAGACGCCCCTGAGCAATTATCAGGAGGGGTGCTTATCGATAAGAAAAAGTCCAAAGAAGATGAGCCCAAGTCCACGATGACTCGTGGTGCTGTCAAAGACACATTGTAATACGAGTGAGAGATGAATCAATCATAGTCATGTGCCTACAGAACACTTCCCACTTCCGTATCTTCATTCATTCATCTCCTCCTCAGAAGAATAACCAGCATATCAATATCACGTGAGCAAAATCGCGGGGTCTTAGTCATTCACCTGTGCAAATTCAAAAGTCACTGGCCCCTCCCTCTTATTTCCCCAACTCGTGCTTCTCCAAATTCATCTTGGTTTGGTATTTTTCGTGTCTTTGATTCGATTTTGGATCTTTATTCACGATGTCGAACCAAACCCCCGATTCCTGGGAGGATGAACTCGCCCGACAGGCCGAGGGCGTTAACCTCAACGCACAATCTCGCCCTCAGCCCCAGGCGCCCTCCTTCACACCTGGCGCTGCCTCTTTCACGCCTGGCGCCTCCGCTTTTGTTCCTGGGCAGCAGTATCAGCAGTATCAGCAGTATTACCCCCAGCAGGCCTACCCTCAGTACGGCCAACAGCAGTCCTACGGCTCTTACCAGCAACAGCAGCAGTCCTATGGCCAGTACAACGCGTATGGCCAGCAGCCCGGTGGCTTCAATCAACAACAGCAATACGGTGGTTACAACCAGCAACCTCACCAGAACGTACCTGTAGCTGCCCCGCAGCCCCAGGCTTCCGCACCGCAGGCCGCTCCCAAGCCCGCACCGACCGCTGCCGCACCCAAGGCTAAGGTCCTGTCTATCGGCGCCACCTCGGCTACCGCTGCCCCCAAGACCAAGGTCCTTTCTATCGGCACTCCTGCCCCGGCCCCCAAGGCCGCTGACACCCCCCGAAGGAGGCCAATGGTGATACCAAGGGCGCTGCTGCCGCTGAGGCAGGTTCCAAGGTGGCAGCCACCAAGTCTCTCGACAAGTCGGACAAGGCCGCTGCCACTGGCAAGGCTTCTTCTACCCCGTCTTCTGGACGCTCTAGCCCTGGACGTTCCAGCCCGGCCCGCGGTGAAACCGCCAAACAAGCTCGTGAGGCTAACGCCGTCGCAAAGGCACAATTGGCTGATGTGGATGAGGCAACCCTGAAGGAAATTTACGGTGAGAAGAGAGAGCACGTCAACGTCGTCTTCATCGGCCACGTCGACGCTGGCAAGTCCACCCTTGGTGGTTCCCTCCTACACGCAACCGGAATGGTCGATGAGCGTACATTGGACAAATACAAGAAGGAGGCTAAGGAGGCCGGTCGAGAGACCTGGTACCTCTCCTGGGCTCTTGATTTGACCCAGGAGGAACGTTCAAAGGGTAAGACCGTCGAGGTCGGCCGTGCCTTCTTCAAGGTCACCATTCCTCACCCCGAGGGCGATATCGAGCGTCAGTTCTCTATTCTGGATGCCCCTGGTCACAAGTCTTATGTCCCTCACATGATTGGTGGTGCTTCCCAGGCCGATCTTGGATGTTTGGTTATCTCTGCCCGTAAGGGTGAGTACGAAACCGGATTCGAGAAGGGTGGCCAGACTCGTGAGCACGCTCTTCTTGCACGCAACACAGGTATCACCAAGCTTGTGCTTGTTGTTAACAAGATGGATGACCCCACCGTCGAGTGGAGCAAGGAACGATTCGATGAGTGCACCATCAAGGTCCTGAAGTTCCTGGAGGCCCTGGGCTACAAGAAGTCAGACATCTTCTGCATGCCTATCTCTGCCCAGCGCACTCTCGGTATCAAAGACCGCATTCCTAAGGATATTTGCCCTTGGTACGACGGTCCGTCTCTGCTCGAATTCTTGACCGCTTTCGAGCTGCCCGAGCGTAAGGTCAACGCGCCGTTCATGATGCCCATCAGCGCCAAGTACCGTGACATGGGTACCATGGCCGAGGGCCGCATTGAGTCCGGTATCATCAAGAAGAACGGCACCTATCTCATGATGCCCAACCGCGAGGAGGTTTACATTTCCGCTTTGTACGGTGAAACCGAAGATGAGATCGCGACTGCCAAGGTCGGTGATCAGGTTCGTCTGCGTCTCCGTGGTATCGAAGAAGAAGATTTCTTCCCCGGTTTCGTGCTCTGCTCGCCCAAGCGCCCTGTTCACTGTGTGTCTGCCTTCGAGGCCAAGATTCGTATCTTGGACCTAAAGAGCATTCTTACCGCCGGTTTCAACTGTGTTCTTCACGTCCACTCCGCTGTTGAGGAGGTCACTTTCGCCGCTCTCCTTCATAAGCTCGAGCCCGGTACCGGCCGCAAGAGCAAGCGTCCTCCTCCCTTCGCTAGTAAAGGCCAGACCATCATTGCCCGTCTCGAGGTTACCAGCACAGCCGGTGCCGTCTGTGTCGAAGAATTCTCAGAATACGCCCAACTTGGACGTTTCACTCTGCGCGACCAGGTATGTCTTCCTCGTGTTGTTTTTGACTCGGGTTTCCTGCTAACATGTTCATTTTAGGGTCAAACTATTGCCATCGGCATGATCACTAAGCTCATAACCGCTGAGACCGAGGCTCAGGATCAGGCTCAGGCTCAGGCTGCCGCTCAGGCTGCCACTCAGTAAAGTGATTCTGCTGCCGAAATTACCTGAATGTGCATATTCTTATCGGTAAAACACTAAAAGTCGAAGCGATCAGCAATACTTTTGCGAGAAACTCTTAACAAGGGTATACGGGTGGGCAGAGATCCGCGCAATGATACCACAGACAGCCCACCTCAACTGACGATGATGAACATTTCTTTTTCCATTCTCCATTTTCTATAGGCTTTGTGACCTCTTCAATCTAAGCGGCTGAACCGTGTAGAAAGCCTTGGGACACGTCTCAGGCAAGCCGAATTTGATGTACAATCAACCACTGGTCCATGCATCTATATAACTAAAAAGCCAGGTTCTCTACCCGGGGGATATTATCTTGTCCTGAAAACAAGCACGATAAACAGACATATTGTAAATGCAGACCCCAACCAATCTACCTCTTCTTCCCAACAACCTTCGTAAACCCTTCATCATCAACCTCAGGCTCAGCCCTCTCCCTCGGCGCCCGCACCAAAGCAGGGGCATCCCCCATCTCCGTATCCTCCTCACTCTCCTCATCCGTCTCCTGATCCTGATCCTCAACCCTCTGGAACTGACTAGCGGCAGACCGCTCGCTCTTCTTCTGATACTTCTCCCACATCTGCTGGACGGTGCCGAACTCGCCGCGATCAGTCTGCGTCTTGATTTCCATAATCAGATCCGCCAGATCGGCCGCGCTCTCGTCGTCAACCGCTACGTCGAATTCGTCGTTCATCACTTGGATGAAGACTTCCTCCAGGTCTTCTGCGTCGGTCTCGGGTCTGTCGGCTAGCATATCGGAGATCGCGCCGCAGAGCCAGTCGCGCTTTTCGCTGGAGTTTGGCCCGCCCCAGTTTGATTGCACGGCTAGGGTGAGGGCCGGCCAGTTGTTGATTGCGAGGGTGATGCCTAGGTCGAGGTGGGAGGTGGCGTCTGTAGGTGCGGCTGGTTGGGTGGAGGTTGCCATTGTGAGGGTTTTGTAGCTTTGTGGTTGGATTGAGGCTGGTTGCGGTTCTTTCTTTTTTGATTGTACCCCGCGGTTTGGGTGTAGGGGCTTGTTGATAGAGTGGGTTGACTATGCTTCGGCTAAGACGGGGGGACTGTCGGCTTTCCTTGGATGTTTAGGAAGGATGAATTGTAGTGCAATTGGGGTATAGTATTGCTCGGAATCTGTTGGTTTCTTCAATGCCTTTTTTTTTTCTTTCCTTTTTGGGACTGATTACGCAGTAGATTCGATAACGTCAGGTGACTGTCGCTCTTGGCACAACTGGTTGACATGCCACGCAGACTCGCAGTACACTGTACACATCGTCAATCAATTCACTACATGCGGGTCTCAGTACTATCGTAATAGCTGGTCCCTGCCGAACTTCTATCAGTCTGGAACTAATAATCCATCTCCCCCATCTGCACCCAGTTGGACCCAGTTGGACCCCACTGAGCAGCCCCTACGCGCCTTGGGCAACCCATCACCAACAGCCGGACCATTGGTAAAAAGCGCGGGCGAAACGGTGAAGTCCAAATTCTCAAAGTCTCTCCGCACCATGGTCCTCCATGGAGCAGCATGAAATCTACGGCGCTCATTGCTAATATTATGCGCAGCCTTTTCTGCAGGAAATCGCATCTCTCTTTTGCTTCCTCGCCCTACGTCTTGTATCTAGAGTCGACTAACTATAGCTTTAATTTAATATCGATTAATGGATCATCTATATGAAAGGCACGCTCCTCATCAAGATATACCTGGGACCCTCACAAACACAGAGATTGCCCCCAGGAATACAGCATGCGTTCCTGGGGGCACCCGAGCGCCTGGAGCCTGTGTCAGGACCACCGGCTACCCATGTTGGGCCTGAGGCATGACTGCATGCCTCAGGAATTATGGCAGTATTACATGCCCAATTCAATGGCTTCGCGTGAATCGAACAAGATCAACACCACTTCTCACATTGTCCTCGCATCGTTGGTGGCACTCCATGGCTACTACATAGCACCTCAACAGAGTACAGTATATACAAGGTTCTACGGTCCATTGTCCGACTGGAGGAAGGGTCAGCCTAGTCAAAGTCCGTAATAATGACGCTGACCTTTATGCCTCTTCTGAGTGGTGCAATTCTTTCCAATGCAGTGACGACAATCATATTCATCGGCTAATTACCGGAACTTTCTTCCAAGAGGCTATAACGCCATTGCTGAGCTGGCCAATTCCGAGAGGACAAGGGCACATCGTTTGTTATAAATTGAGCCCACCAAGCACCATATGACGCGAAAAGAAGTCTGCTTCACTGCTACAGTCTGACTTGTGGTGGACTATAAGATGCTTGCGATCAGAAGTCTAGCATTGATCCCTGCACGGCGCACATTTGCGACTTCTTCGGCGACCATGACACCCCGAATCAGTGACAGGATCAAGGAGGACCATCGCGAGATAGAAAGCTACTACAATCATATCATGAAGTCTCCCGATGAGACTGAACGAAAGAAATGGCAGAACCAGTTCACTTGGGAGGTGGCACGTCATTCCATTGGCGAAGAGCTCGTCGTCTATCCTGCTTTTGAGAAATATCTGGCTACTGGTGCGCAAATCGCCAACAAGGATCGTGAAGAGCACCAAGCAGTGAGCCCTCCATTTCCTTGTACGGGATAAATGGAAGAAATCGCTGACAGGATATACCTAGGTCAAGGAGCAGCTGAAGCAATTCCAAAACATGAAGCCCTCGGATCCGCAGTTCGTCCCTACCATTGAGGCTCTGATGGCTGATCTGGCTCAGCACATCAAAGAAGAGGAAACGAGCGATCTACCCCAACTTGAAGAGGCTCTATCGGCAGAAGAGAGCCAGAGCTACGCTACGTCGTTCGGAAGAACAAAGATGTTCGTTCCCTCCCGCTCTCACCCCAGCGCGCCGAATAAGCCGCCGTTCGAAACCGTTGTTGGCCTTATGGCGGCTCCAATCGATCACCTTGCCGATCTGTTCCGCAAATGGCCTCACACTTCGGGCATGCCAAATCCCTCGAGCAAGTGAGGATTGGCAGCTCGGTTGCGGCTTGGCGTATTGGGAAATGGTAGACAGTTCACCATAGTCAATACACTTGCTTGCTGCAGTGTCTACCACGGACTCACTTAGACCTCTAGTAGTACTTTAAATGTACCAGAAATAGTCGAGTCACTGGTACCTAAACAGCAGAGATAGCATCTACAGATACCTAACTAAATCTAGACACAATTTCAAGGTTAGTCACCTATCCACGTGCTTTCGTAGGTAGGTACCGGTGCCCGGCCGTGATATGCTCCCGCTGCAAGGATCAACCGATCTACGTCATCCCAATGTCATAGTTATGCCCGTCTATTTGCAGGATATCTAAATTATGTCAAAATATATAAATGAGCAGAGCCCCCCCAGTCATCCAGCTCATACCTACCTAAATCCATATCAAATTCCATCAAAATGCCATCCAAGAAAGTCCTCATCATCCTCAGCGACGCCCACTCCTTCCCGCTGAAAAAGACCAGCGGCCCCGATGCCGGCAAAGTAGTCGACCAACCCTCCGGCTTCTTCCTCCAAGAACTCGCAAAGCCCCTACAGAAGATCCTCGACGCAGGCCACGAGGTCACATTCGCCTCCCCACAAGGCCAGAAACCAACCCCCGACCCGAACAGCGAATCACTCCTCGCCTACGCCGGCAATTTCTACGAGCGCCGGCGCGAGAACGACCTGATCGAGCGCATGAAGCGTGAAAACGGCTTCGCCAGTCCGCGCCCCTTCAAGTCCATCAGCGACGAAGAATTGACCTCTTTCGCGGCTGTCTTCATTCCGGGGGGCCATGCGCCTCTCCGTGATCTTGGGGCGGACGCAGAACTAGGCCGGATCCTGCGCTATTTCCATGCAGAGAACAAGCCCACTGCTGTTATTTGCCACGGGCCTTATGCGTTGCTGAGTACGAAGATGGCCGGGGATGGGACGTTTGCGTATAAGGGGTATGAGATTACCTCGTGGAGTGATGTCGAGGAGAAGATGATGGAGACAATGTGGGGTGGGGAGGTTGAGAAGGTCGAGTCAGCTCTGAGGAATGAAGGAGCGATTATGGTGGAGGGCGTTAAGGAGAAGTTTGGGGGCACTACCTTGCATCGGGAGCTCGTTTCTGCGGGGAACCCTTTGGCGGCGGATGCTCTTGGTGATCGGTTTGTGAAGATGATTAGTGTGTAATTCCAAGGATTAATGAAGGTCTATGAATTAGCCATGTTTCTTATTTCAATGGAGTATTTTGACTTATTCATCTTATGGTTTGGGAATACTAATGATGTGTATGGTGTTGAGCAGTTGAAGTCGAGATCTAGATTCTAGACCTTTTTTGGCGCCACAGAAAGCAAGTCACCAAGAGAGCGATTTCTTGAATTGAAGTTAGCAAAGAAACAAGATTTCGATATTGTCAGACATAGAACAGGCCTGAGGCCTGAGGCCTGTGGTATTTGGATGGACCTGGACCTGGAGATCTTGATTGTTCTGAAACGTCATACTGACGAGATAGTCGTTCGTACCACAATCTTGGAAGCAACAAATCCATCGCGTATATGAGCCGCGAAGTCAAACATCCATTCCTTTCTGCCCCGATACATATTCGAAGCATCTCTCGACTTGAATCTCCTTGCTATTTCATACACCCACTTCACCAAAGATACGGTCCAAGTTCATCAACATGCAAGAAGAGGTAAAAAGAGGGTCCCAGGGACCCAAGTCGCAATTCCAGACTGGTAAGCTCAACAGATCCTTAAATCAATTTGTGATTCTCACACTTGTCGCAGGCCACGAAGCTCCCGTTGAGCACCACAAGAAACCTGGTCTGCAGGAGGAGCTAGAAGAGAAGCCAGCATCGTCTCAAATACCATCCGACGATCAGGGTTATCAAACCTACAAAGCCGCTGGGAAGTTGACCGGAAAAAAGGCCATCATCACTGGTGGTGACTCGGGAATCGGTCGCGCCATCGCTATCCTATTCGCCATGGAAGGCGCATCCAGCTTGATCACCTACTTGCCCGAAGAGGAAAAGGATGCCCAGGAGACGAAGAGACGTGTTGAGGAGATAGGACAGGCCTGTCATTGCCTTGCCACTGACTTGCGAGACAAGAAGAACTGCCAAAATGTGGTTGACACGGCCCTCCAGAAACTGGGTGGCATCGACATCCTTGTCAATAACGCCGGAACGCAGACAATGATTGATGACATTAAAGATTTGGACGAGTGAGTGATTGCTTCTGCTCTTCCCCGTGAAATCTGGAGCGCGTCATTAACATCTTTAACAGAGCCCAATGGGAGAGCACATTCGACACTAATATCCATTCCATCTTCTACCTTTCCAAGTACACATTGCCGCATCTCAAGAGCGGCTCGACCATTATCAACTGCGCATCGGTCAATCACTACATCGGACGTCCTGATCTTCTGGACTATACATCGACCAAGGGTGCAATTGTCGCTTTCACCAGGGCCCTGTCTAACCAGCAAGTCAAGAAGGGTATTCGCGTTAACTGCGTGTGTCCTGGACCAAGTGAGTTCAATAGCCGCAGGATACTCGTGTCACAGCTAACAATCCCACAGTTTGGACTCCTTTGATCCCGGCAACTATGAACACCGAAGCCATGGAGCAGTTCAGTGGCACACCGATGGGCCGTCCGGGACAACCTAGTGAGGTTGCGACATGTTTCGTCTTCCTCGCTAGTCAGGATAGTAGCTTTATTTCCGGTCAAAGTCTACACCCCAATGGAGGAGTTGTGGTCAATGGATAAGCGCGAGAAGGACCAAGTTCCAAATTGGGCAATTTCTATTATTTTTCCAAATGACGGCTGAATATGAATCAATGAGTTTGCAATAATTTAAACTTTCTTCAATTTCCAGCGTTCGTATGAAATGCCGAGCTTCTAGAAAATGGCTGCAACTGCAAGTCCTGAGGTCGTTACTCGTAGGTTAACCTAATAAAACTAGCGGCAGATCTCAACCAAACTTGACACGAACCTACCCGATAAGCTTGTTCGCAGTTCACTTAACCAATTCTACAGATGCGTCATCATTACCCAGAATTCTTAGTCAGGTTATATGTCGGCCTATAGGAAGTGGGGAGGTAAAAGACCTTGGTCTACAGTCTAGAAACAAGCTCGGAAGGTGCAATGATGTAACAATGAAACCACCCCGGAGCTCTGGAGTCTGGAGCTTATATCTACCCCTGCTTTACTACAACTTTGCCTCTCTTCAACCCGAATCTCTACGCTTGTACATTACCATCTGATAACATCTACATCTCCCAATCCATCAAAAATGAGTTTCATCCGTCAATCTTTCGCACACCCAGCAGTGAGACGCCAACTTCGCCCAGGCGCCGTCGGCCTTCGTTCATCCCGGCCAAATACCATTCAGAGATCCTATGCCACTGATGCGCCAGGTGGGGGTGGCCCGGCAAAGAACCAGCGATTGTGAGTGTTCCCTGGAACATGCCCCGTACCAGTTGCACTTGACTTCAGCTGACATGGGTTTGTTCTCAGGGCACTAGTGGCAGTCGGTCTCGGCGTGCCGATAGCTTTCTACCTATTCAATCGCAGCCCTGCGAATCAGGCCGGTGTCCCCACTGGCGGGGGGCGCGGTGCCAATCAAGAATACACTAAGCACGCAGAGGGTAACAAGGGGTCTAGCAGTGGGTCTGGATCTGGTGGTCATGATGTGGTTCGTGATTCTATCTGTCTTTCGTTTTACTCTTTGCTGTGCTCATACAGCGTGTCGAGTGCATGTGTTGCTAACATACTATCAGCCTCGAGGCATGGGCCCCCCGGTGGAACTGGAAGCATCTCGTCCAAGCAGCAGGGTCTCTCGAATACGGATACTATGAACCCATATGTGAATGAACCCGGCAAGAGCCAGAAGGGCGAGGGCGAGACAGAATCTGTAAAGGTCAAGGGGACTGTTACGCCTGATCGGCCGCAGAAATGAGTCAAGGATGTGATTCGATTGCTTTTTGGGTCCTCCGTGATGTATTGAACTACCTAGAATGTTGCCAGAATTAACTGGTACCATGGCAATCTGCCAGAGGAATAATGAAGCAATAAAAAGTAATAACGTAATCAGGTGACGGTAAAACTGCCGGAAGTGGTCCAGGATCCCTGAGCACAGGGTGAGTGCGAAGGTGTAGCTATACTGTACACCTTCGCAATGCAGGCTTCGTCCGGTCCAATGCAAGCTACGTCCGGTCCAATGCAGGCTTCGTCCAGCCGTCCGTTCAATAATCCCGAACATAAATTCCCTCATTGTCCCGATTAGGTCTCTATGTTCGGGCCGACTCGAGAAGTTCGCGTCATGGTCTACTGATCGGGGGTCCAAAGGATAGCTTAGTCTCAACACGCAACTAATGCACAATGGACATTCCTTCTCTATTTCAGCACTCGGTGACACCGAGCAGATGGTTATATCTTCATTAATTCGGCAATGGTGATCCTGCTGGGCAGACGATTTGGACTTCGAGTTCAGCGGCTAGCGCGTGAGTGCCCAGATGAATCACGTACTTTTTCCGACGTACAAGGATGCAGATATAGTCTCTGGATGACCGGAGATTCTCGTGGCTGATATCCTGGTCATGGCGCATATACTCATTCAGCCGATTTCTTTCACCCGGATGAATAACCTTGTCGCGTCCGGCAGCCATGTTCAGGCTCATTGTGCATTGGCTGCTTTTCAGCGAAGGCTTCCAATAGCCAACTATTCCAACTCGTCCGCTCGTCCGCTCGTGGCTAGTCCAGAGCCTGTCTCGCAACAGCTACAGTATATATCAATTGTCCACTCTCTGTTCCACTGTCATTGTCACTCATCGTTCACCATGTCCGGCTCCATCCTCATTACTGGTGGCACTGCCGGTCTAGGCTTCCACTGCGCCGTCGCTCTCGCACGCCAATACCCCAAGCACCAGATCACCGTTGCCTCCCGCAACGACACCCAAGACACCGCAGGCACCATAAACCGCATTACCGGGCAAAAAAACGTGCAGTACCTGCGCCTCGACCTCTCCAGCCTATCCCAAGTCCGGCTCTTTGTCAAGACATGGACCGAAGCCAACAAACCCCCCATCACGCACCTGCTCTTGAACGCAGGACTCCAGTTCCCCCGCGAAGTCAGCTACACGGACGATGGCTATGAAAAGACCTTTGCAGTTAATCATCTCGGCCATGCCCTCCTCTTCTCTCTTCTGATCCCGCGCCTCGCCAAAACAGCCCGGATTATCGTCACAGCCAGCGGGACTCATGACCCCGCGCAGAAAACAGGTATGCCCGACGCGAAGTACACCTCGGCCGAGGAACTCGCTCGTCCAACAGGCCAGGCACTCAGCAACGAGGGTCGCCAGCGTTACACGACTAGCAAGCTGCTAAACATACTCTGGACATACGCGCTCGAGCGCCGCCTCGCCAATCTCCGCAGCGACCCTAATCAAGCGCGGAACTGGACCGTCGCTGCTTTCGACCCGGGTTTAGTCCCCGGCACCGGCCTCGCCCGTGACGCGGGCGGATTAGTGAAGTTCATGTGGCTGCGTGTTCTCCCAAGGGTTATTCCTTTGCTGAGTGTGTTGGTGTCGCCGAATATCCATTCTGCTGAGGAGTCCGGACAGAGCCTGGCTTGGCTGGCGGGGGATGCGCAGGTGACTGCGAAGAGTGGGTTGTACTATGAGGGGCGCAAGGAGATCAATTCTAGTACGGAGAGTTATGAGGAGAAGAAGCAGGAGGATTTGTGGGAGTGGACTTTGAAGCATGTTGCTGAGGGGCCTGAGGAGGTTGCGGTGTTTGAGTTGAAGAGTTTGGCTTGAGCTTTCTCAACGGCCAAGAGGGCGACAGCGCGTCTTTGCGGACAACGGCGGATATATAACCAGTGACATATCGGTCCTCTGTGCCATTGTTCACACTATGTTGGAGCACAGGGCCCTCCCGCGATGTCGTCCATGGATCAGGGCGGATCCACGGGGGTCGTGGTTTTTGGCGTCCATCTTCCGTCAGGGGCGAAAGTGTAAGAAACTAAGAATAGGCAGATCATCGTCTCAAAACAAATAACACAGGGCCTCCACCCAAGAAAAAAACATGGTTTCATATGATCTTTAGCATTCGGCATTCCTGTACACTCAAGTCATGATAGGGGGGAGGAAGGGCAAAAAAAAAACGACGGCTGCATGATTCGAACATGCGCCTCCGAAGAGAATTGATTTCTAGTCAATCGCCTTAGACCACTCGGCCAAACCGCCTTGTTCATATGAAAGAGGCCAGTAGTACATTATACAAGTAAAATCATGTGATATTCTGTCTAGCTCTTAGATGGAAGTCTCAAGTCTCCTTGGTCCAATGGTCGTCTCTCGTTGCATGTTTGGTTCTTATGGTCCTAAGTTCTTGACCAGTGCGGGCGCTTGCGCGTTGAAAAAGAAATATAATAAAAAATAGGAAGTATTGTTCAACCTAGATACAATGGCTGAATGGCAGGGATATGCTGACTCGTACTCGTACGACGTGCGATGATCGATCGATTCCCGATAGGCCATGAAGTCATGGGCCATGACTTCATGAATTATGATTGGAGAAGAAACATCCCGGGATCGTGTCGAGTCATATGCGGACGGGATGTTCAGGCTTACTTATTCATTAGGCGTCCGTACGATGCAAAGCGATTGCATTTGAGTCGTATATCTGACGCCGTTGTCCATATGCTTGTATGGGTAGGTGTGAACGTGAACATCTCGGGTATCTGCTACGCGGGAGCTCTTTGCCACCTCACCACATAGGTGGTACCAGATATACCTGTTTGTGATCTGTCGCAGCACATGGCAAAGCTAATCTCTGGGAAACAGAATCTACTGTGGTAACTTCAATGGAAGATCTCGGCATTGGGACCTTCCGACACCGAGAGCTTGTTTTTGAGATTTGACGTAATTGCTACATCTGTCGACTTCTTCATTCTTGATAGCCATCAGATGGAAACTATTATTGTTGAAAAGATTTCTAGACTACATGTACTGTCACACACGGGCAATGCACCTGTGGTCATCCGGTCTCAGCTTGTCCCATCATCCCGTACCAGTGGCTCTTTGATTCCCAACATCTGTTTCCATACATCAGCACCATATTGGAATGCGCGCCATGGAGATGGAGAACGGTCACCCTGTGGACAGCGTAGATACACTGGCTACACGCTCAGAGCCTCCTGGTCGTGATTCCGCCTCTTCCTCTGCGAGTTCGTCTTCGCTAGCTGGTTCGAACCCGCCAGAGGAATTTGCGCCGATTCGCACGATCTCGTCGGAATCTGATAAAGAGCACAGAGGGGCGGAATTGAATGAAGATGATATTGCGCGCACTATATCTCAACGACGGAGCCATGCTTCCGGCCACGAAGGGGAGGAATGGGCACAGATAGAGAAGCTTATATCGCGGATGTTCGGGAGTGAACGCAAGGCGAACTCGGAAGAAGAGAAGACGCGCCATGTTGGAGTTGTATGGAGAAATTTGACTGTGAAAGGAGCTGGTCTTGGATCTGCGCTCCAGCCTACAAACGGGGATATCTTTCTGGGCTTGCCGCGGTTTATCAAGCAGCTTTTGACCAAGGGCAGGAAAGGCGCTGGAGTCGGGAAATCGTCCATACGGACTATCCTTGATGATTTTACCGTAAGCATTAACTCTACTTCCTGGGATTACTCTGACTGACCAAAATCGAATGCCAAGGGCTGTGTTCGGCCGGGAGAAATGCTCCTTGTTCTCGGCCGCCCAGGTTCGGGCTGTTCCACCTTTTGAAAGCACTTGGCAATCAACGAGCTGGATACGAGAGTATTGACGGCGATGTGCGGTATGGTGGCACAGATGCAGAAAAGATGGCCAAGCATTATAGATCAGAAGGTATGTGGTTTTGTAAGTAAGACCCTGGTGTCGCGCTAACATTAACAGTTTTGTACAACCCTGAGGATGACCTCCACTACGCCACTCTCACTGTGCGAGATACCTTGCTCTTTGCCTTGAAATCTCGAACTCCCGGTCAAGGTTCACGAATCCCAGGAGAGACTCGAAAAGAGTATCAAGAGACCTTCTTGGCGGCAATAGCTAAGTTGTTCTGGATTGAACATGCCCTGGGGACCAAAGTTGGCAATGAACTCATCCGTGGAGTCTCGGGAGGCGAGAAGAAACGAACGTCCATTGCCGAAGCCATGGTCACGAAAGCTAGCACACAGTGCTGGGACAATTCCACGAAGGGCTTGGATGCCAGCACAGCACTGGAGTACGTCCAAAGTCTGCGGAGCTTGACAAACACCGCCAATGTCTCTACAGTGGTAGCTCTCTACCAGGCTTCGGAGAACCTTTTTGAACTCTTTGATAAAGTGATCCTCATTGAAGACGGGAAATGCTCGTTCTTTGGTCCGAGCCAGGACGCAAAGGCCTACTTTGAACGACTGGGCTTTGAATGTCCGCCGCGTTGGACAACACCAGATTTCCTCACTTCGGTCAGTGACCCTCATGCGAGACGTGTCAAAGAAGGGTGGGAGGACCGGATCCCCCGGACTGCAGCAGAGTTCCAAGCTGCGTACCGCAAAAGCGATATTTACAAGCGCAACTTGGAGGATATCGAGGACTTTGAGGGCGAGATCGAAGCACAAAGGCAAGAACGGGAAGCAGCAAGGAGTAGCTCAAAACGGAAGAACTTCACTATCCCATTCTACAAGCAGGTGATGATTCTTACGCATCGTCAATTCCTGGTCATGTTTGGTGACAGAGAGTCACTGATAGGCAAGTGGGGTGTGATAACTTTCCAGGCACTCATTATTGGTAGTCTGTTCTACAACCTTCCGGATACGAGCGGTGGTGTTTTCACGAGAGGTGGCGTCATGTTCTTTATACTGCTGTTCAATGCCTTGCTTGCTATGGCAGAGCTGACAGCGGCATTTGAGAGTCGACCGATTTTAATGAAGCATAAAAGCTTGTGAGTGCAGCAAAAATGGACTTGGGAGATCAGAAGACTAATGACGGCCAGCTCTTTCTACCGACCGGCGGCATATGCATTGGCCCAGGTCATGGTTGATGTACCCCTGGTGTTTATACAAGTCGTCTTATTTGATCTCATCGTATATTTGTAGGTACCAAGACATGCCCTATGTGGATTCAAACTAACGATATGGATGTACAGCATGGCAAATCTTGCACGAACACCTTCCCAGTTCTTCATCAATTTGCTTTTTATTTTCACACTGACAATGACGATGTACTCATTCTTTCGCGCACTCGGCGCTCTTTGTTCCTCGTTGGATGTTGGTGAGTAACGGACTGTCCCCATCGAGGTGGCTCCACTAACATAATGAAGCAACACGTCTTACCGGCGTCGCCATACAGGCATTGGTTGTGTATACAGGTGCGCTTGTGTTTGATGAGACATTAGATCCAATCCCATTGACCAACTGATATAGGCTATCTAATTCCTCCGTGGAAAATGCACCCATGGCTGAAATGGCTGATCTGGATCAACCCCGTCCAATACGCATTCGAGGCCCTGATGGCCAATGAGTTCCACAATCTTCAGATCAGATGTGTGCCACCATACATTGTGCCAGATGGGCCAAACGCAGTCGTTGGTCATCAAAGCTGTGCAATCCAAGGCAGCGACACCGACCATCTAATTGTTCAAGGTCCCAAGTATATCGAAACGGCGTACACATACAGCCGAGCTCATTTGTGGCGAAACCTGGGCATTATCATTGGATGGCTGATTTTTTTCGTCTGCTTGACGATGCTGGGGATGGAATTGCAGAGACCTAATAAGGGTGGGAGCTCGGTCACTGTGTTCAAGAGAGGCGAGGCGCCCAAAGAAGTTCAAGATGAGATAAAGCATGCTGGTCCCACTGCAGACGAGGAATCAGCCGAGAAGAAGGGCATAGTCAACGCGACTGATGAAGAGTCCAGTGGATCTGAAGAAAAGGTCAAGGATATTGCTAAAAATACGGCAATCTTTACCTGGCAGAATGTGAATTACACTATTCCATATAAGGGTGGACAGAGACAGTTGCTGCAGAATGTCCAGGGATATGTCAAGCCTGGTAGGCTTACTGCGTTAATGGGAGCATCTGGAGCAGGGTAAGAAATATATCACTCTCAGGATCCTTCGAGGCTAACGTTCGACCAGAAAAACCACTCTCCTCAATGCGTTGGCACAGAGAATCAACTTCGGAGTCGTCACTGGCGACTTCTTGGTTGACGGAAGGTAAAATATTTCAGGCGAGTATCCAAGTGTTGCACTCGGCTAATAGTCTACAGACCTCTCCCAAAAAGCTTCCAAAGAGCAACCGGGTTCGCCGAGCAGATGGACATTCACGAGCCCACCGCCACAGTACGGGAATCCCTCCGGTTCTCTGCTCTGTTACGACAACCCAAGGAAGTTCCATTGCAAGAAAAGTATGATTACTGTGAGACAGTCATTGACCTGTTGGAGATGCGGTCCATTGCAGGAGCGACTGTCGGAACCGCAGGCTCGGGCCTCAATCAGGAGCAGCGCAAACGACTCACCATTGCTGTGGAACTGGCAAGTAAGCCTGAACTGTTGCTTTTCCTAGACGAACCGACATCTGGTCTTGATTCCCTGGCTGCGTTCAACATTGTGCGCTTCCTACGTCGACTTGCAGATGCCGGCCAGGCCGTTCTTTGCACAATCCACCAGCCTTCTGCTGTTCTATTCGAGAATTTCGATGAGCTTTTGCTACTGAAAACCGGTGGACGGGTTGTTTACAACGGGCCACTTGGGAATGACTCGAAGACACTCATCGATTACTTTGAACGAAATGGCGGCAAGAAGTGCTCACCACATGCGAATCCGGCAGAGGTGTGTATGCGGAACCTGATATCACGAATCCAATATTGATCTCCTGTTTAGTACATGCTGGAAGTCATCGGAGCTGGCAACCCCGACTACAAGGGACAAGACTGGGGTGATGTGTGGGCGAACTCGCCAGAGTCTAAACAGCTGTCCGATGACATTGAGGGCATTATCTCCTCCCGTCGCAATGGTCAAAAGGACGAGACAACTAACGACGACCGCGAGTACGCAATGCCTCTATCCACGCAGGTCTTTGCAGTGACCAAGCGCGCTTTTGTAGCGTATTGGAGGGACCCGGACTACATGCTTGTGAGTGGCCATAGTCCAGTTACGGGTCTTGAATAAATTATTGACGACAGCCTAGGGCAAATTTATGCTCCACATTTTCACGGGTCTTTTCAATACTTTCACATTCTGGCATCTGGGCAACAGTTACATCGACATGCAATCAAGGCTCTTCTCTGTCTTCATGACGCTGACGATAGCACCGCCATTGATCCAGCAGCTTCAACCACGATATCTACACTTCCGAAGCTTGTACCAATCCCGCGAAGCCAACTCCAAGATTTACTCTTGGCCTGCTTTTGTCACGAGCACAATTGTTCCAGAGCTGCCATATTCAATTGTAGCTGGATCAATTTACTTCAACTGCTGGTACGTATCTTTCCAGATTAACCGTTGCCACCTCTGACTAAATCCTAACAGGTACTGGGGCACCTGGTTCCCACGCGATTCGTTCAGTTCCGGGTACGTTTGGATGCTGTTGATGCTGTTCGAGCTGTACTACGTCGGCTTCGGCCAATTCATCGCAGCAATGGCCCCCAACGAGCTTTTCGCAAGCCTGCTTGTTCCAACCTTCTTCACTTTCATCGCTGCCTTTTGCGGTGTTGTCGTTCCCTTTGTCGCCCTACCGCACTTCTGGCAGTCGTGGATGTACTGGCTCACGCCGTTCCACTATCTCCTCGAAGGCTTTGTCGGGGTCATTACGCACAACGTTCCCGTGCGATGTGTGGAGCGCGAAGAATCTCGCTTCAGCACTCCACCTGGCATGAGCTGCCAGGAGTATGCTGGGTCTTTTGTCCAGAAGGCTGGTGGATATGTTCGAGATGTTGGTAATGGGATGTGCTCGTTCTGTCAATATGCGACAGGCGATCAATTTGTAGGTTGCGCGCCGTCTTGCTACTTTCCTCTGGATGTGTCGTGGCTAATCAGGTCTTTTCGCATCTTTAGTCCAGGAGCCTCAATATCTTTTACTCGCATAAATGGAGAGCTTATGTGAGTACATATTGTGTCTAGGTAACCTAGGAAGTCTGACCCACTGACGCATATTCCAGGGCATCTTCTGGGGATACATTATCTTCAACTTCGCGCTCGTCTTTGCGTTGTCTTGGTTGTATTTGCATGGCGTTGGCAACATGAAACGCTGGCTCAGTTCGCGCAGGACCCGAAAAGGGGGGAAAGACGGATCTTGAATGTAGGGCTCGTTGTGAACTAGAACCTGAACATGGATATCTTGAGGATATTTGCCCATAACTCTGGTCGACGTCGTCGACGAAACTATAATCAAGGTACTGGACCCACGCGTAAGCAAGTGTATACCGTATGTTCCTTCCACATCTGCTTGTGGAGTATCGTTGCCTGCTATTTCATATGTCGAAACAGGAGTCCGGCCAGTCGGGTCCGGCAGGCAGCGATGAGCCCATTCTATGAACGAATCATACTCCTTTGTACGGAGTCCGAAAGGGAGTCCTTTCCATAGAACAAACTGCTCATATGTTGCTCCTTGGCTCTGATTGGCTCGATGTACTATGCACTCCACGGTGACATGGACGACGTAGGCAATTGGGCTAGTTATGTTATTGTTATGAGGGTAACACTTCACGTACTCATACGTACTGCATGGTGAAATACGAATCTACTCAAACATCAGACAAATATTTCTATCAATGTCGATAGAATCTACTCCGTACAACTTTTCACTTTCGTCAGGTTCATTGTGCAGCTCCGCAGCTCTTCAAAAGCTTGGCATTTTCCCATCGGAATCTTCCCTCTCGCACCTTTGCGCGCCGACTCGGTCGCCATCATTCTTTCTGCTGCATCATCTTATGTGCTAGGCCTGCCTGACCTCGATTGGTCGGTGATCTCCCATCCTTTCTAAACCACTCCGCCGACCATGACACAAAAAGAAGAGCCTGTTCGGGGTACCCCCGATGGTTCGGCGGCTGGCGACGACCAGTCATCTAGGACCAACAGCTCCGCCAAAGATCGCAAATGCAATTACTGCCATCAGCCATTTACATCCTCCTCCTTGGGCCGACATCTCGACCAATTTCTGTTCAAGAAGAAGCCCGACGGACTTCACGATGTCGAAGAGATTAGGCGGATTCGCAGTGGAATCACCCGGCGCCAGGCCCGAACATCCACTGGAAGGCACGAAGGCAGTCCCGAGGGCGTTCAGAAGAAGGGAACTGCAGACACATATCCAGCTTCAGATCAGGGCTCAAAATCACGTGAGGCTCCCGTGCGCATGATGTTCAACACGCCCACCTGGCATGCGACGGGGGTAATCAACGATATCCCCAATCCACGTGCTCCGGATGGCCCTCGTATCGCACCAGCGCAATCTCGCACTACATCCTTACAGCTCCCCGACTATGCGAGTAGAGGTGCTACCGCCAGCAGCCCGGATACGATGCGTGCACTAGAGCTGGCACTGCGTGAGGTGCTTGACAATATCAAAGCTGCAACGTATGTTAGCCCATTCCCACTCTTAAAGGTCTGAATAATGCTCACAAATACTAGCTCATGCATACCACAGCGACAATCGCCTTTCGATTTCGACCTACAAGCTCAGACTTTCCCCTCTTTATGCCTGCAGCTGCTCCTCCCCCCTCCCAGCCTATTCGCGACACATCCGTTCTCCGCTCCGAATACGTTTCCCCTCCAGGCTCCCGGCGCTGAGTACCTCGATATCATCCGCCAAGCGCTACACTCCAAAGTCGCCCAATGGCAGGCCGACCAGCTCGCTGCAGACTCCACCGTTCCGCCTCACGAGAGACACGGTAACACCGGGATGGATCCGAACACGGTATTCCGAAACGCACAACAGCACGAGGACAGTAGTCTCCGACACTTGGAACTAGCCTTCAACCACTGGAATTCTCTCCCGCACGAGACCCGTCGCGACGCATGGCAATTGGAAATCACGCGCGCATTCGCACGTGAAGCAGATAAGCGCAAGTCTACCGAAGAGCAGCTCGTTCGCGTTCAGCAGGAAGCCAACCAACTGCGCGCCCAGGTCGAACGCCTTGGGTCATGCCAGTGGCCCCGCGAATTCGCACTCTTCCCGCCGGACACCCTCCCATTGCCACGTGAGGTAGCTCGCGAATTAGACGCAAAAGAGAGCCAGATCAGCCCGGATTCTTCCCGCTGGGATTATGACAATGTAGTCGCGAAATGGAGACGTGTCGTCATGCACGATAAGGGCATGGGCCGCATCGGTGTCGGTCATGGAAACCCCAGCCCACTGCCAGAACCAGAGCAAAGTCAGTCCAAGCAAACTCCTGATATCCGCCCTCCACGTCCTGGTGAAGAAGCCACTTCTCATCCGAACCGCTTGCGGCCATTGCAGGCAGCTTCGGGAATGAGCCCGGAGGCAGCGGCTGCCTCAACCCCTGCGTCTTCCACGCAGTATGCCTCACCACACTCGCATGGAGACCCCCGCAGCCCCAGTGGCTTGCCAAGTGTTCCACCGCTGGGGCTGCCGCCGGCCAAGCGCCAGCGACTGACCGTTCAGGAGTTGAGTTAAAACCATATTGCATTTAATAGGGACCGTATGTAGTAACATTGGCTTGCTCCTGTACTTATCCTATCTTCATCCACCAATAACAGGTCCCTCAATAACAGAATACGCATGAGTTGCTCTGGCCATAGGTACGAAACCCGGTAGCTTGCTCAGGTTTTATAGGCGCGGCACTTAGCTCGAGCATCTCCTTCCACAGTAACGTGATAACCATAGCAATAGACACAGAAGCCGAGCTCTCTAGGGCCCTCTTTCACATCCCGAGCAATCTCATCACCGAGATATTCAGCAAGCGTCAACATCTTCTCCTCCTGCAGCCTCCTACCCACCAGCTGCACACCAACCGGAGCCCCATCATAAATCTCAGCATAATCTAGACAAATTATCAGCATAGCCCACAAATAATTCCCCCGGAAAAGACTCACAATCCAAGTGCCTACGGTCAGAACTATCAGCCGGATCAACATCAACGTTCTGATCCGCAAAGGTAACCGGAATCGCCAGACTGGTATAGTCCAACACATTCACAAACGCAGTATAAGCAACAGACTTGTACTCATACGGAAAAACGGCCGCATGAGCCGCCAACGGACAAAACAGTCCATCAACGGGTCGTCCCGTGCCCGTCAACTCGGCCGTACTCTGCCAGTAATCCAGGTACTGTTTCTGATACTCGCGCTTCGCGACGTTCAACGCCGCGATCTCAGATGCTGTCATTTGAATTCCGCTCTGAGAACCGATTATCTGTTCAGGCCGCGGTTCGCCAGAGAGACCGAAATGATGCTTGGCATCTGCTCCGCCGTCCATGTCGAATACCTTCGCCTGTTGAAAGTTAGTAAACCATCTTCTTCAAACGGAAAAGTTCCCACGGGGGTACATACGAATATCTCAACAGCAGTCCGGTGAGAAGGGGGCTTCCACTCAATAATCTTATGCCCTAATCGCTGGAGCGTCTGCTCGACAATTCTCATTCCCCGCGCAATAGGTGGATGGACCCTATCAATCCCATCATACTTCATGAGACCAAAGGCAAGCACAGAGTCAGACGACCCGCTCCTAGCCCTCTCAATCAACCCCCTAGTCTGTTCCACAACCTCCTCCCGCCACGGCAACTCCAACGCAAGAGGATCACGCGTCCAAGGCTGCATTCCCAAAACCGCTTTAACCAACAAAGTCAAAGACCTCGCAGTTGCTGCCATAGGCCCAACAACAGACAAAATACACCCCTGACCATCCAGCGAATTCGCAGCACCCTGGTACGGAATTCTCCCCGCCGAAGGCCGAAGCCCATAGATCCCATTGAACCCAGCCGGGATGCGCACACTGCCTCCGATATCAGTCCCGAAGCCAGCAGGCGACCCGCGCAGAGCGATCAGAGCGCCCTCGCCGCCGGAGCTGCCGCCGCTGGAGAGGAGACGGTTCTTGGGGTTCCAGGTGTAACCGATTATGTTGTTGACGGTTTCGCCGGCCATTAGGGTAGCTGGGACGCTGGTTTTGCAGTAGAGGATTGCGCCGAGGGCGCGCAGTTCGCGGACGAGTTCGCTTTCTTTTTTGGTGGTGTTGGGGTCGATTGGTTTGCCTTCAAAGGTGTTTATCCAGCCGACGTAGCCCATTGTTGTTTCGACGTCTTTGATGTGGAATTGGTCTTTGAGGCTTATTGGGAGGCCGTGGAGGGGACCCTTTGGGGTGTTGTGGGTTGCGAAATATGCATCTTGTTCTTTGGCGGCTTCGATTGCTGATTCGAAGAATACTTCGTGGAGACAGTTGACCTGGTGTTTGGTTAGAATTGGTTTTTACTGAGGTTTGTATATTTACTGTGGCTTTTCTGCACAGGCTGGGCTGTTCGTGTATACGTACGAATTGGTGGGCTAGTGCGGCTCGGTGACAGAAGGCTTCTGTTACTTCGAGGGCTGACCAGCGGCCGGTGGATGTTTGGGCCACGATGTCTACAGCGTCTTTCTCTGTTATCTCGATCTCACGCTGGGTGAGGAATTGTCGGATATAGTCTCCTGTGACATCGCGTAGCTCTTCGTCAGGCGGCAGAGGATGCTCCAACCGCCACTTTTCCGGGATGGCATTCAGAATTGCCTGGCATTTGGCTTGGCCGAGTGTTTGCCAGCTCGGAAGACTCATGGTGGTTATGTATGTTTGCCTTGTTGGATGGTGTACGGAGTACAGCTGACCTTTTGGCGGAAGACCTAGGTTTGGGACGGGCTTTAAGTAACACACTGCAGGTGTGCGGGGGTATTGGAGTCAGTGGGGGTGAGACATATGCAGGCATGATAGGCATGCTTATCAGCCAATCAGTTCGGGTACTATATCGTGTTTGCTTTGGAGTATTGCAGTGATAGCCATATCATTCGCTCTATTTAGGTGATGTTGTACGTCTGTGACTTTTATGTCCAGTGCGGTAGGTCGTGCGGATTCATCCCGCACGCCGTGCATCTCTTATCAACAGACAGACATAGCGCCCTGTGCACGACGCCGAGCCTTTCAGGGATTCGAGTGCGAATTGACCCGAGCCAATAGCTGGCACAGGTGTCGCTGTGTCTGGGCGCAAACACGGGTTGTCCCTTTTGAACGAAGTAGAGAGTAAATAGTTTGCGTGATTTCCCACTTTCAGACCTGCTGTGTCTGATTCTCTGGGGAAGGAGTGCTTCTCATTTGTCGAACATTCAGGTTGATCCGTTTACCGGACATCCAACCCTTCCACATCTCGTATGGACCAGGCGGCTTTCCGGGAACAGACTCTTCGAACGATGGCCAATTAGCCAACCAGCTTGGGCAAGTCGAGGGCAGGATCTTCGGCACTCCATGCCAGGCGAACCGCGATTTCCCGTTCATGTATACAGTGTCGCCTGACCGAAGCCGAATAACCTCGCAACCAGTTCCATCGTCGTGACTAGCTAAGAACAACCCGTCGCATCCAAAACTCACGCTAATCAAACCTACGTCACAGTCCTCACTCACGTCACGGTGCACGCTCAGCGTATCTCCGGCGGAATAGAGGTTCAGTATAGCGGCCTGGGCATCGGTCTGCGGGAACGCAGCACGAAGTAGCTTTGCAATATCTGGAGGGAACTCTGGAGGAATCCCCGATGGGTATACCTTGGCTGTCCAGTCGTATTGTCCACCCAATGTGACCCAGCGCAGCTTTTTCTCCAAAACACTTTGAATAGTCAAAGGCCTATGCACCTGAGGATCCTTGGGCTGTAGGGTGCGTGTAGGATCATCAGCAAAGAATGACTTGGGCATGCCCGTGTCTTGT